>NC_044303.2:141401176-142031176 GCF_007474595.2 Lynx canadensis
AGAGAGAGAGAGAGAGAGAGAGAGAACATGAATGGGAGAGGGGAAGAGAAGAGAGGGAGACAGAGGATCTGAGGCTCTGTGCTGACAGCAAAGAGCCTGATGCGGGGCTTAAACTCACAAACTGTGAGATCATGACCTGAGCTAAAATCAGACACTTAACCGACTGAGTCACCCAGATGCCCCTCTGTCCTCATAGTTGAATTGTATTAATTCTTTATGTATTCTGCATACAAATTCTTTGTCAGGTGTATGCATTGCAAATATTCTCTCCCATTCTATGGGATAAAATAGAGTGCTCTGACTTATATGACAAATTTTAAGGTGATATTTATCACATGGAATCCAGGACCTGAATGAAAGGTTAGGGAAACTATAGGTTTTTAATGAGAAAGTCAAGTTTAATTAATTATCCTCTGATGAGTAGATTTGCATTGGGGTTTGGCAAGTGAAGTTTAACAGCTAATTACAAGGACTGTCTGTAAATAATAAGTAACCTGTATCCCCAGTTTCATGGTGGAGATGTCACAGTTGCTGTTTGTTGAAGGACAGCAAGGCAGATGGAATGAATACTAACTGAAACCTTATAGGGGCCTCCCAAAAACAGTGCTCTGAGAGTTGAAGAATGGATCTCAGTTGTCAACCACAGATTGAGATGGAATCAGTAGTTTCAGAGTATATGCTGTGTGCCCGGTTGCCTTTGAATCATGGAGGCAGCAGAGACTTCCAGATGGCGTCTAGTTGTTTCCCTTCTACCAGGCCATAATGCATCCAGTTATTTCAGACAATATCATCTTGCTCTGTCCTTCCAATTCTATCTCCCATTTAGCTAATTCCCTTCAATACTTAGGTAACAGGCAAAGTTCGTATAATTTACTATATCAAGAGAATTTGGCAGAATTCAACACCCATTCATGACTTAGACATCTTGGAATAGAAGGGAACTCCCTTGACCTAACAAAGGGCATCTATAAAAACCCTATAGCTAACATCATACTGAATGGTGCATGAGTGAATGTTTTTTCCTTAATACTGAGAAAATCACTTTGGCTGCAGAATGCAGAATGGATTGTAGAGAGGTGGGCAAAAGTCAAGATATAATGCCATCTAGGAGATTATTGCAGTAGTTCGGGCAAAGTTGAAAGCTTAGACTTGAGTGGCAGCCAGAGAAGCGAGAGATGGCCGACAGGCAGAACAGACGGCGCTTATTCACAGATTGGATATGGGGATTGAGGGAGTGTTGTGAGGGTGACTCCTGGGTGTTAGCTCACTCAGCTGGATGCATGGTGCTGCCACTCAGTGAACAGGAAAATCAGGAAGATGAGAAATGGACGTTTTCCTCTGCAGAGACTCTACTCTCTATATACCATGGCCCCCCAAAGTCAATAAGAAGAGTCTGCTATCTGTGGAAGAGATATGTATTCAGAAGGGGAGTAAAGTATTTTCAAGTGTCTGAAAATATATTCAAATACACAGGCCTCCGTGACTATACATGCATACTGAAGGAGAAACACAGGGCTTATGAAATAAATTGTTGGGAAGATGTGCCAATTCTGAAATAGTGGAGAAGTGAGAAGGATAGATTTCAAGATGCTTGATAATAAAGCGCTTTTTTAAAAAATTTTATTTTAACGTTTTATTCATTTTTGAGACAGAGAGAGACAGAGCATGAACAGGGGAGGGTCAGAGAGAGAGGGAGACACAGAATCTGAAACAGGCTCCAGGCTCTGAGTTGTCAGCACAGAGCCCGACGCGGGGCTCGAACTCACGGACCGTGAGATCATGACTTGAGGTGAAGTCGGACGCTCAACCGACTGAGCCACCCAGGCACCCCTAAAGCTCTTTAACGTATTACCTAATTTAGGTATCACTATATCCATATGAGATAGAATTTTTCTGATACCTGCTTTCAGATGAGAAACCAGAGGCTCACATTTATTGATTTGTTCAACACAAATCAATAGTGAAAGGGGGTTTTAAATTTAAATCTTATGATGGTAGTGTCCCTGACCTTTTCAGTGCTGCAGTGAAAGTTAACTTCAGCCAGGAAGAGGGTCATCAGAAAGAATTCAGGTCTCTATAGGCTGTGTCTTCTCTTATAGGCTGTTTCTTTTTCTCCTACCCAGCTCAATCCTACTTACCCTTCAAAGCTCAGTTCAGATTGTTCAGCTTTCATAAATCTTTTATATCCATTCTTGCCTACTGATTTCTTCCATTCAAAACATTTAAATCATATTTTATTTAATGCAATATTTCAAAAATAACATTTCAACATGTAGTCAATATAAAATGGAGATATTTTACATTTTTTTTCTGTACTAAGGCTTTGAAATCTAGTATACACTTTACACTTACAGCACATCTCAGTTTGGACACATCTATTTTTTTACCTACTGGTTTGTCCGCCGTCTCCTCCTTCATTACCTTCTCTTCTGCTGTTACTGAGAAGATGGTGCACTTTCTAGTTGTCACCTCCACGGCTTTCACCCCAGCTATCACCTGACATCCCAACCCATCTGTGCCACATATTTCTAGAGCCTTCTGCCTGGCAGGGCATCACAGCTGTCCACCCTCAGAGTCAGTTTTCAAGCTGCTGTTGCTAGCCACCCAAGCAGAGGCTGCTATCACACACTCTGTGAGGAGTGAAGCCTCTTCCTGCCCTGTTTTGTTGGCATTGTGACCATGACCCCCAAGGACTCAGACCTGGGCAGTGTAGTCAAAGCCTGCAGAGTTCAAAGATGGACTCCCTCCTCTGGAGGTGGGGGTAGAGAGTGTGAGATGGTCCCCAAGCTGCACCACCTGTGTCTGCCATCACCGGTATCTCTTTGGCTTCCTCAGGGCCTTTGGTACTGATGTGGGTCTCCCAGGCATGGTTGGGAGTAGTGAGGCCACAGGTTTGATTAGCCCCAGACCAGTTGACAGGTGGGAGGAGCGTATGTTTTCCTCTTCCATAATTGGACCTCCCCATGGAACTTGCCCTTTGTATCATTCTGTGTGATATGTGTGTGTTTACCACATACTGTTTTGTCCTTTTACTTAAATCTACATCTGTTCACTTATGTATTCATTATTTTTCAATGTACTATATATAGTCATGTATATATAGTATATATATATAGTATTATATATAGTCATTTACACAAAAGGGTACTAAGTGTTTCCATTTATATGAAGTTCTAGAATAGGCAAAACTAATCTACAGTGAAGAAAAAATAGTGGTATGTGTGTGTTTTTAAATGCGGATTGACAGAAAATGGGTATAAGGGAGTACTATGTATCTTCAGAGGGTTTGGGTTACACAGGTAAATTTATTTTTCAAAATTACTTAGTGATACTCTTAAGATTTTTACCTTTCACTGAAAGTGAATTTTGCCTTAAAAGAAAAAAAATCATAAACATATTGAATTACAGTCAGTGATATCCATGCTGAAGTATTTAGAGGTGAATTATACTGTTATCTGTAAATTACTATGAAATGCATTAAAAATAAGATTACTTAGTAGATGGATAGAAGGATAGATAAATGAATAGACATGTAAGAAAGAAGGAGTAAAATGTTAATTGTACGATCTAGATAATGGATACATGGGTTTGACTGTAAAATTCTTTCAATTTCTCCTTGTGTTTGAAAAATTTTCATAATAAAGAGGAGGGTAAAAAGAAAAATACAGTATCAGTGTAGACACAGCTGAGCAAGTGGTGTTGAAGTCTCTTGGAATGTTCTGAGGAGTCTTATGAAGTCTACCTCAGAACCTAGCTTGTTGGTGGTGAAAGGTAAAGCATTTATTCATTGGTTTCTTTCTTATCATAAGAGTAATGGAAGGCCTCCGGCAGGTGCCCCACACCTTATGGAATTCCCATTGTAGGAAGCTAGAGGTACATAGCATGGGCGAAGTCTGGATGCTTCAGATTACATTTGGGTGCATCTGGTCAAAACCTGTACAGAACTGGTCACTTGCAGCAATGGCTGGAGTTAAGAGTCAGACAAGAGGTTATAAAGTGCTGCAGAAGAAGTATCGTGTTAGTTACCTATTGCTGCATGATGGATTACCCCAAAACTTAGTATCTCACAACAAACAATTATTTTTTTAACTTAAATTTTAGTTAACATACAGTGCAATGTGGATTTCAAGAGTAGAATTCAGTGATTCATCACTTACATACAACACCCAGTACTCATCACAAGTGCCTTCCTTAGTACTCATCACCCATCTAGCACATCTCTCACTCACCTCCCTCTGTCAACCCATAGTTTGTTCTCTATCACTAAGAGTCTCTTGTGGTTTCCCTCTCTTCTCCTAACCCCCCACTTCCCATATGTTCATCTGTTTACAACAAACAGTTATTATCCACAGTTTCTATGGGTAAGGAATTCAGGATCAGCTTAGCTGGGTGGTTCTGGCTCAGGGTCTCCCATGGTATTATATCCAGTATTTAAAGCCAGGGCTGCATCTATCTGAAAACTTGATTTAGAGCTGAAAGAACCATGCCTCACAACATGGCCTTTGGCAAGAGTCTTAATACCCCCAATATGTGAACCTCATAGTTGAGGGCTATTTGCATGTCCCTATGACATGTCAACTGGCTTCCCTCAGAGTGAGTGATGAAATTGTGGGCAGAGGGATAGAGGGGGAAGGGGTGTGTGCAGGCAGGGGATAGGAGGGGAAAGATGTGTGTCACATTACTTTTATTTAGTCTCAGAAGTCTAGAAACACACTATCACTTCCACCATGTTCTCTTCCTTAGAAGTGAGTCACTAAATACAGTCCACACTCAAGGGGAAAAAAAGTAGGTTTCACCTTTTGAAGGAAGGACCCTCAAAGCATTTGAGAACATATTTTTAAACCACAACAGGTTTTTTAAAATGTTTATTTATTTATTTATTTTGAGAGAGGGAGAGAGAGAGAAAGATAGACTGAGACTGCGAGTGGGAGAGGGCAGAGAGAAAGGGAGAGAGAGAACCTCAAGCAGTCTCTGCGCTGTTAGCACAGGGGCTGACGCAGGGCTCAAAATCACGAGTCAGGCACTAAACTGTCTGAGTCACCCAGGTGCCCCCACAACCTGTTTGTATTAGAGTTCAACCTTTTACTTTTTAGAAACTTTATGCTCTCCATTTAGTCCAATCTGTCCAGAGTCTTCTTCAAGGTAGTGGCCAGATCCATATGCTACAAAGATTTAATACAGGAAGGCTAGTAGAAGAAGTTACAATCACTTCTGCTGCAACAGGCCCCAAGTCTGTAATTTGTCATTTCCCTTTCCCACTATCTGCTCAGATTTCCCTTGCCCTCAGCCAGCCCTTTGGCTGATCTAGGTTGCTCTCCTGATGGATGACTCAGACTTCCATCTCCAAGGGGTCAGAATTTTTAGTTGTCTGTGTAAGGCCAGATTGCAATTTCCCATTTCATCATCACCAGTCATAGAATCATCAATCACTGTCCCAGTGAATCTTGTGCATTCCAGGCACTCTTCTCCCTGCACACACTCTGTAACAGCAGTTTAGCACTTCATGGTAATCAGAGTCAGTGACTCTTGCCAATATGGTAACATCTTTCTTGGCTTGCTGGTCTACTGCCTTGAAAGGTCTGAAGTTAACAGGTGGTAGTAATGTCTTCATGTTCAGTGGAAGCCCAACCACTTCCCCTAAGGAAATATTTTCCTACCTGAAAGTAGGACTGTTAATTCAACAGACTTCAACTGTGGGGGTAGGAAACACAACGTTTTAATTGGATCATGAAGAGTGATGGTGAGAGAGGGGCCAATCTACTTCCACCTCACATTTCCTGGACCAGTGTTGCTAGAAACTGGGGACGTGGTACCATATACCAGTTGTTGCTTTAGCATGTGTATACAGTATTCTGAAGGGTGGTATTATAATAGCAGAATGTTGTCCCTGAGCTGACACTTTAGCTGAGTTATTAAAATGACTTTCCAAGAAGCTCTGCTTCTAGCCATGATGGAGTAATTGCCTTTTGAACATAAGCAACTAGAAAACTGAACAAAATGTAGGAAATAATTGTTTTTAAATATTGGACAAGAGCCAGAGATTGCAGTCCCTGAGAAAACGAAAACAAATGGGCCAAGACCTACAACTGCATAGACTTTCTGCTTGTAGATAGCCCCAAGACTGTGATTCTGAAAGGGGAAACCATACAGAGTGTGGCAATCCCATGAAGTGAAGTAGATACAGATTGTAGTTCAAGAAGACCGAGATAATTCATAGTAGCTATAAGAAGACCAAGGCAGAATACCTGAGAAAAGTGACTATACAAAAAGAGCTCAAGCAGCCTTTGTAGGAATACTCTTTAATCTTTGTCTGAACATCAGTCTACACAGGAATATGGTGCAATTCCAGAAGTCTGGAAGAACAACTTCCAATAAGAGACCAGTTGTGAGTCAGCTATAAGACAAATCATAATCTAAGTTTACACAGGACTGGGAGCCATTTGAATTCCCTCAAGCCAGAGTAAAAAGACCTTGGCAAATACACATGAAAGTTAGTAGAAATCCTAGAAAGGCAACATTTTGAAGTGGGGCTGAGTTATATCTCAATTAAATGCTATTCTAAACTGCCTTAGAAGAGCCTAAAAACATACCTCAAAAGGATCAACTATCTTCAAGAAAAATTCCAAAAGGAAAAGTCCAATACTCATTAAAGACATGCAATGAAGTCTAGCATCCAACAACTTACAATTTACAATACCCAGAATTCAGCACAAAAGTAACAGACATGCAGAATGAGGAAAATGTGAATGATAACCAAGAGAAAAATTAGTCACAAGACCAACTCAGAAATGACCATCTATGAGATTAGCAGACAAGAATATTAATACATCCATTAGAAATATGCTGCATATACTCAAAGATGAAGAAAGAGCCTGAAAATGATGAGATGAGAAATGGAAGATTTAAGGACTCACCTCAAGCTTCTAGAGTTGAAAATAAAGTATCCAAAATTAACACACTGGTTGGATATAATAACAAATTAGATACTAGAGAAGAAAAGGGCAGTGAACATAATGACATAGAAAAAAACTATCATTAACTAACTTGAATATAAATTTTAAAAAAGGGGGCATCTGGCTGGCTCAGTCAGTTAAGCATCCAACTTCAGCTCAGGTCTTGATCTCATAGTCTGTGAGTTCTAGCCCCACATCTGTGCTGACAGCTCAGAGCCTGGAGCCTGCTTCAGATTCTGCTCTCCTCCACTCTCTCTCTCTCTCTCTCTCTCTCTCTCTGCCCCTCCCCCACTCATGCTCTGTTTCTCTCTTTCTTTCAAAAATAAACATTTAAAATTTTTTAAATAAAAAAAACTGTCAAAAATCCACATTGAAGCACAGTGAGAAAAGATTGGAAAAGCAAAGCATTGCTAGCTATGGAATAATATCTAGTGGTGTACTATGTGTGCATTTGAAGTATCAGAAAGAAAGGTGAGAGGGAAGGGATCAAAAAATATTTGAAGAGGTAAAAGTAAAAAATGTCCAATTTTTCATGACTGTTAGGATGAATTATCTTTTTTTTTTTTTTTTCCAAAAGGAAACTAAGTGTTGGTGAGGATGTGGAAAAATTGGGACACTTGTGTTTTCCTGGAGGGAATGTAAAATGCTGCTGCAGCTGTGGAAAAACAGTTTGGTGATTCCTCAAAAAGTTAAACAGAATTGTCACATGATATAGCAATTCCACTTCTCAGTATATCCCCCAAGGAATTGAAAGCTGGGATTTAAGCAGATACTGTATACTGCTGTTCCTAGAAGCATTATTCAAAAAGCCAAAAGATAGAAACAACCCTAATGTCAATCAGTAAATGAATGGATAACTGACATGTAGTATATGCATATGATGGGATATTATTCATCTTTTCAAAGCGATGAAATTTTGAAATATGCTAAAATATGGATTAGCCTTGAAAACATTATGCTAAGTGAAATAAACCAGATTTAAGAAGAAAATATTGTATGGTTCCACAAATCATATTAATGACATACTCAAAATAGGTATATTCATAGGGACAGAAAAGGTTATCAGGGCCTGGGAGGAGGGAGAATGCAGAGTTATTGCTTGATGTGTTTAGAGGTTCACTTTGGGATGATGAAAATTTTTTGGAGTGTTGATGGTTGCACAATGTTCTGAATGTACTTACTGCCCCTGAACAATCCACTTAAAAACAGTTAAAATGGTAAATTTATGTATGTATATTTTACCAAATAAATTTGTTTTAAGTTACTCACCAGTGTTCAAGGACAAAGTCTGCTTTATTTGCAGTACAGATCATTTGATGATGGTGACAGAAATCAAAGAGTTAAATGGAATTCAGGAATCTAGAATTTCAAGGAATCTAGAACTCTAGGCACACATTGCAGGTATCCAAGATGGCCACTGCAAGAGAAAAATATTTTCCCCATCAGAGCTTGAGTGAGTGATCACATTGCCCACCTGGGAAATGGATTTCTTCCCCTCCAGTGGATTTATTTGTTCAGGTTCTTTTTAACCAGAGGGGTCAAGGCCAGAGATGAGGAAGAGTCTAGCTGCCTACCAGAGGGAGCGGTGTCCTTCTGTTTTTCAGTAATTTACTGTAAATTGATGCTGATACTTGTCAGAGTTTTATTTAGCTCTGTTCTTCTTCTCCTTCTGTTGGAATATCATTAGTTTTTCTTGGACTGTGGGATATGGTCCGTGACCTTCACATAGGCGCCAGCAGTACTGTCTGTAGTATTTCACAGTAAATGAATTCATATAACGTCACTGACCTTACTTCTACACTGTTTGACTCTTGTATTTGAATTGGTCTAGGCTGCTGACTGTTTTCCATTGTAGTTCAGGGAAACCAGAAACAAAAATTGCTTGAAATTGAATTTTTTTAGTATGTTTTTCTAATGAAACTCTGCGATGGCCTTGATTGTGTCTTTCCAAATCTCCTCCTATCTCACTTCTGTTTTCATACTGACATAGTTGTTTTTCATAGTCTGGAGTGCAGAAAAAACAGGGACTGTTTATGCTGCTCAGAACCCATATGGATTTCTGGGTTTTATTTTGGGCACTGTATTTGGAAGGCTATATTACCAAACTAGAGTGTGTCAGGGCAGAGCTAACAGGTTGGTCTGGGAGCAGTGTATTATGAACAATTAATCACAGAGAAAAGAAGACACAGGGCAGACACAACAGCTATCTGCAAAAGCTGTACGGAAATTTAACTATGACCAGTGGGGGGATGTTAGAGGAAGGGACAGTTCAGCTATTATAAGATTAGATTAGAAATGTCCAGCATTTAAACTAGATTGTCTCATAAACAAGTGAATTCTCCTCCATAGGAGTCAGATAAAATCTCTCAGGAATATGCTTATAGAAGGGTTTCCCAAGAACAATAGCATGCCTGTGTAGAGTACTTATTTTATGACAAGTACTATTCTCAGTACATTTCCAATGTTACTAATTTAATCCTCACAATGGCCTTAGGAGAGAGACACTTCAGACCCATAGTATCTTATCTGAAAGCCGTAAGACCAGATGTGTTCCCCTTTCTCTCCATCCTTGGCAACATTTGTTGTTTCTTGTGTTTTTGGTTTTAGCCATTCTCACAGGTGTGAGGTGATCTCTCATTGTAGTTTTGATTTGCATTTCCCTGATGATGAGTGATGTTGAGCATCTTTTTATGTGTCTGTTGGAGGCATATGAATTTTTACATTAAATGGAATAAATACCTTTACATGAATTAGGTTATATTTCACTGCCATATCAGTTCCGATCAGCCCTATCCACCAAATAAGGTTTGAAGTAGTTTTAGATTTATGGATTCTGAATTGTACACAAGGGAATCTGCACTCATTTTGCTAACGCTGGTTTGTAGATGAAGAAACTGAGGCATAGAGAGTAGATAACTTGCTTAGAGTCGTACAGCTTCCACAAACAGAAACCGAGTTCATTCATGCTGTTAACCACTATGTGTGTTGCCTCTCATCATGGTCTGGCTCCTTTCATTGAGGAGTTGGGGTAAATCCCCACAACTGTCTCTTTCAATCCATGTCTTTGATTTCCTGACGTCTGACTTCAACCTGCCATGGGCTCTCTCAAAGAGATACCAAGATCTGTTCCCAGAAGCAGGTTAAAAGGAGAGACATCTGGAAAAAAGAGACCTCTTCCTGTTCCAAGTATGTGGTGTCTCACAGGAGGCATTTTAGTGTATTTGCTTTCCAACCACTCAGCAGAGCCAGCTGAAGATAGATTTTGTGTCATCGTGATTTGTCTTCAGTGACCTTTCCTTTTGTGTCTTTTGCCTCCACCTGTTACCCAGAACACCACCACATGAATCTTGATGGCTCAGGTTTGCCTCCTGTCCACCCACGTTCCAGAACTGATTTTCCCAGCAGAGTAGTTGATTCCTCTTAACCTTTCTTTCACCATCTAGAGATGTTTTGTGGAGTAGTGGAAAGAAAAACGGACTTGAACATGGAAATGCCTGAATTTAAATCCAGATGTGGAAATCTGGGCAAAACCACTTAACCTCATTCATTAATTTGTAAAATGGGATACATAATACTTAACCAGGGATTAATTTAGGTTTTATGGAGCCTGAAGTTGATACTATTGGGGAAAGCCCTTTTTAAAGAAAAGAATACAAAATTGTGAATACACATTAGGTGTATACAAGATGTGTATTTATTTAGAAATAATGCCCAAGGGTACATAAGGGGAAGTATGATGCATTGGAGGTTGGAAAGAAACAGTCGTCTTAACAAAAGGCCATTTACAAAAACTTAAGACGTATAAGCATATTGCTAGTGATCCTTCCCAGGGTTAGGAAACAGTCCATTCACTGAGAGGTCCTGAAGCTTAAGATTCATTAGTACCATGGTAAGTTTGCTTTTGTATCAATCTTACAGACTTGTGAGAATCAAATCACAAAACTATATGGAAATATTGTTTTGTAATCACTAAACATTGTGCATTGTTTGTGGGTTTTTTTTAAGTTTATTTATTTTTGAGAGACAGAGAAAGTGCAAGCTGGGGAGGGACAGAGAAGGAGAGAGAGAGAATTCCAAGCACGCCCCACACTGTCGGCATGGAGCCTAATACAGGGCTCGAACCCACAAATCGTGACTTCATGACATGAGCCAAAGTCAGTCACTTAAATGACTGAGTCACCCCAGGTGCCCCAACACTGTGCATTGTTAATCATTATTTTGATGCTCAGAGCCAAGCATAAATGATTATTCAATAAACGACAAAATGGAGGAAATTTGTTCTCACCAAGTATTATACGGGATTATTTTATTACCTTTCCCTAAGCCTTTAAAATATTTATCAGAATAATATATGCACACATTTTTACAAAAGAGTGAAGTGTTGATAAAAGATTTGCAACGAAAAATAGCTATCCCATGTCCCACCCTTTATATTTTCTAATTCCAGTCTCCAGAGTCAATACATTTCTTCCATACTGCTAAATAATATGTATTATATTGTTTACTTCGGATTTATCCATGTTGTGTATTATCTAGTAACTATCTAATATAGTAGATAAGATTTCACTTCTTCCCATCCTTCCAATAGTACAATTTTCATAACTACCTTAATGTGAAATATTGTTTACAGCTGAACCAGAGTGAACTATGATTATATTTCTTTTCATATACATCTTTTGTATTTTCCTGGAGTTAATAATAGCACCATTTTTTGTTTCTTTGTTTAGTTCTTCATTGTTTATGTACTTGAGTTTTCCCATTCTGTACAATTGCATTTTATACATTTTTCACACAGTTAGATTTTCCGACACTGCAGTGAGCCCTGGGGCATCCCTCTGCTTCAGCATGCCTCCTTCTCTTCATACAACAGGACAGAACTTCAATGTGCTGTCACGCTGGAAATTTCTTTCATCTCTCTCCTCTGTTAGATTTCCTATTTCCTGTATTCGTAATCTTGTTCTTTCTTAGATTTAGTCCCTTTTTTTTGTGAATCTTATTCTCTAGTAGAAAGATATATGGGAGGTAATTAATTGAGACTCTGCATCTCTCAAAATGTCTATATCCTAGCCTTATAACTGACTAATTTAGTTGGATATAGGCTTCTAGATTTAAATCGTTTCATTCAGAATTTGGAAGACATTCCACTGACTTCTAACTTATGGAATCATTCTGAGAAGTTCTGCCATTCTAATTCTCAATCCTTTGGACCAGATGACTTTTTCTCTTTGGAGGTGATTCTATAATTCCACAGTACCATATGTGGTAGATTTAATTATTGCTCAAAAATATTCACTGTTCTCTTTCCCTGTCCTACTTATGTGGTTGGGGTATACTTCCCGGTGCTCTGATGCTAGGTTTGGCCATGTGACTTACTTTGGCTAATGGGATATTAGCAGCTAGCTATGTTACAAGCAGAGGCTTGAAAAGCATTTATGTGGTTGTGCTTGCTCTCTCATACTATGCCATCAGAAGTGGCAGAACATGCTGATAACTAGCCTACTGGTTCACGGAGGATGAGTAATAAATACAACAAAGCCAGTCAATTGGTCCTAGCCACGTTCAACCTAAACCAGCAGAGCAGGCCAGAGTCCAGCTGAGCTCTACCAACTCTCAGGTAACTCACAGATCAATGATAATAAATTACAATTATTTCTAAGGCACTGAGTTTTTGGATGTTTGTAATGTAGTATTTTGTGGCAATAGCTGTTGGTATCAAGAAATTGGTTCAAATTAGTGTCAGAAATTGGTATAAGTGGTGAGTTATAGACACAAGAAGAACAAAACATAGGGACACTTTTTTGGAGACTGGGTAATAGGAAGCTGGAAAGAAAAATATGATCTGTGTTATGTAGGGATGAACTGTTTTATAAATATTTGGTAACTTGAAAGTTATAATATGCATCTAAAAATATTTGGATTTCTGCCAAGAGCTCTCCAGAGAAAATGATGGAAGTATTTAGCTGTATATAATAGAACTATAAGAAAGAGACGTTTCCATCATTCATATTTTTACTCCAGGATCTAACCCCACCGTACTAGAATTTTTTGCCCCAAAAAATATATGTAGGGAAGTGTTTTATCCCTTTGTTTGGGTTGATGGTGAGGATGAAATACTCATTAAGTAGGTTTGGAACAAACCTCCTTATTTTCATCAGTTGCCTCACCCCAACTAGTGCCTTTAAACCTGAGCTTTTCAGGGGTTTTACAGCACAAAATCCATTTGCTTCTTGGTGATTTCATTTTCTGCAGGTGCAGGTCTTCAACCTTTCTCTTCTCTTCTAAGGCTGGAATCTTCCAGTTACTTTCTATCTTCATATAGTATGATTTACGAACAGAAGTGTCTACGAGTTTCATCAGTGCTGCACATGTGTTTCTATTTCATCTTACTTGTTGCTGAGAGGGGAGAGGAGAATAAAATGTCTTTTCTCTACCATCTTAAAACTGCAAGTCTTCCCAGGCTCTTTTAATGTGAAAAGAGCAAATGCCTAGTTCATAACTAACTTGTGTAGATTATTGCAGGAGAGTTTGGCCTATGAGGATTGGGAGAACCAACAATAGAGGTGTCCATAGATGCAGGTGGACAGGACGCCAAGAGCAAGAAAATGACTAAGCTGGGAAAAAGCACTTTTCCAAATGGTCTGTTCAAAGTGGAATGGGAGGCAGTGGTGCCTGGGTAGCTCAGTTGGTTAAGCATCCAACTCTTGATTTCGGCACAAGTCATGGTCTCATGGTTTGTGAGATTGAGCCCTGAGTCTGGTTCTGCGCTGACAGCGCAGAGCCTGCTTGGGGTCCTCTCTCTCTCTCTCTCTCTCTCTCTCCAGATAAATAAATAAACTTAAAAAAAAAATTTTTTTTTAAATGGAATGGGAACTGGTAATTGGGTTGAGGGTGGACACAGTCCTATGTGGAAAAAAGAACAGGAAGAGATGTGCTAGTATTGATGGGCTGGCCAAGGCAGAGGCAGGGTTGAAACAGCTTATTTGAATTTCTGTCCAGTTCTCCTAGTGGCCCTGGAGGCCTACCTTGATGCCACTGCCATAGGAAAGACTGTTTATTGGCTCTCAATGTCTTAACACAAAGGAAGAAACATAAGCGGTCAAAATACAGGGTCACAAAGTACCCTCCGTGTACCCTACAGAAAAGGCCTTCTTACTGAAACTTCAAAGAGTCACGCTCTTTTTCTAGTTTTGAGCTCTACTTTGTCCCCACATTTTTCAGGTCTTGTCTAATTTGGGCGTTTTTCCTCTGTAGGAGTAAAATAGGATATGCTGGATGTGGGGTCATATGGCTAGAGATTGGTCATCATTAGAGCTAAGAGAAGACTTCAAAGTCTGAAAAGGCCAAGGGAGACACCAAATCTATAGATTAATAAGAACAAAGGCACAGAAACCCCAGAATTATTAAAAGTAACAATAGTTTCCCAGGCAGCAGGAAAGACTCCTTTCACTTTCCTAGCCCCTTAGACTTTGTGTATTGATAGGGACCAGATTTTTAAAACCACGAATCTGAACATCTAATATGACAAGTCCAAGGGCACTCCAGTCTGAAAATTTGAAACAGGTACCATCCTTGGAAATTTGGAGCCTAGGGGTGCCATCTCCTCAGCCCCTCTCATCCCGAAGCACCCCAGTGATTTCTTGTCTCCATCTTTCCCTAACTCCTCATCCTCTGGCTCTGCCTTAATCCTGAATGGATTAAGTTAGTGGTTTCCTATGACAGGTGACACTTTACTCTTTTGCCACTCAGTTTTTTGCCCAATAGTTTATATATTTTGAGTAGAACAATTGTATGAGGATTACCTGCCTGAGAGCCCTTTCCAGAACAAATTGTTTCCAGAACAGATGTAAACAGGCTACTCTCATTCTAAAATCTATTGTGATTATTAACAAGATTTCCTTCTTTCCTATGAGTTTGTTTATCAAAGATTCTAGTGTGGAGTTTATTTAGAAAGGACAAATTACTTTCTAGCTTCCACTTCTTGGCTGAGAGGAATAGCGACTTATGGTTTAGCAAATCCCTAATAGGAAAATCTTGTTTTCTCTTTTTAATTGATCTGTACTTCCAATTTTTCTACCTGTTTTTATTTCCCACAATCCAGACCCAGCTTTCCTATTTGTCACATCCATTAGTCTACACGATTGTGTAAGTATAATTCCTGTTGATTCTTTTAAACATTAACCGCAATAAAAAAAAAAAAGTCTTAGTACTGTAGTCCTAGCAGAGAAAATTTTAACACTGACCAAGGAGATTTGTTTTTTATTTAGATACTTTGAGCTGAATTTGGAAGGTCATAGGTAAAACTAACAATTTGCTACTTCAGGTTTGCAACAGAGGTAAAGAAATACCAGGTTATTAAGGAAAATGATTCCAACTCCCCTCTTAAAACCAAGTTGTTCCCAATAAGTCAACATCTGTCACAATCCGTGTAAAAGGACAGAACAAGCATACAACAGCACATTTGAAAACCCAGCTGCAAAACATTAAATCGGAACACAGAGGCCTTCGATTGCTGCTAACTTGGCTTTGGCTTAACTGTTGCCAAGTAAAACAGAGAACACCCTGCAGGGAGCCATCATGGGCTGAGCCTCATTCTCTTCCCTTTTATTTCTCAGCCAGCTTATGTGAGTGAGGCCACTGCCTGCTGACCACATCTGCCCACTAACCTCTCAGCTGAGCCAAGTCCAAGTTGTTCTCCCTCAAAACTATGGTTTAAATAAAGGGTTGTTTCAATTCCACAGAATTACGATTTAAAGGATTGTTGTTTTAATCCACTGAATTTTGGGTTTTTTTTTATGCAATCGATACTGACCTAGTATACTCATCAATCTAAAAATCTTTGTCTTTTTTCAATTCTGAAAAAACTAATCACTCTTCAAATATTACCTCTTTCCCATTTTCTGTTCACCCCTTCGACAACTCTTACTGGATGTCCTTTCTGTCATTTATGATTCTGTCCTTTGTGATTCTTAAATTCTCATTCATTTTTCTTCCATTTTTATTTCTGCTGCACTCCAAGTCATTTCTTTAGTTCCAATTTGCTTTTTTCTATTCAGGTATTAAATATCTCTATTTAGTTTTGACTTTCAATGGCTATCAGTTTCACTTACAAAAGAACTATTTGCACCTTTTCTAAATCTGCCTTTTTACATATTTTCCCATTTTTCATTATATTTTCTATTTCCTTTAAAAAAAAGTCTTGTAAGTCATTTAACACATTTATTTTACAGTCATCTGTAGATCTATTTTCTCTAGCTTTGGGGGCATTAAATCTCCTGATCTAACCTAATTTTGTAATCCTACCTTCAAGATGCTTTTCTCTTGTGGTTTGTAATTTTTCTTAAGAGCTTATATTCAGCATGGACATTTTCTCCCTGGAGAAGAACTGTGTGCCTTGGGGGTTGTTAGATTGTCCCTTGACTGTGTTTGTAAGTTTGTTTCTGCTCAAGTCCTAGATATATCACCAGTTCTCAACCAACTTTTATGTTTTTTTCTCAGCTTGATATTTCTATCTCACAGTGAAAATTCAGAACTCATGTCAATATATGGCACTGGCTTGGTTTCAAGTTTTTCTGGATGAACTTTTGTTTTCACTTATAGCCTTAGGACATAGGAATTTGTGTGACTTTGTTTTTGCCAACAGCATAGCACTTAGCAACTCAGATTTTGAAGAGTGCTCAATTCCAGTTGTCGTCTGCTCACACCAGACATCATATTAACTTGCAAGAGTATTAAAATCCCGGGAGCTCTTAGGGCCTAGAGTTGATCCCAACCCTGCACAGGCTACTGTGGTCTTAGCCCTTATTTACTGCCAGTCTGAGTTCCCTCTTTGGTTCTGTAATCAGAGTTCCTGTTCTCTCAGTTATATATAGAACTATTTTGTCCAGTGTTTCTCTGTGATAATAATAGTAGCTGAAGCAGAACTTTTTTGCGTCGTCTCAGTCCGCTGGATTGCCGGATGTTCTCCCTCCACACTCTTGAGATACAATTCTATAATAATGAAAGGTAAAATTCACAACAAAGATAACATTTGGGAATATGTATATGCTGAATCACAATGTATCAAAATATACAAAGCAAAAAATTTTGGAAACACAATAGTAATGGAGGTTTTAACCTGCTCCACTGAGACTAAGTCAAGAAAGTAAAAATTACACACAGAAGGATGCGAATAATGCTGTAAACAAGGTAGGTTTAATACATACATATCAAACTTAATAACCTAGAAGCAGTGAACATACTCTTTATGATGCTCAACATTAAATCCTCAAGAATTTAAATAGCAATGGATACAGTGAATGGCCCATGCTTGTTGCTAAAGGCATTTGCCCCACCTGCTTCATGGAAGGTCATCTGCTTCAGATTCCTATTGTATCCAAGTCAGATTTAAACTTGTCAGCCACCAGTGTCCTCTGAATCATCTCCAGCTCTGCAGGATACATCACAGAGCTGCTTTGTTAAGCTGCTGTCTGGGGACAGGGTCATATCCAACTTTGGCTATTTTTGTGCAGTCCATAGACCCTTGAAGCCGGACATTTGCCTTAACAACATTTGACTCCTAGAAAACCTATGTGTATGTCTACTTGGTGGCCACTACCCAGTAACTCCTACTGCCAATCCCGTGCGACTTGTTTTAAAAACCTTGCAGCTTCTTGCAATATTGCTTATAATTATGAAAAATTGAAAACAACTGAAATGCCTGTCAGAGAGGAAATGGGTAAATAAAATGTGATTTATTCACATTATATTGTGATAGGAATTATCACAATACCCATAGTGTATTGTGATATTAATTACAATATTGTATTATGATATGAATTATTGTAATGTTATTTGAAGGAATGGATTGTACCTAACTATAACATAATATATCCATATGTAAAAAAATATCTCTATCTCTACATGATGTCGACTTGTTAAGAAAAAAGAAATTTGTGGAATAAAATATACATGTTGTCATTTATGTAAATTTTAAAATGTTTGTTTATTTTGAGAGACAGCGTGAGTGGGGGAGGGGTAGAGAGGGGAGAGAAAGAATCTCAAGCAGGCTCTTGACTGTCAGCATAGAGCCCAATTCGGGGCTCAAACCCACGAACTGTGAGATCATGACCTAAGCCGAAATCAAGAGCAGGACGCTTAACAGACTGAGCCACCCAGGCACCTCCATTTATGTAAATTTTAAAGCACACAGAAATAATATATATTGCTTGAAATACATATGCATGCATATGATGTTATTAAAAATGAACTGTTTGGGATACACACTGAATTCCTGATAGTTGCTTCAAAGGATTGGGGTGAAGAAATGGAACTGTGGTTAGGGACATCACTATAATCTGTTTTATTTAATTTCTTTTATATAAACAACACTTGAGGCAAATATGATAAACAAAAAATTTCAATTCTGAAGTGAAAAATATATACGTGCATATAGATTAGGCTCTTTGCATTTTTCCCTTTCTTACAATTTTACTGAGGTATAATTGCTGTACAATAAACTACATATATTTAAAGTGTACAGTGTGATAAATTTTGACAGGTATTTACCCATGAAACCTTTACCACAGTCAAGACAATGCAAAAGTTTCCTTAAGCCCCTTTGTTACCCATTTCTCCCTCTTCCCTTGAACTTGAGTAACCACTGATTTGCTTTCTATCACTATAGATTAGTTTGCTTTTTCTAGAATTTTATACAAATGGAATCCTACAGTATGTAAATTTTTTAAGAGGGGGTCTGGTTGCTTTCACTAACTTTCTCAAAAGGATGGCAATTTCTCAAAAACATTTTTTTTAAATCTTGTAACTGCTGAAAAACAATCTGGAGCATTTGATCTGTGATTCAGAAATGGAGGAAGGAGAGAATCTGTGGAAAGCAGGTAACATTTAGAATAGACTCCCAAGTAAGGCAGAGCAAGCATATCTACCATAATGGCTTCCATATTCACTAAAATCATCCCTTACATTACCTGTATTTTTCATTTCCTGACACTGCCCAAATGAGAATCTTGTGGATAACTAAGATACCCATTTATTTTTTTTTTGTTTATTTTTATTTAATTTAGAGAAAGAGCAGGCACAAGTGGGAGAGAGGCAGGAAGAGGGGGGAGAAATAGAGAGAGAGGGAGAGAGAATCCCAAGCAGGTGCCACACTGTCAGTGTAGAACCTGACATAGGGCAGGGCTCAAACCCATGAACCGTGAGATTATGACCCGATCCTAAACCAAGAGTCGGACATTTAACCAACTGAGCCACCCAGGTGCCCATAAGCTATCCATTTAAAACCAGAGACATTATTGAGAACTCATTCATGGCAATTGGTTCAATGAGATGCCTGTCATCCTAACACCTACCTGAGTTTAGCTTCACTAGAAGAACGGATGCTTGTGTTGTGGGAGAGGGGAACTAGGATTGTGTTGAAGCAGGGAGAATTGGGGGATGGGGGGAGATCTAGGCAGCACCATAGGAGACTTTGGTTAACACTAGGATATTGGGAACAGGATACTGGGATAAGGACCAAAAGAGGTGGGAGAAGGCCAGAAAAGAAGGAAGGAAGTACCCAAATTTAAGAGTCTCCCATTTCAAATTTTCCCAAACAGCAGCCTCTGATGAGAAACCAAGGAAGAAATTCCCATTCTATCTACCTGTGTCTCTTATTCTTAAGATTAGGGAATTCTTATTATGTAAATTCAGCCTGATGTCAGTATTGCTCTGTGAATTAAATTGGCTTTTGTTGCCTGGGCTGGGAGCTCAAGTAAGTACATTGATATAACATATATAACATTGTTTCTGTGGAAAACTGTGCCCAGATATCTGATCTACAAAGAAAGTTTAGAAACATAACTTATGTATGCCAGGCAGGGACTCCTTAGGGATATAAATCTTAGTAACAATGAGCTATGCTATAATGGAAATATTTTCACAGATATAATTCTTAATCTATAGCCAATATCAGTCATTAAAACATACTGTTCAGTCCTGGGGCCCATAAGTGGAGGATGTTACAGAGACATTGGAAAGGAGCCAGGGGAGACAAAGTAAATGTTGAAAGGTTTTGAAAAATAGCCCTTCAGGGAAGAGTCTACATTAGTTCAGAGAAGAGAGGTGTGAGTAGACTGAATATCAGTCTTGAAACTATAAAGAGATATTACATTATTGACACCAAGTCTTTTTTTTCCCCTCTGTGTCCCCACAGAGCAGTATGAGAGAAAATGAATTTAAACTACAGCAGAAGGGATTTAGGCTAGTCAGATGTCCCCAACCTGAAGATCAGAACCCATTCTTGGGTTGCCAAGCTTCAATCTCACAAGGGAGGCTGTCATTCTTGAGGGGTTTTTTGAGCTCTCTGGTCACTGGCAGGCAAAGCTCACCCAGACCTGGCCATCTGCCTTCTGTTGTTGGCATATATTATCATTTGGGAAACTGAGGAGTTCTGCCCAACTATAGCAAATGCTTCAGGGCTACAAAGCAGGTAAAGTAAGGCAAGTGTGAACTTGCCTCATGTGGGGAAAATCCAGACAAGAGAAATCTTAGCTTTCTGTTCATCATTTGACAAAGCTGCTCCAAAGAGCACTGAACCGTGGTTGTGTTATGTATCAGGAAGGTGGTGGCAGCCCCTCCCCTGCCCCGAACCCCAACATGTGGGACAGGTGGGTCACTTCCCAGGGAGTGGATGCAGTTTTTACAGTCAGTGCATTTTCGGGGGATGTTGACAAACCAGAAATGCCTCCAGAGGAAAGTAACTGGAACAGAAACTGGGAAGTGGGTCAAAGGAAGAGCAGTTGAAGGAACTAGGGTGTTGGCTTGGAGAAGATAAGCGTTTTAAAGGCAGTGGGGGAGGGTGCGGTGACAGGAGGCTGTTTTCCAATATTTGGAAGGCTGTCAGGTGGAAGAGAGGCTGCTGTGCAGCTCCAGAGGGCAAAGGCAGAGCCAGTGAGTACAGGTTGCAGGGATAGAGCGGCGGGCTGAAAAGAAGGAAGCATTGTGTCATCATTAGAGATACTCAAGGGGATTGCGGCGCCTAGTGACGCAGGGAGTGTTTGTGGAAAGGGTGAATGAATAGCTCACCAGAACCTTGGCGGAAGACATTTCTGGGCCTGTTGTTGTTATTGTTGTTGTTGGGTCTCGCTAATCAAATGAAACTTGTTGGAGAGTGAGATGCCCCTAGCAGCAAGCATCTTTTTCCTGGTGCTCAGGGAAGGCGGGCTTTGCTGTTTGAGCCGCTAGAGGGAGTCAGGACAGCGGCATTGCAGAGCCGCCCTCCCCGCTCTGGGGTTGAACAGCGACTGGTACCGGGTTCTGACTCATGTCTCCATCCCGCTGCTTTCCAGGTCTCCTCCACGAATCTTTCTGGAGCTCCACCATCTGATTAAATTCTTTAGTGCTTCAGGGGACCTCTGTACATCAAGAGGCACAGTTGGGCTGCTATCTGTACCTTGTTTCATCCTTAATATTTTAATTATATAAGTAGATTAAGCAGTATTTCTCTAAAAATTCAAATTCTTATAAAACTAAAGCTTGTAAATTTGACAGTGCATTTCCCAGACATTTTACCTTTAATTTCCAAACTAATTAAATTCTCCTAAAATCATGCATATCCTATATCTGAATATTTTAAAGACGACAAATACCTTAAAAAGCAGAAACACATGGGGCACCTGGGTGGCTCAGTTGGTTAAGCATCTGACTCTTGATTTCAGCTCAGGTCATGATGTCGTGGTTGGTGGCCTCTAGCCCCACGTTAGGCTTTTGGGATTCTCTCTCCCTCTCTCTTTGCCCCTACCCCACTTGTTCTCTCTAAAATAAATAAATAAATAAACAAACAAACAAACTTACAAAAAAAAAAGCAGAAACACATGCAAGTGAAACATCACAAGGATTACAAAATTTACTATTATATTTAAACTTAAACTGTTATGAAGTACTTATATATTTAAACTTATTTCTTCTTTATCACTATACTTGCTCTCATAAGTATTCCTGGACTCTTACAGAGGATAGAGAGTATCTCTTTAAAATATGTATTTCTTTACTTTCCTGATGATGTAGTACCTTTGTCAGATTCTAAAGCAAATAATATCTCTTTTATCATCACTGAGTAGCTCAGGAAGGAGTTGATGGGTTTTGAAATTTCTTACAAACATACAGAACCTTCCCATGTATTTAAAATTCTAATAGATATAATCAATTAAACTTAGAAACACAAGGTTCTATTTTGAAAGTCCAGTGCTGCTGTAACAAATACGTAAACCATTAAGAGTGATTCTGGCACTGGTTACAGGCTGGAAGAATTTTTGAGGAGCGTGATAGAGAAAGCCTAAGTTGCCTTGAATAGACTGTCAGCAGAAACTCAAACTTGGACTATGCTGCCAGTGAGGGCTCAAAAGGGAATAAGAAACATGTCATTGGAAACTTCAGGAAGAGGCTTTCTTGTTGGGTGGTAACAGAAAATGTAGCAAAATTGTCTCCTGCAATTATGGGAAAAACAGAACAAGTATGTAATGAACTGGGCTATCTAGCTAAGATTCTCAAGCAAAGTGTTGAAGGTACTTCTTGCTGCCCGTCATAAAATGCAAGGGGAGAGAGAAAAATTGAGAGAAGAACTGTAAACAAAAAGGAACCAGGACTTGATGACTTTAAAAATTCTTAGTGTCTCTGAATGGCAAAAGATGTTAGAATTAGGAAATGACTTTCAAGCTTGTGGCCTAGAGAAAAGCCTCGGTCTAGAGCAAAAGCCAGGTAGTGATTGTACAAGCTTTTATTAAAACCTCAGGAAGACCAGAGGATCACAAGAGTAGTCAGTCACAAAGGGTCCCCTCCAGAGATCAGGGGTATGCCCCATATAACTTGTCCAACATTAGGACCTTTCCAAGTGTGAGTTGTCCTTTAACCATCTCTGCATCCTTATCCTGGGTGAAGGAGA
This sequence comes from Lynx canadensis, assembly GCF_007474595.2. Lineage (NCBI taxonomy): Eukaryota > Metazoa > Chordata > Mammalia > Carnivora > Felidae > Lynx > Lynx canadensis. The sequence goes on from NC_044303.2 coordinate 141,424,046, forward strand.
GCATGTCTCAAAAAGAACAGTAAATGTTGCTTTTGTGCAAGGGGAAATTGACAGGAGACTCACAATGTATTTGAGAAATTTATGTCAGCAAAAGCACCGCCAACTTAAACTGAATGGGACAGAAAGAATACACAATCAAAGGAGGCTATTAGATCTCCATAATTATACCGGCAGGACGCACCTGCAAGCACGTGCTACCTTTCATGAAAAAGGAAAGATGACTCTGACGGCAGAACCAAGAGCTATTAACCAAAGAGTGGATTATTCCCAGGCCTTGAAATCTAATCAAGGAGCTCTGGCAGGAATTCGCTAGGCTGAATTTCAACACTGCTTTGAACTGGTAACTCCTTAATTCCTTTTTACCTTCTATTCCTCCCCTTCCCTTTTATTTTTTTATTTTTTTTAACGTTTATTCATCTTTTTTGAGACAGAGAGAGACAGAGCATGAATGGGGGAAGGTCAGAGAGAGAGGGAGACACAGAATCAGAAGCAGGCTCCAGGCTCTGAGCTGTCAGCACAGAGCCCAACGCGGGGCTCGAACTCATGGACCGCGAGGTCATAACCTGAGCCAAAGTCGTACGCCCAACTGACTGAGCCACCCAGGTGCCCCTACCCTTCCCTTTTAAATGGAATGTCTGTAACTGTTCCTCCATTGTATGTTGAATGTGTTGGAAGCCAGATAGCTTGCCTTTAGTTTTGTAGCTATACCTAAGAGCCTCATCCATACCTGAACCTGATTTAGGTAATAAAATTCTAGACTTTAAGCACATGCTGTAATGGTATGGGATTCTTGAGGAATTTGGGAGGGAGTAAATGTATTTTTTTTATGTGGGAGGGACACAAATCATTGGGGATCAGAGGGTGGACTGTGATGGATAGCCTTACATTTCCCACCTCTGGGTTTTGTTTTTTTTTTAACGTTTATTTATTTTTGAGAGACAGAGAGAGATAGAGCATGAGCAGGGCAGGGAGAGAGAGAAAGGGTGACACAGAATCCGAAGCAGGCTCCAGGCTCTGAGCTGTCAGCACAGAGCCCAGTGCAGGGCTCAAACCCACGAACCCAGAGATCATAACCTGAGCTGAAATCAGACAGTTAACTGACTGAGCCACCCAGGAGCCCCTCCTGGTTTAACCCTTGTGTGATCTCTCCTGGGGTGTTAATGGAACCTGTGACTTGCTTCTAACTAGTAGAATTTAGCAAAGAAGATGGGATGTGTGTGATTATTTGTACATGATTACAGTACTTAAGATTGTAATCCACCTTGCTAGAAGACCCTCTGTCCTTTGCTGAATTTGAAGGAGCATGCTGCCATGTTGCAAGTTGCCATATGGAGAGAGCCAGGCTGCAAAGACCTGAATGCAGCCTCCAAATGACAGTCATCAAGAAAATGAGGTTCTCTGGGGCACCTGGGTGGCTCAGTCGGTTAAGCAGCAGACTTCAGCTCAGGTCATGATCTCATGGTTTGTGAATTCAAGCGCTGCATCAGGCTCTGTGCTGACAGCTCTGAGCCTGGAGCCTGTTTCGGATTCTGTGTCTCCCTCTCTCTCTGCCCCTCCCCTATTCACGCTCTGTCTCTCTCTGTCTCAAAAATAAAATAAACCGTTAAAAGCTCCAGCTCAGAGGCTGGAGTCTGTTTCACGTTCTGTGTCTCCCTCTTTGCCCCTCTCCAGCTCATGCTCTGTCTTTCTCTGTCAAAAATAAATAAACATTAAAAAAAAAAAAAAAGAAAAGGAGGGTCTCAATCTGACAACCTGCAAGAAAGTAAGTGCTCTAATAGCTACATGAACTTGGAAGCAGATCTAACTCAAGTCAAACATTTGAAGTCTGTAGGCAGGTAGGTAGGAAGGTAAGATCACAAGCAGGCTTGTATCTCATGAACATAAGGAATACTGTCCCATCAGGACAGATTGAAATCTGTATTTGTTCTTGTTGCCTTTGACCTTGTTCACATGGCTATCCTGTAGAAACTGGGTTCCTTTGTCTAAACACATACATAGGAGTGGGGAAAATGGAAAGAGAATCCAAAGAAGTAGAGTAATTGCAAGCCCAGATGCTGCTTCACACCAATGAGATAAGTCAGCAGATCAGCAACAATATGTGTCAGCTCCAAAATGACTTATACAGGTACCAAAGTATAACATCATATAAACTTATATAGTCTTACATATTTTTTAAATGTTTTATTTATTTTGAGAGAGAGATTAGGGAAGAGGGAGAGAGCGGGGGGGAGACAGAGGATCCAAAGTGGACTCCATGCAGATAGCGGAGAGCTTGATGTAGGGCTCAAACTCACAAACCATGAGATGCGAAAGTCGGACATTCAGTGGACTGTGCCACCCAGGCACCCCTAGTCTTACATATTTTAAAACTATTAACAAAGTTAGTACAATTCTCTTATATTTTTAACCTTAAAATCACAAGTTTAGTTTGCACTTTCAAAAGTTCACCCTGGCTGCTGAGTGCTGTATTCTCTTGTGTGGTTGTACTACATTGTGTTTATCCATTTGTCAGTTAACAGATATTTGGGTTGTTTCCAGTTTTTTGACTGTTATGAATAATGCTGTTATAACTATTCACGTGCAAGTCTTGATGTGGACATATGTTTTTATTTCTCTTGGGTAGATTCCTAAGAGTGGAACCACTAGGTTGTATGATCAATGTATGTTTAACTTTTAAAGAAACTGTCAAACTATTTTCCAATGTGTCTGTAACATTTTACACCTATCAACAGTGTATGAAGATTCCAGTTTTTTTCACATGCTCACCAATACTTGGTATTTCCTCTCTTACATCATAGCTCTTTCAGTAAAGTAGAATCTCATTGTAGTATTAATTTGCATTTCCCTACTGACTATTGATTTGATTAACTTTCCACATACTTATTAGAAATCTGTATACCTTCTTTAGTGAAGTATCTATTCAAATCTTTTGCCCATTTAAAACTTCGGTTGTCTTCATGAAAAAGTGCTCAACATCACTCATCTCAGGGAAATACAAATTAAAACCACAATGAGATACCACCTCACACCAGTCAGAATGGCTAAAATAAACAACTCAGGCAACAACAGATGTTGGCAAGGATGCAGAGAAAGAGGACCTCTTTTGCACTGCTGGAAGGCAAACTGGTGCAGCCACTCTGGAAAATAGTATGGAGATTCCTCAAAAAATTAAAAATAGAACTACCCTACGACCCAGCAATTGCACTACTAGGTATTTATCCAAGGGATACAGGTGTGCTATTTCAAAGGGACACATGCATCCCCATGTTTATAGCAGTGCTATCAACAATTGTATGGAAAGAGCCCAAATGTCCATAAACAGATGAATGGATAAAGAAGCGGTGGCATGTATCTATATCTATATCTATATCTATATCTATATCTGTATCTATATCTATCTATCTATATATATCTGGCATGTATATATATATATATATATATCTGGCATGTATATATATATATATATGGCATGTATATATATATATATGGCATGTGTATATATATATATATATATATATATATACATGCGCACACAATGTAATATTACTCAGCAATCAAAAAGAATGAAATCTTGCCATTTGCAACTGCATGGATGGAACCAGAGGGTATTATGCTAAGTGAAATTAGGCAGTCAGTGAAAGCCAAATATCATATGAGTTCACGCATATGAGGAATTTATGATACAAAACAGTTGAACATAAGGAAAGGGAAGCAAAAATAATATTAAAGCAAGGAAGGAGACAAAACATAATAGACTCATTAATACAGGGAACAAATTGAGAGTTGCTGGAGGGGTTGTGGGTGGGGGGATGGACTAAATGGGTGAGGAGCATTAGGGAGAACACTTGTTGGGATGAGCGCTGGGTGTTATACATAGGCGATGAATCACTGGAATCTATTCCTGAAATCATTATAGCACTATATGCTAGCTAACTTGAATGTAAATTAGAAAATAAATAAGTAAATTTAAAAAAAAGAAAAGAAAAAATTTGGATTGTCTTACTACTGAGTTTAAGAGTTTTTTATTTCTTCTGTGTATGGTCCTTAATAATAAGGTCCATGATTCTGTATATTTTCCTAGTCTATAGTGTGTTTAAAAAATTTTTTTTCTTGGGGCGCCTGGGTGGCTCAGTCAGTTGAGCTACTGACTTCAGCTCAGGTCATGATCTCACGGTTTGTGAGTTTGAGCCCTGCGTCGAGCTCTGTGCTGACAGCTCAGAGCCTGGAGCCTGCTTCTGATTCTGTGTCTCCCTCTCTCTCTGCCCCTCCCCCGCTCATGCTGTGCCCCTCTCTGTCTCAGAAATAAATAAACATATTAAAAAAATTTCTTTTCTTAATGATATTTTAAAGTACAAATGTTTAATTTTGGTGAAGTCCAGATTATCATTTTTTTTTAATTTTTTTAAAATTTTTTAACGTTTATTGATTTTTGAGACAGAGAGAGACAGAGCACGAACGGGGGAGGGGCAGAGAGAGAGGGAGACACAGAATCCGAAACAGGCTCCAGGCTCTGAGCTGTCAGCACAGAGCCCGATGCAGGGCTCCAACTCACGGACCGTGAAATCATGACCTGAGCCGAAGTCGGCCGCTTAACTGACTGAGCCACCCAGGCGCCCCCAGTTTATCATTTTTTAAGTGTCATGTTTTGGAGTTATATCTAAGAACTCTTTGCCCAACCCAAAGTTATCAAGATTTTCTCTTACGTTTTTTGCTAGAAGTTTTATAGTCTCAGTTCTCATCCACTGGACTATATATGTCTGTCTTTGCACCAATACCACACTGTGTCAATTCATAGTATTATAGTAAATTTGAAATCAGGTAATATAAGTTTTCCATCTTTTTTTCAAAATTGTTTTGACTATACTATGCATTTCCATATAAATTTTAGGATCATTGTGTCAATTTCTGTTTAAAAAGCTATTGTGGGGGAGGGTGCCTGGCTGGCCCAGTCAGAAGAGCATGTAATGCTTGATTTTGGGATTGTGGGTCCAAGCCCCACACTGGCTATAGAGATTACTAAAAAAAATGAACTTAAAAAAAAGACAAAAAATAAAATAAAAAACGATTAGGATTTTGAGAGAGATTGTGTTGAATATATAGATCAATTTGGGAAGAGTTTCTATTTTGACAATATTGAGTCTTCCAATTCCATAAATGGGGAGTTTCTCTCCATTTATTTGAATCTTCATTGATTTCTCTTAGTCACATCTTATAATTTTTAGCATACAAGTCTTGTACTTCTTTTATTAAATTTATTTCTACATATTCTATTCTGCTTATGCTTTGTGAATAGAATTTTTTAATTTCATTTTTTGATTTGTGTTTGCTAATGTAGAAATAAAATTGATTTTCAAATATTGATCTTGTATCCTGCAACTTTGCTAAACTCATTTATTAATTCTGGTCATTTTGAATGTGGATTCCTTGGGATTTCCTTTAAAAAAAATTTTTTTTTATGTTTTATTTATTTTTGAGAGCAAGAGGGACAGAGCACAAGTGGGAGAGGGGCAGAGAGAGAGACGGAGACACAGAATCCAAAGCAGGCTCCAGGCTCTGAGCTGTCAGCACAGAGCCCAATGCGGGGCTCGAACTCACAGGCCACAAGATCATGACCTGAGCCAAAGTTGGACATTTAACCGATTGAGCCACCCAGGCGCCCCAGGGGTTTTCTTTTTTTTTTTTTTTTTTTTTAATATTTTACTTTTTTTTATTTTTTATTTTAGAGAGAGAGAGAGCGAATGAAGGCAAGGGGAAGAGGGTGGAAAGAGAGAGAATCTTAAGTAGGCTCTGTATTCATTGTGGGCCCCAACCGCATGACTGTGGGATCATGACCTGAGCTGAAATCAAGAGTCAGATGCTCAACTGACTGAGCCATCCAGGCACCTGTGTTCCTTGGGTTTGTCTATGGACAGGATGATGTCATCTATGAATAGAAGCAGTTTTACTTCTTTTTTTTTTATCCTTAGTCTGCTTTCAGTGAACTATTACATCTTCTGTTCTGCACCAGTCAGAACCTTTCTTGAATCATAATATTTATTCATGGCCATCACATGTTCCTTGGGGAAAAAAAAAATCAAAAGATAAAATACCACTGTAATCCCTACACTCAGACACAACTTTTGTGAATGTGTGGGCTGGATTCTCCCAGACATTTTTGTTAGAGGCTCTGTAGCACAGGTTATGATGTATTGAGCCACATCCTTCAGCCCCCAGATTTCAACACAGCTGTGGCATGAACATTGCCACGGACTTTGCCAGTGTCCATACAAGATCATATCACAGTGTCTCTCACCTTTGCATTCTAGAAGCCTGGAAAGCCTGCTCAGCTACATGTAGACACAACCTATAATTTCAAGGCAGTTAATACCCCCTGGTTGGAGGCAGCCCTAAACCAGTAAGAGCAGGATCTCATGGATAAATGGCCCAGCCTTTCCATCTTGCAGGGCATAGAATGGGACAATTCTAAGATGACTTCTGCATGGTTCCTCAGAGCCCCCTGTGGGATTGAACCCGTTTCCCAAACCGTAACCCACTCATTTATTGACTTTTCTCTCTTGCCCCTTTGCTTCACGTGTGTTTCCTAAGATAACATCCCCCCCTAACTTTTCTGCACCCAAATCTTGTTTCAGGGTCTGCATTCAGAGAAACCTAAACTAAGGCAGGTATCATGTGTGGTCCCTGGACAAACTGGGATATTTCCATGAATTGGTCATCAGGACAGTGGGTGTGCTACAGAGCCTCTAACAAAAATGTCTGGGAGAATCCAGCCCACACATTCACAAAAGTTGTGTCTGAGTGTAGGGATTACAGTGATAGTTATTTTATCTTTTGGTTTTTTTTTTCCCCCCAAGGAACATGTGATGGCCATGAATAAATGTTATGATTCAAGAAAGGTTCTCACATAAAAATAATGAAACTAGCTGATGAAACTGTGAGAAAAGAAAACTTAACAGAAATAATCATAGTCATCTTTAAATACCTGGATACCATTCATGTGAAAGAGGAGACCAGCATTAAATGAGCACCTTCTAGGTTATATACCAGATATTATGTAGTATGCTAATACATACATTAACTTATCCATCCTTACAACAACCCAGGGAGGTAATGACAATCTTCATTTGTCATATGAGGAAACTGACACACAGAGACTTAAAGGAATTTGCCCAAGGTCCATAGTATTAGAATGAGCAAGTATGGAAACTGAGTTTCAAATCCAAACCTATCTGTTCCCACACTTGTGTCTTCCTGCTCTCCTGGACATGTTGCAAAGAAGGGCAAGCCAGGGACAAACAGATAACATTTTAAGTTTGCATAATTGTGTTTCTATGAAGGCATAGCATGGCAGAGATTGTTTAGAAGTTCACCGATGCTAGTTTTTCTTCCTTGATGCAGAGGAACACTTCATGTTCTAACTTCCTTTACAATTAGATTGGGGCCATGTAACAGGGTTCTAGCAAATTATAATGTGCAGATGAAATACACCTGATATTCTCTCAATTTCTCTCTTTTTCTCTTTCACTCTCTTAGCTGGCTGAAAGCAGAGAACCCAGGAGAGGATTCTGGGAAGGTCCTTGGGGATGGTAAAGCCACCAGATAGGAGGTAAGTGTATTCAAAGGGCATGGAGTAGAATAGAGCACTCTCTGTGTTGACTACATTGGACTGGGACATGAGCAATAAATGAACATACATTGGATTAAGCCATCAATGGGGGTTGTTATACAACTGGCATTCCCTAAGAAGTCATGAACTTCCTGTCCCAGGATATACATGAACGGTGATTAAATGTTCAACTCTCAAGGCTGCTGTAAAAGATTCCTGTTGTAGCAAATGACCTATAAAACTAGTAGTTCACAAGGTGCCTGGGTAGCTCAGTCAGTCAAGCGTCCAACTCTTGATTTCAGCTCAGGTCATGACCTCACGATTTGTGGGACTGAGCCCTACATCAGGCTCTGTGCTGACAGCTCAGAGCCTGCTTGAGACTCTCTCTCTCTCTCTCTCTCTCTCTCTCTCTCTGCCTCTCCTCAGCTCACACTCTCTCTCAAAATAAATAAATAAACTTAAAAAAATGATAGTTCACATTTACTGAGATATTATAGATCAGGCATGTACATGTATTCTCACATTTAAATCTACAATATGCTTTATCATACTCATTTTACACATGAGGAGAGTAAGGCACAGGCACAGAGAGCTTAGATAACTTGCCCAAGGTCACATAGGAAGCAAGAGGTAGAGCCAGAGTATGTCACTTTTTTAAAATTAAGTTTGTAATTTTAATTTCAAGATAATCAACATGCAGTATTATATTAGTTTCAGGTGTTCAGCCATTCTATACATTACTCAGTGTTCATCACAGAGTACTTCACTCTTTTTTTTAAAAGTTTATTTTTTTATTTTGAGAGAGAGCAGGAGAGAGAAAGTGTGTGTGTGTGCAGGGGAGGGGCAGAAAGAGAAGGAGGATAGAGAATCCCAAGTAGAGTCCACGCTGTCAGCACAGAGACCTATGCCGGGGCTCAATCCCGTGAACCTGTGAGGTCATGACCTGAGTTGAAATCCACATGCCCCCAGAGTACCTCACTCTTAACTACTACTTCTCACTGCCTCTACACTAGAAGCCTTGGAAACTGGATTTGTCCTCAAGGGATTTTTTTGTTCTGTTTTTGCTTTAAAATTTTAATCTATGCTTAAAACTTAAAAGGTTTTACATAAAAATCATGTTTCCTGGTTTCTCTTGGAAATTCAGAAGATCTTGCAAAACTGACTTATAGATAATTATGACAACAAGCAGCTGGAGCTGAAGAGTGGTCCGTAAACTTTCCATCTAAAGCTGAGTTCTCCCCACGTATAGAGTACAGTGTTGGGCATATGACGGGGACTCAACAAATATTTAGGAAATTAGTGAATAAAAGCAGAACCTGGATTCTCTTACCCTCTCCCTGTTTCTTCAGCTCTCTTTTTTGTGACTGAGAACCGTTGAATCTGAGTTTACTAAGTTATAACACACGAGACTAATTTCCCTTTTGTTCTAAGCAGCCAGGACCCAGATTACAGGCACCTACAAACGCTGTGCCTGATTTGGGCTCATGTTGACATTTTCTATCAACTCAAAATGTTTGCTTCTATACAACCAGAGTTTGCTCTGAAGAACCAGCCAAAGCTGGGAGTAAATGGGTAGGCAGGTGCATTAGTTCTATCTCAGATTAGGTTGTGCACAATGGGCTCTTTGTAAAGTCCTTATAGAAGGGCAAGGACAGGCAGGCGTGCCCTGCTTCCAGCTTTGGAGACTCGCTCATAACAGTGCTCAAGATAGACAGGCACAGTTTTAATCTGCCTGGCTTAGACCGCTGGACTCACATGTGGGTGTGTAAGCCTCAAACAGGGGAAGCTTTTCTCTCAGACTTGTTAGCAAAGCTCATCTGGAGGAGCCCAGGGCTGGGGCACGGCCTGGATCAGCAGCCATGACGCACGCAGTGTAAGCTTCAGAAGCTGGTTGATCCCTTTAGCAGAGCCCAAGCCTGCCCGTCCTCCCCTCCCAGACTTGGGACAGTGCTGCCTTTCTCCAGAGGGTTGGTGTGTTGGCATCAAGAAGGGAAGGGCAGTGCCAGGGCTCTTCCAGGTGGAAATCTCCTGTTTATTTGCCCAGAAGAAAAAAGGGGCCTCTCCTTAACACTTCATTTCTGAGCTCCCTATTGTGGGAGCAAAGTGGATTGCTTACTGTAGCACTTCTCACGCACGAGATTTTGCCTCCTTGGGGCATTTGCAAAGCTTGGAGGCATTTTTAATGTTAACAACTGGTGTGTGTTAACACTGATGCGTCTAGTGGGCAGAGGCCAGGGATGCTGCCGAACATCCTACGATACATATAAGACAGCCTCCACAACAAAGAATTTCCCATCCCCAAATGTCAATAGTGCCAAGGTTGAAAAGCCCTGGCTTAGTAAAGGATGGCTTGTATTACATTTTTAAGCTTTAAAATTATAAAAAGCAATTTCTTAGCGTTTTATTATTTTATAACCTGAGAAGTAAAATAAGGGCTATTTTAAACATAGAGAAATATTTTGGACTTACCAAATATCACCTTCTTTCATTATTTATAGTAACAATGTTGGCATACAGTAGGTACTCAATATTTGTACAATGAATGAATGAATGAATGGCATACTGTAGTGCTGTCCCTTACTGAATTTGTTATAAAGTGGTTGCTTCCTTCTTTAAGGCAGTATACAGCTCTTTTCAGGGGAGAGAAACAGGTATTAGATAGTTTATTTATTCATTCATTCGTTTATTTTTCTGCTTCTGGCTTTAGCACATGGGCCTCTGACTCCGGCTACACTTTGTTTAATAAAATGTCAGATTTGCTGATAAGCTTGGCCTTCTCTCTTTTCTCAGCCCTTGTGCTGTTATTTGGGTGGATTTGACTTGATACATTTCCAATCCATCTGTATGAAAACCATATTTGATATTGATATGGATTGTAGCCATAAAGCAGTATTTCACTGAGAAAGATATATTTTGTAATTGAACAATTACATTGTTACATATATTCCTTGCACCAAAAGATCCTAAAGTTAAGAATTACAGTTATTCAGGGGCATGTAGGTGGCTCAGTCAGTTAAGCATCTGACTTTGGCTCAGGTTGTGATATCACAGTTCATGGGATCAGGCCCCACCTTGGGCTCTCTGCTGTCAGTGTGCAGCCCACTTTGGAGCCCCTAGGCCCCCTCTCTCTCTGACCCTCTCCTGCTCTCTCTTTCGCTCTCTGAAAAGATAAATAAAGGTTAAAAAAAAAAAAAAAGGAAAACCACATATTGTTCAAAACAGGAGTCCAAGCAGAACTTTGACTGATTTCTGATATTCCTTAGCATCCACCAAAATTGGTGATGGCCTCTGGGTCCTTTGTTTCTCTCATATAGTCAATTGTCTCCTTTTTTTTTTTTTAATTTTTTTTTTGTTTTATTTATTTTTGAGAGAGAGAAAGAGAGAGAGAGAGAGAGAGAGAGAGAGAGAGGGACAGTGTGAGCAGGGGAAGGACAGAGAGAGAGGGAGACATGGAATCCGAAGACAGTCTCCAGGCTCTGAGCTGTCAGCACAGAGCCAATGCGGGGCTCAAACTCACAGACCACGAGATCATGACCTGAGCCCAAGTCAGATGCTTAACCAGCTGAGCCACCCAGGCACTCCATGGTCAGTGGTTTCTTTATGGCATTATCCCCACCTGAAATTTTATCAGATATTGTTTATTTGTTTTAATATCTGTTTCTTCTTACAGATATGAGTTCTCTAAGGGCAAAGACCTGTTCTCGCTTCTTCATTCTTGTGACCTCAGTGCCTTGAATGGTGCCTGGCATATGGAAGGCATTTGGTAAGTATTTGGTGAATGAATAAAAAGCAGAGCAGAGAGACCCAGAGACAAAATGACCCACCTAAGGTCATACAAATCCCCATCAGGAAAACTAGTCATATAACAAGGTCTAGGCTCTCTGATTCAGCCCACCCCAGCTCCCCCCACAGATACATGCTCTTTCAGCACTGCACAGTTGCCCAGGGAGACTCAGAAGCAATGTCCCAGAGGAGGGCATCATCATGTCCCAGATGGGAGGGCCCACTGTGGGGCTAATCTTGTGGTGTGACACAGAATGACCAGCCTGGTTTGCCTGGGACCAAGGAGTTCCTGGATACAGGACTTTAAGTTTATTTTTTTTTTAATTTTTTTTTTTACATTTATTTATTTATTTTTGAGACAGAAAGAGACAGAGCATGAACGGGGGAGGGTCAGCGAGAGGGAGACACAGAATCTGAAACAGGCTCCAGGCTCTGAGCTGTCAGCACAGGGGCCCGATGCGGGGCTCGAACTCACGGACCGCAAGATCGTGACCTGAGCCGAAGTCGGTGCTCAACCGACTGAGTCACCCAGGCGCCCCAGGACTTTCAGTTTAAAAAGGGGTTGTGGAACCTGCTTGGGATTCTGTCTCCCTCTCTCTCTCTGCCCCTCCCCCTGCTCGTGCTCTATGTCTCAAATAATTAAGCTTAAAAAAATGGTAGTAAGGGGTAAGTCCTAATTAAATTGGAATGAATTGGGTGACAATAGCATTCAGTGAAAAACTATGGTGCCCTACAGTGGATGCTTCCTCTGGGAAGTGCTGTCAGGTGTCAGGGAATCATGGACTCTTAGTGATGGAAAGGAGAAAGACCCGTATGTCTGCAAGAAGCTGTGAGAAGTGGGAACTATGGCAAACTGGGAAATCTGTGTCCCGTGTGAAAGGAGGTGGCCACACTCAACTTGAAATGAATGTTGACCTGTGGGAGTAAGAGTCCACGTGGTCATATGAGTTGGTTTTTCAAGAGAAGCCTCGTGAGTGAGTGAGTGAGTGAGTGAGTGAGTGGGAGAGAGAGACAGACAGACAGAAACCTACTGATTTTTTAATGTTAGCAGCTACTTTTTAAAAATACAAATATTGGGGCGCCTGGGTGACTCACTCAGTCAGTTGAGCACCTGACTTCACCTCAGGTCATGATCTCGCGGCTCGTGAGTTCAGGCCCCGTGTCAGGCTCTGTGCTGACAGCTCAGGGCCTGGAGCCTGTTTCAGATTCTGGGTCTCCCTCTCTCTCTGCCTCTCCCTTGCTTGCACTCTCCTCTCTCTGTCTCTCTCTCAAAAATAAATAAACATTAAAAAAACTTTAAATATAAATATTATGCAAGATAGCAAAAGTAACTGCAGGCCGGATTCCTCTCACAGGCCACTGATTGGTAGCTGCTGATACGGTCTGATATTTCATTTTACACAGTACAGGGAATGCAAAACTAGAAATGAAAGATCCAGGCCTCTTATCAAAGGAACTTCAATAACAAACCAATTTCTATACACACTAGTTATTTTGGTGGGGGATGGGTTGGGCAGGGGGCTTGTAAAGGAAAAAATTGATCGAGCACCTACTATGTTTGAAACAATTACTTAATGATTTCAATGTACAAAATCACACTCACTTTATACAACAGCCCTTTGAGGAGGTTGCTTGATCTTTTTGCCTGTTTCCTTATGTGTAAAATAAAAAATAACGGTAAGTCATTCATGGCAAAGATTGGAGGAATCAATTCTTATGAAGTGCTTAGAGCCAGAGAGGAAGAATGTGTGGCTGTGATTGTCCATGAGATAGGCATTATCATCCTCCTTATTTAACATATGAAGAAACTGATTTTTCAGAGTTGACCTAACTTGTCCATGATTGTACAGCAATAAATCAGAGCCAAGAATTGAACCCTGATTGTCTGACTATAATTATAGACCTCTTTCCCTCTCCAACTAGGCTGGTGTTATAAATTCAAGATAAGAAAAACAAAAACACAAATAGCCAGTTTTCTCCTTTGGTAATCATTGTACAGACAGTCAAGGTCAGAAGTGAAGTTCTGTGGTATTTCTCTACACTGTCAGCTGAGTATCATCTACAATGATGGAAGAGAAAACGTTACACAGATAATAGAAATGGTAGATAATAAAAATTTCTCCTTGGGCATTCATTATGCAACTTAGGGGGGGCAGCTAATTTATCTTCCTAATTATGTTTTGCTTAAGCTGATTTTAAAATTAGTTTGTTTACCCTGAGCACACACTGATTAACAGCAGGGAGAGGTGGCCTAGAAACATCTTGGGTGGTGGAGGGATGGTATCTTGAGATTTGGAGGGAATTTACATGGATAATTTTCATGTAGCTATGGCAAGGTAGAAGGTTAATATGTTGATGGCGCTCTGAGTATAAATTATTATTGTGATTTGTTGTTGGGTGCATTTAAATGTAAGGCTATGAATTGCAGACCCAGAGAGTTGAGTGGACCCCAAGCTCCTTCTTATTCATTCTTTAGTGCTGAGAGTTCAGTCAAGGTACATTAATCAAGCAAGAAGATGGAAGAGGAGGGCTAGCTAGAGGTGACTCTAGGAGTTTCCTTTTAGTAGATATCCAACAGAAAGTAAATATCTGTTATGTACTGTGAACTATGCCAGGAACTGAGGATACCAAGATGAATAGGCCATTGTCTAACCCCTTGGAATTACACAATCCTTTAAGGAAAACAGACTTAAAAACACAGAAATCACAGCCTAGTATATCAGGGCTATAAAAAAGATGGGGCAGAGTTGAGGGAGCAGAGAAGAGACTATGACAATCTGCCTAAGGGACTCAGGACAGGGAGCAGCCCCATTCCTCACACTTCCTTGGCTTTGCTCTGTTTTGTGGGTGGGAGTAGGGAACTCCTGAAGACCAGTGTCAGCTGGCTTCTCGCTGGTTCAACCAATGAAAGGCAATGGTGACAGACTGGAGGATGGGAGAGAGGGAGAGTCAGGGTATCTCTCTTTCCTTCCCTGCCTGGAGTGCTGTTTTCAAAATCTGCAAAGCATCTGTGCCATAACCCCACCTCCTACTGAACAGGCCCATTGGGATCCTGCTTCAGCAGGGGGATCCCAGCCCCTGGGATCTGGTAACCTGTTTGCACCTCCAGCCTGGGAGTGGTAGCAGCTTCTTTCTGGTGCTAATCTCTGCTTTGCCTCACTGTCCCCTGGTTTTTCCATCACCTGGAAACCAATGCCCTATACTAAATTCACTCTTTGAATAGAGAAGGTGGTTTCTGTATTTCTAGCTGGGCTCTGATGGACATGGAGGGCTTCTCAGGGGCGCTGATCCTGGAGCTGGTTCATAAAGGGAGAGAAAGCATTTGCTAGATAGATAGCCAGGGAAGACCGTCCTCAATACACTTGGATGTGTGAGAAGCTTCGGGTGTCCAGGAGGGACAGAACACCCTGGCAGCAGGGAGCAAGTAAGGATTTTCAGAAAGGGAATAAAGTTTTCAAGTATTTTAGAAAACTCGCCTGACTAACTCTGCTCAGTGTATTGGTAAGGAAAAGAGCAGGGTGGGTGTGAAGCCTAGTTAAGAGACAATCACAATGATTCAGGTCAAAAGCCATAGAGGCTTGAACTAGAACAGCTTGATGCATTAATATGGAAAAGAAGTGAAATGCCCTGGATATCACATTCTTCATTAGGTCCAAGAAAGGAAATTTCTTGTTTTCCTGCAATACCACAGTAAATACTTGTTGAATGGATTAATAATATTCCAACAATTTATTTATGTCATAAAACCTCAGGTGTGCCCTTTCTTCCTTACATTTCTCCCACCTCAACCTGAACCCTCAGTGCCACAATAATATTTGACCTGTCCTGTGCAGCCTGTTGGACAAGGTCTGTGAATCTGTCCTTCCCCTTTTCAGGGGTTCACGCCACTCTAGAGTAGCCCTCTATTAAAGTTTCTCTCCGCTAGAGCCATTCAATCAGTGGGTATTTACTAAGCACTTACATCCTAATAGCTGACATTTACTGAGCACTTGTAACACCATCAGGAACTGGGCTAAGCCCTTGCCATGCATTTGTCTCATTCCTGATAACAGCCCAGTGAAGTAGGTGCCACTCTTGTCCTCATTTTATAGATAAGGAAGATACGTAGAGGCCGAGGAACAAGTCACACAGTTAGTCAGTGGCAGAGCTGGAATTCATATCTACGTATCTGACTCTGGAGCCCAGGTTCTGAGCTACTGAGGTTATATTGCCTGGCACTGTGTGCTGTATGCAGTTGGGCATCCCAAGACATGTCAGACAAATCTGTGGGGAGGAAAGAGTAAACCTTGATGCTAAAAAATATATCGTAATTCAAGGCAACACAAGAAAAGCTGCCACAAACCAGAATGTGATTATCACCAATGTGATGGTAGGGATAATGAGAGAGAGATCACCCCAGACTGGGATAATCAAGAAAGGCTTCAGGAGGTAGAATTTGCCTTGTGGTTTTCCTGGCATTTAAGAGGCATACCGAATTCCTTTGAAACAATGCAAGAACAACTTGAAGGTCAGTCGTGGGCTGATGCAAACTGCAGCGGGAAATTAAAGAAGGGAGAGGTTAGTATCGACTGGAAAAGGCACTTGGTTAATCTTCCAGCTCTGGTCACCTGTGGATGGAACCTAGTATGGATGGTCGATGCACAGAATATAGTGAAACTCCTCTGCCTCATAGCCCAGAGCCTATTTCATATATACACATTCTCAGGTTGAGACAGCCTTTTTCTAGGACTCCAGTTTTCCTTTTATTTCTTTTTTTTTTTTTTTTTACAGTTTATTTATTTATTTTTGAGAGAGAGAACGCACCAGCGGAGGAGGGGCAGAGAGGGAGGGAGACACAGGACCTGAAGCAGGCTCCAGGTTCCCAGCTGTCAGCACAGAGCCTGACGTGGGGCTGGAACTTACAAACCATGAGATCATGACCTGGCCGAAGTCAGACGCTTAACCTACTGAGCCACTCAGGTGCCCTTTCGGTTTTCTCTTTAGATGCCACCTCGCCCACTCTTTTTTTCGCACATCACCTCTCATCACAGCAGGGAGGACAAATCCCACTACAGCCAAGAAAGAGGCACCATCTCTCCTGGTGCGTGAGGGATGATGGGATGGCAAGCATACACGAGATTTGAGTTTATTCACTCGATGGCTCATTCATTAGGTAACACAGAGAAATGGCCCCAGAGTAAGAGGAAGTTGGAGTCTGAGCATGGAGGTAAAAGAATGCCTGCTTGTCTCCAAAGTAAAATCTCTTATCTTTTTAGCCTGGCCATCATTCCTTCTCTTGGGAACTCCTCCCCTACCCTGTTTGATCTAATGAGACTAAATCAAATATGTTGACCTTTACCGCCAGGGAGAGGATACAGCCCATCTGGCCAACCAGAGGACTCCATCCCCCTGGCCATGGTGACTGGGCCAAGCCTGGTGACAGGTGGGCTCCTTGCCATCCAGCCTGCTAGCCATGAGCTACAGGAGACTGCCAGTCACAATGGTGGGGCCCCATGTGAGCCAACACTGATGTGAAACCAGGGGCCTACCTATGATTTGATGAGTCAGTCCCCTCTGGTCCCTTTAATGGGTACACGTTCAGAGACTGTCAGTTGATAACTGTTTTGGAGATCTGGTGTCTACAAGTGCTATTCTGGGCTATATCAATTAAGGTTGTATTTTAATTTCTGGGACAGAAGCACATAACAGAGGCATAAACTTAAGGATCTTTGAACCAGGGGTATTTGAAGAGAAAATAGGCATGCCCTCCCATAGTCCCTACATCTAGACATCCTGTTCAAGCAAAAGGATGTTGGATACATATATGGACAATTTTTCTTCCAGGAATATTGTACCAATTTACACTCCACTAGGGATCTGCAAATGTCTTTTTCTCCCTGCCCTCAGCAAACCTACATACTTAATATATATTTTTAAAAATAATCAGCTTGATAGATAATAAATTGTATTGTTGTTTTTCTAATTTGTGTTTGATTTCCAAAGAGTTAGATTCTTTTCATATTTACTGTCAATTTCTATTTCCCCTTTTATGAGTGACTCCTTTAGGTGTTTTTGCAATTTTATACTAAGATGTTCATTTTTTTCTTATTGATTTTTAAGAGTCATTTGTGTATGAGGACCTCACAAATTTATCTGTCTTAGATGTTGCAAATATTCTCAGTTTGTCATTTTCTTTGATGTTTACCATGGATTTTTTTTCCCCGTCATTGCAATATAACTTACATACAATAAAATGTATCCACTTTAAATGTGCAATTTAATGAGTTTTGTTAAATGTATATACCCATGTAGCCATTACCACAATCAAGATATAGAATATTTCTGTCACCCCAAAAAGTTCCCTTGTCCATTTTACATGGATCTAGTTTCCATCACTTTAGATTAATTTTTCCTATTCTAGAACTTCATATAAATGGAATAATCCAAAGTATACTTTTTTCACAAAGCAAGTTTCTGAAATTCACCCATGCTATTTTGTTCTCAAAATAAATGATTAAGAAAATGAAAAGACAACTTACAGAAGATGAGAAAATATTTTTTAAATGTTTATTCTTTTTTTTTTTTTTTTTTTTGAAAGAGAGTGTGTGCACAAGTCAGGAAAGGGCAGAGAGAGAGGGAGATAGATAATCGAAAGCAGCCTTCTCACTACCAGAGCAAAGCCTGACATGGGGCTTGAACCCACGAACCATGAGATCGTAACCTGAACCGAAGTCAGATGCTCAATCAACTGAGCCACCCAGGCGCCCCAAGAAAATATTTTTAATACATGTTAAAATATGTTTCCTGACAAACGACTTGTATCTTGTATGCTTTTTTATTTATTCTATTTTATTTTAAAGTTTATTTATCAGCTCAGATATCTCACTATTGGTGCAGAGCCTGACATGGGGCTCAAGCCCACAAAGCTACAAGATCATGACCTGAGCCAAAAACAAGAGTCAGATGCTTAACCAAGCCATGCAGGTGCCCCTTGTGGATGCTTTTTTTTTTTTTTTTTTTTAATTAAGAGAGAGCGTGCACAAGCAAGGGAGAGGGGCAGAGAGGGAGAGAGAGAGAATCTTAAGCAGGCTTCACGCTCAGCACTGAGGTGGATGTGGCGTGCAATCCCACAACCCTGGGATCTTGACCTGAGCTGAAATCAAGAATAGGATGCTCAACCAACTGAGCCACCCAGTCGCCCCTTGTGGATGCTTTTGATATACAAAAACTTTAAATTTTTAAGAAGTTGGATGTGTCTGTCTTTACATGATGCCTTTGGTGTTATTCCTAAAGATACTTTTATCCCCAAAATTAGACAACTGTTGATTTATAATTTTCTGACAATTTTATGATGTTAAAATTTTAATCTAAACTTAAAATAAAATTAGGATTTTTATTCTATCTGAATTACTTTTCAAAAATGGTAGCAAATTATATCAATACCATTTAGTGATATTCTGTCCTCCTCCCCTGATTTAAAATGCTATGTTTATTAAATATTAAAATATTATAGACAAGGGTCAGTTCTGGTCCTTTTATTCTATTTTCCAGCCACGGGAACAACTGAACACTTTTGTTAGCTGTGATATTTTTTCTGTTTTGTAGCCTATGAATTCTGACTTCCCTTCTTCCCTCTCTCTCTCTCTGACCCTCTTTTTCTCTTTCTTTCTCTTTTCCTCAATGATGTGTTGAAATCTGATTATGTTTTCCAAGGTGGCCACCTTTCTCCATCATATCATCTTGATATTTGGATTTGGTGAGAATATTCTTTTTTTTCCCTCTTTCCCTCCCAATTTTATTGAGGAGTGATTGATAAATATAATTGTATATATTTTAAATGTACAATGTGATGGTTTGAGAGAAACATATATATTCTGGAACGATCACCAAGATCAAGATAATTAATACATACATCGCCTAGGAGAATATTTTTTATTTTAATATTGAAGTCATTTTACTTGGTGAGAGTAATGCAAAACAGGAATATTAAAGCTTTTGGGAAGCTAGCCCATTACTATCCATAATTCAGTGGTCTTGATTTTACCAATGAAAGAAAATGAGGCACTTTTCAAATCACAGAGGTCTAATTTGTAAATTGCCTTTCCCAGCCTATAAGTCTACAGGTGGCCCCCAAAGAATTATTAACCATTCACGGTAGTTCTTAGTAGTAACTGACTTATTTACACAAAGAATTGATTCCCAAAATTGCTTTAACCAGACTGAAAGACTAATCTACTTGACTTCAAATGAAGAAGACAGGTGAAAAGGGGGCATTAATCTTACTCCTGGGAAAGTTATGTTAAAATGATTTCTGTCTCCTTCTCAAAGTAGCCATGTGTCATTGATTTTAGCCAGGAGGCAGGCATGTAAATAAACACCAAGAGAAAACCCAACAGAATACCTTCTGAACTCAATTTGTGGTAGGATTGAGGGTTGGAAGTAAAATTATGTGGACCCTAAGTGAACACAGCAATAGCAGCTTACAAGAGGGAGTTAGAACAATGGTCTGCATAGCAATCTCTGCCTCAGTGTGAGTCTCCCTACGTTTCTTTCGTCTTTGGGGAGGTTTCAGTCTGGTTGTGCAAGGAGAATTCTATATGAGGATGTATATGGATCAGTGAAGTAATGGACAAGAACACTTTGCAAAGGCTCAATTGCTTTACCCACGTAAGGTGTTATTATTGTGCTTCTGAAAGTATAGGGAAGAATGAAAAAAAGGTGATTATCTGCTAAAATTGTATGTTGATGGTGGGATTTTTTTAATATGAAATTTATTGTCAAATTGGTTTCCTACAACACCCAGTGCTCATCCCAAAAGGTGCCCTCCTCATACCCTCACCCACCCCCCCTCCCTCCCACCCCCCATCAACCTCAGTTTGTCTCAGTTTTAAGAGTCTCTTATGTTTGGCTCCCTCCCTCTCTACGTCTTTCTTTTTCTTTCCCTTCCCCCATGGACATCTGTTAAGGTTTTCTCAGATCCACATAAGAGTGAAAATATATGGTATCTGTCTTTCTCTGTATGACTTATTTCACTTAGCGTAGACACTCTCCAGTTCCATCCACATTGCTACAAAAGGCCATATTTTCATTCTTTCTCAATGCCATGTAGTATTCCATTGTGTATATAAACCGCAATGTCTTTATCCATTCATCAGTCGATGGACATTTAGGCTCTTTCCATAATTTGGCTATTGTTGAGAGTGCTGCTATAAACATTGAGGTACAAGTGCCCCTATGCAGCAGCACTCCTGTATCCCTTGGGTAAATTCCTAGCAGTGCTACTGCTGGGTCATAGGGTAGGTCTATTTTTAATTTTTTCAGGAACCTCCACACTGTTTTCCTGAGCGGCTGCCCTAGTTTGCATTCCCACCAACAGTGCAAGAGGGTTCCGGTTTCTCCACATCCTCACCAGCATCTATAGTCTCCTGACTTGTTCATTTTGGCCACTCTGACTGGCGTGAGGTGATATCTGAGTGTGGTTTTGATTTGTATTTCCCTGATGAGGAACGAGGTTGAGCGTCTTTTCATGTGCCTGTTGGCCATCCGGATGTCTTCTTTAGAGAAGTGTCTATTCATGTTTTTCTGCCCATTTCTTCACTGGATTGTTTTTCGGGTGTGGGAGTTTGGTGAGCTCTTTATAGATTTTGGATACTAGTCCTTTGATATGTCATTTGCAAATGTGGGATATTTTTTTAATGTTTTTATTTATTTTTGAGACAGAGAGAGACAGAGCATGAGCAGGGGAGAGGCAAGAGAGAGCAAGACACAGAATCCGAAGCAGGCTCCAGGCTCTGAGCTGTCAACACAGAGCCCAACGCGGGGCTCGAACTCATGGACTGTGAGATCATGACCTGAGCTGAAGTCAGACGCTTAACCGACTGAGCCACCCAGGTGCCCCACTAGTGGGAATTTTTTAAAGAGTGTTCATTTGTCTTCAAATAACTACTGTCAACAGTTTGGGGCAAATTTTTTTCCAGTCACAGTTTGTAAAACAAAACCTCTCACTTACAAGGATATAATGAGGAGTTTCTTTCCCCCAGTTCTTTGGGTCTGGCTCAAGGACTGGGTAAGCAGCTGTTTTGCAAAAGCTGGCCTCTCTTCTTTCCCCCCTTCCCAGTCTCTGCCCAATTGGCCAGCAAGTTAATAAGTCTTAATGCCATCCAGTCTTTTTGCCAGGAATTAATAAACTACAGTCTCATAAAAAAAAATTGTTTAGATGTTTATGGTATGTGGATTCACACTTCAAGAACCCCATACTCTGTTTTACAAGTAGGACATTTTCGGCACTTCCTGCTTCCCCCTCTGATCTTGTGGCCTTGCAGTGCTGTGGCCTTGTGGTCTTCTTCTTTGTACTCTGGTGTCATCTGTTAAGGACACTGAAGGTCAACCTCTAATCTCACTTTCTAGTAAAAAATGGTCTGTGAGGCCAAGACGAATCTCTAATAGCTCAATGCCGTGGAATCAGGGTGGAATGCTGACATGAGAGTCCTTGGAGGAGGAAGAGGATAGCACGTGGGTTGACTTGGTTGACTTCAGGGTAAAATAATTGGCGTGTCCCTTTCTGGTCTTTGTAAGGTATGGCATTTTCAAAACCACTTGGGTACTGTGAGGCCTAATCTCCGCCATTTCACAAACTAGCCAGGTGGGCAATGCTAAAATAGGTATCTTCGGCCTCCTTTGTTCATAATGGGAATAGCAGTGTGTGTTGCTCCCATGTCTGTGTCATTCTAAAAGCCAATATACTAATCAATGTGCAGGGCCATATGAAGTGCAAAAACCCTCTGTATTCTTTTAAAACGGTGATACATTTTGACCCTATGCACTGGGGGGGGGGGGGGGGGGGGGGGGGCGATGGGCAAAGAAAGCTGAGTGTCTTGAAAATCAGAGGTCAAAGCTATCTATAGGTTTACTTTATTTTAATAGATAATTTATTGTCAGATTGGTTTCCATACGACACCCAGTGCTCATCCAACAGGTGCCCTCCTCAATGCCCATCACCCACTTTCCCCCTCTCCCCTACCCCCCATCAACTTTTAAAAATTCCAGTTTCCAGTGTGTCTGCCAAAAAAAAATGTCTACAGGGAGAACCAAGGAGAACCACTCATCTCCCAGTTTTTAAGGTCATATGTGTGACCAAATGCTAGGAGATTGTATTCACAGTTACCTTATATACAAAATATTCTTTTGTTGCTGCTTCTCCCTTCCGATAACTTCAGATACCCCCAAGCCCCAGGCTACAGATTCTCAAATTCCCTAGAATTGTGTTGGAGTTGACAGAATTCACCCAAGCAGATTGTGTGGACCATGAGAGACAGACAGACAGACAGAGAAGCAAGAGTGCCTGTGGTGGGGACATGTGTGTCTCTGGGTGGTGGTGGGAACATGGTAGGAGTTACTTGAAAGTGCTCCGAAGATGTCTAGGAAAAATGGCTTTGGGAAGTCACAGGCAGAGCTTTTGGAAGGTTCTGCAGATGTCTCCCCACATCCATGAAGTTGGATGTTAGCACTCCTAGCTGACTACAGGCCTGGCTCCTGACCCAGTGGGGGACCAAAATAGGGGTCTGCTGATAAGTGCTTAACAATTGGTTTGGTGGGGAAAGGAGTAATAAATAAAGCCCTGATTTGTAGTGTTTTGCTGGATTCTCTGGTGTAAATACTGCCCACCATGGCTGAGTTCCAGCTACCAGTGTGACGTCATTGAATGGAGTTGGGAGGAAATGTGCAGTAACACCCCATATGCAGTATTCCCACATAGAGATCCAGTAGACATAAATAGCTCAAGTGCATAGATAAGAGTAGGCATAATGAAATATTTAGGAAGTGATGAGGTTTAAGTATTTATTACCTTTGTTTTTAATATAATTCATCTAACTGTATGCCTATATAATTTAATTTTCAATAATGGCAGTGTTTTAACAATCATCTGGCAAGATTCCTGAAATTTTGACACTCACCTCTCATGAGCCCAGCACAAGCTGGTTTTGGAATTTGGGTCCAAAGGAGAAGAACAAAATGCTCAGTGTATTAGAGGAATATCCGAACTCTGAGGAGAACACAAGACTCCTGGTTCCTACTCTATCCCTACTCTGGCAGAAGAAGTGCCCTAAGTGGGTCTGAGAAAAACAAGTGACTTCTTTAACCATCACAATAACAAAAAGTAAGACAAAAAAGCCCTCCAAAATCTTTACCCTGCTGGCATAGAATTTTCATCTCACCTCATGGTTAACCCATATCCATCTAGATAGTAGGTCTGGGAGGGAAGGTTTATAGGAAGGGTGAGTTTTGAGATGGAAGGAAGAGGAGAGCTTGGGTTATGTCAAAACATACAGAGACTGTCATAGAAGGTTCTAGAAGCCAGGTATGGTATTTGGATGCTGGATGCTTAAATTGCCAGAACTGGCATAAATTTTGAACAACATTTCCTCACGAGATTCTTATGGTAAAGAGAAAAAACCTGTGGTCTCAGAAACACATCTTATAAAATAGGTCTCCCAGAATTCAGGCCACAGTGCTGTCCCCCAGCAGCCATAATGAGACACAAAATGAGAAGTGCCTGAGGCCTAGGTGCTACCAAATTGTGCCCTGCTGAGTACACATGGAGAGGAAAATGACCAAATGCCATTTCAGTACATTATCAATCCATCTACTTCTTGAAAGGCAGCAGAGTACAAATCTAGCTCTAAAAATATCATTGTAATCTGTGGCTTGGAATAATCACACCTATCAAGGCCAGGTTAAATGTGTGTGTGTGTGTCTGCACGCACATGCTCGTGTATGCAGGGCTAGAGCAAAGGAATGAATACTAGTGCATATATGCGACAATAATTTTCTTTCTCTTTTCAGGTGTTCTTTCTAGGCAGCAGATAAAACACTGGACAGTGGGGCAGTTGGGAGAAGGGAGGGAACACTACTGAGTACTCCTCAGGACCCAAGCACTGTGTGCAGCGCCTTCTGCCGGTTCCCTCACACAGTGCTTGAGAACCTCTGAAGTAGGCAGTCTGACAGCCAAGAAGTGCTAGAACTGTGTTTTAAATTGATCTGCTGGAAACCAAAGACCCTATGCTGTGCTGATGCCACGCCTGTCCTTCACAGATCAGAACACAGAAGTCTGGAATTGGGTCATCCTCACCTCACGACACCCAACACAAGAACGGTTCCCAGCACAGAAGAGAGTCCACAAATGCTTGTTGAATACAGTAATTTCAGACAATGAGTTAACATCTGAGTGTTTGACTTGCAGCGTGTCAGTTGGGAAGAAACTCCACAACTACCCCAGGTCCAGTGATACTCCTTGGTCGACTCAGAAGCAGATAATGGAGACACCAATCCTTGTATTGTATTAACAGCTCCTGGTTTACTCATAAGTGGCACTGCTTGTCAGCACTCTTGGCACACTGTGAAGTCAGGTGACTTTGATGATAAGGGTGTGTTAGACTATGTACCAGACCATATCTAATTTTGCCTTTGGGTACAGGGATGCTTCGCACTCTGAGAAGACCTAGAGGAATATGTAATAGCTGCATTTACAAAGATAGAACTTGGTGGTGGGGGGTGGAGGGAGTAATTTTGTGCTACAAAATTATTTACCAGGGGGTTCCTTTAGATCATCATATTCCAGAGGGTGTTTAAAATATGAATTAATATGGGGCGCCTTGGTGGCTCAATTGGATAAAGTGATCAACTCTTGATTTTGGCTCAGGTCATGATCTCACGGTTCGTGGGATCAAGCTCCGCACTGGGCTCTGCGCTGACACTGTGGAGCCTGCTTGGATTCTCTCTCTCCTTCTCTTCTACCCCTCCCCCACCCCCATCTCTCTCTCTCTCAAATAATAAATAAACTTAAAAAAATATGAATCAATATGACTCATATTCCCCAGGCTGGAGCCACCATCTAGGCCAGCCCAGTCCCTGTGCAAAGGAGCACTCAGCTTTCTCTCCCTTTGTCCTCCTTTCTCTTTAGGTAGAGAAATGTCCCTTTGACTAATCTCGGGAAGCCTGGTGAAGGGACAAGCTGGCTGTCCCCAAGAGGGGACGTTTAAGTGCAAGAATATAGACTCGAGTGCAAGAATATAGGGGGAAACAGAGGGGACTTGTGGAGGGATTTGTGGCATCTGCTAAGAATGGGGCTGCATACCCAGAGGACGCCCAGCACCAGGAAGGAGACCTACCCTTGGGACTGTTTGCCTGGGGCTCCTGTGGGATTTTGAGGGAGAAAGAAACAGAGTCCTCACAACATCAGAGCCCCCACCTGTTTACACTAGCTGGTTTCCACCACCCAAGGGGGTAAATTGAGCTGCATATTTGATGATGAGGAAGCGAAGTGGAATGTGAGAATCCTCATTACTGACGTCAAGCTTGCCTTTCATTTTATTTATACCCATGACATTGTGACACAGGATCTAATTTTCCATTGTATTTTTCCTCCGTTAGGGCCCGAGTGATGACAAATGATTTTGTGCATGAGCCTGGAAAACAACATTTTAAATTCAAAGCTAGGGACCCTGCGGATGCGGTGTCTATTTCTAGCTTACCACCCCGCCTGCCCTCCCTCGAACCTCTGTACTGACCATCGAAATGTGCAAAAAGGCACCGTACTCCTACAGGGCAGGACTGCCTGAGAAGTCAGAGCTCAAGGCATCCAGGTGTCCACTCCTCTCTGGTGACAGGCTGTTCCTTCATGGCATGGGCGCTGGCAGGAGGCCAGGGAGCAGTGGGGCTGCACGGCAGCCTTGGCTCAGAGCCCTGGCTGCTGTCTGGGCATGAAACTGGGCTCTGGCACCAGGAGCATGGTTCTAGCTTTCTGTCCCAGAACTGCCTGTGCAGCAACTACCCTGCCTCTCAAGCCCTGGTGGGGCCCGTGCCTTCTGCCCCTCAGGCAGGACAGGTTTAGGAGCAGAGATTGATCTGGAAGGAATGGCAGGAGCAATTAGAGGGTGCTGTGGCAAAAGTCAGTAATGTCTCCATGCACAGAAACGGCCTTTGAGGGTGTGCCTAAGATGGAGGAAAGAATGGATGTGTGTCCACCAAGTGGACAGAGTGAACTTTACCCCAGTTGCTTGGTCTGCTGTGGAGTGGACTAGGGGCCTTGGCCCTATCAAAGGTCTCCCTCCATGACCTCCCAGGGCCTCAAATCCAGACACAGTATCTCTAATGTGGGGTCCTCTTCCTACCCTGAAATGAAATGAAAGCTCCACCTGGGTCCCAGCAAATCTGGGCCTCTGGTGGGGCCTCCTGTCGCCAGGTTTTCAACCATGTTTTTCAGCCTCTGACCCCAGAGTAATCTCAACTTCCTTGTACTCAGTTCAGAAGATGTTTGCTATTCGGGATTCTGATGCAGAGGTTTGATAAGAGAGGCCTCAGGCCTTCTGAGTTAGTAAACCAACAGAGTCCAAGGATTTGAAAACTGAGAAGCCTAAGGACAGCCACGCCCTGAGAGGTGGCACAGTGCCAGCTCCTGTCACCTGAAATCTTCCAGGATATTTAGAAATGGGTGTTTGCGTGATTTTACTACATTTACTTTGGATGTCTTGTTCGATTTGTTTTTGAAACAAGGGTTTCCCATAGCACCAACAAAATCGGATCTGTGTTTTATTGAATCTACTGGAGTTCCTATGCTTGACTTGGTTTTGCTTTCTAGCTCTGTGTCAATTTTCTCAGTCAATTTAGGTAAAACTGGCACAGAATAAGCTGTTGTGTAGAAATACAGTGTGGGAAAACGAGAACATCTTCTAAGCTGCCCTGATATCTCACCCCTAACTGGCCTACAAGTGTGAGAGCTGCTTGGGAGGAAGGGCTGTCTTCAATGTGCAGCAGCTGGGGAGCCAGGTCTTTACAATTCCTTTTGCAACAGCCCAGCTTAGACCAATGTTTACAGCCTGTGTATGTGTTTTCAGCTAGTCTCACATGCTTCCCATTGGGTGATTATATCAAGTGCTTCTACTGGATGCCAGGGGTGGAGGTGAGGGCTAAGGGCAAAGGAGGTGTGAATTAGAGCCATTTCCATCACCCAGAAAGTACACAAGTACACAAGGCTATGGGAAAGAAAAGTTTGGTAGTAAGGAAACACTGAAGTGGACTCCACAGGCTCAGGGTATAACTGGACAAGCTCTAGGTTTCATACTGGATGCTGGTGTCACTTAATAATCCCTTTCCCAAGGTTCATTGGAAGGTGGTTTGGGACAGGTGCATGAAAGGTGTTGCCAGATAGTCCAGGGGTGCAAATGCTTCCTTATTAGCTCTGTGATCTTGGGAAGGTACTTAACCTTCTAGGCTTCAGTTCCCACGTCTGTAGAAGGGAGGTACTGAGCCTGTCACATAGGGTTAATGTGGGAGGTGAATGAGATTAGGAAAAACAAACCATGTCTGTAGCACTGAGCACATAGTAGGGATTCCCTTCTTGGACTGGGGATCAGGAGAACCCCACAGAAGTCCTGCTTTTAAGTCTTAGCCCAGGTGGGTGGTTCACTTCTCTGAATTTTCTCTGTGACAGATGCAGAAGTTGGAAATCTGTATGCTGACTGAGGAGATATGATTGTGCTGATTAAGATGTGCAGTGAAGAGAGAAGTGAACCCCATGGCTCAGCGACACAGTGTGGACAGAGGAATTGTCTTCAGAACAAGTGTTGGAAGAGAAGACCTGAGGAACACAGAAACATGGCTGGCCTGATCCTCGCCATGCTGTCCAAGACAGAGCTGGCTTAGATGGGGTGCCTCTGCCAGGACTGTTTCTGCCTTAATCCTGCCTTGAAGGCTCAGGTGAACCTGATTTTGTCTTGGGGTTCAGCGAGGGAACATCAAGATATGGTAGAGGATACATAGCACACTTTACCCTGAGCCAGAATCCCCGGGACAAGACCCTAGCCCCTTCTCCTGACTCCTAACCCCCAGCTGCCAGCTACCCACAATCCTCTGGGTGTCTTCCTGTGGAAGGTGAAGCCTCAGCTAGGAAAAGATTGAGCGATACTGTTGTCAAGGGGGATGTCACAGGGGTGTTCCATTGGCCACTGGGAGAAAAACGTGTATTAAAATTTTTTTCTGAGGAAATTGAAATCCAAACATCTGTCTAACCAAGCCTAGATAGAAAGTGAATCTTGATTCCATATTAAACACATTAGTCCCTGAAAGAGAAGAATAAGTCCTTACGTTAATAGTAGCAGTGAGGCTTCTCTGCAGGTTTAGAGTAGCTCTGAGTAAAAAACAAGAGTGGTCAGAATCCATTAAGAATCTGAAAAATATAGTATAGCTGAGAACTCTGCTCTCCTCCTTTACTAAATTATTATCTGGGCTACTGATAATTAATTTCCCAAATTCCCTAGTTTCCCCACCCTCTCATTTATACATGTGGTTCGCAGCAATGGACAGGGAAGGGAGTCTGAGACACAGGGAGTCATGGGTGGTCTATACTCTGGATGGTGACTAATTGAGACTTGGCTGTCTTCATGATATGCCTTTATGGATGGAGGCAAAAGAAGTACTCAGTGATCTCAAGGAATACTCCCAGGGCTCCCAGCCAGATTGGCTAGGAAAAAACTGACCAATAAATAAACATTGACTGAGTACCTACTCTGTGGCAGGCACAGTGTAAGGCTTTGGGTATACATGGTCCCTGCCTTCACAGAACTCAGTCTGGCGAGGAAGGTAGATTTTTAAACAAATAAAACACACCAACTTGCATAATTTGCAGATTGTTATGAATGAGTAAGTACTATGAGACAGTTAACAGTGGGGATATGATACAGATAGGGGAGTGGGGGTCAAGAAGTTCTCTCTGACGAGGTGACAGATAAAGCCTAGAACATTGCTTCTCAAATTCCAATGTGCATCAGAATCACCTGGAGAGTTTTGTTAAAAAATAAAAAGGTTCTCTGGGTACCCTCCCCACCAGAGTTTCTGATTCATCAGGTCTGATGTGGGTCCCAAAACTCTGTGTTTCTAATAAATTACTGGATGATACTGAGATTGCTGGATTGGAGTTCACACTTTGAGAACCATGAGGCTGGAGGATTGGTAGGAACTAGCCAGGTAAAGAGAGTGGAGGGAACACCAGTACAACAGAGGGGGCAGCATGTACAAATGCCCCAGTGTGGAAGAGATCTTGGGGGCTTCAGGTAATGGAAAGTGTGTCTACAGGCAGTGAATTAGTGAACCTGTAGTGATGAGGTAATGTCAAGGTGTACCTATGAGGTAATGTTAGAGAGGAAATTAGTTAGAAATTTCCTATCCTGATACTCACTCCACAGAAACACTCCAGGGGTACTTTGTCAAAGATTAATGGTTCCATTGACCCTTGGAGATGTCCTACTGCAACATGGGGCTAATGGAATAGTGCTTGACCCTGAGACAGTGTGAAGATTCAAATGGTGAGGTATGCAAAGGGCTGAGCACAGAGCAAATGCTCAGTCTATTCTAGATGTCTGTCCTCCACCTTCCCTGACTCAAAACTTGGCCCTGTCTATAGTTTAGCTACAAGAGGACATGTTCCTGAATTTGTGCTAAGGAGCTAACCTATAGCTTCAAGCAAAAAGAGTTAATGTCGAAGTGACCATGGTATCTAAACTGGGATAAGGTAAAATAGTTGGGTATAGATAAGAATCTGGACACCACTTCCAAAGAGCAGGTGTGCATGTGTGTTTTCTTACATCTCATGCAATTCCATAAATGTCACAGATTTAAATCAAAGAAAGCATGGATTGGGTTTTGGAGCCAAAGTGCACAGTTGACATTATGCCAATTCAATTTAGACCACATTTACTCAGTGCTCACTCTGTGCCAGGTGCTATTCTAGGTGTTGGGAAGACAGAAGTAGGTGATCAAAGCTAGGTCCCTGCTCTTGAAGAGCTTCTACGCTCACTGGGATATGGGCGTATAAGTAACGTAGAGCAATGGGATAAAAGCCACAACAAAGATCTGTACAAGGGCAATAAAAACTCAGGAGACAGCAGTTTTGCTGGGGGTAGTCAGAGAAAGTCAGAGACAGAAAGTGACATCAGAGCCAAGTCTAGAAAGGAAACATCTAGAGAATGAGCAGAACTGAAGGATAGATGAACAAACCTCCTTTAAGAACTTTTTGTTATTGTTTAAGCTCTGACCTAAATCATCATTATGAGCTTCTAGAAGATACATGGCCACATGGTGTTGAATTTGATTTAAAATATTGCATAAAACTGTTATATATAGAAACACATATGGAAACAATCTGAAAATATTTCTCCTCAATATAATGCCATTTGCTTTTATGAATTTGCTATTTCTGGATGAAAAAGTGAAATATGATTTGGTCTTCTGAGAATCAGAAGAAACTGTATCGCCCTCCCAAGTAAAAATCATTTGGTGGTTAATTCATTCATTTATGTAGTCAGTCAACAAACATTTAGTTAGAAATTTCAGTTTTTGAAGCACCGCCATTGAGGCATTGAGGGGCAACAAAGATATATAAGATACTGTCCTGCCCTCAGGATTCCTCAGGGGTTTAGAAGTGAGAAAAACACCTGAATTCAAATAATTCTAACACAAGTAGGTGATAAGTAATACGAGTGAGTACAATAAAATAATCCAAGTATCTTGAGGAGAACAAGCTATCTCTTGATTGGAATAACATAGAAAGCTTGAGAATTTATGGACAAGCAATTTGCGCTAGGGCTTTTATAATGAGAAGGCATTGGACATATAGAAACAAGGGCAGGGAAGATATTTCAGACAGAGGTAGATTTGTGAACAAAAAGGCTGGGAGATCACTGAGAAATGCACTTTTCCATGTTTACAAGTATGATTTGGGGAAAGAACTGGAATAGGTAGATGTCAGCCTCACAGTCAAGTATGAACCTGATTCCACTGGCTGTGACTTCTTAGAA
Organism: Lynx canadensis; assembly: GCF_007474595.2. Classification (NCBI taxonomy): domain Eukaryota; kingdom Metazoa; phylum Chordata; class Mammalia; order Carnivora; family Felidae; genus Lynx; species Lynx canadensis. The sequence continues at coordinate 141,455,261 of NC_044303.2, forward strand.
TTTGAAATGCCAGCATCTGTCACTAGGTTTCTTGTACACTTGTTTTAGTTGGTATCTCAGGCCTGACCTTCAACTTGGCATAATTTCATCCAGCCAATAGGATATGTTTTAAAAAGTCAGTCTGTCACATATGGACCCGCAAATGTATGGCCAACTAATCTTCGACAAGCAGAAAAGAGTATCCAATGGAAAAAGGCAGTAACTTCAGCAAATGATTCTGGGGGAATTGGACAGCGATATGCAGAAGAATGCATGGAATTCATAAATTCCATGGAATTTCTTAATTTCTTAATGTTCTTAAATTCCATGAACCACTTTCTTACACCATACACAAAAATAACTCAACATGGGTGAAAGACCTAAATGCAAGATAGGAAACCATCAAAATCCTACAGGAGAAAACAGGCAGCAACCTCTTTGACCTTGGCTTCAGCAGTTTTCTTACTAGACATAAGGGAAATAAAAGTAAAAATCATATATTGGGGACTTCATCATGGTAAAAAGCTTCTGCACAGCAAAGGAAACGATCAACAAAACTAAAAGGCAACCGAAAAGTGGGAGAAAATATTTGCAAATGACATATCACATAAAGGGTTAGTATCCAAAATCTATAAAGAGCTTATCGAACTTAACACCCAAAAACAAATAATCCACTGAAGAAATGGGCAGAAGGCATGAATAGACACTTTTCCAGAGAAGACATCCAGATGGCTAACAGACACATGAAAAGATGCTCAACATCATTCATCATCAGGGAAATACAAATCAAAACTACAATGAAGATACCATCTCACACCTGTCAGATGGGAAATTAACAACATTGGAAAGCAGATGTTGGAGAGGATGCGGAGAAAGGGGGACATTTTTTGCACTGTTGGGAATGCAAACTGGTGCAGTCACTCTGGAAAACAGTATGGAGGTCCTCAAAAAATTAAAATAGAATTACCCTCTAACCTAGCAATTGCACTTCTAGGTATTTATCCAAAGGATACAAAATGCTGATCCAAAGGGACACATGCACCCCAATGTTTATAGCAGCACTATCAACAATAGGCAATAGCGCTATCAACAAGAGCCAAAATAGCCAAATTTAGCGAAAGAGCCCAAATGTCCATTAACTGATGAATGGATACAGAAGATGTGGGATATATATATATATATATATATATATAGGAATCTACTCAGCAATCATAAAGAATCAAATCTTGCCATTTGCAAACAACGTGGATGGAACTAGAGTACATTATGCTAAATGAAATAAGGCAGGCAGAGAAAGATAAATATCATGATTTCACTCATATGTGGAATTTAAGAAAAACCACAGATGAACATAGGGGAAGGTAAGGAAAAATAAGATAAAAACAGAGAGAGAGAGAGGCAAACCATAAGAGAGTCTTAAAATACAGAGAACAAACTGAGGGTTGCTAGAGGGCAGGTGGTTGGGGAATGGGCTAATTGGGTGATGGGCATTAAGGAGGGGCCCCTGTTGGCATGAGCCCTGGTGCTATATGTAAGTGATGAATCACTGGGTTCTACTCCTGAAACCAATACCACACTGTATTTTAAATAAGTTGAATTAAATAAATTAATTAAAAAATCAGTCTGTGTCCTGCCAATAGTAATATAATCACAACGTGGCTCCAAATTGCCATAAAGTCCAGGAATTGAAAGTAGGTTCTTATTCTTCAGGAATTTATGATTCCATGTCTGGAGTTTGAAAGAGAAGGGTTTCGTATTAGAGTCCCTTCAGGAAACAGATGAAGTCTTTTCCTCCACAAGTGTTGACAGGTGTAGTTACACCAACAAGGGATGGTGCAGTATCCATGAGCTAGTGAGAGTTGCGAAGCTGTTACCGTCTGTAGGCTGATGGTAACATCCTTAGGACAGGGGACATAGCAAACATTGGAACTTGGAAAGAGCTCTGTGCTGCCGTGGAGTCACATAGCTACTGCCCATGTTGTTCCTAATGGCTAGAGGGCAAGGGGCACATGCTTCATTCTGTACAGCCCACCTCCCAGGGCACAGGGTAGGGAAGGAAGGATGTACAGCCCATCGGGAGGTGCAGACAGAGAGTATCCGGCACAATCCTTTTTAGCTTTAATATTTCTATGATTCCAAAACCATCCAAACTTCAGTAAACCTTCATTTAACAAATCTGTTCCAAAAACCAATGTTCTCAGAAATTTATAAAGAATAAGAAGTACAGGGAATTGATTAGGTAGAGAGATTGATGGGTAGATGGTGAAGGAGTCTTTGGCTGAGATAGTTGACTGAGTAGTAACTCAACCAGATTGCAAGGTTGGTAAACACAGGGACAGGCTGGTCTTGTACATTGTCAAATCCTCGATGCCCTACATGTGCCTGAATCTTAGTATATCCCAATAAATGTCTGTATGACTGATGTGATAGATGAAACATCAAGAATACCAAGCAATGTAAAATGTGCATCTGGGAGTCTCAGGACAGGAGAATCCAAAATTAGGGTCAGGAACTAACATTTTGGAACTAGGAGAAGAAGGTGATGACTGTGTCTGGTTTTCTGCCTCTTTAGGTCAAAGCTTCTAGCACCACTCAGGGAACAAAGGTATTGGGAGATACAGAAATGGCCTTTTTGCTTTGTTTAAACAATCTTTCCATCTTTTCAGTCATTTGAAAGGACAACATTATAACTCCTGCAACCCAACTTCAATTAATTCATCTATTCATTCAGTGAACATTTACTAAGTGCTTATTTTGTGCTGGGAATCCAAATTAAGACAGATACAAACTCAGCCCTCAAGGAGCTTAGTCTGGTAGGAGCTACAGACGTGGCATTAGGAAAGTATAGTACTTGTGTTAGCTGTGGGGAGCACGGGCCACTGTGGGAGAAATAGGCGAAATTCCTACACAGGCTGGAGGTCTCAGCCTAGGAGAGCTGAGTCCTGAAGCACTTTTCCATCTGTTTACTTTATCCCTGGCATCCCTCCCCATCCCTCAACCCCCAGTAAGTACAGAAGTAGTAAGTAAATAAATGACACAATAAAAATTCCTAGCTGAGGTAACACTTTGATTTGGATGCATTCACATCAAAGTGCTGTAAGCCAATCCGTGAGCACAGGTGGGGAGTTCAGTCCTTCCTCAACTTAGAAAAGAGGAGCAAGAGGTCAGGAGAGCACAGAATGGGCATCTGGATTGAAAAGAGGAGAGGACAGGTGAAAAAGGGAGGCAGGGGGCCTCACTGACTTCAGAATTTGGAGGAGGCTATTTAACTTTAACTGTTTACAAACAGGTGGACAATACATGAGGAGGCTTGTTTGCTTACTTGTGATTGCAGGTTTGTCTTTTAGCTTCTAGTAACTGAATGTAGGGTACACAGTATTAACACTGGTCCACCTGATTTACAAAGGCTCATGGCTGACTTCAAAACATGGACAGTTCTCTTACAAAATTGCTTCATTCCCAGAGGTTTTGTTAATTGGGACATTTCTTGTCTTTAACTTGAGTATTATGCTAGCAATCAAAGGAAAAACATAAGTTGGGGAGGAGGAGTGGAGGGTAGGGGGAGAAATAGAGTGTTGGTAAGAATCTAAGGGCAATGGCTTTTTAATTTATCTGTATCTACAGTTTTATATCCAAATTTTTAAAAGCCTGCTAAGAATTTGATTGAAATGCATTTTAAGTCTTAAATTTGAGAAACAAAAGTATTTTTAACTACTACTCCCTGTCTCTATCTCATTTTTTTAAAGGAGGAATAACCTTCAAGCCCCAGAAAATTTTCCTGGGTTAAGTGTGTGTGTGTGTGTGTGTGTGTGTGTGTAGAGCTGTCTTTCATCTTCCGTTAAAAACATTACTTTTGTTAGGGAGTAACTCTCTATTTGTCATCTTTAAGGGGTTGAGAGTTTTGATGTCCTTGCCTGGAAGAAATTAGGCTGGAATCAACCTCTGGCTGGAGGGCAGGTTGTCTTACTTTCCATCTGCTGGAGTTTCCTTTGTGCACTCCTCTCTGTGTTTACTCTTGAAAGTCTTTGAGGCTGGATCCTTAGCTCTCCTGCTCAGTGCTTCCTTTTGTATCTATGTATTGATGATGGCTGAATCTTTAGCTTCAACCCAAACATTTCCCATCACCTGCAGACCTCTTTCCTCTTACCTACTAGATATCTTTCCTCTGTGTTCCATAGACACCTCAGATCCAACAGACTCAAACTGTCACTGGAGTGCTTGCTTTGAGTAGCACCGGCCTTAGTGGGAGATACTGCATCTAGGAGTCGCTCACTCACAGCCCATTCATTACCAAGTCCTATTCTATTCTATCTCCTAGTGTCTTTCCTGTTCTCCTCCTGCCCCTCCATTCCTAACACCCTTGCTCTTCAGGCTCTTTTCAGCTCCTTCTGAATTGTTATTAATTATTTCATTATCCTCATTAGTCTTCTCCAACCCATGCTTTCCTCCACCAACAGATATATCTTGGTAATGTGCAAATTTCTATGTCTTTTCCTGTAAAATCATTTGGGAGTTTTCCATTTTCTAGCTCTTCATATCAGTGGACAACTTGTTAAAATAGTTTCATTCTCTTTGGTGATTTTCTTCCTTCTATATGACCTTGGCTCCTGAGGTTCTTTGCTGGCATCTGCTCTTCTGCTTGACCTATAACAGTTGGCAGGTGCAGAGTGTGGGTTCTATGCCCTTGCCCTCTTCCCCGTTCTGATTATATGGCCTCCTTTGGTGACCTTATCTAGTCCCATGGCTTCTGGTGGGAGCTACACACTGATGACTCCCAAAGTGATGACTCCAGTCTGCCCTTTCTGCTGAGCTCAAGACATATAGATCCATCTGCCCCCTTGACAAGCTCATTTGTATGTCTCATAGAGATTTGAACTGAACAAGGCCAAAGCAGGGCTCTTGCTTTCCCACCCATTCTTTTCCTGCTCTTCTTCCACCTTTCCCTATCTCAGTAAATGATACCTCCATCCCCCCAACTGCCCAGACCAAAAACTTTGGAACTATTGTTGCTTCTTCTCCCCTCACTCCACTCCCCACATGTACTTCATCACAAGTCCTGTCAGCCTTACGTTGAAAATGAATGCATTCTGAAGCCAACACTTCTAGCAGTCCGCACTGCTTTCTCCCTGGTTGCCCCCAGATCTTGTTGGCTCACTCCAGCAGCCTCCTACTGACCTACCAGCTTCCACCCTTGATTGCCTAGGATTGATTCTTTACAAGGTGGCCAGAGTGATTTTCCCAAAAGTCATATTGTGTTTCTTCTCTGCTTAAAACCATCTCAAGGCTTCCCATTGCATTTGGCTACACTAGCTTCTTGTCTCTCCAATTTGCCAAGCTCTTTCCTGCCATGAGGATTTTGCATGTGCTATTCCCCTGTCTGGCATCCTCCTCCCCTACATCTTTCATTCCCAGCTCCATGGGGGTAATTCACGTCTCAGTTCAAATATCCCTTCCCAGAGAAGCCTTTTCTGACCTCCCAAACTAAAGTGGCTTACCCTTCAGTCTCTTTCTATTGTAGTAATTTATTTTTTTATCTTCATATCATAATAAAATGATCTTTTATTTTCCTTCTTTTTCTTGTTAATTATCTTTCTTCCCTTCACTAGAACATAAGCATCATGACAATATGGATTCATGTTATTGACAATCTATTCTTAGCACCTAAAATCATTCCTGGCATGTAATATTTGCCAGAAGTATCTGTTGGGTGGATGGATGAATGTATAGTTGATGCACGAACAACACAGGGATTAGGAGCACTGACACCCCTCTCTCCCTCCACACAGTCAAAAATCCACTTGAGGGGCGCCTGGGTGGCGCAGTCGGTTAAGCGTCCGACTTCAGCCAGGTCACGATCTCGCGGTCCGTGAGTTTGAGCCCCGCGTCAGGCTCTGGGCTGATGGCTCGGAGCCTGGAGCCTGTTTTGGATTCTGTGTCTCCCTCTCTCTCTGCCCCTCCCCCGTTCATGCTCTGTCTCTCTCTGTCCCAAAATAATAAAAAAACGTTGAAAAAAAATTAAAAAAAAAAGAAATCCACTTGAAACTTTTGCTCCCCCAAAACTTAGCTACTAATAGCCTACTGTTGACTGAAGCCTTAATGATAACATACACTGTTGATTAACATGTATTTTGTATGTTATATGTATTATATACTGTGTTCTTATAATGGAGTAACCTAGAGAAAAGACAGTGTTATGAAACAGTAAGGAAGAGAAATATATTTATAGTATACTATACTGTATTTACTGAAAAAAAAATCTATGTGTAAGTGGACCCCTTACAGTTCAAACCCATATTCAAGAATCAACTATAAAATTGAACAACTTTGCCTCTGTTAGAAATACCTCTGGGAATGCAAGCTGGTGCAGCCACTCTGGAAAACAGTATGGAGGTTCCTCAAAAAACTAAAAGTAGAACTACCCTATGACCCAGCAATTGTACTACTAGGCAATTATGCAAGGGATACAGGTGTGCTGTTTCGAAGGGACACATGAACTCCCATGTTTATAGCAGCACTATCAACAATAACAAAAGTATGGAAAGAGCCTGAATGTCCATCGATAGATGAATGGATAAAGAAGAGGTGGCATATATATATATATATATATATATATATATATATATAATGGAGTATTACTCAGCAATCAAAAAGAATGAAATCTTGCCATTTGCAACTACATGGATGGAACTGGAGGGTATTATGCTAAGTGAAATTAGAGAAAGACAAATATATGACTTCAATAATATGAGGACTTTAAGAGAAAAAACAGATGAACATAAGGGAAGAGACACAAAAATAATATAAAAACAGGGAGGGGGACAAAACAGAAGAGACTCATAAATATGGAGAACAAACTGAGGGTTACTGGAGGGGTTGTGGGGGGGGGGATGGGCTAAGTGGGTAGGGGACACTAAGGAATCTACTCCTGAAATCATTGTTGCACTATATGCTAACTAATTTGCATGTAAATTTTAAAAAAGAATAAATAAAAAAAAAGAAATATCTCGGTAGCAGGGGGCGCCTGGGTGGCTCAGTCAGTTAAATGTCTGACTTTGGCCCAGGTCATGATCTCAAGTTTGTGGGTTCAAGCCCCGTGTTGGGCTCTGCACTGACAGCTCAGAGCCTACAGCCTGCTTCAGATTCTGTGTCTCCCTGTCTCTCTGCCCCTCCTCTGCTCTTGCTCTGTCTCTCTGTCTCTCTCTCTCTCAAAAAAAAAAAAATTAAAAAAAAAGAAACACCTCGGTAGATAGATGATAGATAGATAGATAGATGATAGATATGTTGGGTGTGGTATGAGTATCAATGAAGAGTGGGAGAGGCTCAGCTCTCAAACACACTTAAATGTGTGGCAGCTACTTGACAATGTGGCCTCTCCTCAGATACAAGTGCAAGGCTCTTATTGTTAATGTTTATGACCCCCTGCTAATAAATAATAATAAGTGATATTTTACTGATAACACTGAACTTCCAAGTCTACATTTAATCTTTGCAAATTTGTAATTTCAGATCACAGGGCTAATGCCCATCCATGTGATAATTTCCTTTTCCTCTCTCTTTCTGTTTTGAGCCATCCTGAGGGCAGGGATCCAGGCTGGAAAATGTCTGGACTAGAATTAGGTAGGAGATGTATTTGGTTTCCTCAGAGTAGCTTTGGTTGAATTTGTGTGAGATTTCAATCTGATGAGGAAAAACGGGCTAGGATGCTGAAACTACTCATAGATTAGAATGAGGGAGGCCACAGGTGACCTCAAGTGTCCTCTCAAAATCTGTTCCTGTGTTGTCAGGAGGACAGTTAGGTACTGTTTGTGTATTCCCTTGGTTCAGGATAGGGATAGTGGCAATGGGATAATGCTATGCCAGCTAGATAGAAGAGTTACAAAAGGAGTTTAATACATGTATTGCCAGTGACATTGATGATCACGGAAGGTAAACCATAGACTTCATTCTTCCAGAAATGACTCAACACTGGTAGCACTTGATTGTTCTGTTCTTTTTTATTGTGGCAATCACAGAAGCACTAGCTTGTCAGCAACATCAACATCTTCAGTCTTCAACGAATGACCAATGACATGTTCAAAGGACCCTAAATGGTGCACCTCTGTAGACTGGGAACTCTGTGCCTTTGGTTTCTTTTATTTTTTCCCCTTCTCTTTTTTCTTTCTTTCCTTTGTTTCAGTTCCCTTTTCTGCTCTTTCTGCCTCCTGTCTTTCCCCCTCCTTCCTTCTTTCTTTTCTTTTTCTTCCTCCCTTCTTCCCTCTCTTCTCCCTCCTTCTCTTCCTCTCTTTGAAAATTATACACTACTACACAATACCCTTCAAGGTGCATGACAGGAAATGTCCAGTGGGTTATGTTTGGGCTCAATTTTGCTGTATTATCACAGGGATTGAAGAGAAAAGTTTTAAACACGAGGCATTCAAAGACACTTAAAATCTAATAAATAGGTGCAAGCCCTCAGAACCCTGGCTAATAGTTTTGAGACACTGATTTTATGCAATATCTTGGGAACCACAGACAACCTGCTGGCTGCCACAGGCATGTGCTGTGTGCAGATAGCCTGCTAGGACTTCTTGAGCAGCTCTTTTGGGAAATCCCCACATTTACAGGAGAAAATATGGCTTTCATTTTTTCCTTTATAGATAATCAGAAAAGGGATTCAGAGCATTCAGTGTCTTTGCCTTTCCTCATTGTCTCTTTGCTGCTATTTTTCTCTTTCTTGTTTTTCTTTTAATCTACTTGCTTTACTTTCTCAAAACATCTGTATTTTTTGCTCGGGTCAGTTTACCCTGCGTTTTCCAAACTGTCTTTTCGCTGGCTCGGTTATTTTTGTCTCAGACTTCTTACGTTCTTCTGTTGCTCTACCCCCACCAAATCTCAGTCTGAACTTGCCCTTTTACCTCCTGATGTCTTTGCTGCTTTGCTTTTCCTTGTCTTTACAGGGCCCGAAAAGGCTATGAGTATGACATAATGATGGATTTTGCTGCCAATTTAAATGACCTTAGCCCTTCTACCTTTTGCCTCCTCTTTTGCCTCCCTTTTTCATCTTTGGAAGGAGGAAGTGTATTAGTTGCAGTTGTGCATAACACATACATTTAGTGGCTTGAAACAACCCACATTACCTCACAGCTTCTGTGGGTCAGAAGTCTGAGCATGGCTTTATTGGGTCCTCTGTGTTAGCTGGGGCTATAATCTCATCTGAAGGTTTGACTAGGAAAGGGTGCTCTTTCAAGCTGTCCTGGTTACTGGCAGGACTTAGTTACTTTTAGTCTTCTGGAATAGGGGCCTGAGTTTCCTACTGGCTCTTGGCCACAGGCCCCCTCAGTTCCTTGCCACATGGGCCTCTTCAACATGACTCTCTGCTTTATCAGAGCTAGCAAGGGAGAGTCTCCTCTCCTAGCAAGGCTATGTAACATAATCACTGAGTGATATCCTGTCACCATATGCTATGGGTAGGAAGCAAGTCACAGGGTTCCTCCACACTCAGGGGGAGGGTATTCTATAAATGCATGGACACGAGAAGATGGCGATAAACAGTGGCCATATTAGAGTCTGCCTGCACAGAGAGGAGTGCTTTTGAGGGAAAATACTTTGAGCTCCTTAGGAAGAGACTATAAAGTCTATATTCATACATCTGCCATGCCTGATTGTTGGCGTGTAGAGATTATGGCTAACAACAAAGTAATAATGTTTCTCTTTGTCTCTCTCCATGTCCTATGGACTAGTTTCATAGGATTTGTTTTCCTTGTCTGCCTTTAGAAATCTCATCAGCCTCTCTGGATGAGAAAGTCAGCAGGAAAAGACTGCTGTTGTTGATCTTGGTTTTAACTGGACCGACTCAGCCCTGTGGGCAGGGAAAAAGGAAAGGTCTTTGCAAATACTCTCTAGGTCTTTGTTAGAAATCCCTCCAACCTGAAGGAGCCAGGTGTGGGGCAGGCGCAATAATTACTACAAGCAATAAGCCAGGCTTATTTACAGCTGAGGCATTTAATTAGGTACAATTTATTACTTTAAAAAATTGTCTGCAAGCTTCATAGTAGTATCTGCCCAGATCTTTGATTCCAGCTCTTCAGTTTTGGAGTTGGGAGGCGGGGTGGAGCAGAAAGGGTGGCAGCACCTTTGGCTTGACTCACATCACTGTTGGTAAATTGTCTGCACTAAGACAGGGATAATCCTACCTGCCCCCACCCCCCACAACACGTACACAATGGGGTATCGTTTACACAATCATTTGAATACAAAGTTCTTCACTCTGAGAGCGAATGATCTTTATTATATATGCTATATTTTAGGTATTAATAATGACTAATGTCTCTGACTTTTCAGTCTTTTAAAAATAATAACGTATACGAATTTGAATTGAGGAATGAGGCAAATCTGATCCTTCAGCGTTTTCTTGGGGGTAAGAGACTTAAGAAGAGTGGAGGCGGGTGGGCACGATGAGGAGAAAGCTCTGTGCCCGAACCCCGAGTCTCCAGCAGCCCCAGGTTGGGCAGCTCCAGCGAGACCCGGCTTCTCTCGAGTGGCGGGGGAGGCGCTGAAGGGGAGCCGAGTAGTTAGGGGGGCGCTAAGCGGGCTCGAAGTCGGGGCTCCACACCCCGGGAGGGGCGCTAGGACCCAGGCACCCGCCGGCCTCGGGACGTGCCTGGGGAGTGAAAGCTCTAAGAGGCTCAGGCTCGGGGCCAGAGTCCCTCGGAACGACCGGACCCTTCCCGTGGGCGCGAGGCGCGGGGTGCGGCGTGCGGCAGCCGCGTGCCCGCCGCTCGCATGGAGCAGACGCGCTGCCCGCCGAGCGCCGGCCAGGTGAGCCCCCCTGCGCGGGGTCCGCACATCCCGCGGGCACAGCGCCCTGCGCCGTCCGAGACCGCCTCGTCCCCACCCCCCGCGCCGCGGGAGCGGGGGCCGGGCGGCGAGCGGGTTGTGCGCGCACAGTGCGCGGGCACCAGGCCAGAGCTGCCGCCCGAAGCCCCTCTCGGACACCCTCGCGGCTGAGGAGGGGTGTTTCTTCTTCCTCTCGGTCTCTGCGTGTCGCGGTGCCCCAGTGCCTTCTTGCTTCCCAGGAGGGGAGCACCTGGAGCGTCCGGTGTAGCCGCCCGGCTCATAATTCCGAGGGCTAACACGTCGCCCACCAGCAGCAGCCGGCCCTGCGGGGATGGCGCTGCGCAGCCGCCGCGCCTCTCTCCCTGGGGCTAGCCCGAGCCAGGGCTACGGACGCCGGGCGGGGGCCACGGGTTCCCGCTGCACCCCGAGCTGCCCACGCCTCTCTGCGCCGCCGCGGCGTCCCTGCTTTCCTGCTGTAGCTGCTCCCCTGCCCGGGCAGCGAACCGCCGCCAGCCCCAGCCGGAGGGGGGGAGGTAGGGGGATGGGGGGCAAGAAGAGGCGTCCCGGGGCGGGAAGCCTCCGCGCCCTCGCTCGGGGTCCCGGACTCCTTGATCCCAGAGACCGGCTCCCACCCGCGCGCGCAGCTCCCCGACAGCGCTCGCCGGGCACACAGACTGAGTGTGAGGTTTAAACCACCCGCCTCTGGTGGGGGAGATGGAACGTGGGTGCAAAGGAGGCTCTCACGCCGTAGGGCATAGGAAAGCGCGGGTGAGGACAGCCTGCAGGTCAGGGAGGAGCGTTTCGTCCAAGGGGGAAGCTGCATCCGCAAGCTGCCATTCTGAACTTGTGGGCGTTCTGCTGGGCGCCCGAGCGTCACCCGAGTGCACTTAGTTACCAGAATCAAGTAGACACGGGTCCCCGGACTGTTGCGGAAGATGAGGCTTGGCTAGTGGTCTAAAATCTGCAGCGGGCTCTCCTGTACCCTCAAGACTAGCCGTGCCCATCCATTCTGCTTCCGGCTCAATCTGACACCAGTTTGCAGTCTCCAAGTTACCAACTCCAGGGGGAAAAATAAAAGGTCGCTGAATAGTTGCTATGGGCGAGTGGCAGGCGGCGAGTTGCTAGGACTGCACGACCACTGCAGTTCAGTGGTGGGCATCTGCCTCCGAAACTTTTGCCAGCTGCCAGTTTACGGCACTGGGGCGGTGTGTGTGTGGGGGGGGGAGGGGTGGCGTGCTGCCTGTTCTGTCGGTAACAGACACGTGTGTCAGAACCTGAAGTTAAACACCTAATACTCACCTAGAAGAGAAACTTCCTCCAAGCTGTGTTAGGAGACAATCAACAAAAACATTTACATAGGGCCGGTGGGGGTAGGTGAAGTGCAGAGGACCTTCCCTCTAGGATTTTATAATCTGCCTGCTGGCATTGCCGGTTCTGCTTGACTGCCCCTCTGACCTCGAATGAGCTATTTTAACTTTGCTTGGTTTTCCAAGAAGCAAAAACGGAAGAATGATAGTCTGCAGCAGCGGAAAGAGAATTCATTGGGAAGCCAGTCCTTGGGTTCTAGCCCTAGCTGTACCACTGAGCAGCTGTGACACTTTTGGGCGGGCCACACAAAATCTGGGCCTCTGCTACTGCAAAACACTCAAAAAGAACCTTCAATCCTGGGGTCCACTGTAGTCAAAATTTGTCAAGCTTAGATAGCCTAGATTTTTGCCTTCTTCATTATACTTGGTTCCACAGAGACTGCATGGATTGAAAGGATACTGGATCAGAACGGTGGGTGAATTGAATTTTAATTCCAGTCTGTTTATAGAGCCACACAAATCTTTCAGGCTTAAGGTCTGTGGAAATAAGCCTGGTTGGTCGAGTTAATACTTAGAGTGCACTGCGAAGGACCTCAAATAGAGAGTCCTGTTGAAGTTAGTGTGTGGTTACATAAAAGGTTCTTTCTGTGCATTTGAAAGATCCTTGCCACAAGCAGGGTGTTACAGAAATGAGTAGAGGAGAAGCCCCAAGTTGATCCTGCGGTAGAAGAGGGTGAGTGTGCTGTATAGCTAGTGGAGGTACTTCAGGTTTTCTCTGATAAACACTTTATTTATGAATGACTCCATTATTATGAACTCCAGAAAAGCAGTTTATCGGTTGGGTAATGAAGTAATGAAATTGTCTTTAGAAGCCACATTAAGTATTGGAATACCTAACATTACTAGAGTTTATTGGGATAAGCCCTGCTTTCAAAAGCATTGCCTTTTTATTTAATTTCAGCAAGGGAAATAAGCAGAATGATTTATTATGTTTTCTTACTAGATAATTTTTTAAGAGAGAAAAAAGCAGAAGTAAATACAACACATGCTGCAAGAAACCTTGTTTCTTCAGTTTCCAGAGATGAGTATCATCATCATCACCATTGCCATAATGGTGAATATCTATTAAGCACTTGTGTGCCAAGCATTGTTCTGAGCACCTTATGTACACAGTATAAGGTCATCCTACCAACACCTTCTGGAGGAAGTGCTATTATTTCTTTCAGTTCATAAGTGTGAGAACTAAACTTCTTGCCTGACATTACACAGCTGGTAGGTAGAGTTGGACCACCTACTTAGGTTTATTTGCAATGATTCAATCAGAATGCAACAGAGAGAAGGTTGGGAAGGCAAAAAGTGGCTACTAAATAAATGTCAGGCACTTTATACACCTCAGTGCATGGAAATTAATAAATCTTCTATGAGTGCTAATTTACTTAAAAAAATTTTTTTTAACATTTATTAATTTTTGAAAGACAGACACAGAGTGTGAGCAGGGGAGGGGCGGAGAGAGGGGAAGACACAGAATCTGAAGCAGGCTCCAGGCTCTGAGCTATCAGCACAGAGCCCGATGTGGGGCTCAAACCCACCAGCCAGGAGATCATGACCTGAGCCGAAGTCAGATGATTAACTGACTGAGCCACGCAGGCATCCCAATTTACTTTTCTTTTTCTGCTTTTTATCAATATGCTTCTATAATATGACTTGGGTGTCTTGGATGCATTTCATGTGGACAAAAAGGTTGAACTCTTTTTTAACTATGTAGATCTGAGTGCAGATGGATGAACCATAATTTATTTTACCAATTCCCTTTGACTGGGCACCTGGATTATTTCAAAATTTTCACAATCACATACAGACGCTAGCATAGTGTATCTTCTTATTTATATATTTCTGCACATCTGTTCAGATATTTCTGGTGGATCAATTCCTAGGAAGTGGGGAATTGCTATGCAAAAGAACATGGTTACCATTTGATATATACTTTTTAATAGATATTGCCAACTTGCCTTCACAAAAAGAAATATAATTTCTGGTTTGCAGTCCATTTCTTCCACTAACATGTTTCTGGGCTTTTGGCGAATCACTGAATCTGAATGGGTCTCGGACATAGCATTTGTAAACTAGAGGTGGTAAAACTTACTGGTTTTAAGGTTGCTTCTGCAAATATGTACAATTAGAGGTTGAACAAATGCAATTGTTCATATGTGAGCATTTTTACCTACAAAACCAGAAATTCAATATGGTTTCACCTAGTGGCACATGAAGTCCTGAAATATGTTTCTGGTAGTCCCATCTTTTCTGGGGCAGTTGTGTATGCGAGGGGAGGCTAGGCTATGCTGCAGTCACGAGTTAACCCTGAAACCTCCGTGGCTTAAAAAAAAAAGTTTATTTTTTATATTATATATCCAAAGCAGGTTAGCAGAGTACCCTGCTCCACACAGTCACTGAGGGAGCCAGGCTGACAGAAGCTGTGCCATCTTGTAATTGCAGGATCTAGAACATGAAGGCCCTGCTGTCCTACGGCAGTCGAGAAGGAGGAAGGACCATGAGTGGTTAACACCTGCCCTTAAATGCCTCAGCCTAGGAATGAAGCATATCTCTTTTATTTATGGTCTTTTGGTCACAAGTAGTTATAAGGACCTCACCCCAACGCAGGGAGGCTAGAAAAAGTTGTTTTCTGATGTCCAGAAAGAGGAAATGACGTGGTAAATGCATAGCATTGTGCATTAGTTTGCTAGGGCTTTCACGACAAAGTATCACAGCCAGGTGGCTTATACAACAGAAGTTTATTTTCTCACAGTTCTGGAGGCCAGAGGTCCTAGATCAAGATGTCAGCAGAATTCATTTCTTCTGAGGGCCTCTCTTTTTGGTTTGTAAATGGCTACTGTAGAGAAGGAAATGTAATTTTCCCTCTATCCTTCTAGGTTCCTGGCTAAGGCCCTGCCCCCCCAAATAAAAAACAGATCAACAGCAGAAAAACAAATTTTTATTTATTTATTAAAAAAAATTCTTTTTTCAGTGTTTATTTTTGAGAAAGAGAGAGAGCATGAGCAGGGGAGGGGCAGAGAGAGAGGGAGACACAGAATCACAGATTCTGAAGCAGGTTCCAGGCTTCAAGCTGTCAGCACAGAGACTGACGCGGGGGGGGGGGGGGGGGGGGGCTCGAACTCTCAAACCGTGAGATCATGACCTGAGCGGAAGTCGGATGCTCAACCGACTGAGCCACTCAGGCGCCCCAGAAAAACAAGTTTTAATTGGGTACATATACTTATGCACATCCAGGAGTCCCACAGAGCTATGAGACTCAAAAGGCAGCAACTTGATTGCAGTTTATATATCATCCTGAGCTAAGGAAGGGGAAAGGGGTTTGGGATTTCTAAGGGGAAAAGGCAGTTCTTGGGAAGGTGTGAAGAGCGAATGTTTGGTAAACAAAGGTTGCCCTGCCCTAGAGATAAGTCTTTCAGGGGAAAAGTTATCTCTGGTAATAGCTCTCTTCCTGGTACAAAATCCCTTTCTAATGTAAATTTCCCTTACAAAAGGCTAACTTCTACTCTGTTTTCAGAGCTTCTTTTGTGTCTGCAGTTCCTTAAATGATAATCAGCTCAAAATAATCCTTATGCTAAAGAGGCATATTTTGGGGTAGCACATCCTGCTCCCCTTCACCATCTTTTCCCTGCATCTTCACGTGATCTCCTCTCTGTGTCTTTGTCCCTAACCTCTTTTTATCAAGGCCTCAGTCATTCTGGACTGGGATCCACCCTAATGACCTCATTTAATGTTAATGACCTCTTTAAAGGCCCAATCCAAATACAGTTACATTCTACAGTGGGGAGGGGGCTAGGAATTCAACATAAGAATTCGGGGAGACATGATTCAGCCTATAATTCATTGTCTTAGTATGTGGCCCCTACTGAGGTATAGTCACCCTGTTTTTATTCAAGGAGGTCAGGGTGTTTCCGAAGCCACATCCCAGGGCCTTCTCTCCACATCTCATCCTCCCCTATTGACCAAGAAAAGTGTTGTGTTCTCATTTCCCTGCGTGTTATTTTCAAGGGGTCACTACTCGCATCAAGTCACCTTTTACAAATGGCACTGGGTCTAACATGAGACAGAGACTGTAGGTGAGACAGGATGAGCGTGAATCCTTGGGACGCCTGTGTGGCTCAGCCGGTTAAGCGTCTGACTCTGATTTCGGTTCAGATTGGGATCTCACGGTTCTGGGAACAAGCCCCGAGTCTGGCTCCACTCTGAGTCTGGAGCCTGCTTCAGATTCCCTCTGTCCTCTCTTTCTGCCCCTCCCCTGCTGGTAGCTACTTGCTCTCTCCCTCTCTCCTTCAACATAAATAAATAAACATAAAAAAAGAAAGTGTGACTCCTGAAGTTGGCTGAGTTCTCATCCCAGCTCTACCCCTCATCAGCAACATTTCCTCATCTGTAAAAGGGGAAGAACAGTACTTAACTCACAGGGCTAGTGTGCCAGTTAAATGAGATAATAAATATAGAGTGCCTGGCATATACTAGGGGGTCAGGATGATGCCCTTTATTATTTGCAACTTCAGAAGCTCCTGGAGCCATCGGGGCTCAGTGTACTGTGCCCCGGCCTGCACCCCTGGGGCACAGACCACCCAGAGGCTCCGCTGCTTGAGCTGCCAGGGCTTCCAGGCCCTGCTCGGAGGTGTGTACACCTTCGTGGAGAGTCATTGCGTGGCCATTTTGTAACTCCAGTAGCTCCCACACATTTAAGTGTTAGGTTCACAGTTAGATCCGTGACCAGAAAAGGAACGCAAGAGACTATCCTCCTAAGTAGCCCTTAAAATCATTCTCTCCATTTCAGTTGAGGCAAGTAGGGTTGGCAGTTAAAGTAATATGTAAAGGCAGCACTTGAGTTTTTCTGAGACGTTCCCTTTCCCGTTCAAATGCCCCCAGAATCAGGGTGTGTTTTTCAGTCAATAGCAGCTGAGCGTTAGGCCTAGAAAGACAGCCGCCAACTTTCCTTCTGACAGCATCTTTCCCTTGGAAACATAAGAGAGTGTGGGTTGCTCTATACCTGGCATGGATGATTCTGTCTTGATTTTGGGAAACTCTAGATTCCTGTATCAGGAGTGGGAGAGTGTGGAGCTGTCATATAGCCTTGGGTCTCCAGTACTGGAGTAGTAAACAAGCCAGTAGGTAACCAGGGCAGTGGCTTTTCTGGGTCAAGGTGAGCCATGCACCTCATCCGTAGCAACCGTGTGCATCCCCCTTGTGGTGCGAGGAGGCCAACACTCTGCATCGTGGGTAGTTGCCAGCCTTCCTACGAGATAGCAGACACTGTGCACGCTGCATTTTCTATCCTGCTTGCTACTATAAAGCCAAGTAAAGGCGGTGTTGGATTAAAGCCAAGTCTCTTGATTACCAGTCTGAATCTGTGACCACCACTGCTGGGAGGTGGGAGGGGAAGGGGTGGCCCCTTGTAAATTGCTGTCAGCCAGGCAGTGGTTGTGATGTACTTGTCATCTCGTGGATGTATTTACTCAGTTTTAACTTCTGATATTTTCACCTTCTCAGTCGAGGTGGGTACATTGTTGATAATCCATGTGTTGAGTTTAATTGCTGATTGAGATGACTTCAAAAAGGTTATGCTGTGATTCAGCATTGAAACCAAGAAATTATTGTTTACACAGTTACACAGAGAGTCAAGGAAATAGAGAACGGGGTATAAATTTGATATTGATAAAGCAAATATTTGTCTTTGGAGGATGACGCAATTTTAGTTTTGGTGTTCTTTTTTTTTTTTTTTTTTAAGTAGCAGCCAAAGGCCTTTAATAAAGAAAAGATACCCACAAGTACATAAAGCTAGATTTATGTTTTGTTTTTGAGATACGTGCAGGAGGATTACATGTCAAGTAACTAAGCTGATGGCAGGAGAAATTGCCTAATCTGTCAGTGTAGATGAAAAAATTCGAAGCTGTGAGAGGCTAGTGGGATGAATTCTTGCAATTTATGGGACTGTCATTAGACCATTATGTCATAGTTTAATGGGCAGCATCTTTTTCTTGGTGATACATAAAGTGATGTTGTTTTGTATAATCAGTAGTGTCTTAGTTTGGTGAAATGTGACAAAAGCAACGAGGAGGAGACTGGAACCTAGGTGCCTTGCCTGCACAAAGTGCACATCCCTGACCCAGGTGTTGTCTGACCCCACTGTCCAGATTGGTGAGATAGGTCACTTGCAGGACCCGGAGAATGCATGCCTCAAGAGCGGGGAGCCTAGAGTGGGAAACTTAAGGAGGCCCCCAAGTGCGGGGTCAGAGCACCTCCTTAAACGTTGCAGCCTCCTGCTTTGCTTGCCTTACTATAGTCTCCGCCCTGGTTTTGATTTTTGAATGAGTTTCTCATTTTCCCTAGATGACTAAGAAAATTAAATGGAGATATAAGTGGATGAAAATGTAGTCATCCAACACACATGGTCAGCTCGTATCCTCCATTGTAAGTATTACTCCTCCTGGGTGAGATCTACGGAAAACTAAGAAAACTACAGAAAACGAAGAAAGTGGTCGGGACATTGTGAGGAAAGGAACGTAATAAATGTATTACCACCTTGTGTGAATTCTTTACAGTTGAACATATGTACAATTAGCCATGGCTGATTAAATAATATGAAAACAAATGATTTCTCTACGTTTTTAGGATCTGTTTTCTAGTTCCATTTAGTATTTTTTTTAAAAGAAAATTTAAAACCATCTTCCTTACAATGGAATGGAATATAAAGAGGAAATTAAATTCCTCAGGTAGCTTTCATCAGATTCCCTCTGTTTTGAAATCAGCACAGGAGGTCCTCTTAGTAACCTCAGAGTGCTTTGGAAGGTTTAGGAGTTCTAAATTCTGTCCTGGCTGGTGATGGAATGGTAGTCACAAGTTTGAGATGCATAATGTTGACAAAGGGCATATATACTGCAAGCATCTTTGTCACACAGCCCATTGGACATCATTTCTGCCTGAAGAGCATCATTCTACAATGCGTGTTTTCATGTTTCAGAGAAGAACTTAGTTTTATCCCAGAATAGCATTTTTAGAGGGAGAGTGGCCACTGAAGTGTTTTCACCATCTGCGATCAGGCTTTTCTGTCTAAGGAAGGGCATTTCGTATCTTTTAATGTGGCTTGCACTGGAGTTCTCAACGTGCTGTCACTCGTTGTGGGAAAAAATTCTGCCAGAAAGGCTATACCTCACCCACTGGTCTCTGCAGCAGCAGACGAGATTCTATGGCTGCAGGGATTGCAAACAAGAGGAAAATAGCAGGAAGGCGGGAAAAGGTAGGGGAAGGAGTAGAGGGGGAAGGCTGCGTGGATAAAGGGTCAAGCGGTGTTTCCCAGTCTAGTTGCATCACAGCGCATAGAGGACAACGGCGTTGTTGTCTGAGATACTGGAGTCAGTGGACAAGACTTGGGATCTGGTCAAGGCCCTGCATGGGTGACCTGCAGGTTGAGAGAATCAATATCTTGGCGTGTAACAGTTATCTTGATGTAACAGTTTGGTCAGTCCCCTGGTAAGAAGCCCTGGTGGAGAGTGTAGCTGTCAGGTGGAGGGAGGGGAGGGGCTCAGAGACCACTCACTGCATAATGGGCCCATGCCTGCCTCACATACCTAGATGGCCTCTAACGCTGGCCTAAGTGTAGCTGGTCTTTCTGTTCCTTCTCTAAGCCCTATGTTTAGGGGCACATGCTTGGTCTGCAGGACTTTTCTCTGTCTCTGTCTATGCAAGATCTGGAGGTCAGTAAGAGCTGTGAGCGGCAGAGGAGTTTGAAGACAGTGAGGGTGGTCACTTCTTCCCTGTGACTTCTCATCTATGGAAGGAGTAGGTTTCCACTGTTTGTGCAGGTAACTACTGAGCATCCAGCATGTGCCAAACAGACCCAGTTTTCTCTTGTCGGAGCTTACCTCCGGTGTGAGGAGATGGTAAAGAATGAAAAACAGAGAGAAATGTGCTAGGGGGAAAGTAGAGAAAGATAGGGAGAAAGTTAAAGCAGGAGGGTCAATAAGGACTCCCCAGGATGGGGGGGGAATGTTTCCTAATTAGATAGCGTGGTCAGAGGAGGCCTCCCTGGGAAAGGGAACATTTGAGCCAAGGCCTGAAGGAAGTAGGGAGTGAACCATATGGATAATTGGGAAGCACATTCCACGTAGGAAGAATAGCAGGTACAAAGGCCCGGAAAGAGCATGTCCATAAGTTAAAGTTGCAGCGAGGAGACCAGTGTGGCAAGGAGGACACAAGCAAGGGGAGGACAGTAGACACTAAAGTCAGGGAGGTCATGGAGGCCAGACAGCTGAGGGCCTTGTTGTCTGCTATAAAGACGTAGTGAGATGCAAGTGATGGAATCTGACTTCAGTTGTGGGCGGAACACCCCTGTTGGCTGTAGCATTGAGAGTAGCCTGAAGGGAGCCAGGATGAAGCAAGAGAATCTGCTAGGAGGCATCACAATAATCCAGGTGAGAGATGTGATGGCTTAGACCAATATGATAGCAGTGAAGATGAATGATGGTCCGATTCTGGATTACTTTTTAAGTGGAATTAATAGGATTTGCAGACAGATGGGGCATGGCGTGAGAAAGACCCTAAGATAACTTTAGAATATCTCTCATACCTCTTTGCAGCACTAACATGGTATCAGTTTTCACCATCTGTCTTTGATCCTTGCCACATGGCCCCTGCCCGTTTTTATTCTTAGGAAGTCTTCATGATTGACTCTGGTGACCTGGGTTGATATCAGGAGTGATGATGGTCTGGCTTAGTTCTTGCCCTTTGGTTTTCCTGGAAGAGAACACCTTCAAGGGATATATAAGACCGGATGTTGACTGCAAGAGCTCTTCTCAATAATCCAAGGTCAAAATAAAGGCTCACCTCCCCCCGAGAAGTGTTTCCTCATAACCCGATGTTAATTTCCCTAAAATAGCTTTAAAGGAGAAGGATGGATCATAGTTTGTGAGCTAAAAATTATTCCTCTGGTTAACTGAACCATAACCAGTGGAAAGATGAGAACCAATGGAATCATTGCTTGCAGAAATTTATCTAATAAATGAGATGGTAGAGAAAAAAAGAGAGAGACTCCCATAATCCATGGTTTTGGTGCCAGTGCCAAATAAGGCACAGTCAAAAGCCAAGATAAAGCAATTCTTTCACTAATACCGGATCTGTCACACAATTGGGGTGTGACCAAGATGCTGCTGCGATCTTCCTCCTCCTAGTTGACCCCCAAAATGTCTCTCTGGGTTTAATGGTTGCTCTTGCAGGCCTAAAAGTTGTGTTCTCATCATCACTTTTGGTTTAACATACAAGCCAGCTATCTGACTTGTTGGCCACCGGTTGGTCAAGACCTTTTATAGATTTAAAACAACTGCTAGTCTCTCAGTACGCATTCTAGAAAAGCTTCAATGGGCTAAAGATATAATAGGCCCAAGAATAATATGATTAGTAAGGAACGATGAGTGTATCATTGTCTGGTGCTTGATGCTCACGTGTGTTATTCTGCCCAGGCTGCCATAACAAAATATCACAGGCTAGGCGGCTGAAACCCAGATATCTATCTACTCACAGTTCCGAAAGCTAGAAGCCCAAGATCAGGGTGCCTTCAGGGTTGGTTTCTGTGAGGCCCATTTTCATGGCTTGTGGATGGCTGCCTTCTCACTACATCCTCACATGGTGTTTTCTCTGTGTGCTCACAGAGAGCTCGATGGTGGTTTCCTTTTTGTATAAGGACGCCAGTCCTACAGGCCGTTATGGCCATGTTTAACCTTAATTACCTCTCTAAAGGCCCTATCTCCAAATACAGTCACGTTGGAGGTTTATGCTTCAACCTAAGAATCTTGGGGGACACGCTTCAGTTCATAACCTCAGGCAGAATGCTGCAAGTTTTTTTTTTAAGCTGTTGAGTTATTATTTATATACAATAAAATCTATACCTTAAAAGTTTTTTAATTTCAGTATGGTCAACATACAGTATTATATTAGTTTTGGGTATACAATATAGTGATTCTACAATTCCATACATCACCCTGTGCTCATCACAAGTGCACTCCTTAATCCCCATCACCTATTATACTCATTCCCCCACTCCCCTCCCCTCTGGTAACCATCAGTTTCTTCTCTACAGTTAAGAGTCTGTTTCTTGGTTTGTATCTTTTTCTCTCTCATTTTTTCTCCTTTGCTCATTTGTTTCTTAAATTCTACACATGAGTGAAATCATATGGTATTTGTACTTCTTTGATTGACTTATTTCACTTGGCATAATACTCTCTTGCTGCATCTTTGTCATTGCAAATGGCAAGATTTCATTATTTTTTATGGCCAAATAATATTCCATTATATATCTATATATCACATCTTCTTTACCCATTCATGAATTGATGGACCCTTGGGCTGCTTCCATAATTTGGCTATCGTAAATAATGCTGCTATAAACACAGGGGTACATGTATCTCTTTGAATTAATGTTTTTGTATTCTTTGAGTAAATGCCTAGTAATGTAATTACTGGATCGTAGGGTAGTTCTATTTTTAACTTTTTGAGGAACCTCCATATAGTTTTACACAATAGCTGCACCAATTTGCATTCCCACTGACAGTGCAAGTGGGTTCCTTTTCTTTACATCTTCGCGATCACTCACTGTTTCTTGTGTTTTTGATTTTGGCCATTCTGACAGGTATGAGATGATATCTCATTGTAGTTTTGATTTGCATTTCCCTGATGATGAGTGATGATGAGCATCTTTTCATGTGTCTGTTGGCTATCTGGATATCTTCTTTGGAGAAATGTCTGTTCATTTCTTCTGCCCATTTTTAATTGGATTATTTGTTTTTTGGGGTGTTGAGTTTTAGAACTTCTTTATATATTTTAGGTACTAACCCTTTATCAAATATGTCATTTACAAATATCTTCACCCATTCAGTAGGTTGCCTTTTAGTTTTGTTGATTGTTTCCTTCACTGTAGAGAAGCTTTTTATTTTGAAGTAGTCCCAATAGTTTATTTTTGCTTTTATTTCTCTTGCCTCAGAAGACATATCTAGAAAAAAGTTGCTACAGCCAATGTCAGAGAAATTACTGCCTGTACTCTCTTCTACAATTTTGGTGGTTTCAGGTCTCACATTTAGGTCTTTAATCCATTTTGAATTTATT
This sequence comes from Lynx canadensis, assembly GCF_007474595.2. Taxonomy (NCBI): domain Eukaryota; kingdom Metazoa; phylum Chordata; class Mammalia; order Carnivora; family Felidae; genus Lynx; species Lynx canadensis. The sequence continues at coordinate 141,478,516 of NC_044303.2, forward strand.
TTTGTGTATGGTGTAAGAAAGTGGTTCGGTTTCATTTTATGACATGTTGCTGTTCAGTTTTCCCAACACCATTTGTTGAAAAGATTGCCCTTTCCCATTGCATATTCTTGCCTCCTTTGTCAAAGTTGAATTGGCCATATAATTGTGGGTTTATTTCTTGGCTCTCTATTCTGTTCTATTGATCTATGTGTCTATTTTTGCGCCAGTACCATACTGTTTTGATCACCACAACTTTTTAGTATAATTTGAAATCTGGAATTGGGATACTTCCAGCTTTGTTTTTCTTTTTCAAGATTGCTTTGGCTATACAAGTTCTTTTGTGCATGTTTTAGGATTGCTTGTTCTAGTTCTGTGAAAAATGCTGTTGGTATTTTGATAGGGATTGCATTAAATGGGTAGATTGCTTTGGGTAGTATGGACATTTTAACAATATTTGTTCTTACAGTCCATGAGCATGAAATATTTTTCCATTTGTTTGTATCATCTTTAATTTCTTTTATTAGTGTTTTAGAGTTTTCAGAGGGCAGATTTTTTTTCACCTTCTTGTTTAAATTTATCCCTAGGTATTTTAATATTTTTGGTACAATTATAAATGGTATTGTTTTCTTAATTTCTCTTTCTGCTGCTCCATTATTAGTGTAAAATATGCACCTTTAAAGTATGCCTTTTAGTGTGTTTTAACAAAGTATATAATCATGTGATATATCCATGTATTTTATCACCCTGTCCCTTGTGCTCCTTCCCAGTCGATTCTCAGCCTCCACCACAGTCCCTAAGTAGCCACTAATCTTTTTATTTCAATAAACTAGATTTAGCTTTTTATTTAAAAAAATTTTTTTTTAAATCTTTAATTACGATTTTTCTTAATGTTTACTTTTGAGAGGGAAAGAGACAGAGTGCGAACAGGGGAGGGGCAGAGAGAGAGGGAGACACAGAATCCAAAGCAGGCTTCAGGCTCTGAGCTGTCAGCACATAGCCCGACACGGGGCTTGAGCTTAAGAACCGTGAGATCATCGCCTGAGCCGAAGTTGGATGCTTAATCTACTGAGCCACCTAGGTGCCCCAAGATTTAGCTTTTTTAGTTTTGTATCAGTGAAATCATATATTTACCCTTTTGTGTCTGTCTTCTTCCACCCAGTTTAATGATCCTGAGATTTCCCTGTTGCTGTTTATATTAGTAGTTTGTCACATTTCATCACTGAGTAGTATTTATTCCATTTTATGTATGTATCACTATGTATTTATTCACCTGCTAGTGAACATTGGCTTGTTTCCATTTTTTGGGGTGTTACTTAAAAAGCTGCTATGGACAAATTTTGGGGCATGTGTTTTCATTTCTCTTGGGTGAATGCCTAGAATGAAGTTTCATGGTTGTATGGTATGCATATGTTTAATAAGAAATTGTCAGACTATTTTCCAAAAGTGATTGTGCTAATTTACATTTCCATCAGCAATGTATGAAAATTCCAATTGTTCAACATCCTTGTCAACACTTGAAATAGCCTGTGTTTTGCATTTTAGCCATTACATTGTATAGGGATATCTCATTGTGGTTTTATTTGCTTTTCACTGATTACTAATGTTGATGAGGTGTTTGTGTGTGTGTGTGTGTGTGTGTGTTTGTGTTTTCAAGTCATTCCAGTGTCTTATATTGTGAAGAGTCTATTACAGATTTTTGGCACAATTTTTAATTGAGTTGTTTTCTGATTATTGACTGTAAGACTTCTTCATATAGTCTGGATACGAGTCTTTGAATGTATTATATTTTTCCCAGCATGTGGCTTGGCTTTTTATTTTCTTAAAGCTATCTTTAAAGGAACAGACTCTTAAAAGTTTGATAAATTCCAATTTATCAATTTGTTTTCCTTCATGATTCATGTCTTTTATATTCTTTCTAAGAAATCTTTGCCTACCTAAGTTCATAAAGATTTCCCCCTAAGTTTACTTCTAGAAGTCTTTTTGTTTTAGCTCTTTAAATTCTGTGATTCATTTCAAGTTATCTTTGTGTTGGTGAAAGGTAAGCGCTGTGGGTTGTTTGTTGTTTTAGCATAGGGATGTCCAGTCTTTTCACCACAATTTGTTAACAACAAAAAAAAAAGCCTGTACTTTCTCCATTGAATTGTCTTGGCACTTTGATTGAAAATTAATTGACCCTAAAATTGTGAGTCTTTGTCTAGACACTATTCCATTGATCTATTCCTTTGTGTATGATGTAAGAATCTGACATTTTACTTCTGTGTACACTTTCCCATCCTTTGTGCTATTTTTGGCATTGATTTTACCTCTACATATTTTGTAAATACCACAAAATGTTGTTATTATTTTTGCTATGAAGTTAATTATCTTTTTTTTTTTTTTTTAATTTTTTTTTTCAACATTTATTTATTTTTTGGGACAGAGAGAGACAGAGCATGAATGGGGGAGGGGCAGAGAGAGAGAGAGACACAGAATCGGAAACAGGCTCCAGGCTCTGAGCCATCAGCCCAGAGCCTGACGCGGGGCTCGAACTCACGGACCGCGAGATCGTGACCTGGCTGAAGTCGGACGCTTAACCGACTGCGCCACCCAGGCGCCCCAAGTTAATTATCTTTTAAAAGCAATAAAGGGGCACTTGGGTGGCTGGGTCAGTTAAGCACCCGACATCAGCTCAGGTCACGATCTGGCAGTTTGTGAGTTCAAGCCCCGCATCGAACAGTCAGTGCACTGTCAGTGCAGAACCTGCTTGGGATTCTCTGTCTCCCTCTCTCTCTGCCCCTGTCTCACTCTCTCACTCTCTCTAAAAATAAATAAATAAGCTTAAATAAAAATAAGAATAAAGCCTCTTTATATATACCTTCCTGTTTACCATTTTAATGCTTTTCATTCATTTCCATATAGTCACATTTCTAACTTGTATCATTTTCCTTCCACTTGAAGAATTTTCAGGGATACCTGGCTGGCACAGTTGGTAGAATCTGAGACTCTTGATCTCAGGGTTGTGAGTTTGAGCCCCATGTTGGGCATGGAGACTTTTTAAAAAAAGAGAGAGAAAGAAAAAAATTTTTTTAGAACTTTTCTGGTAATGAATGATTACTGTTGATGAATCCTCTCAATTTTTGTTTGTCTGAAAAAGTCTTCATTTACCTTCCTTTTTTGAAAGATATTTTTCCTGCATATATGTTGACAGTTCATCTTAAAGATTTTTCTCCATTTAATCTGGCTTTCATAGTTTCTTATGAGAAAAGTCTGTCATTCTTATCTCCTCTCTGTACTTACTGTATCCTTTTTCTCTTTTAAGATTTTCTTTTTATCAGTGTTTTCAGAAATTATATTATATTGTGTCTTGGCATGGTATGCCTTTGGTTTATCCTGCCTGAGATTTGCTGAATTTCTTAGATTTGTGAATCACTGAAGCTCTGTTAATTTTTTTTTAGCCTTTTCCTCCACTCTTTGCTTTAATTTGAATACTTTTAATTAGCATGTTTTCCACTTTACCGATCTTTTATTTTTCAATGTTGAATATGCTCTTAGTTGTAACCAGTGACAATTTAATTTCAGAACTTGTCTTTTTCATTTCTAGAGACTCCATCTGATTCATTTTTTAAAAATCTTCCATTTCTCCTCTCACAGTGCTTATGTTTTCCATTCAGTACTTGGTTAATAGTTATTGTTCTTATCTGCTAATTCTTATTTCTACTTACATTTATTAATATTTCACTGGGTTTTTGGTCATATTTTTCTGCTTGTTGGCATACCTACTAATTTTGATTGTGTACTAGACATTTTGAATGTTGCATTGTTGTGTTTAGACTTTCTTTTCTTTAAAGAACATTGGATTTTGTTCTGGGAGACAATTAAGTTAATTTTGGTTCACTGTGATCCTTTCAAGGCTCATTTTCAAACTTTTTTCTTTAATGTTTATTTATTTATTTTTGAGAAAGAGTGAGAACACAAGAGGGGAGGAGGTGCAGAGAGAGACACACACAGACTATGAAACAGGCTCCAGGCTCTGAGCTGTCAGTGCAGAGCCCAATGTGGGGCTTGAACTGACAAACCACAAGATCATGACCTGAGTGGAAGATGGGCGTTCAAGCGACTGACTTCCAAAGGTAGGTCTAGAGTAGTCTTTTCGCTAAGTATTCTTTAACCTTACTATTAAGTCATGACTCACTGGCTCAATAAGAACTTTCCACTCTGGCTGGTGAAAACTTGATGGCTCTTAGGTCTTCGCGAGCACTGTGAATTATTCAGCTTACAGCTTTCCAGTCACTTTCTTCCTGGTCTGTGGAATTTCACCCTATTCATGCGTGTCTTAGTATTTACTAAACTTTCAAGTGCTCCTCAGTGTGCCTTGTATATGTAGCTTCCTCTCTCTGAAGCTCTGCCCTATAAACTCTAGCCACATAGACCTTTCCAGAGTCTGATTTCTGTCACTGCAAGTCAGCAAAATCACTGGACTGTGCCTGGGATTTCTTCTCTACTCCAAGGTGTGGAATGTGCCTCCAGGGTGAAAGCTGAGGTAATATTTTATAACTCATCTGTTTCTCTTCTTTCAGGATTGACAGTTCTAAGTTATCTATTGTCCAATGTTGGAAAATAGTTGTTTCATATATTTTATCTGATTCTCTAGTTCTTAATGGGAAGAAGGTAAATTTTGGTCCAATTTTCTTCATCATGGCCAGAAATGAGTCCATACTACAAATATTTATTCATCATCCTATACAAAAAGTTGCCATCCCAAAATGATATTCACTTTGAAGATACAATCAGAGCTTTTTTTGTGTTCCTTTTTCTTCATTCTTCTTCCATAATTCAAAAAATAAACTATGGATTTTTCAAATAAATTTGAAGGATTGCACTGCATTGTTTGCGTTTATTATTGCAGAACTATCTGTATTCCCTTACACGCACTCCAATTAGGACTCACACAACTTTTTGATATAGTATTTAATCTCTGAAATGGCTCTCAGACATTTCCCAGGGGAATTTTTAAGCCCCTCATAGCTGGAGTTCTAAAAATGGCCATTCAAGGCTTGCTTCTTATATTTTCCAAGAATGGAGATTACTTGTAGATGTGGCATCTCTAACTCATTATTATATATGTTTTATACTCATTGTACATACAGGAGAAATAGAAGATGTTAAACATACAATTAATGTGGACGTTTATACCATCTGAATTGTATTAGGCTTTGAATTTCTTACAGAACTTTCTGTAGTTTAATGCTTAACGAGACTTATAAATGTATGGACTTTGTGGCTGGGATCCAGCTTTCACAAATGTGTAAGAGAAGGAAAATGTTAAATACTGGCTTGATTTCTTAATTTAACAACAAGAGACAATCCGTATACTACATTTCTCATAACATGTCACTTTAATTTCTAAAGTCTAGGGATGTTTTTTTCTTTTGTTTGTTTTTACCTTTTAAACCTGATGTTTATATTGGTGATTTTTTAAAATCCCCCATTAAAAAGGTTCTAAACCTAATCTTCTAGATCTCAGTGAGAAATGCAGTATATATTGCCTTAGCCATATATTTTTATAAAAGGGTTATGTAGGATTTTTATAACCTATAAAAGTTTGATGGCTCCATGCTCAGGAGAAAGCAAATGATTACTTAGCCATGCTAGGTGGGAGTTCAGGTTAATATAAACAGAAAGGAGATGTTGAGAGCTTTTATATCCAAAGGGTAAAAAAAGAGAAGCATACGGTGATATATCATACATACAGAGATTTTATACAAAGGTAAAACCTGAAAAATATAAGACTGTTACATAGTAAGCTTTCTCCCAACTGGTAGACATTATTATTATTATTATTTTATCATTCAACCAGTGTTCTGAAAATAATGTTATCTGCTTTGTGTACTTACAGTGGTTTGAATTCATACTGTCTTCCTTCTCTCACTCCCCAGGCCTCTGCTTCCTGGAACTTTATTTACTCTTTGTAAAAGTTAGGGGGATTTTTGTCATCCTAGGCTTGAACACCATATATTAAGAAAAGGAAAGTCACTGTACTGAAAATTATGTAGTTCTGGTATGTATGCATGTATGTATATATGTATTAAAAGTGTATTTGTTTATTTTGAGAGAGAGAATGAGTGTGCACAGGGGAGGAACAGAGAGAGAGGGAGAGAGAGAATCCCAGGCAGGCTCTGCACTGTCAGTGCAGAGCTGGGTGCCAGGTTTAATCCCACGAACTGTGAGATCATGACCTGAGCAGAAACCAAGAGTTAGACACTCCACTGACTGAGCCCCCCAGGTACCCCAGTCTGCTGGTGTGTACTTAAACATTCAGTTTACTTCTAGAAACAACCCCCACTCCCGTGTCTCAGGAAGGGTGAAGACTATCGAATACATGTCCTTAGAAGTCACTGGGTTGGAGGGACCTACTTGAGATCTACAGCCTTACAATTCTTAAACATTTGTGGATGATAGTGCTTTGCAACATTCTTTTGTGTAACAACATTCAGGTTTTAGCACAAGTTATATTATGCTCAGAAGATAAAACACCACAGGTGAGGGGTTTTGGGTTGTTATTTTTGTTTTTCAGTATCTTTTTCCAACGTTTTTTTTTTTTTTTAATTTATTTTTGGGACAGAGAGAGACAGAGCATGAACGGGGGAGGGGCAGAGAGAGAGGGAGACACAGAATCGGAAACAGGCTCCAGGCTCTGAGCCATCAGCCCAGAGCCCGACGCGGGGCTCGAACTCACGGACCGCGAGATCGTGACCTGGCTGAAGTCGGACGCTTAACCGACTGCGCCACCCAGGCGCCCCTGTTTTTCAGTATCTTTATGTATAGCAGTGGTTTTCAAAATGTGACCTGGGACCAGTAGCATTAGCATCATTGGGGAACTAGTTAGAATCGTAAATTCTCAGGCTCTGCCATCTATATTTTAGATAATTCTGATGTATGTTAAAGTTGAACAGCAGCTGGTGTGGAGAACCCCAGAAAGTCTCCTATATCTGACTTAATTTATTATACGCCACATCATATGAGGTATGAAGATGTAATCAGTCATGTCCCCAGCTACTGTTGCCTTGGAGATGTTTAATGGTGTAACACGGGAAGTGCCATGCTGCTAAGCAAATGTCAAACTCCAAGAAGGAAGAGATTTTCTGCCAAAAGCCTTCTAGAACACCTTCTTTCACAGTCCTAGCAGCCAAAGGGAGAGGATTAAGACATCAGAACCACAGAAGGTGCTAATGCAGGGCCCTCGGGCTGAGCTGCAGCCTTGAGGCACCTTTAGCTAGTTAAGAAGTAAAATCCCTAGGCTCAAAAGCTGTTCTTGAAACGGAGTATCAAAAGACTGAAGTTAGCAATCTAGACATGAAGCAAGAAACTCCTATCCCTGTGTAGACCATGCCATAGGGAAGCCCAAGGAAGTCTGGACAAAGAGACTGTTTTCTTAGCCACACCGGGAAAGTGGGGCCATGCGCTTGTTTGTATGGAGGACCTGGAGGCAGAGAAATCTGTCATCTTCATAAAAGTCCATGATTCATCCAACAAATATTGAACATCTGCTTGTCGCTGGATCTTAACCGCTAGAGATCCAGCAGTGAACACAGAAGAGAATCCAGGCCTCACGTCCCTCACATTCTGGCTGTGTCCTGAGGATGGCGAAATGTCAGTGCTGGTGTTGGGCGTGTACTTTCTGGTTTCTAGACTCAAGATTCTGGGCCTCAGAGAGTGCAAATCCTGGTAAAGAATCCCTTTTATAAACAAGATTTATTTTTCCTGGTTGTGTTGCCCATTCTCATATGCACCTTGATATCCAAGCTGGAAATTTTGGAATTGGTTTTGATATCACTGGCTCCCTGGCCCCTCATCCAGTCGGCTCCTCGTCCCAGGGATTCGTTCTCAGTACGGTCTCTGGAATTTCCCTTCTTTTCCATTCTTAGAAATTCCATCATCTCAATGTCTTAGTATTAGTCTGCTTAGGCTACCGTAACAAAACACTGTAGACTGGGTGTTTTAAATAAAATTATTTTCTCACAGGTCTGGAGCAGATGGTGCCTTTCCACTGTGTACTCACATAACCTTCTCTCTCTCTCTCTCTCTCTCTCTCTCTCTCTCTTTCTGTGTGTGTGTGTGTGTGTGTGTGTGTGTGTGTGTGTAGAGAAGGAGAGAGCACTTGAGCGAGATCCAGCTCTGGTGTCTCTTCTTCTTAAGGACACCAATTCTACTGGATTTGGGTCTCACCCATATAACCTCATGTAACCTTAATTACTTTCTTGAAGGCCCTATCTCCAAATATAGTCACATTGCAGGTCAGGGCTCCACCATACAAATTGGTGGGAGGGACACTATCCAGTTCATACCAGTCCTTATTATCTCATTCCTGGCTTATTATAGCTCCTTACTAATCCCTATTCCTGATGGCCTTCCCCAGTTCTTCTTGAATATGCAACCAGGTTCACTGAAGTAAAGCAGTACTCTTAAGGTACAGTCTTACTGAAAACCTTCAGTGATTCCCAGTGACTAGGATTTTACCAAACTCCTTAATCTGGCGCTTGATTCCCTAGTCATAGCCTACCTTGTCAGCCAAAATAATGCTATTCCCTTCCCCTACACCACCCACCTTTTGAATAGTGTACTGATAGTTCTGCAGGCATTCAGTGTGTGTGCCCTCCCACCTCTAGGTCTTTGCTCACGTTATCCTGTCTGCACTGTCCTCTTTCCCACTTATTCAAATGCTGCCCTTTCTTCCAAGTGCCACACTCCCATCTCCTCACCATCACTTCCACCCACACTGATCTTTCTCTCTGGGCTTGGATTATTTTTTCAAAGCAAGTGTTAGCACACTTCTCTGTGTGTATGTCTGTGTTCCCCGTGGAACTGTCTGAGAGTGAGTACTGAGGATTTTACTTCTGTGTGTCCCTCATAGTGCCTGGCACAGTGGTGGGTACTCAAACGATGTTCTCCCTGCAGATGGGCAGATGGATGGTTGAAAAAGGATGATACTCCTTTGATAAGGTTTTCTGAGAATATTAACTTAAATGCCATCTCCTCTGAGGAGAGGTCCAGAACCCTACCCCAGTGTCTCTCTGTCACATCAACACATTTTAAATCTCTGTACAAGCTTCACCACTATCAGAGACTTCTGTTGTTTGTTCTTCCAACCCTCCATAATATTCTAAACTCCATAGATGTAAGAGACTGTTTCTGTCTTGTTCCCCAGGTACCCAGTTAGTGTCTGATACATGGTAGCCACTCAGTAAATATTTGGTGAATTAATGAATGAATGGATGACTTCGGCCTCACATCATGGAATGAAATCTTTTGGAGCAGATGGTATGCCTAGCAAAGGGCATGCAGGCAGAGGAGGACCTGCTTAGAGATCTGACCATTTTTTGTTACTCAAGAGACATTCAGGAAATTGCACACTAATGTAGAAATAAATGTGCTTTGCTTTATGTATATCTCAAAGCAGATTGAATTAATGAATGAATAATTTGTACCCTGACTTTGAATATGCCAAAACTCAAAGTGCTCTTTGAGTATTTATGAAGCCAGGCAGTGTGCTATTTTTTAAAATTTTCTTAAACATTTATTTATTTTTGAGAGACAGAGAGAGACAGAGCAGGAGCAGGGGAGGGGCAGAGAGGGAGGGAGACACAGAATCTGAAACAGGCTCCAGACTCTGAGGCATCAGCACAGAGGCCGATGTGGGGCTTGAACTCAAGAACCATGAGATCATGACCTGAGCCTAAGTCGGACTCTTAACCAACTGAGCCACTTAGGCGCCCCCAGGCAGTGTACTATTTTTAAAATGCCAACATTTAATAATATGGCAGACACAAATTTATTTTGTATGACAATAGATTTGTTTTGTAAATCCAGAGTTTCTTTACGGATGGTGGAACCAACAGTGACTTCCACTATGTATAGAAGTTTCAGGGTCTTTGGACTTCTGTCTCTTTCTTCCCCTTCTAATTTTACCATCCCTCAGGAGACACTGTCTAGTGATCTCATCTGCTAACTGTCTTCTGGAATCCACCAAGGTTAGTTCTGCCTCTAGGCCTTTGCTCATACTGTTTCCCTCACTTGAAAAGCTGACATGGCCCTTCTCCAACAGGCCTTCCCCAGTTGTCAAAACTACTATAAAGAATTGACCAGACAACTCAATTTTGCTCTCATACCTTAACACTCTTGTATTATGCTCTGTCATTTCTTGTGTGTAAGTCCCATCTACCTGATTGCTTTATAAGCTCCTTTGAAGTAGGGCTATACTGTGTGTTTTATTTGTATATATTTTTTAATGCCTGATACTCTTGTGAAATGTATTTACAAGATTTTTGGAAATGAATGTTGTATCTCTCATAGCCTATTTGAGTCCAGGAGAATTCTGAAGTTGAGTAGCAAAGATATTTTGGACTCTGTGTCTAGCACTGAGCCAGTCCCTCCTGAGGTATTCTTGTAATTGGGAAGGTTGGATCACTTCTGTATAACATGGCTTCAGGGCCCAGTGCACAGTGGATTCCATTTTAATGATATTGACCTTAGGAAGTCAGATGTTGGCTGAATCTCTTGTTACATATTCTCTGTTTGCATATTTTACAACTGGCATAGGAAAACTGTCCTACGAGCCAAACCTTCTCCTAAATTTCATTTGGTCCATGGCAAAAGGTCCAAGAAGTGATGCACTTATAGTTAAATGTATAATTCTTAAAGGACCTGTATCTGTATACCCATTTGGCAGGAATATTTCACCATGTAAGTGGCTCCCTATGTCTTTATCTTTCACTTTCTTTTTGCCTGTGTACTGTGTCTGGCTCAGTATTTCTTTTGTAAATGTGTATGCACTTAATTTCTCTTTGTCTCCATCTATCTCTGATTCCTTCTTTAATTTTTTCCATCTTCCATCTTCTGTCTGAAGGGAAAAAAATCAGTGGAAGTTCCTGAAAGAAAATACATTTAGCTAATTTTTTTTTTGGAGGAGATATTAGGCAACATAATGCTTATTCATTTACATGTTTTTGTGTTAAGTTTTTCAGAAAAAGAAATCAAGTAAGCTCCTATTTCTCATCTATGTCACTTTACATTCACTTATGAGCCTTGACAGATAGATACACATTTTACATAGCTGTAATCAATCTACATATACTACATATTTTTCACCTAACATTATTTCATCTATGCACAGTTAAATAGTGGTATTCTGACATGTTGGTGTAGTTTTTCGAGCCATTCCATAAGTGTTTGATGTTTGTATTCTCTCCAGTTTTATTATTGCAAATAGTATTACAAACATCTTTGTATAAATCATTTTATTCTGTTGGCTTTTTAAAAATTTTATTTATTTATTTTGAGAGAGACAGAGCAGTACAAGTGGGAGGAGGGGCAGAGAGAGAGGGAGAGAGGGAGAATACCAAGCAGGCTCTGCTCTGTCAGCCGAGTCGGGGCTCACACCCATGAAACCGTGAGATCATGACCTAAGCCGAAACCAAGAGTGGTGGCTCAACCACTCAACTGACTGAGCCACTGAGGCACCTCTCTGTTGGCTTTTTCTGATGTATATTACCAAAAGGAGGATTATTAGATCAAATTGACTTAAAACTTTTTTTAATGTTTTTTTTGAGAGAGAGAGAGAGAGCGCATGAATGGGCGAGGGGCAGACAGAGAGGGAGACACAGAATCCGAAGTAGGCTCCAGTCTCTAAGCTGTGTCAGCACAGCTTGACCCCACAAACCATGAGATCATTACCTGAGCTGAAGTTGGACACTTAACCGACTGAGCCAACCAGGTGCCCCTAGATCAAATTGACTTTAAAAACTAAGAGCATAGAACATAAAACTCTCTCATTAAAAGATTAAAAAAAATTTTTTGAGTCATAACAGTTAAGAGAAAGGCAAAGGAGGAAGAAATAGGAGAAAAAAAATTCATTCAGCAAATATTTTAGCACCTACTATGTGCTAGGCACTGTTCTAGGAATTTGGGAGCCATCAGTGACTAAGAAACCAAAAAGTTCCTGCCCTGGTAGAGCCTATATTCTAGTGGGTGAAGATAGACAATCAGCATAATAATAAAGGAGCTAATTATATAATAAGCTGGAAGGTGCTAAGCGCCATGGAAGAAGAAAACTAGAGCAGGCTGAGGGGAATCAGGAGTGATGGAGAGACAATGGAGGGTTTGTGGGTTGTGATTTTAAACAGGAATTGCTACATAGATGACATCTGAGCAGAGACTTAAGGAGAGTGAGGAAGTTCGCCATGTCAGAGGGAAGAGCTCCTGGCTAATAATGTTAGGTTTCCTGAAGAGGCGGCCAGGAGGCCAGTCCGCCTGAGGCAGAGAGAGTGAGGGCAAGAGGGAAGAGGGCTGAGAAAGGCCAGGTACGGGCCACATCAGGTAGGGTTTTGTAGGCTCCTATAAGGAATGTGACTTTTACTCTAGTTACCAGGGGAGTCTGTAGAAAGGGTACACTAGACTTGCTTTCTTTGCTGGCAGATGCTGGACCTGTCCTTGACCCCTGGATCTAAGTCCCAGGGATGGGACAAGGGAACTGCTATATTTCTGACAGATTCCTTAGGATGATTCTGATGTGCAGTCAGGTTTGACATCACTCATTCTGTTCAAAGATTCCATTCTTCTAAATTTAAAGTAATTTAATAAGAGGAAGTGAAAATTTCATAGCATCCCCAAATGTTGGTGATTTGGAGATTTTGGAGATTACCTAGGAAATTGGGGGCCCAAGGTTAAGTGACTTGCCCCAGGTTATACAGCTATAAGAGGCAGCAGTAGGTTTTGGATTCGCCCTCCTCACTCGGAGTTCAATGAACCTTCCCCTGTACCAGGCTTCTTAATACACTGTCTCATTTCACTTATCAGGTGGTTAGATTTCCAATAAAGCTCCGCCATTAGGAATGTAGTTTGAATCCAGAAGCTCTGTAAGGTTGATTGGTTGATTAAATGTTTGGTTATCTAAAGATCGATCAGAAAGCTGCTGTTGTTTTAACCTTTTTGGTTAAGAATCATTCACAATGTATTAATCACATTTTCTGCTTCTTTAGAGGAGTTCTGGAAGAGTCATGCCATTTTAAAATGGGAAATGACCTTAATTGTTCATGATCTTACGGTGCCTCTGGGTCATAATTCTGAAATAAGCTCTTATTTGACATCAGTATAAAACATACAGGCCATTCAGCTGACCCTGGACATATCTGAGGTTTAGTTTTTGAAGACATTTCTGATTTAGGTTGCTTTCTTTTGATTTGTTTCTTGGACATTGACTGTAACTACATTTTTTTTTTCACTTAATTTAATTGTTTTATAATGTTGGTTTCTCTGGCCCTATTATGTAACTTGAGCCTAAATTTTATCTGCAGCGTCTGAGCTTGTAGACTTTGCTTTTGTCCTGGAATGCATTGAAATTGTGGCATGGGAATCGGTCCAGAAATCACGTATCCAAGCAAGAACTCAGACCTCAGAGCTAAGCTAGGGAATGATTTCAGTGAAGCCATTTCTCCTTCACTTGCACACTTCTACACTTCCACATGTTTCAGTGACCAGATCAGTGCCAATCCTAGGGGGAGGTTACACATTCCCACTGAGAACACTTGGTGGAGATGATAGGGATACCTTTTTTTTCTTTCCCTTTTACAAAGCCAGAGTTGGCAGTGGGAGCTGTGTCTGAGGAGGATACTGGAACTCTTGCTGCTCTGGGAATAGGTGGAAAAATGGATACTTAGCGCATTTCCCTCATTCCATCTTCTGCTCAGAAGAGTAGCATTCAGTGAAGGGCACTGGTCCCAGTACAAAGTATTCAATTCATATACTAAAGCCGTTCTGTACTATTTGATAGGTACCTTGATGTTATCTACTCTGTCAAGGCTTAATCTTTCTTTAATGTAGAAAGTTCAACCTAAATTTGTTTCTGGGGAACCTTGTCCCTTCGTGATTCAGCCTCGAATGCTCTCCACCAGAAGACTGCTTGTAATTTCTGTTTTATCTTCTTGCCTTGAAAAGCCTCAGCCAGTGACTGGCCCTTTTCTCTTCTCTGGGTGGTTTCAATATAGTAACCACATTCTTAGAGGAAACCCTGACGAAGTGGACACTGTAGCATGAGAATTAGCATGGCTCTAAACTGCAAAAAAGGCCGCCCCTCCTTGAAGGATGACTGAAATGGGTACATATAAGAGAATCACAGATGAGCTTTAGGAATGATTAGCTCCTGACTTAACATTACATCAGGTGTTGGTATGGAGAACAGTGCTTTTATAATTTCACTTTGATGATGTTTCCTCAGATTCTTAACAGTCCCTTGGAAGTAGAGCAGGTGGCAGCCATGAGGCTCGGGCCTTTTTCAAATGAATGATTATCTCTATTTCTCAGTCTCGACCATTTAATGTGGTGCTCTTATTGGCATGGATAGGGCCAAGGAAGCATGGACCCAGGGAGCCTGGAAGGGAACTGTGGAGGAAGAAGGCATGATGCCAGGAAACAGAGAACACTCCAGCTGGGGGAGAGTTGCCGGCCGAAAGCCCTCAGTTCAGCTGTCAGTCTCATAAGGGGATTGGTTCAGGTGAAGAGAGCGGCCTTGCCCAACGTTGCTGAGATAGCCTACCAGTCACTTAGTGGGGATGTAAAGGCCCATCCTCCTAGCCTCACCTCAGATGACTCTCAAAGGTCATCCCAACTGCAGAATCCCTCCCCTCCTGCAGGGATGCTTGAGGCTTTCATTAAGACCTTATTCTAGCTGAGTTTCTCCTTCTGCTCAATCTCTCCTGCCTCACTCCCTCCTTCCCTTCAAGTTGGTGATTCTAGGAAGGCTTTCTAATAAATCTTTTTGCCTGCTAAACACCATCACAGAGTCTTGGGGAACCCAACCTGCACAGAAATTTTATGAGCAATTTGCCTGTCCATTAGAAACACAGCATAGACTTTTTCTGCAATAACTGGAGAATTCTTCATGTCATAAAAAAAAAAAAAGACTAAAAAGTTGGAAAGTTGGAGTACTAACCTGAAAAGCAGAGAAACAAAGATAGAATTAGATTAGTTGTTTTTCCTTTCTATATTTGAATTTGAGATGCGGGGTGACACCTTGCTTCTCTATTAAAGTTAGGAGCTGTCACTGGAAGTCTTCAGCCACTTTAAAAGTTGACTAAGACAGAAAGGAAGTGAAGAACCAAACAAATTGTTTCAAATTGGATACTTATTTCTTTGTACTTAGCACCATGACTCTGTGTTCTTGCCCTTGCTCTTGTAAACAACTCTAGATTGACTTCTTTCTTAGACCGTCTCATTTCTCCCCTGTGCCTCTGGCAGCCGCCAGGAATCACTGCAAGAACCCATGAATAAATGGCCGTGGTGTCTCGCATCTCTAATCCACATTTCAAATCATGGGGAGGATGAATGGCAGCCTTGCTTTTAAAGGTATTCTTATCCTCCTTGAGTGAGCTTGGCTCATGTGTGCCTCATTCAGGTAAAGACGGGAAGGCAGTTTTGAATGCCCAGCCCAGAGTGTGGGCAACAGCAGGTGACAGCAGGAGGCTGGATGGGGTAGAAGCCAGGGTGAAAATTAGGTGACACCCAAGCAGGAGGTGAAAACTCTGGAGGAGAAAGCCCAGGACCACGTGGGCGGCTTCTTTATGTTCCTTGCATGGATCTTAGGGGGAATTTGTGTGTGTTTATGGGTTCTTTCCTCTGCAGGGCCTCCCATCCCTTGGCATGAACCTCCAAATGTTGAGGTTAGACATGGAATGGACTTCTGAAGACTCAGACTCCATTCAACTCAGCTCTTAGAGTATGTGGGGGAAGTGATGGGTGGACTACAGAAGCGTTAGGTCTCTCCTTAACTCCCTGAGTATGCCGAGAGGCAAGCTAGTGAATTGGGTGGGCTTGGGCTGTTGGGGAGGGGCGTCTTGGTGTTTTGCTCAGGCATGCGGTAAAATGTGTTCTTCGTGAAAGGCGAGAAGCATATTGCAGTGCTACCCAGGGTACACAGCCCTCAGGGCCGGCACGGAGTGTGTGCCGCGAGGGGCAGCGGGTACAGAAGGGACGAGGCCTCGGACCGCGCAGGAGGAGGGCGGGCGCGGAGGCGTGGAGCCAGCTGCAGCGCGTTGGAGCCCCGTGGGCCGAGCGGGGCGGCGGGCACGCTCGCCCAGCAGGGGAGAGCTCCGGGAGCGTCGGGCGGGGCCGAGGGGCGCAGTGGGGCCGAAGCGGCGGCGGCTGCGGAGCGGGGGCACCCGGAGAGGAAGGAGGGTGGAAGCGAGGGAGGGAGGGAGGGGGACGGGCGCGGACCGAAAGTGGGTAAAGAAGGTGCAGGCGGGCGGGCGCCCTGGCCCAGGGGCCGCGGGCGCAGGAGCCCGGCGAGGTCCAGCTGGGCGGCGGCGCCGGAGGAGCAGAGGGAGGAGGGGAAGCCGTAGGCGAGAGGAGCGTGTTTGGGGCGCCGCGGCAGGGAGGGTGGCGGCCGCCGGTGCGCGCGGGGCGCTGTGTGTGCGCGCTCTCCTGCTCGGGGAGGAAGATGGCCCAGAAGGGAAAGTTGGGGTGACGCGCGCAGCCCCCGGAGGCTCGGCGGGGGCCGCCGCGGCGAGTCCGACGGAGGGGCGGCCAGGCAGGTCGGGGGGCGCGCAGTTCGGGTGCCTCCTCCGCCGCCGAGGCGCCCGCCCCCTCACTGCAGGTGGCCGTGGGTGCCCTGGGTCCCGGCGGCCAGGGGCGCGGGCGGGCGCGCGGGGAAGCCCGGCCGAGGGATGGGCTGTGCCCCCAGCATCCACGTCTCTCAGAGCGGCGTGATCTACTGCCGGGACTCTGACGAATCCAACTCGCCCCGCCAGACCACCAGCGTGTCGCAGGGCCCCGCCGCCCCCCTGCACGGCCTCTTCGTCCAGACAGACGCCGCCGACGTTATTCCCCGGAGCCGCGCGTCTGGACCCCCCGGGGCCGCCCGCGTCCGCAGAGCCCGCACTGAGCTGGGCAGCGGCGGCAGCAGCGGCAGCAGCAGCGCGGGCTCCGCAGCCCCCGCCACGACCACCTGCAGGGGCCGGAGGCGCCACTGCTGCAGCAGCGCGGAGGCCGAGACCCAGACCAGCTACACCAGCGTCAAGGTAAACGGCTCAGGCTGGTGGGGGGCCGCCCGCCCCGTCCGGGCGGGGCTAGCACGAGTAGGGGGCTCCGGCGGAGTTGAGTGGCCGTGACGCGGTTGGTTTGGGAGGTTGTCACTAAGGAGGAGTTTACTTTAAATGTGTGGGAGCGATGGGGGCCTGGGAAATGTGAGCAGAAGAGACCCCTGGAGGGGTCCTGGGAGCTGGTTCTGGGGGACCGGGTGGAGAAGAGAGCGCGGTGGGAAGCTGGTGGGTTGGCCGATTTCTCATTGAGGGCCGGAAGGCTGTGGCTCCGTTAACTCAGGAGGTGGGGTGGATATCATTGAGAGCATTGGGTGGCGAGTCTGCCTGAATGAAATCTGAGCACGGGGCTGGATTTGTCTGCCCTGCAGGTGAATGGTGCAGCCCCGGTGCAAGGATACGATAGTGCCTCGTATTCAGCGTTTCACCTGGGAAGGCCAGCCAAGCTGCACGGAGTCTTAGCCACAGGGATCGAGTGTGGGGATTTGTGAATGAATAAGGGTGTTTGTGTTTTGTGGAGAGACCTAGGAAGGGACTAGAGGAAGGAGACTAGAGTGAGACCTGTTCTTTGTCACTTCTTGGGGATGGCTGCATCCTGGACATAATTGGGTGAACCTGGCTGTGAGTTTGGAGGGTCAGCTGAGCTACAGTGAGGGGAAGTGGCTTCCAGCGCAGTGCAGCTGTCTGAAGACGAAGATTCTGAACATGCATTTCATCTAACAGGAGAGTGGAATTTTGAGGAAGTGGAAAAAATTGTTTAAATGATTAAAGCAGTCACTAGCAATTTCTTTAATGACAGAAGAAAAGCGATTGTTTTAATAGGCCCACCTGTTCTCAAAATACTGTTAAATTCAAGAGGGTTTTAATTGTGTAAATCTGGCCACTGGGCCTTTTATCATTGTAGCAAACAGAATGACAATGACACATCCCGTTGTGCAAAGGAAAAAAAATACATCTCTATGACTGGTCATGTTACTTAGAATCGCAGCTTTTACATGGGCAATTGATTACTAGGAACCGTTGCAAGGATTATTTGAGAAAGACACAATTGTATGTTTGACACTTGAGAAGTTGTTCAACAGTTGGCCTAGTGTGAGTAGGCTCCTAGTCTTGATTGGATAAAGCCAGCCTTCAGTGGAAGGGTGAAGAGTGCCATGTAGGGTTTCAGTCTGGGAGACCAAAAGCTTCTTTTAGTGAACTTACCGTAACAGCATCTGATTTTGAACACGAAGCTTAACCAGATTTATTTATAGTTGTGGTATTTCTCTGGTAATAGTCACATAATATGATAATATGATAATTACTGTAATGAAAATGCTGTTTATTGAGTACCTACGGTGTACCAGGTATAAGCTTTCTCTTCTAGCTCTTGAATATTAACTGTATGATGACAGAATATCCAAAGACTGGAGACCTGGATTCATGACAGTACAATTTGGTACAGAGGCATGTGCTGATCACTATATTTTTCTTTTGTTAAGCTTCCCTCCGTCCGCCCACTGGTTCATGGGGTGGGGGGAGGGCATTAGCAATGTAATGGGATTAAAATGTTATATTTGGTGAAATAATTAAATAGGGATATTATTTAAAAAAATAGCCTTTTGGGGTGCCTGGGTGGCTCAGTCAGTTGGGCTTTCGACTGACTCAGGTCGTGATCTCACGGTTTGTGGGTTCGAGCCCCGCGTTGTACTCTGAACTGACAACTCAGAACCTGGAGCCTATTTTGGATTCTGTGTTTCCTCCTGTCTCTGCCCCTCCCCTGCTTGCGTTCTGTGTGTCTCTGTCAAAAATAAACAATAAAAGAAAAAATTATTTAATAGCTTTTGATTTCTCGTTGAACAGGAAATTCGAAGATATGAAGTAGTTCAGACTGGTGACAACTTATGAACTCCGTGATCATTTTTTGGTTGTGTAAGCAAAAATGTATATTTTTGCCTTTTAGAGTAGCAAGAATCCCAGTTTACTACCTGGCAACTTTAGCTATTCCATGTTTGTTTATTGAAAGAATAATGAATGAATTCACTCTCCAAGTTTTAATACTTCCCTCAAGAGGCTCCTTAGCAAATGGAGTAAAAACTGGAGGGAAAATGAGTCCCAATTATTAGCAGCTAGTATAAACTTGTAGAAATATCATTGCTGCTTGACTGAAGTGTTAAAGGCTTGACCTGAATAGGAATTTAACTCACATTGCTTTATCAACAGGATTTCCAAATAAGAGCTTAATTAAGTCCAAACCTTTACTAAGAATGCTGGGAATGAAACTGCTGGTTCAGTAATTCAATGCTAAGTTGCATGTGTAGATCTCAGAAACTATATATTTGAAATTAAATTTGAGACCAGAGTTACTATTTTACACAAATCATAAAGAATTATTATCACAGACTTGCTTTAGTATATTTAGTAGTATTCTTTTGGGACTTGTGACTCAATGTAGTATTATCTTTTCCAATATTCACATGTTCCATACTCTTGTGGATGAGTTAATTTTATAAAAACTTTACTTCCATTTTTTTTTTAGAATAAGAATTCTTCTGCCTTAACAGTTTGAGATAGTTGCTCGTCATGCCTCCCCTCCCCCTTTTCCTAAATGCTCAGGTGGAAAAATAAAGTCTTTGCCATTTGGTCCTATTTACAGTGGTAGTGGGTTGTCATAGTTTATTTTACTTTTTTTTAATTTCCTCTTTGTACATCAATTCCAAACCATATTCTCATTATCTGCTTGGTCTCTGGTCTATTCCCCAGAGTGCAAAAATGTGTGCTTGATCTCTCTCTCTCCCTTTTCTAGCAATAATTCATCTCATTAAGCTTTTAGAATGATGAAGCATTATGATGTCAAACATGATGTCAACAGGAACCTTCCTGAATACCTAATTTATTAAAAAAATTACAAGCATTAATAATTCATTATGCAGTACAATGATATCATATGGGTTTCCATTTCTGGTAAGAAGTTAGATTTGTCTCCTAATTGCTGTAAAAATGCAACTTCCGTGTAATTTGTCTCCCTCTGGTTTGCCTTTTTAAAAATAGTACTCCAGCAGGAGACGGCTGCAGAATGCCCGCTCCTCATACTGTACCAGTTGTCTAATTCTTGTTCGGAATTCCTGAGGAGATGGTCGAACCTGTCTCTGAGAAGATCAGGTGGTTCTTGTAAGTCTTCTTTTCTCATACCAGCTGCTGCAGCTGGGAGGCAGGCAGGACGAAGCAGCCAGTTACAACTGTCTGCCTTGACAGTATAGTCAACTTGCAGCTGTCTCTGGGTGGGTTAACTATTGTGGATCAGACCCAGGACCTTGTTAGTTTCCAAATGATTCTGTGTTGATAGGCAGCATCACCAACTCCCTTTTTTTCCTCTATTCATCATGCTCATTTATTCACTCAGCCAGTGTTGGTGCCATACTCCGTTGTAGATGCCGGGGATTCAGTGAATATCCGTGAACTTTGGTAAGCAGAGCCTAACGCAGATTCTTTTAAGAGGGTGTGCCTGAGTCACTAACGACTTCTATGTTATCCATCCCATGGCTTTCTGAATCAGTAAGGGCAAACCCAAATTGATTGTATATAAAAGGAAAAATATTTTTCTGACCTTATGATAATTAATAAAAACTAATAATTTTGGTAGTTATTTGGGGGAGGGATAAACCATTTTGAAAAAGTCATTTTTGTTCTCTAAGTATTCTTTAGTGTATATCAGAATCACCTGGAAGGCTTGTTAAAATGTGGATTGCTTGGCCCCATTCCCAGAGTTTCTGATTTACTAGGCCTTGGGTAAGCCCTGACAATTTGGATTTTTTAAAATTTAAATTGTAGTTAACATACAGTGAAATACTGGTTTTATGAGTAGAATCAGTGCTTCATCACTTATAACACCCAGTGCTCATCCCAACAGGTGCCTTTCTTAATACCATCACCCATCTAGGCCATCCCCCCACCCACCTCCCTCCATCAACCCTCAGTTTGTTCTCTATCATTAAGAGTCTCTTGTGGTTTATTTTCCTCTCTTCTCTCCGACCTCCCTTCGCATGTGTTCATCTGATTTGTTTCTTAAATTGCACATATGAGTGAAATCATGGTATTTGTCTTTCTCTGATTGACTTCTTTTGCTTAGCATATGTTCTAGCTCCATCCACATCATTGCAAATTGCAAGATTTCATTCTTTTTGATGGTTGAGTAATATTCTGCTGTGTGTGTGTGGTTGTGTGTGTCCCCCACATCTTCTTTATCCATTTATTAGTCAGTGGACCTTTGGGCTCTTTACATAGTTTAGCTGTTGTTGATAGTGCTGCTGTAAACAGTGAGGTGCATGCACCCCTTTGAATCTGTATTTTTGTATCCTGTGGTAAATTCCTTTTTTTTAATTTTTTAATTTTTTTATTTTTTTCTTCAATATATGAAATCGTGGTAAATTCCTAATAGTGCAAATGCTGGATTGTTGGGTAGTTCTTTTTAACTTTTTGAGGAACCTCCGTACTGTTCTCCAGAGTGGCTGCTCCAGTTTGCCTTCCCACCAACAGTGCAAGAAGGTTCCCCTTTCTCTGCATCCTCACCAACACCTGTTGTTTCTTGTGTTATTAATTTTAGCCATGCTGATGGGTGGAGGTGGTATCTCATTGTGGTTTTGATTTGCATTTCTTTGATGATGAGTGAATGTTGAGCATCTTTTCATGTGTCTGTTAGCTACCTGGATGTTTTCTTTGGAAAAATGTCTATTCATGTGTTTTGGCCATTTCTTAACTGGGTTGTTTGTTTTGAGGGGTGTTGAGTTATGTTCTTTATAGATTTTGGATACTAACTCTTCATCAAATATGTCATTGCAAATATATTCTCCCATTCTGTAGGCTACCTTATTTTGTTCATTGTTTTCTTCACTGTGCATAAGCTTTTCATCTTGATGAGGTCCTAATATTTTAGGTTTGCTTTTGTTTCCCTTGCATTTGGCGATGTGTCTAGTAAGAAATTGCTGAAGCCAAGGTCAGAGAGGTTGCCCCTTGTTTTCTCCTGTAGGATTTTGATGGTTTCCTGCCTCACATTTAGATCTTTCATCCATTTTGAATTTATTTTTGTGTATGGTGTAAGAAAGTGGTCTAGTTTCATTTTTCTGCATGTCACCATCTATTTTTCCCAACACCTTTTTGTTGAAGAGACTGTCTTTTTTCCATTGGATATTCTTGCCTGCTTTGTAGAAGATGAGTTGACCATGTAGTTGTGGGGAGAACTGGGAGTTTTAACAAGCTTTGAGGATATGTTGGTGTTGCTGATCTGGGAACCACACTTTGAGAACCAGTGCTTTTAAATGAATTGACTTTTGACATTATGTGGGGCTACCTCTAGCAGAGTGGCTAGTACTGCATGTATTTGGGATATTAGTCATAAACCCCGCCTTCATTGTAGTTTGCTTCTGTATGGGCAGCTTCTCATACCCATTTATGAAGTCGGACTCAGAGCCTCCAGGGTTGGCTGTAAAGTCTCTAAATGGGGAGAGTGTTAGATCATGTAGTCCCACTCTGGTTTCTTGAGGTTTGACTTCTCCTCAGGATCCACTGGGGTTTGCAAGTCCTTATATCTTGCTTTGCCATCATAGCCACTTGCGTGTCTCTGCCCTGCTTGGGCCATGTCCTGCATGATGGGAAATTGCAAGGCAAGGGGGAGTTTAAGATGTGTTGACATGGCATGATCCAGGCTCAAATTCAGTTCTCAGCTTTTGGAGTCCTTGCTAGTCCTTTTCACCAGTTTTTCCTTATTAAATGGAGCATAAAGTTTAGTAAGCCCAAATGAGTCTTGCAAATTGATTTAGTAAAACTCAAATTTCTTTTCTGCCATAGTTCATCTCATCACAGTTTAGTCCCCCCTCCTTTCTTCCAATGTGTTAATTATAGTCAGTGAGCAAACTTTCCTAATTTTCACTGCCATCCTCTGTAGTTATACTAAATTTTAAGAAATATCAGGTGATTCTCCTTTTGACTTTGTTAAGTAAGTCTTCTAACCAGGAAGTGTAATGTAATGTAAGATGCTGACTTGGGGCGCCTGGGTGGCGCAGTCGGCTAAGCGTCCGACTTCAGCCAGGTCACGATCTCGCGGTCCAGGAGTTCGAGCCCCGCGTCGGGCTCTGGGCTGATGGCTCAGAGCCTGGAGCCTGTTTCCGATTCTGTGTCTCCCTCTCTCTCTGCCCCTCCCCCGTTCATGCTCTGTCTCTCTCTGTCCCAAAAATAAATAAACGTTGAAAAAAAAAAATTAAAAAAAAAAAAAAAAAAGATGCTGACTTTCAGAGGTGGTACTTGTCTACAGAAACCACACCCTGTTGACCACCAGTCAGGACTTGGGCTAAAGCAGGATGGGACATGCTGGTGAGGGCAGAACAGACCCTATGCTACCAGGTTGGTGAGGGGTGATGTTGAGCATCCTTTCATGTGTCTGTTAGCCATCTGGATGTCTTCTTTGGAAAAGTGTCTGTTCGTGTCTTTTGCCCATTTCTTAACTGGGTTGTTAAGAATTAGAATCCGAAGAAGGGAGTGAGCCCTATAGAACCAGGTGGGAAGACAGAGTCCAGAGTGTGGAGGAGCAGGTGAGCCTTTCAGGGCTAGATGGACAAGTCAAATCTGGAATTTAGGAGCTCAGTAAAGGCGACTGCTGTGAAGTTAGCTTGAGACTTCCGATTGGGGAACAGAAGGTGTTTCCTTTCTGTTCTGTTTGAGGTCCCCTGCTAAGTGTAAAGAGCTTAGGACCGACAGGAGATGCCAGTGACCAGTCAGAGGACTATGATTAAACCCTGTACCTAGGTGAGGCAAGACTAGCCACCCAAGCCATTTGGGCAGGAAACAGATTGCATATACACAAGGATTTAATTGAAACTAATGTAATGAAGAGACTATATCAGATGTGTCTTCAGGATGAAAGGAAATCAACAAATTATGTGGAAGCCCTTTAAGGCCAGAAGAAGAGGGTACTGTTAACACCTGGAAGAGGTAACAGGAGGGAATGATTATGGGAACTTGAGAACTCAAACCTACTGGACAGGGAAGCCCCCAGAAGGTGTGGTCTTAAGGAGGAATGCAGTGAGTAGAGGCCTGGGCCTGGCATGGGGAGTCAAAGGAGTACATACCTTCATGCTGTTGTTCTCCAGCCAGTGACATTTTTGTCCAAACACACCTGGAAAACAGAGGGCAAGGGAGCCCGCTGATTTTTCCAGAGTAGGATAGAGAATATCCTGGTCATACCAAGAAGGCCGTCTGTAACAAATGTTAGAAGATATTCGACATCATTAGAGGTGCCCTAGTAAGCTCAAATTAAGATGGGCAATTTTGACAATTTTCTGAAAGAATAGCATTTTTATTTTAGTTTTATTTATTTTTTTAAAGATCAGAAGATACTTTCTTTTCCTTATTCTCATTTTCTTCTTTTATTTTTTTAAGTTTACTTATTTATTTTTGAGAGAGGGGTGGGGGTAGGCAGAGAGAGGGGGAGACACAGAATCCCAAGCAGGCTCTGTACCTACAGCACAGAGCCCAATACAGGGCTTGAACCCACGAACCGTTAGATCATGACCTGAGCACCCAGGCACCCCTCTTTTTTATTTTTATTTATTTATCTTTTAGAGAGTGCGTACACACATGGGTAAGATGGGCAGAGAGGGTAAAGGGCGGCGGGGGGGTGGGGGGGTGAAAGGGAAGGAGGGAATGTTAAGCAGGCTCCCTGCTGAGCCCCACTGCGGGGCTTGATCCCATGACCTTGGGATCCTGACCTGAGCCAAAATCAAAAGTTGGACCCTCAACTGACTGAGCCACCCAGGCCCCCCAATAGTGGCATTTTTAAATGGTCAGTTAATTTATTGTTTGTTTTCTTTGTAATGACTAATATTAAAATATGTCCATTTACCTTGTTGGGAGACCTCTAAGTTATTGCTGAAAACATGTCCTCCTCCTTGTTCATTCTCTGCCCTGGCTCTCCTTGGACACTTTCTTAGCTTTGGCTACTATAACAAAATACCATCAACAGGATAGCTTAAATAACAGACATTTCACACTGTTCTGGAGGCTGGAAAGTTAAGATCAAGGTGCTGGCAGATTCTGTGCCTTGTGAGAGTTTTCTTCCTGGCTTTCAGATGGCCACCATCTTGTTGTGTCCTCACATGCCAGAGAGTAAGCAAGCTGTGGTGTTTCTTCTTCTTCTCACAGGACACTAATCCCATCATGAGAACCCCACCCTCATGACCTCCTTTACATCTCATTACCTCCCAAAGGTCCCACTTCTAAATACCATCAGGATTAGGGTTGCAACATAGGGATTTTGGAGGATACAAATGTTTGGTCTCTAATAGAAATGTCTCTGCTCTCCCCTTGGCTCAGTGTCCCCTCTCCCATTGATCTCAAAGCCCAGGAAGAGGCTGTGGAGGGAAAAAGTACTCTAAGGTTGAAGTTCCCTAAATGGGAACCCAGTTTAGCCAGTTTATTACATTTTTGGTCAGGTTGTACTTTCCTGCTCCCTGCCTCAGAAAGTTGATAAACAAGTTTCACCATGTGTTTACAAGCTGATATTTTCAATAAAGAATACATGTATTGAAAACACATTTGAAAATGTTCAAATGTGCTTAGGAGTTCATTTTTAGAAATAAATATTACCTGTAATATAGTGGAAATCTGGGTAGTTATGTTTTGATAAAAAACATCTGATGGAAAATACCACTTTTTAACAAGTTGGAGTATTTAGAATTGGGTCTTGATAGCTTCCTCTCCATTTTTCCTCTTCTCCCACTCGTGGATAAAAGCTAGCTTTTATTTAGGATTATGTTGCTTTACTATTTACCATTCTCTTCTTTGATCTCCTTTCTGCCCCCTTAGGGACAGTTCACAGAAAAGTAGTTGAGAACCTTGTGATTGCTGTGATAAAAATCAAGAGACTGTTTTACTTTTGGATAATCCATCAATGAAAGAATACTTCATGGTTGTCTCTTATTTCCAAGAGAATTCAAATTTTCATGTATGGTTTGTACATTTTGCAACAAGGTATGTAGAATGCATATAATAATATTAGGCGTTGTTAAAGTCCTTGCTGTTTACAGACCACTTCGTAAACATTGTTTCACCTAATCTACTTAAAAAAAACACTATGAGCTAAAAATTGTCTTCACCATTTTACAAAAGAGGAAAGCGATACTGTGCAGGGGGATAAATTGCTCAAGGTGAGAACTGAAATTTGAGTCAAGATTGTTGGAATCCAACTCAGAACCACCTACTGCACTTTACTGTCTCCCATACCAGCATGAAGGCTTGCGTAAGCATGGCTGCTACTAGAACTGTCTATGGAGTTACTTAGAGCTGAGTGGTGATAAACAGGTTGGGTGGGGGTGGTAGTCGGGGGGCCTTGTGGGTGAGGTTTTTCACATCCACTGTCATCCCTTCTATTAGCTTGAACTGGTAGTTGTTTTGAGATGGGTGGAGAGTGTAAAATGTGTACAAAATTGGAGAAGCTTTGGCAGACCATGTTGCCATTGTTTTTAACTGAACATAGTACTTGGCACTTTGTAAGTGTCCTACAAATATTAGCTCCTAATAATCTTGCCGTTGCTGTGATTTCTGTTTTGTAATTTAAACAAGATTTTGGTTATTTAGATTTTGACATTTTTGAGACACATATTTGTGTTTTATTCCACTTACAAGTAGATTGATTTGGCCAATGTAGGTGACTAACTGGATTTAAATATAGATGTGTTATCCTGAAGCTTTGGAAACTGCTGCTGCAGACATGGGTTTGATCTGTATCTGTTGAATTTCCAAAGGAGAAGGCATGGTAGAATGTTGCCAATCCAAGGTGGAAGCTGGGGTTTGGCTCCCATGGCATCCAGAAGCTGCACAAAGCTTCTGCCTTCAAAGATCGAGGCTTTGGGGTTATCTCGAGGTGGTTCTGTGTGGAATTCTTTGGCGTAAACCTATAACCTAAAGCTTTAGTCTACAAACTGGGCTTAAAGCCATTTTGCATACGCTCTGTTGCTTTTTATATTGCTGCATTTCAGGTGCTGTCATTTGTGGTCTACTGTTGAAAAAAACCCAATATGTTATAAATGTAAGACCGAGAGGAAGGTGTAATGATTAGCTACTGGGACCGGCTTGACTGTGTGAGTCAGAAAACTGAAAGAAGACCCCGAATGTTGGGAATTTCTACAGGAAGACACATGGGAGATTTTTTAGCAACCTATCATGCAGGGTAACATGGATAAAAAGAAAAGTGCTGTTTTCTGACATCAGATCCACAAATAACATTAAAGTTGTAGACCTGGAAGGTGATGAGTTCAGAGTCGGTGGGGCTTTTGTCCATGTCCGAGTTCCTGCTGAGGGAGCTTCAAGTAAGAGCAAAGGCCACATGGAAAGGAAAGTACCAGTTTATGGAGGCTGGTAATGACCCAATAGCCCAAACCACACTTAGGAGTGGTTTTGGGGCCATATGAGACTCATCTTCATTTTTAGCTTACAAAATCGATTGACAATCTTGGCCTAGAAACTGGCTGTGATGAAAGCAAAAGCTGCCCCATCTGTTGATGCTTCAGAAGCCTTAATAGTGTTTTGATCTGAGCCGTAGCTGGAACTGAAAGTTTTTCTTTGCCCCCACGATCTGATACAAACTCTGGATATAATATCTCCTTCCCAGAGTTCCCTTGAGAGAGTGATTCCCAAAACAGTGGTAGCCACATAAAGGTAGAACCGAGCAAAGAATCAGCTTTGTCAGTGGTGGGGCAAGCATTGGAGTCCACCATGTGAATGCTCTGGGAGGCGGTGCTGGGCAGGAGGCTGAGGCTGATGGCTTTGCATGAAGCTTTGTGCCCTGTTCCTCCCAAATGTACGAGCTGTTCTGGGACCCTATATACATTGGATCCCCACAGGCCCCTCTGTCTCTGTGGTCGGCTTCTTGGTCCATTTATTGAGTCACGAGTGTTGCCCTGGGTGAGCTTTGCAAAGCCCAGCACCCCTTTCTGCAGTGATATGGCTCCTTAGGACCATGAGACTACAGTGAGACTTCAGGGCTGGCTGAGTGGTCAGGGAGCCTTCATCCCTTTCGGAGGAGCTGGTGAAAGGAAGGGAGTGTGGTGCATTATCCTGCCCTCCCTAAGGACATTGGCAGGGTGGAGTGTTGCAGGCACATTCACCCCTCATCTTTGTGGAAATTTTCAAGAAGGGGGAAGAAGGTGGAACAAACGGCTAGAACCACTTCCTTGTGTCAAAGGTGAGAACTTTGAATCAAAAAAAAAAAAAAAATCAGGTCAGGTCATGGTCTCAACAGTCATGGGATCAAACCCAGAATCAGGATCTGTGTTGGGCATGGAGCCTGCTTGTGATTCTCTCCCTCTCCCCCCGCCCCCCTTTCTGCCCACCCCCCACTCATGTGCCCGTGCTCGCTCGCGCGCGCGCTCTCTCTCTCTCTCTCTCTCTCTTAAAATAAATAAACTTAAAAACAAATCTGGAAATACTTTGGCTTAACATAAAAGACAACCCTCACATTTATATGCAGATTATATGACAAAAATACTTTTTAGCCATCTAGTTGGTATTGAGAAAGGATTTTCATATAGAAGCAATGTTATATGTGGCATTTAGGTTTCTGGGTTAACCCAAAAAAGTATGTAGACCATTATGTAGCTGGAGTATATTTACAGTGTTGTGATAGAAACGTAAAATTGAATTAGAACTAGTGTTTCTTTTGTACATGTGTCTTTTGGGAGAAGCGGGTTTAATTAGAGGGTGAGGAAGTAGACGAGGGAGAGCCTGTGCCATTCCCTCAGGGAGTGGTTATCCTGCCTGATGGTTGGTGTTCTGAGGAGGTGAGGGAGAGAGCTGGGGTGCAGGGCCCATGAGGGACTCAGAGCGATGCTGTGACACTGTCCTATTTTCATTCTGCTAGTTCACCTCCAAAGGCACTAAAGGGGTGTGTCTTGTTTCATTTAGGTGCTCGTTTTTTTTGTTATCTACAAATATTTCTGCATATATCTTTTAATTCTTAAATTCTTAAAAAAATTCTTAAAAGAATTCTTGAAAAAACCCAACAACCCACAAAGCCATTATACGCCAGAAATTGAATGACTGCTTTTTTAGTTCGAGCTGCTGTAACAAAAATGCCATAGACTGGGTGGTTATGGACAACAGAACTTCTCAGAGTTCTGGAGGTTGTGAAGTCCAAGATCAGGGCACCAGCAGGTTCCGTTTCTGGTGAGGAATGGCTTCCTGGTTCATAAATAGACATTTTCTTACTGTGACCTCACATGGCAGAGTGGAGAAGGAACTCTCTGGGATCTTTTTTGTAAAGGCACTAATCGCATTCATGAGGGCTTCACCCTCAACACTTAGGCACCTCCCCAAAATTTTGCTTCCTAATACCATCACACTGGGTTTGGATTTCATCATAAAATTTGACAGGGACATTAACATTCAGTCTATAGCAACTACTTAATATCAGTAAATTTTTCTACTTGCTTTACTTGTTTTTACAGTTTGTTGGTATCCTAATAAAATTCACCCATTACAAATGATTGATATGTCCCTCAAGTGTCTTAATCTATAGGTTTCCTATCCTTCTATCTTTATATTTGTAATTAATTTGTTGAGGACCCTTGGTTGTATGTCCTGTGGATTTTCCCCCATTTACATTTTACTTTTTGCATGCTTGGAGCGCATCCAATGTGTTTTTGTGCCTTCTGTGTTTGCTAGAAACCTGTAGTTATTAGATTTAGAGGTTTGATCACATTATGCTCAATTTTGGGGGGTAGGAGTGGGGCATGAATACTTCTTCAGTGATACTTACTGTGTTTTCACAGCAGGAGACACATGATCTTTTTGTTGTCATGCTAACCAGTAGTAATGATCATTGCTTACATCCATTCATTAGGGGATGTAAACTGGTGATATTCTTGTTCTATCATTTCTTATTAGCTGCAGTGTCGCTAAGAAGAAAAACTTCTCACCAACTAGTTGGTTTCCCTGGGATACAGTTTTTACAGGGAAGGCAGGTTAAATGCGTCAGTCTTGCCTCTTATTTCCAGTTTTCAAAATAATGAGTTGATTCTCTAGCATTCTCCTAAGGTGACAAGGATTTTTTTTTGCTCGTTTCTTTGTTTGCTTTCTTGGAATCATTATGAATCACTATGGATCACACATTTATTTGATGTGTGTTAACTCGTTACAGTGATTATATTTGGGGTGTCCAAATTGCCAATTTTTGACTGGAGGGAGCGAATTCAAATTGATAGAGCACTTTTCCTGAAGAAATAGTTTTGGCTAAATTGATTAAGTTATGTCCTTATTTTGAAAACATTCTGTGTAGATGAGGACTTGCTGAGCATCTGGAGGTAGAGACAGGTCTCAGTGCCTGCCTTGCGGTTCCTTATCCTACAAGCCTCTAATGTCATGGAACTTGGGAGAGGAGCCATTGTAGCAGCTCCTTTCGTGTAAGTTTTGTGGCTATGAAGAGACAACCTGGTGCTAGGGAAAGATGCTCACTGGCCCAGGCTTGAGTTCTAGCTCTGCTCTACACACAAGGTTTGCGACCTTGGAGAAGCTGTGTAAGTCCTCTTCACAAGGTGGGAATAATGCACCGTCACAAAGATTGGTGCAGGGGCACCTTGGTGGCTCAGTTGGTTAAGCGTCTGACTTTTGGTCTGCTCAGGTCATGATCTCACAGTTGGGGTCTGCGTTGACAGCACAGAGTCTGCTTGGGATTCTCTTTCTGCCCCTCTCCTGCTCGCGGTCTCTTTCTCTTTCAAAATAAACATTAAATTTTTTTTTAAAAAACGTTTGGTGCAAGTATAACAGATGTACAATCCTTGTAAACCTTCTAAGTTCTCGTGAATGTGTGTACGTGTGTGTGTAATTGTCTCTGAAATCTGTAATGTATTTTACACTTACAGTACATCTCAATATAGACTAGCGCATTTCAAGTGGTTAATAGGCACAGAATAGCGACTGTGTGGAGGAATATAGAATTATAATGGCAGAAGGGAGGAAGAAAGTAAAACTTCACATAAGAGTTCTAAATTGAACGACTACGATTTGACATTGTAACTTGACAAGGAGTATTGCACCATAGTTGGTTATTTGTCTCTTGGTTCTCTGCTCCATACCTGCTTTTCCATATCCTCCTTTGTATTATGTGGGGCTAGAAATCTACAAACTGCTTCTTTGAAATGCTCTTGCCAGCTGGTCTCGTCTTAGATTCTGCAAGTAGGAGGTACTGGTAGGAAAATGAGAGTGAGAGAAAGGAAGATATGTCAGCAGGGGCTCCTGCAAAGTAGCAGTGGTCCAGCTTTAACAATGATGGTGCCAGCGTCTCTGATGACTAGGAGGGTGGGTCTGTGGGTGCCAGCTCAGGGTTTCTTTCCTCTGGATGTTACCCTTTGATCGTCTGTCTCTCCAGCTCACTTCCATCTTCTTTTAGCTCTTTCACACCTTCCAACACTTTGTAAACAGTTCTCTACATTGGTTTTTCTCTGCTTAATATATGTACAGTAGTTTCTGTTTTTCCCACTGGACACTGGGCATCTGAGGGCAGACGGAACGAGGTTATAATCTCGTGTGCACCACTTTGTTCTGTGACTTCTTTTGTTTTCAATTTCTTCCCTTGTCTACGGACGATAATAAAAGTAACTGCCTCCTAGAATTGTTGATATAATTTACCTGTGTGTGTGTGTGTGTGTATACCCACACATATATAAACATTACTGTTTGCTTTGAACATCACTCTCAGTAAGTGTTGTCGAGTATTGATAACAATATACAAACTAATGTTTGAAGACTTGCCATTTAACATTTTTTATTATGGAAAAGTTCAAATGTATAAAAAAATAGAATAGTATAATGGAACTTCATGTACATATTACCCAGCTTTAACAGTTAGAAAATTAAGGCTTTTCTTTTATCTACACCACCCACTCTCCCCCCTACTCTGGGATTATTTTTAAATGAATCTAAAATATTATTGTAGCTGTAACTATTTCAGCATGTAACCTTAAGAGATTAGGACTGTTTAAAAAATAACCATTGTACTAGCAGCATACCTAAAAATCATCGAATACCAAGACAGTATTCAAACTCTAATTATCTCATAAATGTCTTTTTAAAAATTGTTGTTTGAATCATCTTTGGAATAAGATCCACTCACTGGTTGATGTGTTTCTTAATACCTTTGAATTTATAAGTTCTCCTTTCTCTCTTTTTAATCTTAAAATTCGTGTGTTGAAATTACTGGGTCAGTTGTCCAGCAGAGTTTCCCACAGTCTCGATTTTGCTGATCACCTTCCTGTGGTATCATGTACCGTGTTCTTCTGGCCTCATCTTCCCTATATATTGGTACTTAGCTCTAGAGGTATTTTGGTAGGATTCAGGCTTATTAACATACTTATTTTGGCAAGACTCCTTTATAGGTAATGCTCTGTACCTACATCAGGAAGCACATAATGTCCGGTTCTCCTTGTTTTTTTTTTTTTAAATTTTTTTTTAACATTTATTTATTTTTGAGACAGAGAGAGATAGAGCATGAACGGGGGAAGGTCAGAGAGAGAGGGAGACACAGAATCGGAAACAGGCTCCAGGCTCTGAGCTGTCAGCACAGAGCCCGACACGGGGCTGGAACTCACGGACCGCAAGATCGTGACCTGAGCCGAAGTCAGACGCCCAACCGACTGAGCCACCCAGGCACCCCAGGTTCTCCTTGTTTTTGTGATGTTTGATGATTGTTGCCTGGATCTATTAATTCATTAGGGATTGCCAAAGTCTACCATTCATTTTTTTTTCCTACAATACTTCTGGAATGCTTCTATCAAGAGAAATTCCTTTTCATCAACTGTTTGATTATCCTACAGTACAGTTCATATGGGAAATGTAAGATAAATGCTTGATTATTTTATTATTGGTGACTTTTTAAAATAGTGACTTGATTTTTACCATCCTGCCGTAATGTTTTTAGTATTGTTATAAACTTACCAGTTTATAAATATTACATGTGTTCCAGTCTGTTGTGGTTGTTGTCCTTACTTAGGCTCAGTTGTTCTACCTTGGGCTTCTGGGAGTAGCCACGTTGGCCCCTAGGTCTCTTTGGTAGGTTATTTTGCTGATAGTATGACAAGATGTTCCAGTTTCATCGTGTTCTTTCCCTGATCTGGAATCAGTACTTTCTCTCAGAACCTAATTCTTTTTATTGAAAGATGGTATTTAGAGACATGATCTGGGCAGTGGAGTGGTCATTGCTAATGGACTGGTTATTGTTTCTTGGCTTTTTAAGTGGACGTGGCCAGGAAAAAAATATTTTTTAGAGATAAAATGCACCACAAGTTTATACTTACACTTCAAATTCAAATTTAGGACCACAAGACTTTTCTTTAACCTCATCAGTCTTATATTTCCATTTCCTCTTCTCGTGACATAAATACTGATTCTTAACAACACCGGGGCAATTCCTCATTTGTCCTGTCCTTAATACACCCACAACAGTCTCAGAATCATCACTGAAAACAGCTGAGTATTTTTTCCCAGTTATTTTTGACATTAGAGTATATTCTACTTGGAATGAACCAGGAAAATTATTGTGTTTGTAACTTGCTTGAGTCAGTTCCTGTTTATGTAGCAGTCCTAACAGT
Source organism: Lynx canadensis (assembly GCF_007474595.2). Taxonomy (NCBI): domain Eukaryota; kingdom Metazoa; phylum Chordata; class Mammalia; order Carnivora; family Felidae; genus Lynx; species Lynx canadensis. Next base: position 141,512,168 of record NC_044303.2, read on the forward strand.
GGAATGGTTAGTGATTAACTCATGGTTATGAACAGTTACGTTAATTTATTCCATTTTACTTTTGATTTGGTCTTTTTTTTTAATTTAAAAGTTTTTAAATTTAATGTTGTTAGAATAGTATATTACTTACATGTTACAAAGTAAAATCTTTATAATATGGTATATTCAGAGTTGTTTAGATTAAACCCCTATCTCTTAAATTTTATGCCCTCCATCAAGTAGGTAACTATATTTAAATTTTTTATAGTTTTCTTAAAATTTTCTTAAGGTTTATTTATTTTGAGTGAGTGAGAGAGAGAGTGAGTGAGTGAGTGAGTGGGCGAGCAGAGGAGGGGCAGAAAGAAGGAGACAGAAAATCCCAAGCAGGCGCCACACTGTCAGCATGGAGCCCAATGTGGGGCTTGAACTCACAAACTGTGAGATCATGACCTGAGCCGAAATCAAGACTTGGACACTTAATTGACTGAGCCACCCAGGCGCCCCATAAAATTTTTATAGTTTTCATACCATTGTTTTACTTCCACACAAAGATATGTTTACGTGCTCCTTTTCTTAGATAAATGGTAACATACCAATTTATTTTTGTACATTTTTCTTTTTTCACTTAATCTGTCTTGGAGATCCATTACTCCGTCATAATTAGTGGATACTCCTCATTCGTTTTTATAGCTGCATAATGTTCCATTAGCTTATTCTACCAGCCCCTATTGATAATTTTTGGATTATTTCCATTAGTTTTTGCTATTATAAGTGTCGCTGCAGAGAATGGCCTTGTGCTGACATCATTTTTATATTACAAAGTCTAAGTTTTTTAGTACAAGAGAGAAATTTTTCCCTCCAGAAAGTCCATGTTACCTAATCTGGTACATCATTAACTTCTGCCCATCGCGTAGCGAGCTGCCATCAGGCACTGTTGTTTCTCAGGCTCAAGTTTAGTATCTCTATCAGAGGCTTCTCTGTGAGTAAAACTTCTCTGCTTTTAAAAAAAATTTTTTTTAATGTTTATTTTTGACAGAGAGCGCATACCCGCGCAAGCGGGGGAGGGAGCAGAGAGAGAGATGGGGAGACACAGAATCCAAAGCAGGCTCCATGCTTTGAGCTGTCAGCACAGAGCCCCATGTGGGGCTTGAACCCATGAACTGTGAGATCACGACCTGGGCGAAAGTCAGATACTTAACCAACAGAGCCACCCAGGCACCCCTCTTTTCTGCTTTTAACACAGCACCAGTTGTGTTTTCTTGGAGATGTGAGTTCTCAGAGACCAGCTTCCTAGAGGAGATTGGTCCCTGTAGTGGTAAACATCTGTGGGTAACTGCAGTTCTCCCTTTTCGTGGCAGAAAACAGTTTGTCTTTACATCTTCACATACTCAAAGTTCTGTGCGCTGACACCATCATCAACTTGTTAGCATGCACAGAATGCCATAGGCGGCGTGGTGTCACTGTTTTAAAGAATTTCCATGAGCTTTTGTAAGGACTCAGAACATAGTAAACTCTTCATCTTAATTTTAATCATTAAGACCTAAAACCAAGGTTTTTTTTTGTTTTGTTTTGTTTTAAGAAATTTAATGTCTGGGTGTGCATTGTTCATGTTTTATTTTGTTATTTTTTAAAATAAAAAATTTCAAAGTTTGTTTATTTTGTGAGAGTGGAAGTGGGGAAGGGGCACAGAGAGACAGAGGGAGAGTGAATCCCAAGCAGGCTCCACACTACCATTGCAGAGCCCAGTGCAGGGCTTGGACTCACAAACTGTGAGATCATGGCCTGAGCTGAAGTCAGACGCTTAACTGACTGAAGCACCCAGGTGCCCCTATGTATTTAAAAAATACAATTCTAGGGGGGCTTGGTTGGCTCAGTTGGTTAACTGTCCCACTCTTGATTTCTGCTAAGGTCATGATCTCACAGTTTTGTGGGTTTGACCCCCATGTCAGGCTCTGCGCTGGCGGTGTGGGGTCTGCTTGGGCTATTTTCTCTCTCTCTCCCCTACCCATCCCCTGCCACTCTCCTGCTCTCGCTCTGTCTCTCTCAAACTTAAAAAAAACAAAAAAAACTTCTAAAAATATGATTCTATTTTTGTGGTAGAATCACATGTCTGATCTATGGGATACTTTTCCTAAAGTGCTTTCTCATGTTTAATATTGTTTATAAACAGGTCTTTTTTTTTTTTTTTTTTTTTTTTTTTTACCTTATACAGATAGATCAACTTCATCACCTAGCAGTGCTCAATGTGGTTTCTTGGCTTTCCACTTGTTGTATATGAGTGAATGAGGAAGTGCAGTGAAGCTGGGGTAGGGCAGGGGGAGAAAGATAGGAAGCAGCAGAGAGAGCTTGCAAATATGAAAGAATGAGAGACATTGTGTTGGGGGGGTGGTGCATGCTGGAAACTGGAAGATGGAGAAAATACTATAAAGAGTGGATATACGCCTATGCATGTCCAGAAGAGATGCTCTTGAAGGCAGAGTAGCTTCACTGTGTGTCATTGAAGACAGTTAAGCCCAGTTTACAGTTTATCTGGCCCAGTTAAGCAGACTCAAGGTTGGGTCACAGTTCATTGTGTTAGCCCTCTGGTGATGCTGTCAAACTAGGGCAGGTTGGTCGTCAAATACAGAGAAACTTTAGGATAGACTGGTTCAGTTCAGCAGTTCAACAAATACTTATTGAGGGTCTGAAAATCAAACACCTGTGTTAGACTTGGGAGTACAAAGATGAATAAGATAACTCCTTCACTATGGAAGTTTATATTCTAGTTAGGTCTAGAGAGACACACAAATAAGTAGTGGTTTAAGATACACACATGTATTTAGTTTCTATGAGTTAGGAATCCAGACATAGCCTATCTGGGACTTCTATGTCAAGGTTTCTTACAAGGTTGCAATGTGTTGGCTAGGGCTAGGTCTCACCTGCAGACTTGACGGGAGAAGAGTACTCTTCTAAGCCTAGTGGCATGGTTGTTGGAAGGATTAAATTCCTTAATGGCTTTTAGACCAAGGACCTCAGTTCTTTCACGGCTGTTGACCAGAGGCCACTCTCAGTTCCTTGCCACATGGACCTCCTAGACATGGCAGCATGCTTCATCAAAGCCAACAAGAGAGGCAGTCTGCTAGTCAGACAGTAGTCACAATCTTGTGTAGCCTAGTTACAGGTATGATAACCTATCATCTTTGCTGTATTCTGTTGATTAGACACAAGTCACTAGGCTACTAGTCCATACTTAAGAGGAAGGGATTACACAAAGGTGTGAATACTAGGAGGTAGGAATCGCTGGGGACAGTATTATAGTCTGCTTGTTATACAGGTGTTTACTATAGCTCTGTAGTGTGTGAAAGAGGTAGTGTTCTATAGGGGCATGAAGGAAAAGTATCTGACTCAGCCTGCCATGGAAATGGCTTCTCAAGTAATGCTTTGTCTAAGTGTAGCCTCCCTGAAGGATGTATAAATATTAACTTGGTGTGTATGGCAGGGGAAAGGAGGCAGGAGGAACAACGTCAGTGGACACTGAGGAGGTTAAATAGAAAAAGATGTCTGAGGACCACCATCCAGTAGTTCAGTGTAAACTGGGATGGGGAAGACATGTGAAAGAGTAAAAAATGTAAGGCAAAGGTCTGATTTGGAGGTCTTGCCTTTGCTAGGCTAAAAAATGAGGACTTTACCAAGGGGATCACGGGGAGGATTTTGAACAGGATGTGATGTCATCAGAGTTGTGGTTTCTTGACCGAAGAAGATTGTGGAAGATTGATTTCAGTAGTTTTTACAGTAATTCAGATGGGAGATGAAGAGGGTCTGGGTTAAAGTAGTGGCAATAGAGAAGAGGGGATCGATTTTTATGTTTTTAAATCACAAAGTTCTTTGAATTCTGGGATGAGGCAGATGTGGGAGATGGAACAATCTGGAGTGATGCCCAGGTTTTGGCTTAGTTTTGGCAGAACATCCTTGTTCGGGATCAGAGGGAAGAGAATGGGGGAGAGGGAGAAAAAGGGTGGAAGGAGGAGGTCTGTAGTGTGTATGTAGGTTTGTAAATTTATTGACTGCGTACAGGAGAGCTTGACTCAAAGTATTCTTTACAATGTTTATGTTCTCAATTTAATCAGTGTCACTATGTAAATTTACTTTCTAGGCAAACCATATGCCTCAGTGATAGGAGATAGAATCAAATACAGAATTCATTTTCCTTACAAACAGTTTGATAAAAGAGAAGTTGGTGTTAGAATTTCAGTAAGCTAAGACCACAGGTGGTGATCCCTTGCCCAGTCCTGTCTAGTGCTTGGAATCTTGGAGTCTGGTCCCTGAGTTCAAGTCCTACCACAAAACTCTAGCTATGAAGTGTCATGTCACTGACTTTTTCTTTGAAACATAATTCACATAATACAAAAATCACCATTTTAAAGTGTAGAATTCATTAACTTTTAGTATATTCATTATGTTGTGCTGCTATCACCACGGTGTAATTCTAGAGTATTTCCATTACTCCCAAAGGAACTCCATACCTATCAGCAGTCAGTCCCAATTCCCTTCTTTCTTAGCATTTGACAACCACTAATAGACTTTCTGAGTCCATAGATTTGTTTATTCTGGACATTTCATGTAACGAGACTGATATAATATGTGGTCTTTTGTGTCTGGCTTCTTTTACTTAGCATAATGTTTTTATGGTTCATCCATGTTTTATCACCATTTTATCCCTCTTTATTGCCAAATAATATTTCATTGTATGGGTATACCACAGTTTATCTATTTATCTACCGATGGACATTTGGGTTCTTTCCTTTATGGCCATTAGGAAAAATACTGCTGTGAACCTTCTTGTGCACGTTTTGTGTGGACATATGCTTTCATTTCTCTTGGGTATATACTAGGAGTAGAATTTCTTGGTCATATGGTAACTCTAAGTTTAACTTTTTGAGGAACCACCGAACTATTTTCCATTATAGCTGCATCATTTTACATTTTTGCTACGTGTAGGAGGGTCCCTGTTTCTCCACATCCTTGCCAACACTTGTCATTATCTGTCTTTTTTATTATAGCCATTCAAGTGGGTGTGAAGTTGGATCTTACTGTGGTTTTGATTTACATTTCCCTGGTGGCTAACTCAGAGTTTTTAAGAATTAAATGGATACCATAGGTGAAATCTGACATGAATTTTGTTCTTCGTTCTGTGCTAGATTCAGGGGACCCCCCTCTCCCCCAGAATAACTGTGCTAATGTTCCTAGTCATTTTTATTTACATTGCAGCCTTTTGCTTCAGGAAGGCAGCACACAGGCATGATTCCTCACACTGGCTTTACCCTCCTATATACAGCCATAGACCCATACATGCCAGAATTCCCTGTGGAGTCTTATCCCAGAGCTCTAGAATCACAATCTGAAGGGCCCTAGCCTGCACATTAAAACAAAACAGAACAAAAAACCCAACGTTACCATCTCACACCTGTCAGAATGGCTAACATTAACAACTCAGGCAACAACAGATGTTGGCGAGGATGTGGAGAAAGAGCATCTCTTTTGCACTGCTGGTGGGAATGCAAGCTGGTGCAGCCACTCTGGAAAACAGTAAAAAATTAAAAATAGAACTATCCTATGATCCAGCAATTGCACTACTAGGCATTTATCCAGGGGATACAGGTGTGCTATTTCGAAGGGACACATGCACCCCCATGTTTATAGCAGCATTATCTACAATAGCCAAAGTATGGAAAGAGCCCAAATGCCCATCGATGGACGAATGGATAAAGAAGATGTGGTATATATATACAATGGAGTATTACTCGGAAATCGAAAAGAATGAAATCTTGGCGTTTGCAACTACATGGATGGAACTAGAGGGTATTATACTAAGTGAAGTTAATCAGAGAAAGACAAATAAATACCATGTGACTTCACTCATAAGAGGACTTTAAGACACAGAACAGATGAACACAAGGGAAGGGAAGAAAAAATAATAGAAAAACAGGGAGGGGGACAAAACAGAAGAGGTTCTTAATTAAATATGGAGAACAAACAGAGGGTTACTGGAAGGGTTGTGGGAGGGGGGGTGGGCTAAATGGGTTAGGAGCATTAAGGAATTTACTCCTGAAATCATTGTTGCACTATATGCTAACTAACTCGGATGTAAATTAAAAAAATAAATATTAAAAACCAAAAACCCAAAAAACCCAATGTTACCTGTTGGAGTCGTTGCCCTGACGCAGTCTAAGAGAAGCTGTTGATAGGATCTGGAGGAAAGGCAAGAGCCTTGGAGTTTCACAGCACTTTCTTTTGCTGCCATAGGAGGTGCTCCTGAGCATATGTCGTTCAGATCTCACAGTAACGACTGAGAGTTCACCATTTTTACATTTCAGAAACTAAGGTTTAGATTGGGTTCAGAAGCTTAATGTGAATATGAAATCATTGGAAGCACTGGAATTGAATATGGGGCCAGTTTTCTGGTTTGGGCACAATGAGTCACACAGTATGTGTTGGTTCTTGATATTTGTTTTACTAATTTAGAGGGAATGGTGGTAAAGATAATTCCCAAATGGTGGCTCATGCAAAATTCAGGAAGAATTTTTTGGAATGCATTTGCTACATGCTCATACGAATGCAGATGCAGCTGATGGCATGGGAAATTGCAGTGCAGCCAACAAAACAAGCTAAGCTGTGAAGACCCCCCTCACAATGACTTAGGGCAAGGTCTGTGGAAACCTCCCCTTCCTACTTAGTCAACTCTTCCTGCTTCTTATTTTGACTAAGTAGCATTGCTTTGTAGATGGGCTGAAGTTCCTAAGGAAACCTTCTGTTTCTCTTCAGGCTGTTCTTCTCAGGTTATAGTGAAGTGAATCAGATTTAGGCTTAAAATAAGGAGAAAATTTCAAACCTTCTTTACTAGGTTCTTTTGCATGATAATCAGAGAAGGTAGGAATGATAATAACGGTAATAATGTCAAAAGGGAGCTGTGTGACAAAAGGTTTTGCTACATGTTAATTCAGAAGTGATTGCAGTTGTCAAAGTTGCATCAGTCAGGGTCCCAGGGGAAACAATTTATCCCAGATGGATCTTTTTTTTTTTTTTTTTTTTAAGATTTTATTTTCAAGTAACCTCTAAACCAAACATAGGGCTCAAACTCAAAACCCTAAGATCAAGAATCACACGCTCCACCAACTGAGCCAGCCAGGTGCCCCTGTCCCAGATGGTTCTAATGAAGAAACTTAAATGGAGATTCTGCTTACAGAGGTGTGAGCAGAGATTAGGGAAGACAGGGAGGTGCCCTTGCTGGCAACTCTGTGAAACCCTTAACAGCCCTAGGGCTGAAGGGACCAGGAGAGGAAAGAGCCTTGTTCATGAAGGCACAAGTTATTGCCCAGGCAGGGTACTGACGCAGGGAGTGGGGAAGAAATGACCCAACCTCCATCTCTGCCCACCCTCCAGTGCCCTGCCAGTGCCTCCCATTGGATATGCCCAACCTGAAGCCAGCTGAGAAGGGAGGCCAACGGTGCAGACCACAGAGGTGAGCCTCACAGGGCCCACAGCAGAGCACAGGGTGCATGGGGGTGGTGGTTTGCAATTGGAGACCAATTAACCAACTCTCTTACAGTGAGCATATTCTATTTTTTGTTATTTTAGAAGGTGTTATTTTGGAGGACTTCAAGAAATGTTGCAAGTAGAGAAAAATGTTCGTTTGTCATTTTTAAAAAAAATTTAAAAATGTTTATTATTATTTTTGAGAGAGACAGAGTGCAAGTGGGGGAGGGGCAGAAAGAGAGGGAGACACAATGTGAAGCAGGCTCCAGGCTCTGAGGTGTCAGCACAGAGCCTGACGCGAGGCTTGAACCCATGAGCGGTGAGACCATGACCTGAGCCGAAGTTGGAAGCTCAACCGACTGAGTCACCCAGGCACCCTGTTGGTTTCTCACTTTTAAAAAATGCCACCATTTTTCACATTTACTTACGCAAAAACTTCTTATCTTTTACGTGGTCAATTTCATTATGAAGTCTTTTAAACTTTGCATTTTTCTTGTATTTTCTACAATACATAAGTGCCTACCACTGCACTGCTTGAAGATTGAAACACAGCTGTGCTGTCTCTCAGAATGGCAGAGGGTGATGTTTAAATAAATTCCTCTTTTTCTGAATAGTGCATAGATACGTGTGAATTATTCCAAGGTGGTCACTTGTCTTCATGTCAGATTAGCCCAAGTGGAATTCAGTGTAGCATTTTTGTAGCCTACTCCTGAGAGGAAGATGCAGCATTGAAGAGGTCCAGATAGCCGCACGTCTTCCTGCAGGCAAAGCTGGGGATCATGTTGCTCCATACATTGATGAAATACGCCCACTTGAAAGGTTTGTGGTGACCGGGTGACCTGCTTTTTCTCTGGCGTCATGTGTGTAATTCTCCTAGGTCTGAGGAAAGGGCAGATGAAGGTCTGTGTCTCTGGGTGCCTATGGAGTTGCTAGGAAATGATTTTCAGAGTGCTTTGTGGTGATGCAGCAGGTTGAACTTTTTTGTGAAGCGTTGTCATGGAAACCAAGTGCATCATTGCCTTGTCTGACTAATTTATCTTTTAATGATAAAAAAAATGTAATCCAGGGTTAATGGATAAAAAAATAAAAAAGTGTAATGAAAAATCCAATAACTTTAAAGGGAATATTGCTGTGAGTAGCAAGTCTTTTGTATGGGAAAATTTCACTGGCAATGTAATTCACGTTGGCCAGGGCCTGGCTGTATGTAGTGACGGGAGCTCATCAGTTTGTTCTCGTGCTTGTCTTTCGAGTAAGAAAACCATGATTTCACCCTGGAGCTTATTGCTGTGGAGTGTTATTTCTGACCCCAGCTTCTGAGCTTAGAAGTGAGGTGGAGTGCAGTACCCCAACCCTGTGATTCTCAGCAAGGTAGCCAGGGTTTTGTTCTTTGGCAGGGTCTTGTGCTGTGACAAGGGCCTGTCATAAGGAAACGGTGCCATGCGCTTGCTCTCTCTGTGAAGCACCCACCCCGACACCCCCGCTTGCCCGGAGCAGACACTGGAGCAGAGTCCGTCGGCCAGGACTTCCTGTGGTAGTTACAAGGGCCCTTAAGGAAGAAATATTTCCCTCTGCTGTGGATTGAAGGCAAACTTTCTAGCATTGTAGGTATGATGGATGCTGCTTGTATCTTGATCACTAGCTTATTAGGATAAACTGTCAAATGAAAGTACTTAGGAGAACTGAACTAGATGGAGATTTTATATTGTATTTAGTAATTCATCTGCCTCCATGGAGATACAGCTTCCGGGGTTTCTTTCCTCACCCCCCAGCTGTGTGCATGTGTGTGCACACAGTAGACTCTTAACTGCATTGAATTAAATCTGCTCATTTGTTTTAGACCTTTTAAAAATATCTTTTGGGGCGCCTGGGTGGCTCAGTCGGTTGGGCGTCCGACTTCAGCCAGGTCACGATCTCGCGGTCCGTGAGTTCGAGCCCCGCGTCAGGCTCTGGGCTGATGGCTCAGAGCCTGGAGCTTGCTTCCGATTCTGCGTCTCCCCCTCTCTCTGCCCCCCCTCCGTTCATGCTCTGTCTCTCTCTGTCTCAAAAATAAATAAAACGTTAAAAAAAATAAAAAAAAATCTTTTATTATTTGCAAGTTTAATATATGTTGAAGTTTTTTTGGATTTAATGGGGAAAACTTTGACTCTAGGCATGAGTCCTAAGATTGATAATGGTAAGTGAGCCAAATGAAATCAGTATTTCATTAAGTGGCATTTAAGGCCCAAATCTGTTGTCATTCATTCATTCATTCATTCATTCATTTGGTATGTATTACTGAACACCTACTTTGTGATGGGTACTTCTCGTAAACCTGTTATATACAAAAGAACTGTTAGGAGCCAGGAGGTACCTTTAAAGAGTTAAAGACCAAGGCTGGCTAGAGCCCTAGGCCGTCCAGAAGGGCCACAACCAGGAGAATGCCATCTTGTAACCATATTATTAGGATCCCTTGCCGAGGTACGTGAGTTCCTGTGAAGTGCTTCTTGTAACTTCGGCTGTTTGCCCTGTTGTAGAGTTGGAATGCATTCTTGGTGACAACATGGTACACATGCTTATCGTTTCTGAATGACCGTCCAGTATTGACATTGTGTTTGGAGTGCCACCTTTGTTGGTAAAATGCCCCCCAGAAACTAGCCGTGAAGGGACTTGGTGGCTCTCAACTCCATTCCCCAGTGTGTTGTTTTCTGCTTTGATCCAGCTGCTTCTACCCCCATGCTGACCTCAGGGTGGGAGTGGGGGCCTCCTCCCTACCTGAGTAGTCTGACTAACCCATCCAGCGAGAGGTCCTGTCTGTGCTTCCCTGGAGCAGAGATGAGACAAGACTGTCATGTTCAGGAGGAATTGACTGAAGACTCAGCGATGACAGAAGAGAAGAAGCAGGGAGACCACTCAAAAGCTGGATGCTCTGATTTGCCCTCAGGTGCTGGCAGCTCTTGTCCAGTCTCTCAGAGACCTCAGTGTGACCTTCCTTATCCAGTGCTTCTTCACAGCAGTTTGAGCTTTATCCTTTATCCTCCAGAGGTCCTGCTCAAGATTCCTAGACCTAAGTCCAGACACGTGAGGCTAAGACTGTCCCAGGGCATATGCCATCTTTGAGAATAAGTGTTATTGCTTAGGCTGTTTTCTCATCTCTTTCGTGGGGTGAGAGTAATCCCTGTTTCCTGTGGGTGAGAATCAGACAGGAGCATATGTGCCCAATGCTCAGCAGAGTGCCTGACACCTGGTGAATGTGTGTGATCGTTACATCATTGGAAAGACCTCCCTTCTAGTCACCTCACCACCCATCTCTGAGGACCATCCTTAGTCTGCCTGGCCTCAGCATAACTACAACAGCCTTTATCCCATAGATGAACCCTAAAGAAGCTAGCACCTATCATTTACCTCACACCGTAGCTACTCCAGGGCCCCTCTTGTATCACAGAGTAAACCCGTGGCCCTACCTTATTAACAGTATCTATCTATATGTTGTGATGTGTGTGTGTGCGTGTGCACATGTGAACTCCAAGTTGGGGCATAGACTAGCACTTGGCTATATTCCTTGATTTTTGGGTGTGTTATTAAACTGAAGAAGTATTCAGAGTAGCTTTTGCTAGAAACTGTCCAGCATTTTACCCCCATTTCTCATGTTTACCTTAGTGCTTGGCCTGCCAGTATGGGGATAAGATTCTCTGGGCCATGCTCATGTTCTCCCTGTTGGGGACTCACTCTCTTAGAGATCAAGGACCAAGGGACTGCATACAGTACCTTCGTTCATGCCGTCATTTCTTCAGCAAGTGATCACTGAGTGCCTATTGTGTCCTCGGCCCAGGGAATACAAACGAGGTCCTTACTTTTAGGCAACTTAGGCTGTAATTCATTTACCATTTTTATCCATTCATTAAACACATCTTGAAACTGTGTTTATCTGCTTATTGAAAAGAAATGTTTCCTTCTTATCCTTCTTTTTCACTTAGACTTTCATTTATTTCTTGAGCCCATAATGATTGTGGGGACCTAATACGTGTCAGATAATGTTCAAGATAATTATAGCAGTAAAAAAAGGACAAAAGTTCCTGTCGTCTTAGAGCTTGCATTCTAGTTGGGGAGACTACCAATAAAAAAATAAGTAAAACATAAATATTGCTATGGACTGAATATTTGTGCCCCTCTCATTCATACGTTTAGATCATAACCCCCCAGTGATGGTATTAGGAGATAGAGCTTTTGGTTGGTTGATGAGGTCATGTGCTAGAGCCCTTATGAAAGAAATTAGTGTCCTAATCAAAGAGACCCCAGAGGGTTTCTTCACCTTTTTTTTTTTTTTTTTTTTTTTTTTTTTTGCCATATGAGGACACAATGAGAAGTCCACAGTCTGCAACCTGGAGGGGGGCTGTCATCAGAGCCAGACCATGCCGGCACCCTGCCCAAGGACTTCCAGTATCTAGAACTGGGAGAAATAAATGTCTGTTATTTAGAAGCCACCCAGTCTATGGGACTTCAGTATAGCATCCTGAACTGACTAAGACAAATACGTCAGTGATGGGTGTAAGGGAGGGAAACAATTTAGGGAAGGGGAGAAGAAATGACCTTATAAAATAGCTGGCACTTAACATCAGATTTCATCAATGTTAAAATGGACTTTTTTCAAAAAACATTTTTACAGCTCTAAATTTGGGATGCAGCTTATAACTGACAGTATCTGCTACTTTAATTGACACCATTTCATTAGTGGCGGGTAAAATAATGGTGTGTCTCATAATGCATTGTGTCTAAATAAATATGACAGCCCTCACCATATACCAGGCACTGTTCTAAACAGTGTAATTGCTTAGCTAACTCATCGCATCCTCACAACCTTATTACATTGCTACTACCGTTCTTTTATTTATTATTTAATTTTATTTTTAATTTTTTAAATGTTTATTTTTGAGAGAGAGAGAGCACGAGCAGGGGAAGGACAGAGAGATAAGGAGACACAGAATCCGAAGCAGGCTTCAGGCTCTGAGCCCTCAGCACTGAGCCCAGGGCAGGGCTCCAACACATGTACCACAAGATCATGACCTGAGCTGAAGTCAGATGCTTAACCAACTGAGCCAGCCAGGTGCCCCATTATTATTCTTGCTTAAAGATGAAGAAGCTGAGACCCAGAGAGATTAAGTAATTTACTTAAAGTCACACCACCGGAAAGTGGCAAAGTCAGGATTGGAACACTGTGGAGTCTAGGCTCTAAACTGCTGTAATGTATTGTCAGAGAGGGTCTACCAGAAAGGTGACTTTTGAGAAAGAGCTTGAAAGAGGAGGGGGAGAGAGCCACATGGATACCTGGAGGAAGAGTACCTTAGACAGAGGGAGACCCTGAGTCTGGAATATGTTTGCGTTTTGAGAACCACAAGCGGACCTGTATTTGTGGAGTGAAACATGTGACGGAGGGGGAAGGGAGGTTGGAAAGGTGAAGGGTGGGCACATCATGTGTCAGCTTAGTTTGTCTGTAAGGACTCTGATGTTTGCTTCAAACCAGATAGGAGCCACTGGAGAGTTCAGACCAGAAGAGTGATTTATTTTACTGGGATTGTTTTGCCTGCTGCATTGAGAATAGTCTGAAAGAGACAAGTTAGGAGCCGCTTGGAATAATTCAGGAGAGAACTGTCAATGGCTTAGTTGACAACACTGGTGGCAAAGGTAGTAAGAAGTACTCAAATTCCAAATATATTTTGAAGACATGGGTGACATATTTTCTGATGGATTATATGTGGGAGCATGAGATGGTGATGATGATCTTAAAAATAATAGCCAATGTTTACATATGCTCGCTAAATACTTTACACATACTAGGTCAATTAATTCCTGTAACAAATCCAGGGTGAAGGAGGTACCATTATTATCCTCATCCCATAGATGAGGATACTGAGCTGCTGAAAGTTTAGGCAAATCTGTGCAGTGTCACAGATTAGTTAGTGATGAAAATAGGATTCTAATCTAGGTGGTCTGGATCCAGAGTTTACTTTTGATTACTACATTTTATTGCCTCTATACTGAGAAAAAGAGTGAACCAAAGTTTTTTGCCTTGAGTAATTGAAAATCCCTGAGGTGGGGATTAGTACTTTTTAAAAAAGAGGTGATAATAGCTAGACCAGTTTTGAATATGTTAAATTGGAATTCCTTTATGGACCCTATCTCTGTGGAGATACTGCTCTGACATTGGGATGTATAGGTTTGGAGTTCAGGGGCAAAGTCCTACCTATTACTCTCATAAATTTGAGAGTAATCACTATATAGATGACACTTAAAGCTATGAGCTGGGATGGAGTCACTAAAGGAGTGAGTGTGGATAGAAAGAAGAGATACAAGACTATGTCCTGAAGCACCCAGCATTTAGAGATTGGGTTGATGAGGAGAAAGCCAGTGCCTGAGAATCAGTGACCACTGCGTAGGAGGAAGAGAGTATGGTGACTTGAAAGCCAAGTGACAAGTAATGTTGCAAAGAATAAGTGATCAGTCATGTTGTATGTTGCTAATAGATCAAGTAAGATGAGGACCAATATTGGATCACGGGATTTAGTGACATGGAAGTCATTGCTGAACTTGACCAGAACAGTGTCAGCACAGTGGTGGAGGCAGAAATCTGCTTAGAGTGGTTGAAAGAGAGAATAAATCAGAGAACTTGGAGACAGCAACATTAGAAAATTACTTGAGCAGTTTTTCTGTAAAGGAAAGGAAAGAAATGGGATGATATCTGTCGGGCACATGTTCTATAAATGTCAGTTACGTTCAGCTGTTTGATGGTGTTCAGTTCTTCCACATCCTAGTTGATTTTCTGTGTAGTAGTAGTTTGCTAAGCTTCTTGAATATGTAGGTTTCACCAGAATTAACTAAAATTGGGAAGATTTCAGGTATTATTTCTTCAAATACTTTTTCTCCTCTCCTTTCAGACACGAGGGACGTAATGTCGGACCTTTTGTTACAGTTCGGTGTGTCATCGGACTGTTCATTTTTTATCAGTTTTTTTCTCTCTGCTGTTCGGATTGGATAACTTGTATTTATCTATCTTTACATTCACCAGCTGTTTCCTTTATGTCCATCTAATATTGAACCTATATAGTTTTTCACTTTGGTTATTCTAGCTTTCACTTTTACAATTTGTATTTGGTTCTTCATTATATCTCCTGTTCTTTGCTGAAAGTTTCTAGCTTTCTCTTTGTTTCAAGTGTTAACCCTTTGGGGACCATATTTATAATAGTTGATTTAAAGTCTTTGTTAGATAATTCTAGCACCTTTGTCATCTTAATGTTGGCATCTCTTGATTATCTTTTCCCATGCAAGTTGTCACTTTCCCGGTTCTGATGTCTAGGAATTTTGGATTGTGCTATGAGACTTCATATCTTGATAAATCACGTGGTAAATCGTGATATTTTTGCTTGAGCAGGGAACCAACTCAGTTCGGTTCAAGCTACAAATTCCTATTAGCCTTCTTTGGGCCGTGGTTTCCATATGGGGTCCATTTTCAAAGACTTTACAGTGCTCTTTGAGCAGTCTGCTGTGGATGCCACCCAGTGGCCAGTCTGTGACCTGGGAGGGGATCTATTGCATAATTTACTTTTCAAAGTCTTTGGTATGCTGTTTAGCATGAGATCCATGTGTCTGCAACTTGGAGGTGACCTCAGAACTACATGAACAGCTTTATGGTTTTGCTTTTCCAAGCTCTTCCTTCTTTGCAATCTCTTGGTATTTTATTTTTATTTTTTTAGCTCTCTAGGGCTCCCATTCTTGGTCCTCTGGCCAGAAAGCTGGACCTCTCTTTATTTCACTTTGCTGCACTCTTTGTCTCACTTGTCTTGACTGTGGCCACATTTGCAGCAAAGCGATGAGAAGATGGAGTGAGAAAAAAGAGTAACGGTAACACCCTCTCCAGAACACAGCGTCCCTAATTAGAGAAAAAGTTTCCTTTCTTTAGAGTTTTAGTCTCCTGTGGACTCCTGCTGCTGCTTTCACAGGGTAGCTTGAAGGCTGGGATGTGAGAGAATGGAGAAAGATTTTTTTTTTAAAAATGGGAATTCTCTCCCCAACTCTCCTGAAAGTGTTAGGAAACCCCTTTCCCATTCCTTGAGCCAGAACTAGAGCTTCTTCTGGAGTTTATTTTGAGAGCACTAATGTTTTTCACAGCGCACTGAATACAGGCCAAGGGATACCAGTGAGGAAAAAATGATCAGCTCACCAGTAGTTTGATGATACTTTGAGTTCTGGTTGTCTTCTCCAATCTACCTGCTGCTGTTTACTTTTCAGGGTTCTCAAATAACTGTTCCATGCATTCTGTTGCAAACCTGTTCCAGGTTTTATAATTGCCCTAGGTTGGAGAGTCAAAATGAAGTGTGTTCACTCCATCTTAACCAGAACCTCTGGCTGTTTTATATGCATGTGTCATGCATGAGTTTGGTGTGGGATCAAGTCAAGGAAGGATTTGAACCATAAAAAAGTTCTGGTGCTGTTTGTGGTGATGGTGAAGAAGGTGGTGCATTCTTGCTGCCGTTTTTTCTAGAGCTACAGTAGCTCTGTTTAATGGATAACTTTGGAGCCTTTAAATGCAAAATCTGAAATGCAGGTTGGCCAGACACTTGTGGTTTCTTCAGCAAATCAATGTAGCTTTCTTATTTCTCCAGAGAAATAATCAAATGGCTAATGAGAACTTTGCTGTAAGAACACGTTAATCCCATGAGAGTGTCAGGGATGGTGGTTGGGAACTGGCCTTGCTATTTGGCATACTTGATTTCCAGTCTTGGCGTCCTCGCCTAGTGACTGTGTGATCTTGGTCAAGCTACCAAATGTCCCTAATCCCCATTTCTTCTTGGGCAAAATGGATAATAATCATTGTGCTTCCATGGCACACCTGTGTGGTTCAGTGAGGTAATGTAGGTAATGTTCTTCATATGCTGCTTAATAAATATTAGTAGTTATTCTTACTGTGATGGTTTTGTGACCTATATGATTATGCCTATTTACTGCCTCAAGTTATTTTAAATGTGTTGAAATACATGGCCTCTAACTACTTTCCTCCTCTCAGTATTTCAGTTCATATCGAACATCAGTTAAGGTTCTGTCTTGAGATTCGAGAGCAATAGGCTTTCAACTATACTTCTGCGCATGAAAGTATTTGAATAAACATTTGAATGTTGTTGTGAGTTACTTTCAGTACTTACTGAAGAACAGCCATGGCGTGTATGTGGTAGAGTTATGGTAACCATATCACCCTACCTTCTGGATGTTTCCTCCAAGAGCTGCCCCTCCAATGGTGGTGTATTAGTGAGTGCCCTGGAAAAAGACTTCTTTTCAAGGGCTGCTATTTCCTCTGTTGATTGTAGTTTTTGTTTGCAGCTGTCTTACTCTTGTCTTGTTCATCCTCCATTTTTACATTTAAAAAAATCACTATGTTTTTACTGAAATGAATAACACTTTGATCACTTCCCAGGAAGTTTTGCAAACATATTTATCAAAATGCTGCTTGGTTGTAATTATATATTATTCAAAAGTCTTCTTAAATATTTTATTCTTCCATATTTGGAAGTCTGAATTTGAAAGGCAAAATATTTTTATTTTGTAAAAATGCAAATCAGGAAGCTCTTGGAGGTAATAATTATATATTTTTCTTTATTCCTTTTTACATGCTTATTGGTCTTTTGCATGAAATGGGTACTAAATAATTGCTTAGTTATTTGAAATTCAGATACTTTTTTAAACATTTTTTTTTTACGTTTATTCATTTTTGAGAGACAGAGTGTGAGTGGGGGAAGGGCAGAGAGAGAGGGAGAGACAGAATCCGAAGCAGGCTCCAGGCTCTGAGCTGTCAGCACAGAGCCTGGTCACAGGGCTCGAACTCAAAAACCGTGAGGTCATGACCCGAGCCGAAGTCGGACACTTAACTGACTGAGCCACCCAAGTGCCCCGAAATTCAGGTGCTTTTGAATAATTGAAATGTGGGCATAACATTTTTAAATGAATATTTTACTAGAAATGATCTTAACTAGCCCCCAGTGATGGAGATATTGGTATTGGATTATTTGGCCAATGACAAGGCCGAAGTACACTAGGTTATTTATACGTGAGTAGAATCCGGTCTACATGTCATCTTGTGAGCGCCAGTTTTAATTAAAATTCAAATTGCCCTTCTGAAAAATGCTCTGGTAAATGACTAAAACAAAAAGCACCAAATGGTTTCATTTTAACTTCAGTGCTGTCACTGGAGAGTTTGTTGAAATGGAAGAATCACAGAAAAAGTACTGGTGAAGGAAGCAAAACCCCTGAAACTTGGCTGCACGCGGGTAGACTGATGTCCGAGTGCTGCATTGTGTTGTCCTGCCTGAGGACCGTCCCCCCTCGCCCGAAGAGACACTGTGTTCCCATGGGATAATGGACCCGTAGCAGCAATACCTAAACATGCTTTACATGCCACCCAAGTAGAAGAGCGTTCTGGAGAGACAAGCCTAGGCTATTAAAAGAAAGAGAGTTCTGAACAGGAACGTGTTTGACCTCACCCAAGACCTTAGCAGAAGGTCTGAAGCTGGAGGAGCCTGTGTGTGTTACAGAGACAGGTGGAAAGTTTCTAAATCACACAGGGATAAGAGATGGGTGTGTTTTCATTGAAAGTGGGAATTTTAATTTCAGGAAGATGGGATGTCATTTCCCACACTAAAGGTATCTAGTAAAGGAGAGAAAACATTGGCACAGACCCTTTAATTACAGAGAGAATTAGAGAAAAGAGAGGTGACCAGATATCATTAGCAAAGGTGTCTAAGGAGAAGATAACAGATATTAGCTAAGCATATTTCATCTACATCAGCAAGTTTTAAAGTGTGTTTCAAAGATTACTAGTTATGGAGGATATCAGACAAAAACAAAAATAGTGGGGGGTCCAGAGCTGTCTGGAATTAAGCCATTTTTAAATATTAAAAGAAGCTAGATCCATTCCTAATCTAGCAAGATAATACGTACGTATGATTTGGAGATCTAGTTTATCATGGTTAGATTTTACTAGTGAGACTAAAGGAAAGATATCAACCCCTTCTGTTACACATTTTCTACTAAAATATCAGTCAAATTGACACCAAAGAATCTCCATCAGTGCTTTGTAACTTTTCGAGGACATTAGGTGCAAAACATTAGGTTCTTTTAGGAGGCATGTGGGTAACATCCTCCTCCTCTCTCCTCCTCTTCATCTTCATCATCACCACCAACAGCTACTTCTTGAGCATCCGCAGTCTCTCTGCAGATAAAGAACTCAAGGCCTGTCCTTTTGCAACCTGGAGCTCAGACAATAGAGTGAGGTGGTCATGCTGGGGCCTCCCATACCTGCCGCGTGTCTGCGTTCTCTTTGGTCTTCATCCCATGAGGCAGGCTGTGTGTGCGCTTACCGTCCTGTTTACACAATCTCATTTGGTCTTCCCAGCAGCCCCAGGAGGTGGATACTGTGTATTTTGTATCACTCCTTCTGTCTCCCGGTCACCTTTCTTTTCTTTTCCCCTCAACTGGTTATAATGTAAAAACAGGAATGTATTTTAGGTCCTTTGATGGATTTATTGCACTGCATGCTTAATCTGCTTATCTACCTTGTTGATCTGGAGATTGCCTCTGTGAGGGGCAGGGCCCAGGGCAGTTAGTGGGCCCCCCCCCCCCCCAGCCATCCGAGGTCAGGGGTGGGGAAACAAAGGCAGAGCCATACTTAGTTCTGTCCACTGCAGGGATCTGCAGACTTTGGCCAAGGACCAAATTTGATTTGCCACCTGTCTTTGTACGGCTTATAGCTTTAAGAAAGGCTTCTACATTTTTTAAATAGTGGGGAAAAAAGTAGAAGAAGAACATTTTTGTGACAGGTGAAAATTATATTGAATTCAAATTTCAGTGAACATAAATAATGTTTTATTGAAACAGAGCCGTGCTCATTCATTTCTGTATTGTCTGCGGCTGATTTCACACTACAGTAGCTGAGTGGAGTTGTTGTGACAGAGACCAAGTGACCCACAAAACCAGAAATATGTACTATCTGGCCATTTACAGAAAAATGTAGCCAGCCCATGGTCTACTGGAGGAGGCTCGAGAACTGTGAGCTTCTTCAGGTGGTTACTGAACTTCATTAAGGAGAGGGAGGCAGCCAATAATATGATGTACTTCCTGGTAAGAGCTTCTCAGACTCTGGGTTTATTTCTACTCTCCTGATTACCACCTGTGTGACTTTAGGCAAATTACTTAACCTGTCTGTGCCTTCATTTCTGTATCTATAAAATGGGGATGACAGTAGTTCCCACCTCATAGGTTGTTACAAAGGTTATGTTTATATGTAAAGCAAGTAAACAGTGCTTCACATATAAATAGAATGCACAAATCAGGTAGTTAATGTTCGTCCTTGGGCATGGATATTTTCTCCAGGCCAGGTACAGTAGGGTCCTAGTAGCACTCAAAACTTGGCTTCTGTGGGTAGCACCTCACCCTCAGAATGCTAAGACCTCTGGCTTCCTGAGACTCTCTGTCCCCAGCACAGGGACACATAGGCATACATTTCCCTTCTTTCTTCTGGGCCATCAGTTCCCTACCTCAGCCTCTTCACAGGGCTCTTCTCCTCCAGGACTCGACTCAGGAGTCACCGTTCTGGCACTGCAGTTGTGCCGGGGTCCTCAGGGTCCCAAACGTGGGTGGCATCATTCTCACACGGGCCTCCTTCCATGTCCTATCACAGCGACTGCATTCCCAGCGGCATATGGGGCCACAGACATGGCTCTTAGGTCAGTGGGGAGGTAGAGCCATCCTCTGAATTCAATACCTCTTTTGTGGAACATGTAGCACATGCCAGGCTTTGGGCTGGGGGTTCTGCTCGTATCATTAATGCTTAGAAAATCCCTGCAGAGTTGTCCTGTATATCTGGGGGAGTCCCTCTCCTGGTACCGGGTAAAATGTGTCCCTGTCCCTCCCTGGGGGCCCGCGTTCTGGAAAGATTTGGTTTCTCTCAAGAAGGTTCCCCTGCTCCCATAACATGCTCTCCAGAACCCACGCAAGGAAGTCTGAGGTTACAAGTAGGCAGAAGAGAAAGAGCCGAAGCATGGTGTTGGTTTGCGTGAACAGCACATGTAGGTCATACCTGCTTTTCTCCCTGGTACATCTGAGAAAACAGGTGCAGAGAGGTTCAGTGGTATTCCCAAAGTTGCAGATAGTCCCTTGCTGGGCTTCCAGAGCCAGCTCTGACCCTGAAACAAAAGGCAGTAATGGAAAGTGAAGGCATAATAAGCATTGGCCAGACTTCCAGCTCCATGAGGGCAGAGATCATTGCCTGTTTTACTCACGACTGGATCCCGACAGCCTAGAACAGTACCAGGCTTGTGGTCAGTTCCCAGTGAGTGTTGGTTGGCCAAGGCGCAGAGGAACCAGGAGCTCCCTATCTGGACAGCGAACGAGGGACTGAGCACGGCTGTACATCGAGTGGTATGCTCTGTATCTTCAAGGAGTACATGGAAACCCCAAATCAAATTCACTTATTCAATAGCTTCAATTTATTGCTCATCCACAACACAGTCATTGGCCCTGAGTGACAAGACCTTCCTCACCCCAGTGTACATCATCGCTGCAAGAAAGGATTCCACGTGCACCTACTACAATGAAACAACTGTGTTCAGGCCACACAGACAATATGTGAGATGCGCTTGCAGAATCTCGTTTATCTGTGGGGGGAAGGGAGATCTAGTTATGCCAGAAAATGTCTGGAGATTGACACACCAGAGATGGTACTGTGGACTAAATTATGTCCTCCCAAAGTTCCTGTGTTGAAACCCTACCCGCCCCCCACCATGCCTTGAAGGTGGGGCCTTTATGTAGGTGATTAAGGTTAAATGAGGCCGTAAAAGTGGAGTCCTGATCCAGTAGGATTAGTCTTTTTATGAGACATCAGGGAGCTCACTCTTCTGTCGGCCATGTGAGGACACAATGAGAAGGCCCCACCCAAGCCAGCAGGAGGATTCTCATCAGAAACCAAATATGCTGGCGCTCTGACCTTGCACTTTCCAGCCTCCAGAACTGCAAGACAAATTCCTGTTTCTGGAGATCCCAATCTGTGGTTTTTGTTAGGCAGCCTGGGCTGACTAATGCATGTGGCTTCCCAGTACATTCATTTGTCGATAGATCCAGGATCTGGCCACAAAGCCTTTTACACTCAACAGCACAAGCAGAATTCTCCAAATGATGGTGCTAGCAGTTAATAAATTGTATCCGAATAAGTATAATGGTCCATATTTTCATAACAGGGAAAACTACACTTAATTACCCTCTGTTTACAAAAGGTACACCATAAACACTTCACTCATCACCGTTGTGCTGGGTTATGGTGAGATGTAAGGAAATTCTCAGTCTGAGAATTTGAGGGGTTGCAAGGCCACATGGCTTGTAAGTGGCAAAGTCGAACCCTGGCCTGGCCTCTGACCCTTAGGCAGGGATGTAGAGGCTCAGGGAGGTGGGGTGCCTTCTCTGATCTGTAATGGTCATATCCACCAAGTGGCAAAAAGGAGCTTAAAATAAAGTGCTGGCACTCCAGGAGATAGCAGGAAAATTTAGAACTAAAGTTTTGTCTTTGTCCTTAATTTACCTGACAGCATTTTCTGAAGTAATGGATGTCTCAGAAGCGTGTGGGCTGCAACATGCCACATTTGTAGCAATTACTATGCAGAGTGAGGAGAATTGGGGAAGGCATTAGTGGCATCCAGACTTCTCAGCAGTCAAGGCTGCTTGCTCTTGGTCACCTGAAGCGAGCTGTTGAGCAGCTCTTGATCTGCCGCTGATAAGAATGAGGGGAATGAAGTTTTTAGGGCAAGTTTTCCAGCACGGAAGAAATCATTTGGCTAAGGCATCTGGAGGCTTGGATTTGATTCTTTGCAAAGCAGGAAGGTTTGTGAAAACAAAAACAGCAATTACAGGCAGGTGCAGGCCTTCTGTAAGACGGTGTGTGCAGAGGTTCCTTCTGGAGGCCAGGCTTGTGTGCACACGTCCCTGTTACACAATTAGTGCTGCTTTTCTCAGTTGCCTCTGTTTCAAAAAGAACAACAGAAGCACAAACAACACAAAAAGACGAATATCTAAGGGGACAAGCATGCACCTGTGGATATGTCATCATGCTGGAAGGAGGAATAAGAAATTCATATTTATTGTACATGCTACTCTTTATCAGGCTCTGTGCTAGGCTCTTTAGGTGGGTATGTCCTATCTTTGTTTACGCAAGCAACCTTTTACAAATTAACAAATAGACGGGTTAAACATCTTGGATTGGGTTGGGTTATGGGGAGGTCTCTCAGTGTCTTTGTAGCTTTGGATGATTGATAGTCATCTTGTACTGACTTCTCAGCCTGGGTCACTGGTGTGCTGGGGCTTTGCTGTCAACTCTGGAGAGCAAGACATATTTCTGGGACCACTGAGTTCTCTCTTCACAGGTGCAGAGAGAGGGTAGGAAAGGCTACAGGAGATGTATCATGATTCTGCAAGTGAATTTTAGCTGAACATCATGAGATGTGTTCTAGGTCACGTTATAAAAGTACATAATACGGGTACTCTTTATTAAATAGCCATCTATAGTAGCATCTTTCAGCCACATTATGGGTTCTTGAAGACAGTTTGATAACTGGGGAAGCTTTTTGGCAGTAATAGCTAAGAGCTTGGACTTTGGAGTCAGGCTGCCCAGGTTCATATCCCAGCTCTGCCGCTTATTTGTCCTGTAACCTTGAGCAAGTTTTCTTAACTTACCTGTGCCTCTGGTTTCTTCATGTATAAAATGGGAATAGTAATAGTACCTTAGAGCATTGTTAGGACTATTCAGCAATCTGTGAAAAGTTCCTAGGAACAGGGCCTTGCCCATAATGAGATCTGTAGATGGTTAGCTAGGATGGTGATGGTCACGGTGATCATGTACGGAGGAGGTTGAGAATATTGGTATTAGCATCTTCAGGCCATCAGCTCTGATTTACATAACTTGCAAGTTAATGTAGGCTCATGAGGATTAGTAGTTGGGCAGCATCCCACATTAGTGTACTTCATTCATTCCTTAGCTGTCAGGTACCTACTATGTGTCAGGCCCTGTGTTTGGTATAAAGTACACAGAAATCATTGAAACAGATGTGATTACAATTGTGCAATAGCTGGTCAAGGTCAATTATCCAGCGTCAGGGTGTTTCAGGTAATTAATTTACCAACATAATCACAAAACATACAATATCATTAAAGTTTGTGTTCTTTTAGATTTAATTTTTTTTTTTTAATTTTTTTTTCAATGTTTATTTATTTTTGGGACAGAGAGAGACAGAGCATGAACGGGGGAGGGGCAGAGTGAGAGGGAGACACAGAATCGGAAACAGGCTCCAGGCTCCGAGCCATCAGCCCGGAGCCTGACGCGGGGCTCGAACTCACGGACCGCGAGATCGTGACCTGGCTGAAGTCGGACGCTTAACCGACTGCGCCACCCAGGCGCCCCTAGATTTAATTTTTAAAATTTATTTTAGAGAGAAAGAGCCCAAGCTGGGGGGGGGGGGGGAGAGAGAGAGAGAGAGAGAGAGAATATGAATGAATGAATGAATGAATATCTTAAGCAGGCTCCATGCTCAGCATGGAGCCTGATGTGGGTTCGATCCTATGACCCTGGGATCATGACTTGAGCTGAAATCAAGAGATGCTCAACCCACTGAGCCACACAAGTGCCCCATCTTTGAGATTTTACTGAACATTTCACAGCCCCTTCCATAGCTGCCCTGTCCTGTATTGGCCCAGTGTGGCTATGGGAGCACCAAGAGGGCTGGAAAACAAGGTGGAAAAGGTGGTGAGCCCTTCACAAGAGGCATGCTAAAGAATTTAGAATTTAGATGTTATCCTAACAGCAGTAGGGTTAAACAGCAGAGAGAGGTGAAATTTGGAATTCAGAATAGCTTTAAAGCGCCTATTAATTCTAAAGCGCTCTGATCCCATACCAGCTATGTTTTATTCTATTTATATTTTAATGTAGTCACTGATATATTTGGGTTTAAATCTACCACTTTTTTTTTTTTTTTTGATTTTCTGTTTGTCCCATCTGTTTTGTTTCCCTCCTTTCTTGCCTTCTTTTAGATGGATTGCGTTTTTGTTGTGTGGTTTGTTTTTTTTTTTTTTTTTTAAATCATTTGATTTCCCCCTCCCACTAGTGTGTTTCTTGTCTCTTCTTGGTCACTGGAGAAAATAAAGAATGCACCTCTAACTTACCAAAGTCCAAAGTGACTCAGCACCACTCTGCCTCCAAGAACACAGCAGGTTTATCTCCCTTTGACTTACCTGCTGTTGTCTTGTATGTTGTTTCCATGTACGTGTTAAACCTCATGATACGTTACTGCATTCTGCAGTCAGCGTTATTCGGGTTGACCCCGTGTGTCCGTTTTTGTTTGTTATTTCTTGTATTCCTTCCTCCTGGGACCATTTTTCTTCTGCCGGAAGAGCACCCCTATTCCTTTTGGTGTGGGACCTCTCTGGCAAACTCTGTTTTTGTTTAAAAATAGCCTTATTGCCCTGTCATTCTTGAAGCATATTTTCACTGCATATGGAATTTTAGTTTGGTGGTTATTTTCTTTCAGCACATTGAAGATACCACTCCACGGTCTTCTGGCTTCCCTCATTGCTGCTGAGAAGTATCTATTCTGAGGGTGATTCATTTGAAGGTCATCTGTATTTTTTCCTCTGGCTGCTCTTAAGATTTTTTTTTTTGGTCTTTGATTTTCCACGGTGTCACTGCAATGTGTGTAGGTGGGGATTTCTTCTAATTTAGACTGCTTGGGAGTTGTTAGTCCTTCTAAGTCCATGGATGGGTGTCTTTTATGGGTCCTAAAATATCCTCAGCTATGACTGCTTCACACAATGCTTCTCCCTCATTTTCTGACTCTTGTCCTTAAACTCCAAGTAAATACATCTTAGACCTTCTCACGTCTCTATCACGTGTTTCTTGCTCTCTCTTCCATTTTGTCTTTGTGTGATACATTCTGGATAGTTTTTCTGATATCTTAAGGTTTACTAATTCTCATTTCAACTGTAGCTTATCTGCTGTTAAATCTTTCCATTGATTTATTAATTTGGATTATTACTTTTTAGTTCTAGAAGTTTTATTTGGTTCTTTTCAAGTCTACCAAATCATTTTTTAACATGCGATTTTCACTTCTCTTCTGAAAATTTCAGGCTTTTTGGTTTCAGTATCTTTGAATGTTGTAAGTATAGTTGTGTTATAGTCTGCATCTGATAATCTGAGAATGTGAAGGCTGGCTCTCTTTCTGTTGTTTCTTTTGGTTTTCATTTATATTGTCACATGTGCCTGGTTATCTTTTCCTTTGCTTCCACCAAGGTTCGGTGGTTGCACTAACTGGCTTAATCTGAGCTCAAGGCTGCAGGTTCCCTGGATGACCTAGCTGGTGCAAGCATGCTTTGAGTGTGCCCAATGACTGGTTCACTTCAGCTCACTCTTTTCCCCTTTAGGGCCACAGATGAATCCTCGGGTGGTTCCTCACATTCTCCACCTTTGGTGGCCCCCAGCTTTCGCTTTAGTTTCCTTTTCCCCTTTGACTCTTTTAAAACAAGGAGCTCAGTTTCACAACTCTTTCTTTCAAATTAGGAAATAATCCTGGATAGTACATTTACCCAACTGGGTTCTGATCTAGAATTTGACCTGGTAATTCCTCACTATATTGATACTTCTTTGAAGCCTTTGAGAGAATGCTTTAAGATACCTTATTCAGTATTTTTCCGTGTCCTCATTGGGAATTGGTCCTAATTTTCCCAGTGTCCCATGATTAGAGGTGCAAGTAAGTTCCTGTTTTGACTTGGATGCAGCAAGATTGGTGGCCCTGTTAATTGTGTTTGTTTAGGAAGATACTTTTGTATCTGCCCATTTCCTCTTCTTGGAATGAGTGGAAAGGTGTTGATACTCTGGAAGGGAGGTTATTGCTACCTGTACTTTCCAACTGGCAGAGAGAGCCTTCGAGGTACGAGAAGTTTTTTGAATGGTTGATAACTGGTGCTTTGGAAAAAAAGAGATCAGTATTTCCATAAATTTTTCTGTTACCGAGTTTGGGTAGATAATTCCCATTTCAACCCTTCCACTTTGTATTTTATCAGTTTAGTCTCTCCACCATCACATCACATCCTATTGTAAAGCCTTATATTTTCAGAGAGCAAATGCCATTTATGTGAAAGAACTGATTTCTTGCCTATAAATGTACCTCAGTAAAAAAGTAGTAAGAACATTAGTGTACAAGGAGCAGAAGCCAATCCCACTTGTTTCTGGGCAATATCAGGCACCCTTCGGAAGGCAGTTTGTATTTTCATATATGAATATATTGGCTCACAACAATTATGAAGAAAACAATGTTCCAAGTATGTTGCAATGTTAGTTTGAACGGGTATGTATTTTTTTTTCATTTTATTATTTTTTTTGCCTGGGTATGTATTTTAAAGGATACGTCATTGCAATACCGAGGTAGTATTTGAAAATGTGTTCTTTACCTTGAGACACATAGTCATTAATGCATGTGAGGTTGCAGAGAAAAATAGTTGACTATAAGAAGTGCCTTTTCGTGTTATTAATGTGTATTTTTTTTTTTTTAGCAGTTTTCCCTCTTTACATCCTTAGATCCCAAATTGCTATCTCTGAAGCATTGGCCTTCAAAATGATTGGTAAAAGCTGTTCAAAATATTAACATTTTTATTCTGCTTCTTAGAGAAACCTTAGAGAAAAAGAAATAGAAAATTGCCCCATGTAGGTATTTTATTCATTTGGAATTTCATTGGCATGAAAACAACTTACAATGAATATTGTTACCTTTCACCATTCTTTATTTGACATTGTTCTCCAAAGGCAGCCTAGGAAACTGGAACACAAGTTTTGGAGTAAAAGCTTAGGATACAGGCAGGTACCCCTCTTTTTCAGAAGTTTGCCGTGTGCCACTTCACTTTAATGAAAGACCAATGTTAGTACCTGGTTTTGACAAACAAAAGAAATCCGAAAAGGATTTTCACTTCCATGAAACAAGGTGAAAAGCAAAAATAGCATTCAGTGTTTGTTTTGCAGCCAGCCCTTAGCGAGGCAGGGCGCACCTCGAGCTGTGAGAGAGGTGTCACCTAGCTCCTTCCTGGGAGCTACAGTCAGCATCTCAGCATCCAGCCGCCATGGCTTTGAACTGCGTCTGTGAGCATCTGTGTTTTTTGTGATTTCTTTTGTGCATCTGCTAGCAAGATGTGTCCTAAGGTATCAGAAAAGCCCAAGAGAGGGTATTTTTGAGGTCTGGAGATGTTAAAATTTTTTTCAATAGAAACGAGTGGTAATTGCTTCTTTATGCCATTGCTGCTTACTAAAGGTTTTATAGAAATGCTCCACTTTCAGACACCAAGGGGAACCTGTACCTGAAGTTTTAGTTGTACAGCCCTGAGGTGAAACTTGAAATCGAATCTTACAGAAAGGCAATGTTAGGTGATATCATTGGTCACAAATGCACTATACAATAATAAAGTATTTTCTCTCTTAGTTGATACATAAATAACTCCTGAGTGGATGGATTTAGTATGAGTGTAGAATGG
Organism: Lynx canadensis; assembly: GCF_007474595.2. Classification (NCBI taxonomy): domain Eukaryota; kingdom Metazoa; phylum Chordata; class Mammalia; order Carnivora; family Felidae; genus Lynx; species Lynx canadensis. The sequence goes on from NC_044303.2 coordinate 141,540,230, forward strand.
ACTAAAAGGACATTGGAGTATTTTATATTTTAGGTGTTTATGTTACTATCGATATGAAGTGTGCTTTCATTTTGTCCTCATTAATGGGGCCTAAAAGGTTACTAAATAGAAATAAGGCATTGGAAATTGTGTGGAATCAATAAAGAGCATGATCTTTATGATTGTATCTTCCCTTGGAAAATTTTGCATATACCTTTCAGATCCGTTTGGGTCACCGTTCCAAAAGATTGCTGTTGCTTAGCAACTGGATTACATACACTGGGACTCCTCCAAAGAACTTTTTAAGTGTTAACTCTTCAGAAATTGAGAGATACCTTGGACATTGTGAATCTCTTAATTTTAAAGTAGATAGGAATTGTGCTCAGAAAAGAACCACAGTGAAAAACAGTCTCAAAAGTAGGTAGGAAAGATCTCCACGAACTATTTGAATAAATGCTTTTCGGTGTAGAAAATTGAGTCGCTAAAAAAAAAATTGAAATCATTGCCCTGGAGAATGATAGGTTGGTGCTGTCTTTCAAAATTTCCATCTCTAATGGTTTTTTTCACCGCCTCTTTTTTGCAGTCATTGTATTGTTACCCCAAACCCTCAACGCCAGGTGTGGAATGACGCACCCACTTCGTTTCCTTCTGCCTTTCTCAGAAAGGGGCTGATCTTCCAGTCTTTGTTTTTTGGGTTCTTTGTTTTTCTTTTCTACCAGGATGCTACTTCTGAAATACAGTTGAATAATGGTTGGAACATTCATTGTGACTTGAAATGAAAAGAAGCCTAATTGGAATTAATTTTCTTTTTCTCACTATTAGTCTTTCAAGGTTGACTGATTTCTTTCGTGTCTGACATTTTCTGTTCATCTTGAAATGTCTTCTGTTTTCCTAGCTACTCTAGCAGTAACTGGTGATTCTCTGCCAGCAGAGGTGAGAGCCCACTAGGTTTCTTAGTTTGTGTACAGGGAGGTGTAGCTTCTTTCATAAATAGGGCCTATTGGGGAGAGAAAAGGAGGGTTGATGTGTCTTACGATTTTGTGAATCGCTTTTCTTTCCAAAGGGCCCTTAATTTCGATTGTGTCCTTTTTTTCCCTTAACCATCAGGCATCGGGGGGCTGTGACCCTCCAGCTTCCTGTCTTCCTGGAAGTAGAATCATCAGGCTTGTTTTCAGTGTTTCCACATTCAGGGTGGGAAGCTCTTTCTGGAGGTGATTTTGGTCTGTTCTGCCATCCCAACCTACCACCTGACCCTCTTCTCTAGCCAGGTTTCTGATCATCTCAGATGTTTGTTACCTCCCTGTGCATTTATTGAAATTTCTAGTGTGCTCCATCCCTGGCTATGCTCTAGGCAGGCTGGTTTCCTGGGCAAGCTACCATGCAATTCGACAGGGCCCAGTTCTCAGAAGGGCCTCACACTTGGAGTTGAACGCTCTATCATCACTGTCTTGAAATTCTTAATAATTTAATCTTTAGGTTTGTGTTTTGTAAGTGAAATTTGATGGCACAGTGGACATGTATCAGGGCCCCAAAGCCTCCCGCTTGGGTTCTACCTCCTCTTTCGCTCTCTACCTCTCCTGGATCGGGTCAGCCACCTGTTCTTGCCCCTAGGCTGTGATCACTGCCTCTCTCTGGCTGGGGTGGCCCAGTGAGGCCTGTGCTCTGTCCATTCCTCCAGACCCACCAGAGAAGTGTGTGCAGGAGGGGTTGGAATCAGGGCAGAGCAGCGGCTGTCCTTGTCCCCGTTTGTCACTGTCACAGAGCATTCAGCAGGTGACTCAGAGGGGGGCCTTTTATCTCCCACTGATCCAGGTGCACAGTGTATCCTAGCACAGAAGTTGGAATTCCTGGCAGGTTGCCAGTCCAGGCTTGTTGGCAGTGATAGGCCCCTGGGGAGGGGAGATTGATATCTCTGCCCTGGCTGGGGCCCCTCATTTTCGTTTTGTGCTGGGCCCTGCCAATTGTTTTTTGAGCCTTGGCTCTAGACATGAGTTATGGGTGATTTCACTTGTTCTCTTGGTTGATCTCTATGGTTTTGGGAGAGATTCAACTGTCACTTAGTCAACTGTCATTATCTCCTGGGAAACCAGAAGCTCCTGATTTTTTAAAATTTGCTTTGGTGAATTTTTTTTCAAGTTACAAAAGCAGTTAATACTTTTTGCAGCAAAACAAACAACATAAATGTGTGCAAAGTAAAAGTCAACATTCTGTTTCCCCTTCTTCCAGAGTAACCAGTGTTCACAGTGTATGTATATGTGTGATTGTCCCAACCTTTTAGTCATGATTATATAATATGCACACACACATGCACACGCACACTCTCTCACTTGGTACCTTGTGGAGTTTTTTGAGGAATTGCAAAAATGCTAAAATCTGGATACCTGAATGTCCCTCTATTTTCAATACATATGGATCCAACTCATTCTTTTTAATAATATATAATATTCTATATTCATCATATAGATTTGCCATAATTCATTTGCTAGTTTCATCACATGAATGTTTAAGTTGTTGCCAGTTTTTTAGTGCTATAAACAAGACAGCAAATAAGTATCTTCTCATGTATTATCCACTAGCATTTCCTTATCTCTGGATTTCTTATTCATCCCCTGTATATTTTTTCTGTTGGAATACCTGTCTTCCTCCTCTCCGTTTTTTTTTTTTTTTTTTTAATGTTTATTTATTTCTGAGACAGAGAGAGACAGAGCATGAACCGGGGAGGGTCAGAGAGAGAGGGAGACAGAATCCAAAGCAGGCTCCAGGCTCTGAGCTGTCAGCACAGAGTCAGACATGGGGCTCAAACTCAAAGACGGTAATTTCATGACCTGAGCCGAAGTCGGAAGCTCAACCAACTGAGCCACCCAGGCACCCCTTTCCTCTCCGTTGTGAAAGAGTTTTGGGCCTACTGTTTCATCTGTCTGGCAAGATTTTTCCTCAGTTACTGTTTGTCATTTGACTTGATGTCTTTGCCATAAAGTTATTAAAGTTAAATGTCTGTTGTTTTCTTTCTGGTTTAGTATTTTGTGACTTGCTTGAGAAAGTCTCTCTGATGCTGAGGTTATAACACATTCTGCTGAGTTTCTTACAATTAAAAAATAGTTGGAATCCACTTGAACTCTGTATATTTTATCTCACATAATTTTTGTTTCCTTTCAGATAGTTAATTATTATAGCCACTACCATTTTTGAAAAATTCCTTCATTTCCATTTTTCATCACTTACTGTGTTTCAACATACATTTGGATCTATTTTTAGATTCTCAGTTTTATTCTGCTAATGCATTTGTGTATTCCCTTGCCAATGACATAATGTTTAAAATGTAATGGTTTTATAATACTGTATTTGGTGAAGAACATTTGTCATTTTATTTCTTCTTTATTTTACAAAATTTTCTTATCAATTCTAATATATTCTTTCATATGAACTTTAAAAAAATTGCTTCCAATTACTCTAAAAACCTTGTCGATTTTTGGATCAGAATTTTATATATTAATTTAAGTTTCAATATTAATTTAAAAATATGCAATTAAAAATATTTATCTGTTTCCCTTCTGGGTTTTATAGCTGTTTTTGCCATCATGTATGAAATTGGTTTTCTGTTTCTTACAGGTTAATGTTAGTATAGAGACAGACCATCAATGGAACAGGTACAGTTTCTTGTATCATCACTTTGTTAAAAATTGTTCCTCCATTTGATAGCTTTCAGTGTTGATGTTCATGAAAAATCTGACACTAATTTTCTCTCTTTTCTAGGTAACCTTTCATTTTTTAATAAAATTTTAACTTTATTCTGGTATTTCAGATATTTCAGCAGGGTATGCCTGGTTAAGCCTGAAGGTTCAATGCTTTTTTTTTTAATGTTTATTTTTGAGAGAGAGACCATGCAAATGGGAGAGAACAGAGAGAGAGAGAGGGGAACAGAGAATCCAAAGTGGGCTCTGTGCTGACAGCAACAAGCCTGAGGTGGGGCTCTGAGCCCCCCAGGCCCCCAGAAGGTTTAAGGATTTCTAAGGAAAGTTTTCTTGTGTTTGTTCTTCAGTTAATGTGTTTTTCATCTGGACCTTTTTTTCCCTCTAGAGTTACTGATTTTGCATTTTAAATATTCTAGATCTATTTCTTTTCTTTTCTTCTGTGTTGGGATAGATTTTTTTAATTTGACCTTCTAGACCAGGGATCTATAGGCTTGATATTGCTTGCCAAATCCATGCTGCTGCCTGTTTCTATAAATAAAGTTTTATTGGAACACAGCCAAGCACATTTTATGTATGTATTATCTATGGCTTCTTTCATGCCACAGTGGCAAAGTTGGGCAGTTTCAACAGAAGATATGGCCCACAAAGTCAAAAATATTTACTAACTTGATCTTTACAAAAAGTTTACTAAGTCCTGTTCCAGACCACTTATTTTGTTCTCCTTCAGGTAGGTTATGGGGTTAAAAAAATTTTTCCCAAATCTTTGTCATTTCAGAAGATATTTTTTCTGTCCTAATTAGATCACCTTCAGGATTTGCATTTCTGTGTCCATTAATTTATCTTTGTTTTGTTTTGTTTTGTTTTTGTTTGTTTGTTTTTGTCTCTTTTGTTGGTGAGGTCTCATTTTAGTTTGTATCCCCCCACCTCCAGGGACCAGGTCCCTTTTAGAGGTTGTAGGTTTTCTTTGCCTGTTCCTAGGTTGTATGCCCTCAGCACCAACACATTGAGGCTGTGGAACCTCTCAGGCAATGTCATGATGGGAGGGGATAGAGGATCTGGCAGTCCTTGCTAGGGGCGAAACTGTACCTGTTCCATTGGTGATTGAGGAAGGTCTTAATTCCCCAACCTTGACATGCAGCAGGTGGCAGTGGACCCGCGTTTTCCAGCCTGTACGGATTGAGAATGTTTCAGTTCTTCAGATCCAGTGGGATGGTGGGACTTCCATCCATAGGGCCTTTCACAGTAAGCTGAGAGATGTAGCACCTCTGTGCAGAACGCATACCTGTGTGCACATCCATGCATGTGGTCGTGCACATCTTCTGCCTTCTTGGCTTTCTTGGGAGGCCAAGTATTATCCCCATTATACTGTGTATCACAGATAACAAAGCCTTTTAAGCCTCAGCTGCCCCATGTTTTCTAGACCTCCTTACTGATTTCTAATTTGGGCATTTACTTTATTCTTTTGCCTTACTATGCTGGGAAGGAATAGGTGATATGGGTGTTTATAGTATAGATTGGCTTGCTACCTGACATATGTTTGATCAGGAGTTTGGTGGATTTCTATATTCCCATTCGCAAGTGAAGGACTATGCTCCTGTATATTATGTGTATATATGTATGTATGTACATATGCACATATACACCCCTTCACATACACATCACAGGCCCAATGTTGATTATAAAGTAAATATTATAGTGCAAGTACTCAAGTACTGCGTATAGTCCCATTAACAGAGTCAATCATGAGGGTGAAATAAACTCCAAAGAAACCAACGTTCAAGGACCCTGTTTGGTAACCCTTTATGCCATCTTCTAGAAGTTGCATGAGAATACTCACTGGCTAATGGATGTTTATCACTGCTGTGGTTTACAGAGAAAATGTTAGTTCAGCTGATTACTTGAACTTTTTCAGTTTATAGAGGTTTCTTTTTATAACAAGGATTTACAGATTTAAAATGTGATCTGTATTTGTTATTAATCATTATTTAAAAGCTTTGCTTCAGACAAGGTGTAATTTAAATTCGTGAGTATCCTTTATCTCTTTAGGAATGTTTATTTACAATTATTTGACATTTATCTTTATTTAATTATTATTTACAGTAACAAATTTATTTTCATATCTTCAGGATAGTTTTTGCCCTAGAGGATTGTGAACTGGAAAAAACATGTGAAAGCAATGATAGGTTCATACTTTTATGTACCACAAAAGAAGTGTAACCCTTGTGGGAGCTGGGAGCTGCTCTAATGCACTATTTGGTCTGTTTATCATGTTCTGACTACATTTAAATGTGTAGGCAATTTTATTAGGCATTCAACGTTTACTAGTACATTATTATTTTTATTGTAATCTCACTTGATTTAATTTCAGTTTTAAAATTCTATAGTAGTTTCTGTGAGTCTGGCATAGAAATGACTTTTTGCTTTTACTCTGTTGAACCATGCAGAAAATACCCTCCTTTAGTCTTCAGCAACTAGAAGAATTTTTCCCTTTCTTTGTACTACAGACAAGGTCAGATTACAGAGAAAACATAACATGTTACAGTTTTTTTCAAACAAATAGAAACGAAATATTTAACTTCTAGGGTATATCCTGAGCTCTGTACAGATATATTCCATTCTGTATCTTCTCTTCCATCCCTGTGTTTAGACGTGAGTATCACTGATGTTAAGAATGATGAGAATAAGGTACTGCAAAAGTATTTCCAGTACAGCAAATTTGTAAGGCCTGAGTGCCAACTATCACATTTTAGAAAAAAAAAAATCAAACAAAAAACACCAGCATAGGGCGCTTGGGTGGCGCAGTCGGTTAAGCGTCCGACTTCAGCCAGGTCACGATCTCGCGGTCCGTGAGTTCGAGCCCCGCATCAGGCTCTGGGCTGACGGCTCAGAGCCTGGAGCCTGTTTCCGATTCTGTGTCTCCCTCTCTCTCTGCCCCTCCCCCGTTCATGCTCTGTCTCTCTCTGTCCCAAAAATAAATAAACGTTGAAAAAAAAAATTAAAAAAAAAAAACCACCAGCATATAGTTTTCTCAACAACCCTCATTTGATTAGAAATTTGGTTAGCAAGAATATTCCATTTTTTTTAAGTATATTTATTTGTTTTGAGAGAGAGTGGGAGAAAGGCAGAGAGAGAATCTCAAGCAGACTCTGTTTTCTTAGTGCAGAGCCCTATGCAGGGCTTGATCCCATGAACTGTGATATCATGACCCGAGACAGATTCAAGAGTCAGACATTCAATGACAGAGCCACCCAGCCACCCCAAGAATATTCCATGTGTTGAGCATTTTGTTTAATTGGACTTTTGCTTAGCTGTGTTATTAATTTATTCTGAAACAAATTATTGAACCTTAAGTAGACTGGAGGCGTTTTTCCAGTTGCCAGAGTAGTGAAAGTGAACTGAATGATAGTGAACATAGAATATGCTAAGTTAAAACAACCCCCTCCTCCAAGAAAGATACACCTAATAAAACAACACAGAAAATAACATTCATTAAATAGTTTTAAAATATCTGGTAAATCCAAAAGAAGGCAGAAAAAGAAGGAAAATGACAACCAAGGGCAGAGGAGATAAGTGAAAAAGAGTAAGTTGATACATGTAAACCTAACCATATCAATAATTATATTAAATGTAAGTGGTCTAAAAACCTCAAAAGGCAGAGATTATCAGATTGGATAAAAGAAGAGAATATAGAAAACTGTATGCTGTCAACCAGTCACCCACCTTAAATATAAAGACACAGGTTAGAAGTCAAATGATAGAAAAAGATACACAATGCTAATAGTAATCAAAAGAAAGCTGAAGTAAATATAGTAATGTCAAACAAAATTAATTTTGGACCTGAGAATATGAGCAGTGATAAATATTATCATTCCAAAGTAAGTCCATTCCAAAAATGAGTCAATGAATCAAGACTATATAATACTATAATATGCATATAGTCATAGGACTTCAAAATATATTGGAATAAATACTGGTGGGTTTTTTTATCTTAACCTCTGTTCCCCCCCCCCCCCCCCCCACACACACCTTTTCCTGTTTTTTTTCTTTTTTTTTTTTTTTGCCTTGGGGAATGTACTCTCCAGCTGACCTTTTATCATGCCCTTCTCTCTTGGATCCTACTCCTAGGGATACAGCTCCAGCATCTTTCTGCTGGCACCACCGCGCTCCAGGGGCAGGTAGCCTTCTTGGATAGGTTCCCTTCAAGGTACCCATTGTCCACTTGCCCCACAGGACAGATAACACATCGTTGCCCCACAAAACTCTGGAAGTGTAGCCTTCTCCCACTATCCTCTTGCCCTCTTCCATTGAGTACAGCTCTAGGCAGCCCTCGTCTCTATCATATAGGACCCTGCCTCTCCACAGCTTTTCTGGTGATAGCATATGGAGCCTGTGCATTTCCTTTTGCAGCTCAGCAATAATTCTGGTGGAAGGGAGGTGCCAGATTCCTTTCTGCACCTCCCCTGTCTTAAGGGAGTTCTTTTGCTGCTGCTCTCCTTGGAGAATGTTCTCTCCCCTTCATGCTCTAAAAAGAAGGCAGTGTGGGGAGGCTCCAGTGCAATTCCTACCAAGCCAACAACTGTTTAAAAATTATTCCTCATTCAGCCAGCAAATCTCCAGCCTTCTCTCAAATAGGCTGGAGGTGGGAGATGAGCTAATAGTGGTGGCAGTGCATACCTCTATCCTGGAAAGTCCTCTGTAGGTCATTCTCTATGGTGTAGTGACCCTTATTTCAGCTTGTGGCCATTTAACACCTGTTATGTGTGGAAAAGTGAGTATGTGTATAAAGCTGTCATTTACATCTAATTGTACTAATGAAATATAAAGAACCAGCTAATTTGGTCATTCAAGATTATTTTGAAAAACTTTAATATGGCAGTAGAAATAGAAGATCTTGCTGAATTAAAGGTGTTTCTTAGACATCAGCTCAGCAGTTTATAGTCTGGTTTGGAAAGGAAGAGGCTTCTTCCTGGAAGGGGCATTTTAAAAAGTAACATTTTTTTTTTTTTTTTTTCCAACGTTTTTTATTTATTTTTGGGACAGAGAGAGACAGAGCATGAACGGGGGAGGGGCAGAGAGAGAGGGAGACACAGAATCGGAAACAGGCTCCAGGCTCCGAGCCATCAGCCCAGAGCCTGACGCGGGGCTCGAACTCACGGACCGCGAGATCGTGACCTGGCTGAAGTCGGACGCTTAACCGACTGCGCCACCCAGGCGCCCCAAAAAGTAACATTTAAAAATTAGCCACGATATATGTAAATGCTTCTGGAAAAATTGTATGTACCATTTAATGACTTGATAAATTAGGAAATATTAAGTACATCCATAGGCACCAGTTTCATACAATTTGAATACTAATTAATTTTATAATAAAAAGTGTATCTTCAAGTATTTTATTGATGATTTCCACTAAGGCTTACTTCTTAATAAATTGTTGGCCCATTTTCCCAAAGTACCCTGTTTCTTTATCAGAAAAGTGATGAGAAAATAAGACCATGACTGTTGTATTCTGACTGTAGATGGAGAAATACATTAGGAGATACTGATCAAGACCACCCTCTAATTCTGTGGGATTGTGGAAAGACCACTGATTAAGACTATATACAAGATAGTTGTATTCTGTTGCTTTTAAATGCCCGAAAATAGAAACGGCCTGGCATCTTTAAAAGTTTAGAAAAAGTATAATGGCTTAAAAAAATTAGAAGCTATTCTGTTAGAATTCTCCCTTGGAGGTAATAAACACAGCCTGTAGTCCCCATGAAGGGACCTCACCGTACGATACATACAGATGTTGTGATGAGGAGTGTCATCTCCATGAAGAGGAGGAAAGACGCTATGAAGGAGCTCTAATCCCTTAGCACATTGGTATAAGCCCAAGGCCTTTTGAGATCTGGACATGATATGGTTGTAAAATATGGCTCTTTAACGTAGATCTAGATGTATTGGGAACCAACATGAAATTAAGTGACTGATAACAGTTGGGCAAGACTCTGGGAACCACACTTATTTCTCTGTGTTTTGTTCTCAGTTATGCCATTTTTAAAAATATAATTTGTTGTGAAATTGGCTAACATAAACTGTTTAATGTGTGCTCTTAGTTTTTGGGGTAGATTCTCGTGGTTCATTGCTTGCTTAAAACACCCACTGCTTATTCCAATAAGTGCCCTCCTCAATGCCCATCACCCATTTTCCCCTCTACCCTCCACCCATCAACCTTCATTTTGTTCTCTGTATTTAAGAGTCTCTTGATGGTTTGCCTCCCTCGCTGTTTAAAACTATTTTTTTCTCTTTCCCTTCCCCCATGGTCTTCTGTTAAGTTTCTCAAGATCCACATATGAGTGAAAACATGATATCTGTCTTTCTCTGACTGACTTATTTTACTTAGCATAGTACCCTCCATTTCCATCCACATTGCTGCAAATGGCATGATTTCATTCTTTCTCATTGCCCAGTAGTATTCAATTGTATATATAAACCACATCTTCTTTATCCATTCATCAGTTGGTAGACATTAGGCTCTATCCATAATTTACATGCCATTTTATTTCTTCATTGTCAGATACACTTTCTGTTTCATGGGAGCCGCCCAGGTTGTTGGCCAGTGGGTGTGTTCTACACAGCTAGATCTGTAACATGCTAGTAGATACACGAGAGATCCTAGGGATGCCCTTTCCAAGGATATGCAAGAGGAACAAATACCGTCTTGCTGTCCTCCTGAATCCAGATGTTTGGCTGTGCCTTGCACCTAGCTTTTAGAAGTTTTCCCTGACTTTGCCTTCAGCAGCAAAGGGGATTTTCCCTGCAGGGATTCAGAGAAGTATCTTGTGTTCACAGTGAAATAATTTTTATTCCTGTGTTCCTTTTGAGGGCATTCCTCTGCAGCTTACCGACACTCTCATGTTTTCCATTTTTCCTCTCTGCATCTTTGCTCAGGATAAAATAAACTGGGCTGCATTTTTCATACATGAAAAACATTTTTTATCAGAATACTGTATGCATTAAAAATACTAGCAGGAAATGCACCTTTACCCACTTTATGAATCATAACAGTATACTTCATGTCTATATCGTGATGGATTAAGATGAAGAAATCCTGTATGTGGAAATGGGAGTGGGACTAGTGAAAACATCTGGTGAGAAAAAGGCAAAAAAGGCAGAAAAGGGAAAGAAATAGGAGGACAGACACAACAAAGTGCTCATGGAGGTGAAGGGAAACAGTGGAGCCTGCTTCTTAACATGTTTCTTTAGAATTAAAATGGTCATTGATTTGCTTCTCCATAATCTCCCCTATGTGGTTATTAAGCATAATCACTATTACTTTTCAAAAATTGAGCTAAGAGAGGAAAATAGGTATGCCTGTCACTTTGTACCCCTACTGAAATATTGAAGAACTCATCTATGCTGGAGGCATCATGCTGGTGTTCATTTTTAAAACACATGATTGTTGGGGCGCCTGGGTGGCGCAGTCGGTTAAGCGTCCGACTTCAGCCAGGTCACGATCTCGCGGTCCGTGAGTTCGAGCCCCGCGTCGGGCTCTGGGCTGATGGCTCAGAGCCTGGAGCCTGTTTCCGATTCTGTGTCTCCCTCTCTCTCTGCCCCTCCCCCGTTCATGCTCTTTCTCTCTCTGCCCCCCCCCCAAAAAAAAATAAACGTTGAAAAAAAAATTAAAAAAAAAAAAAACACATGATTGTATAAGAGTAGAAAGTAACAAGGTTGCTTACATACCCCTTACACAAAAATTGATTTCTATACTTTATACCTTATTAGCAGGTACGTATGATGTGTGTTTGTATCCAGTATTTGTGCACAAAATACACTTCTTTTATTACGTTTAATTTGGCACCTTGTATTACTTTTTATTACTCCATATAAGAAATTAGTTGTGCCCTCTGGTTTTCTACTTTGGTCTTTACTACACTTATTCTATCCTGTCCCTGTCAGGACCAGTCCTTGAGAGGAGGCCAGGTGGACTTGAAGGAGGCCCTTGATTTCTTTGCCAAAATTTGTTTGTTGAATCACAGGATTTAAGGACCTTCTTTGTTTAGAAGTTAGGTACCCTCTCTATCCACTCAGACACTCTCACCTGATTTCACAAGGATTAGTAGTCATCCATTTTTTATTTCACTTGTCATTTGATAGAATATCCTCAACAGAAGACTTCACTCATTTTATTTTTGGTATAATAGTAATTTTTAATGGCTGTCCTGGAGTCTAATTGAAATGGGCATGGTTGTCACTTCATAGAACTCAATTGAACTGACTGTAACACATGGGTTTTGTGGACAGTGTTAGAAATTTTCACCAAAATAGAATCAAAATGGAGAAAACAAAGCAGAATGATCACTGGATCATACAGAGGCCATCAAAGGGAATTTCGGAGTGATCAGTGGCAAGTAGAATAGGGAGACAAGCCCTCAGAGTTGAGGGCAGAATACATTTTGGTCCAGGGACTAGGAAATGTTCTGTATATAGTGAGTTAAGAGCAATGTGAAATTTTATTCAAATGCTGATTTTGCAGTGGGCTAATATAGTCTTATGTCTCAGTGGAACATATTTATAAATAAAAACCTTTGTTTCTTGGATTGTTTTTAAGTGAATAAAGGTTTTTACTCTTTAGTATAACAGCTTTGATACATGGTCTCTGCAATACTGTTGAATATTCTGGTAAGTAATTTTTCATAGAAAACAAATTTGGTTCTTTTGCATGGAAAGACTAAATTACAGGAACTCATCATCCCGCTCCACTCCCCCACCCATCAAAATAGGATGATTTGAAAATACCATAATTAGTTTATTCACATGGCTTATTGAAGTTGAGTGGGTTTTACCAGGTCATTGCTAAAGGTTTCCAAGTCCCCTATAATTACCTGGTATTTGGTGCTGTGTAGAGTGACTACATAACTAATTTCCTGATGGGAGTTATTATTTGACTCTTTCATTATTACTTTTTGTAGCAGCTTTTTTGAGATTTAATTTACCTACCATACAATTCACTCCTTTAATGTGTACAATTCAGTGGCGTTTAGTAAATTTCCAGAGTTGTGCAACCATCACTATCATCATTTTTATATGGATTAGCCATCACCACCATGTTCCCTCTCACCACCACCTCCCAGCCCCAGAGAAACAGAAATCTTGCTGTCTGTATAAATTTACCTGTTCTGGATACTTCATATACATGGACTCATACAGTATGTGGCCTTTTGTAACTGGCTTCTTTCACTTACCGTAATGTTCTCAACGTGCATATATGTTGCAGTGTGTCTCGATACTTTATTCCTTTATATGACTGTTATATTCCATTTTATGGATATACCATGTAATTTATCCCTTCATCGGTTGATGGAGTTTGGATTGTTTCTACTTTTTAGCTATTATGAAAAATGTTATGAACATTCATGCACAAGCTTATATATTCATGTATTTTAATTTCTGTTGTGTATATACCTAGAAATGGAATTCCTGGGTGACTTGCTGAGTGAATTGCTTAGTTCTTTTTTAAAAAAATGTTTTAACATTTATTTGTTACGGAGAGACACAGAGAGACAGAGCATGAGCGTGGGAGGGGCAGAGAGAGGAGGAGACACAGAATTTGAAGCAAGCTCCAGGCTCTGAGCTGTCAGCACAGAGCCCGATGCAGGGCTCGAACCCACCGACTGTGAGCTCATGACCTGAGCCAAAGTCAGATGCTTAACCGACTGAGCCACCCAGGCGCCCTTGAATTGCTTACTTCTAAGCTTAACCTTCTGAGGAACTTCCAGACTGTTTTTGCAAAGCAGCTGTATAAGTTTTTATACAAATAAGTGTATGAGGGTTACAGAATCTCCACATTTTGGCAACATTTGTTATTATATATTTTTTCTTACAGTGGGGACAGTTTTGAGAGTGAAAGTGAGTGCTTATTAATTATATCAGGTGTGAACCAGTGTCAGTATCCCAAGCTAACTAGAGAGTTTGATTATTCTAGAATTTTGGGGAATGGAGGCCTGTTCAGAGTAGTAGAATAAAGGCAGGTAGGGGGATATTTACGGGGAACAGAGTTGAGTGCCAGGGAGTAATAGTAATTGGAAATATTCAACTAGAAGGACATGTCCAGGTTTATCATAACGTCCTCAGGGTACTTATTACTGTTTGTAATGATCAAATCTACATTTATTTTGAAAGGAATCAAGACCCTTAAAATCATTTTTACAGGATACAATTATGTTCTTCTTTAAAAGAAAAAATTATTTATTTATTTATTTATTTATTTATTTATTTATTTATTTATTTTTAACGTTTATTTTTGAGACAGAGACAGAGCATGAACGGGGGAGGGGCAGAGAGAGAGGGAGACACAGAATCTGAAACAGGCTCCAGGCTCTGAGCGGTCAGCACAGAGCCTGACGCGGGGCTCGAACCCATGGACTGCGAGACCATGACCTGAGCCGAAGTCGGTCGCTTAACCGACTGAGCCACCCAGGCGTCCCAAAAGAAAAAAATTTTTAATGTGTATTTATTTTTGAGAGAGAGAGAGCATGAGCTGGGGAGGGGTGGAGAGAGAAGGACACACAGGATCCTGAACAGGCTCCAGGCTCCGAGCTGTCAACACAGAGCCCAATGTGGGGCTCAAATTCACGAACTGCGAGATCATGACCTGACCTGAAGTTGGACGCTCAGCTGACTGAGCCACCTAGGCGCCCCAATTATGTTGTTGTTAATAGTAAGATACAGTGGTAGATCGACTCTTGTTCAATAGGTGAAACAACTCTACCCAGGTGAACCAACTATAAGCCATTTTGTCCAGAATTGTCCAGGGGCTCCAGTAACAGGAAATCAAATCAGACCTTTAGGTACTCTTCCTGTAGTTTGTTACCAGGGACATTCTTTGACATTGAAGTACATCCTTCTCCTGGGCCTCACCTGGCTGTTGATGCAGGTCGTTAGATCTTCAGGTTTTGCAGATTTTTGTCAACTTACTCCTTTTTTAGTGACCAGCTGATAGTGTTCTTACAAGATGCCTTGGGTGGGGGCCCCTAGCCCTGTTCCCTGTCACTCTGGCAGTGGATTCCTCAGGCTGGCAGTAGCTTGTGGTCCTCCTGTGGGCTGGCCGGGGTGATGCCTATTGAGCATCAGCTGGCCCAGAAACCGAGACAGCATAATAGTGGGTGTGTTGGCCCAATAAATACAGGCTGGACTTGAATACCCACAGAAGGTATTCTTTCTAGACGAGATGATCTGTCAGGTTAGCCTTTATCTACTGATAAAAGCTATATATGAAAATGTTGCCTTTACTCATTTGCTGACAGCTCAGGGCAGAGGGGTTTGTTTTGTTTAACCATAGTAACTTAATTCACCAGTGTCTTTAATATATTTACAGCTCTTCCAGTTTTTTAATTGTATTTTTAATTGTTCTAATCTTACAGGTTTTTTAAAAAAAAAACACTATAAGGCTACTTTTGAATTTTTAAAAAATTTTACCCATAAAGTATCACTGTCTTTTCTATCCAGAATGATAGCTCTCTTGAAAGTCTCATGATCTGATTTAGTCAAGTGGCTCTTGGAAGAGATGCCTTCCTTCTCTGGGCTCTCTACCATCTCGGGTCGCCTCTTATTTGTTTGTGCTAGGGATATGTAAGGAGAACAACTCTATTGAGTGTTCTCCCAGAATTTAATTAGAAAAGGCAAAATGCTTGATAAAAACGCACTTCTCTCAAGATTAAATATCCTGCAGGGAAAATGGGCTGAAGTTTAAACTGCAAGCGCTTCTGAGATCATTCAGATTGTCCTTGATGAAGATGTATAGATAGGGAGTAGGCTTTTTTTTCCTTCTTTTCTAGGGAGCAGGTCAGAGTACATCCTGTGAAAGTGGAGTCAGGGTTGCCCTGCTCCTGAGGCCTTTTGGAGAGCTCAGCTCAAACTCTGCTTTGATCAGGCTGCTCAGGAAATAAGGGGACCTCACCCTTGCCTGGTGGGGTGGGCCTTGGAGGGGCGTCCTGCCGCATAGCAGTGTCATCCCTGTGGTGGAAGAGAGCATGGTCAGTCCTCATTATCTGTGTACTTGAGATTTTGCCTATTCCTTAAAATGTATTTGTAACCCCAAAATCAATACAGTGCTTTTGTGGTCATTTGTGGACACGGGCCGAGCAGCGAAAACTTCACATCACCCACCGTGTATGTCCTCATTGGCTTAACAAGGTGATGCTCTGCCTTCTTGTTTCAGCTCTCACACTATGAACAAACGTCCTTTTCTCAGTCTATTTAGTGTCAGGATTTTCACGTTTTTGTGCTTTTGATTGGTGATTTCATTATGTAAAATAGCCCTCAAGCATAGTGCTGAAGTGCACGTGTGTTGTGTTCCTAAGTGCAAGAAGGCTATGACGTGCCTTGTGAAGAAAATATGTTAGATAAGCTTTATTCAGGCTTGAGTTACAGTGCTTGTGGCCATGAGTTCACGCTTAATAAATCAACAATATATTAAATGAAGTGTGTTTTATTTATTCATTTTTAATTTCTAACTTTTTTTAGAGAGTACATGCAGGGGAGAGGGGCAGAGGTAGGGGCAGGGGGAGAGAGAGAGAGAGAGAGAGAGAGAGAGAGAGAGAGAGAGAATGAATGAATGAATGAATGAATATGCCAAGCAGGCTCCACGCTCAGTGTGGAGCAAGATGTGGGACTTGATCCCAAGACCCTGGGATTGCGACCTGAGCTGAAATCAGGAGTTGGGCTGACTGAGCCATCCAGATGCCCCTAAACAAGATGTCTTTAAATAGAAACACACATTAAATAAGGTTATATATTGATCAGTTGACAAAAATGTTGTCAAGAGAGGCTTGCAGGAACCTAGCCCTGTATTTCTCTTGGCACAATGGTTTGGTATGTATTAATTTGTTGTTGGCTGTGACTTTGTAGACCATAAATAAGAATGAACTATCTCTCTTCCTCTCCTCATAGTTGTTCAAGTTTGTGAGACCTTGCCTTCGGCCCTCTACGGGAAAGCATAGGGCTTATTATTTCTTGGATCTGTTGATCTCTGTGTCTGGAGAATTCCACTTGACAAATTATAAATACTACATAGTGTTAAGTTGAGTTTTGAAAACCTTGTCAAAGTCATCTGCGAGGTCTTTATTCCAAACGTTGAGCCATTCTTTAATGAAGAGCTCAGCCTTTGCTCAAGCTTCTCTCTCTGTAATGTTTTCATAGGATGTGGTAAGCGTATGGATGTGTTTCTCTTTATATCCGAGGCATTCATAATATGTTGAACTTAGAAAAGAATGATTTATTGGGCATCTCGAGAAGATTATTAATAAAATATCAAATGCTGGAAGATTGTATTTAGTGAATGAATTTCATGTAAACAAATCATTTCGCGGTCTCCAATGTAGAAGCCTTTTAATGTGCTGGTAAAGAGAGTGTAATATTCACTCACAAATTTCGAAAGGGCCATTTGTACTCTTAGTACTCATTTTGTTAGTTTTCTCTCCAAAGAGTCTTCCTGAACAAGAAAGTTTGGTAAGCATTAATAATGACTACAAAATATTGATGAGAAAATAAAACATCACTATATAAATACTCATGTGTTGTTGAAAATTAATTATAGTATTTGATTTATTCTATATCCTGTAAGCCCATCTGGTGCATTTTCTCGCATTCCAATGTGCTTGTCCATCATTCTCACTTCATGGAGGTTCAGCACCATTGTTAGAAATAGCATTGAATAGCAGTGAGGGCATTGCCTCAGTTTTGAGTTTGCAGCTCCCTCCCCTCTGTTCCTCCCTTAGCTGAGCTGGTGGTGAGCTGGTGGGTGCTGCCATAAGCATAATCCTCCCCCCCGCCCCAGATGTCAGCAGGGGTGGTGGAATGAGTTTCTTCTGGAGGCAGATGCAGGTGGAGCATCTCTCATTGTGCCTGCCCAACTTTGAAGCCACTGCCCTGAGTCTCATCCCTCTCTAACTTGCATTGTTCCCCGTTCTTGATCTTAACCAAGATGGTAATCAGGTTTCTTTCCAGGCCTCATCAGTCATCATAGTGATCCAATCCCCAGACAAGTGGGGCCACATCCCAACTTTCAAAGGGTTTCTTGTTTGATGTTGAAACAAATGACGTGAGACAAAGAGATTGCTTACAAGAGCAGTCAGAAGGAAGAGTTCAGGCGAAGGCAGTGCCTTTAGTGAGTAAATGGATTGTCTACAGGTGGATTGGGAAGTTGTTTAGTTTGAGATTAGAATGTTTCCTGAAACACATAACAGTGAGAAGATTCCTTGAAGAGATGTCCTTATGGAACAGTGTGTGTTTGCATGCCAAATTGGCTTAGTGATTGTCCTTGTTTACCAGGTTAAGAAAAAACAAAACCAGTGGAAGGGCTGCTGGGCAATAGGGATAGGAGAGATGATTTGGCTAAAGGAGAGTGACTACCACTGACTATTAAACACCTTCGTTGCTCTTCGTGCTGAGTCTCACTTCCTCTCCTGTTCCCTCTTAAATCTTCACCCCTGCCTCTACTCTGTGTTCTTTGCACTGGTGCTAGCACCTGCTAAGAGATGGGTGGACATGATGATGGTCTTTGGGCGAAGGGTCCTGGAGCTTCTGAATCTCAATCCTAATTAGTCACCCTGCATGGTGAGGTCCCCAGGAGGCATGGGCACAGAAGGTAGAGATTGTTGTTGGCTCTTGATGTTAAACCTTGGCTGCACATCCAAATGTGGGATCAGGAGAGTTCTCTCCACTGGACCATGCGGAGAACTCCTCTGGCAGAAGGAAGGGCCAACCAGAGATCCAGCTCCGGTCTGAGGTGTGTAGCAAGGCTGGCAGGCTTCAGGCTTTCTCTGGGGGCAGCTCTGTCGGGGTTCTTAGCCTGGCTTCCTCACCAGCCGGACGGGAGTTAGGTGTGCTCCCGAGTCACACAGGAAGTGAAAAATCTCCTGCAAACAGTGCCCTTCCCAGTGTAGAGCGGAGGCTCAACCCTCCCATTTGCTCAGGAATAAAATCAGCCCTGGGGAATATCACTATGCATTGAATTCCTGAGGTGAGTTCGTTGTGGGAACATTGACTAAACTCCCAATAGAGGGCACTATAAAATGTAAGGAGATGCGCTATAACTGCATTTAAATGGCCAAGCCCTGCTTTTGTCTTGCCTCTTCTTGAGTCCCTTGAGTGATGGGCAACCAATATCAGGAAGTAAAGGAGAATGACAGCATATGAGAGACTGTAGGATTTCCGTATTCCCGGATCAGTGGTGGACAGTTGAGATTGTGGGGTGGGGTACTTGTAGACGGGGCAGGTAAGGCATGGAGAGAAATCTTTCAGGTTTAAGCTGAACTATGAAACAAGAAGGTAGTGACAAAGTCACAGGACAGTTTATTTTTTAGCATCTGAAGGTGGGCATATGGACAGCTCCCAAAGGTATTTGCTACTACCAATAAAAGTCACCGTCTCTTGAAGGCCGAATAGGTGCCAGATGCCTCTCACACATTGTCGTCTAATTTTTCACAGCAGCTGCTTTAAGGTCAGAAAACTGGAGTTTAGAGCAGGTTATTCAGGTGGGTGTTGTTGGGAAGAAGCAGTGTCAATCCTGTCCTTGTCACTTGGAGAATCTGCTCTCCCAGTGTGGTCCTAGAAACAGCAGCATCTGGAAGCCTGTTAGAAATGCAGAGCCTTGGGGTGCCCCAGATGGCTCTGTTAGGTAAGCGTCTGATTTTGGCTTAGGTCATGATCTCATAGTGCATGAGTTCGAACCTTGCATTGAGCCCTCTGCTGTCAGCGCGGAGCCCACTTCGGATCCTCTGTCTCCCTCTGCTTGCCCCTCCCCTGCTCATGTGTGCTTGCTCGCTTGCTCGCTCGCTCGTTCCCAAAAATAAACATAAATAAATGCAGATTCTTAGGCCCCGTTCTCAAACCCACTGAAACCAACCTGCATCTTAACAAGATTGCCAGGCGAACCCCGGTCTGGACCTCTGCCCCTTATTGATGCTGGAGTATAGGATGCTAGTTTAGCTCTCTGCTTTTGGCAAAGTCATGGGAGCAGGATGAGGGCCGAAGCGAGAGGATGGATTGGCACAGCAGTCAAAGGAATTTGATGGTCTGTATTAAGAGAAAACTTCTTTCTAGAAGGTTATGATACCTGTTAATTCGCAGATTAAGGCTTTACTGCACAACGGTTTCAAATACATTGATACAGTTGTGCATTCCAGAGAGAATGCCCAAATGACGTCAGCTGACTCTGCTTGTTCTAACAGTCTCAGCTACTCAGTCTCTTGGGAGTGTCATGCCACAGCTGGCGGATCTGTTATGAAAGGACTTGCAGGGCCTTGAGCATGCCCTACTTTTTCACAGCTTGATACCCTTTGTACATGCACTTCCTTCTCTTTCTTCTTTGACCCATCCTTTAAAACCTCCATTTGAGAGCTGTCTCTTCTGAAAAGCCTTCCTTAACCACCCCACCCCTAGTGTGATTTGGAGCATCCACTCTCCTCGGTCCCATTTGGCACACTGCAAGGCTGTGGCTGGTGTGTGATCTCTGGAGAACTTAGCATGTCACCTGGAACACAGCACTCAGGAAGCATTTGCTTTTGGTCCAGGAGAAGGCATGAAGTTAGTTGAGAATAGAAGAACATGTGGTTGAGAAAAAATGGCACCATATAAAGGGTGCAAAAATGACCAAAGATTCTAGCAAGAGCCATATTGATGTGGTGACTAAGTTTTCTGTGCTAAGAAAGGAAGGGTGAGAAGGCAGTGGAATGGTTTTGAATGGCTCTGCTTCTACAAGGTTAGTTTCAAGGTGCAGAAGAGAATAGGCATCAGTTTAAAGAAGGCAGCTCCTCTGATGTATTCTTCTTTTAAGAGAGCTTTGTATTTGTTGTAGCTGATAATAGGAGTCAGGACAAATTTATGACATGGTAGAGTTTTCTTTTTAGGCTACTGATATGTTTTTGTGCTGTCTTGAAGCTTTTGTGATCAACGTAATGTACATAGCTCCCATTTGTATACATTTCATAGGACCCAAAGCCTAATATGACATTTGTATAGTTATTTTTATAACTACTAAATCTGGGCTTCTATCTGGTTAATTCTATCTGTAATTTATTTCAAATCAATTTCTTGAACAGGCATGTAATAGCCTATTATATCATTCTTCCCATGGGAAAATATAATCAAGTTTCTTAATTTAGTCTTTAAAAATTGCCTAAACATCTGTTACCTGGAAAGCACTATGAACCAATGCTTTTGAGGGATGCAGTCATGAAACAGAAATTACCCTTGTCCTTCAGGGAGCTGACACCCTAGGAGGGGAGATATCCCAGGTAGAAATAACTCTAACTATGTAACTTATGCTATAAAAGAGGTGGGAGAATATTTATTGAGGGAGAATAACTTGCTTTTGGCTTAGAGGTGGGAGTAGGTGATAAAAGCTTTGAGGCAAAGATCGATGTTCAACTTGACCTTGAGGTTGAGACGAGGTTTGACAGGAATTAATAGGGTAAATGGCCTTCTAGGTAGACAAAATAGTATATAAAAATAATTTTTTATTTTTTACAGGCACACTGTGGTGAAAAGAGAGACATGGTTCCATTTTTAGACAAAAGTTTATCCACAAAAAGGAACTACTATTTAATGAATACTAACGTTTAGGTACATGTACATATATACTTTCTCAATTGTCATGAAAACGTGATGAGGTGAGAAGGTATTATTCTCCCAATTAACAGGTAAGGAAAGTGAGGTTCAGAGATGTTAATCATTTTGCTTAAGGTCAAATAGCTAGTATGTGGTGGGGCTAGGATTCAAACAGATTGGTCTGATTCTAAAGTTCATTCTTTTTCTACTACTTCCTCTTTCTCTGGGCCTGTTCATACATTGACATTCATCCATTCCACAAATATTTATTGAATGTCTAATGTGTCCCAGGGACTGTGCTAGGCGCTGGGGCTGCTGCCATGAGCTAAGTTGTAGGTGCCCTGGCAACACAGCTATCCTGTGCCATGTTTCCTGCTAAATGTGTGGGACACATGGAGAAACAAATAATATCTTGACATTTCTGGGACATTAAGGTTTCCAATTAAGCTTAAATTTAGAGGACCAATTTGCTTTCTTGGTCTCATCAAATATCTTAACTGATTACCCTCATCCAATAATTAGAAAAGGCACAATGCTCACTGAGAAGTAATAGACGCAAAAATGGAGAATATTTAGATGTCTTGGTTGGAAGATCTACAACGTAAATATTTTATGGAAACATTAATATTATAGGATTTTAGCAGTTGATAGACGTGAGTGCTCAAGAGCGTACTTCACCAGAGTCGTGCAGGTTGTGATACAGAAAAAAGTCCATATAAATAGTGGCACCTGGGTGGCTCAGTTGGTTGAGCATCCGACTTCAGCTCAGGTCATGATGTCACGGTTCATGAGTTCGAGCCCTGCATCAGGCTTGCTACTGTTAGCCTCTCAGCTCAGAGCCTGCCTCAGATTCTCTCTCCCCTCTCTCTGCCTTTCCCCCACTTGCACTCTCCCAAAAAGAAATAAATATTTAAAAAAAAGTCTACATCAATGTTTGAGAGATTTTGTTGGCAACTAGATAATGTGGTCAGAAAATAGAATCTATATTTATATCGACATAATTGTTTCTCCATTTGTCCTGTGTATGTGTGTGTATATATATACACACACACATATATACATATATACAGACAGACATATGAAAGTCTGTCTCCCTGATAGCCTACTCCTCCAGTGCTACCCACAGGTGACCCCTGTTAGCAATGTAATTTCCTTTACTGAATGGTGACTCATATTTATTCCTTACTCATAGTGACAGGTATATTTATTTAAGTTTTTATATACAGTCTTCATTTGATTTTTTTTTTTTTTTTTACAAAAACAGGGCCATTAATTTTTCTGCCATGTGCTCTTTTGAAATTTAATACTGCTCTGGGCCTATTATTAAATTTGACTTTTTTTTTGAAATGCTAAAATTTATTTATTTATTTATCTATCTATCTATCTATCTATCTGTCAGGTTGGCTAACATAACAGTGTATACAGTGTGCTCTTGATTTTGGGGGTAGATTGTCACCATTCATTGCTTATGTACAACACCAGTGTTCATCCCAACAAGTGCCCTCCTCAATGCCATCACCCATTTTCCCCTCTCCCCCGCTCCCCCCATCAACACTCTGTTTGTTCTCTGTATTTAAGACTCTCTTAGTTTTGCCTCCCTGTCTTTTTGAAACTATATTTCCCCGTTCGCTTCCTCCCTGGTCTTCTGAGTTCCACATATGAGTGAAAACATATGATATCTGTCTTTCTCTGACTTATTTCACTTAGTGTAATACCCTCCAGTACCCTCCACATTGCTGCAGATGGCACGATTTCATTCTTTCTTATTGTCAAGTAGTATTCCATTGTATATACAAACCGTATCTTCTTTATCCATTCAACACTTGATGGACATTTGGGCTCTTTGCATAATTTGGCTATTGTTGAAAGTGCTGCTAAAAACATTGGGGTACATGTGCCCCTGTGCATTAGCACTCCTGTATCCTTTGGATAAATTCCTAGTAGTGCTATTGCTGGGTCATAGGGTAGATCTATCTTGAATTTCTTGAGGAACCTCCACGCTGTTTTCCAGAGTGGTTTCACCAGTTTGCTTTCCCACCAACAGTGCAAGAGGGTTCCTGTTTCTCCACATCCTCACCAACATCTGTTGTTTCCTGAGTTGTTAATTTTAGCCACTCTGACCAGTGTGAGGCGGTATGTCAATGGTTTTGATTTGTATTTTCCTGATAATGAGACATATTGAGCATCTTTTCATGTGTCTGGATGCTTCATGTGGCCATTTGGATGTCTTCTTTGGAAAAGTGTCTATTCATGTCTTCTGCCCATTTCTTCACTGGATTATTTGTTTTTCAGGTTGTTGAATTTGATAAGTTCTTTATAGATTTTGGATACTAACCCTTTATCTGATAAGTCATTTGCAAATATCTTCTCCCATTCCATCTTTGACTTTTTTTTTTTTAATCAGAGATAACGAGTGCACAAGGAAGGGAGGGGGCGGAGGGAAGGAGAGAGAGAGAGGGAGGGAGGGAGAGAATATCTCAAGCAGGCTCTATGCTCAGCATGGAACGTGATGTGGGGCTTGATCCCATGACCCTGGGATCATGACCTGAGCCAAAATCAAGGGACGCTCAACCGACTGAGCCACCCAAGTGCCCCAACTTATCTTTGGCTTTTAAGAGAATGTCTTAAAGTTGCTCTGATGAGGGCACAAATGCTGGTAAGGTCAGCAGGTTGTAGGAACAGCTGTGAAGGTGATCAGTAGTCAGTTTGGGGGCAGCATTCTTCAGTGCATGAAGCCTAGGAGTAAGAGAAATATCTGACTAAAATACTACCAGAACCTCTGAGGAAGTTGTGGATTTGCTTTCTAATTGCTATGCAATTCTTCTTTACTCTGTGAACTTGTAAGAATCCACCCACACTAAAAGTCAGATTTGACGAATTGTGAGAAATCGTTCTGAGGATTACAATTCTTTGTCTCCCAAGTGCAGACTGCTTCCAAGATAGTTCTTAAAATGCTATAGTTGGAAAGAGTACAACTTAAATATCTTATGAAAACATTAGTATTTTAGGATTTTAGCAGTTGGTATACCTGAGTGCCCGAGAGCATACCACCCCCAAGCCGTGTGGACCGTGATGAATTTCATTTATGTATGAACAAGGAAACAAAAAATCTAACCACAGGAGACTGGAAAGCTTAAAAGTCTTTATTATCCTATGAACACACCAAAGAGAGCTTAAAAATGATATAAAATGGGGTAAAAATGTCTATATTATTATCCTTTAAACTGAAGCAAGTATCGTGTGTGTTTATATTGTGTTTAGGCTGAATTAATTACATAAAAGAATAAAGTCTAAAATAGGGTATAGTAATGATATGATGAATTGCCCAAATTACTCAAGTGATTGTCTTAAGTCTGAAGTCTGAAGGTGATTTCTAGGTTATAACATTTCTGTGTGCATTACTCCATTCAGCATTTAAAATGTGGTATTAAAGGGGTCTCTTTTCCATTTTGTAAACAACTCAAGTCTTTTCTGATCCCAGGGCCTTTGCACCTATTGTTACCTTTGTTTGACTGCTAACACTCCCCTACCCTCCTCTCAAGACAGAATAATGTCTTCTCATATTTCAGGTCTCAGCTCAAAAGCTTCCTCCTCAGGAAGTGTCCCAGAATTACCTTATCTAGAGCATCTTCTCCCTTCAGTTAATGTCTATGGTACTATCAGATTTATTTTCTTCATGACACTTGTCACAGTCTGTCATTATCATGTTTCTCTGCTTACTCCTCTGCCTTGGCACGTAGTTGACTCCTCAGTAAATACCTGTTGAATGAATAAAGGGTTTCTCTGGTCATTCTTCTGTCGTTCATTCACTCCTTCGTTTATTCAGCATCAGAAACACATGGTGTATCTACAGTGTGTAAGTCACCGTACTGGGCTCTGGGGATGGCAAGAAGGTACTGCTCAGCAGTACTGATCTCAGTGAAATTTTTGGATAATCAACACTTAACCCTTAGATACTAAAATTAAAAGTAAATATTGGAAATAAATGAATGAGTGAATGAATGATGAATGAATGTTAAACCTGTAGGATTTGGGATGATAATCTTAATTTTATTTTAAAAAATTTTGTAACGTTTCTTTATTTTTGAGAGAGAGAGAGTGTGCGCGGGTGAGGGGCAGAGAGAGACACACACAGAATCCGAAGCACACTCCAGGCTCTGAGCTGTCAGCACAGAACGTGATGTGGGGCTCGAACTGTGAGACCGTGACCTGCACCGAAGTTGAATGCTTAACTGACTGAACCGCCCAGGCGCTTCTATAATGATCTTCTTTAAATGCGTGATGTGTACATCTCTTTCTTCGTTAGAAAGACCTAGTCTTGTTATGTCATAGTTGTCATTGTGAAGTGCCCTTACAGTGTATTTTTTATGCACATTTTAGTTTTTCTCTGAGTTCACAGGGATGCCACTTCCTCTGCCATAATCAGTCGTTCCAGTGACAGCCTCTTCCCGGTCTCTAGATGGAGGGGTGCTCATCTCCTGAATCAATAGCAAGATAGTTAGGATGGTTGTTCTCACCATGACCTTGCCATCCCAGTTTTCCTATAGTGTGTGAGGGACTGAAGTTAACCAAATAAGACTCTGATTCTCCCAGGGGCAGTATGGTAGAACCAGGAGGTTTTTAGAAAACTGCTTTTATAAAGTTAAATATCATGAACTTTTTAGTCTTGTTTTAAAATCGCTTTTATAAAGTCATCTTTGTGAAATGAGATGTATGTTAACATGGTATTGCTCAGATGGCCTTTATCAGTGCATTTATAGGAAACTCCTATTATCTGTGCCTGGGATTGTCAGAATGCAAAAACTGAAACCATCTTCAGTGCAGGAAGCTCTTCTCTGGGTCCTGTTTGTGTTTATTGTGTCTGTGTTTCCACTGTAACTCCAGTCAGAGGGGATCTTCTAACAGTGGTAGCATCAAATGTGGCGAAATTTCCTCTGTGTAATTGCTAGGGATTTTACTTTGGGATTTATTCCTCTTGACCAGAAAAACACATCTTTCTGCTGCTTATCTGAAATTTAGGCTTACTTTCAAGCAGCTCTATTTTTGAAATTTGTGTCTAGTTTTTATTACATCTGGCATTTTATCTGCGATTTCTCCTTATTCTCTTTTATCCATTTTACAGGAAATGGAGATCAGAGGTGCTTAGTTATCATTGCAGCGTTCCCTACATCCCAGCTCTCTCCTGCCCCTTGTACTCATCATGGTCAGACAGTAAAGACTCCCAGTGAGCACATTTTCCACATAGGTGAGACTTAATCCATTAGCCACTATAACTTTAAAAATAATTATGACTGGGGCGCCTGGGTGGCTCAGTCAGTTAAGCGTCCGTCTTTGACTCAGGTCATGATCTTGAGGTTTGTGAGTTCGAGCCCCATGTCGGGCTCTGTGCTGACAGCTCAGAGCCTGGAGCCTGCTTCGGATTCTGTGTGTGTCTCTGTACCCCTCCCCCTCTCACACTCTGTCTCTCTCTCTCTCTTGAAAATAAACATTAAATCTTTTTTAAATAATTATTTTAATCACTCTGGAAATATAATTCACAGTTCCTCATTTCTTAAATAAACTTTGCAGAACACATGCTCATGGAGTCAAGGGCATCCTAGTGAACCTCCATTATTGTCTGAGGCCAGAAAGCCATGCTTTGGAGGCTGAGGTCATCACCAGAGTTGTTTTCCTGGGCACCACATGCTCTTACGTTTCTTTCTCAGCCTGCCACTCTCTGCCATTTCCTGGGACCGTCACTGGGGCTTTGTAACTTCTGACTTTGTCCTCACTGCAAGTATAATCAGCTGAGTTAGAACCCAAGTGTACTTCCACTTGTTCTAGAGAAGAAAGTCCCCTGAGTGATCCCCTGTTTGGTACTTGGGCCATTGTCTTGCCCTTAATGTTCTGGTTACGTTCTGGTAGGCAAGAACCTGATTCCTGGGTAAGAAGAGAGTGTGATGTCCTCGTGGGTTGTCATGAAACGTCCCTAGCCCTAATGATGGCCTTGCTCCAGGATGTTCGGTTTCAGTTTTTCAACTCCTGTGTTCCTCTGAGACAGAAACCACAGGGACAAGTCTCTTTGAGCAATTCTACTTGAGATCATAGTAAGACTCCATGTTATTTTAAAGAGAGAGAAATTTTTCATATATCTCAGGGGATAGTTTTGATTATTAATACTAACACTGAAAACAGTATACAGTCAATCTTCATCACTTTTTTTTTCTTTTTCAATTTTTTTTTTTAATGTTTGTTTATTTTTGACAGAGACAGAGCATGAGCGGGGGAGCGGCAGAGAGAGAGGGAGACACAGAATCGGAAGCAGGCTCGGACACTCAACCGACTGAGCCACCCAGGCACCCCACAATCTTCATCACTTTAATTTCTCTCTAATAAGTACTAGTTTAAGTGACCATTTCCAAAAATGTTCCCAGTTGGTTCACTGTTGGGGGAAGCTTTGTGGCTCCTAGTGCTCTTGACTGTGACAGTGTTTGGTGTAGTACCTTAATTATTAGAAACTTTGGAAATGAAATAAACATAAACCAGCTTGTGAAATGATTTTAAATGCTTTCTTAAATTGTTTTTGTCCCATTCATTAGTATATTTTTATGTCACATTTCATGAACTGCAGGTGACTATGTGGAGTTCTGATGAGTGTGTCTATGTAATAAAAATTACATTTGGGGAATTTAGGTTCAGGGGGACACCAGCAAAGAAACACTTGTTTAATTGCAAAATCTCCAATTCTTTGGTGATGTGATTATCAACAGGATAATTTTTTATATCTATCGTTTACAAATTGTGAGGTGTGAGAGGCACCTGGGTAGGTCAGTCGGTTGAGCGTCCAACTTAGGCTCAGGTCATGATCTCGCGGTCCGTGAGTTCGAGCCCCGCGTCGGGCTCTGGGCTGACGGCTCGGAGCCTGGAGCCTGCTTCGGATTCTGTGTCTCCCTCTCTCTCTGCCCCTCCCCCACTCTCACTCTGTCTCTCTCTCTCTCTCTCTCTCTCTCTGTCTCTCAAAAATAAACATTAAAAAAATTAAAAACCAAAAACAAAACGTGAAGTGTGACTTGAGCAAGAGCTCCTATTCCCATGTCTGTTTCTTTTATATTATGCGGGGCTTTTCCCTTTCGGTGTTCTTGATGTTTGGTCCTTTCAATCCCTCTGGAGCCCGTGACGTGGCTGTAGCTCTCAGCTTCCCAGGAGTCGTCTATGTGTTATGCCATGAGCGCCAGAGGAACAGCTGTCCTTGGAGCTCCTTGACACCTTGTGTGTCCCCCCTCACGCACCCCCTTTTATAAAGTCATCATTTATTGGGGACTCTGGGCAAGGGGCTGTGTCTCATGTGTTTCCCAGACCTTGCTTTGTTTAATTATCACACGAACCCTGTGATGTACATACTAGTATTCACATTTTACAAATACACTCAGAAATGTTTGGTAACTTTAGGGTTACCCTCGTGGGTGGTGACCAAGGTGGGAGATGAAGACAGCTTTTACATCCAAAGCCTGCCCTTGACTCATTACCCTGTACATGCCTCTCACAACAAACCTTGCATTTTCAGTAGTGAGAGTGACAGTCCTTGTCTCATCCATGCCTCCTTGATGTGGAGGCACAAGACAGGATAAGGAGGCAGAACGTCCTATTGTGCTTGGGCAACATGGGTACTACTCGTACAGCAGAGTAGTCATTTTATTTTCACCATGTGCATTTTCCTCCTTACGCATTATGGGTGGCAGTGTTTCCCAAGGGGCCTGCTTCATCCTGTCACCCGGCGGGCACCCGGCGCTGGGTAAGCATGCGCTGCGGAAGTGCGGAGAAACTGCAAACACCTAAATAAGCAGGAAAGCGGGAGGAAAGGGCTTGCCCTTGGGACCTTTCCCAAGGCTGCAAGAGGGCAGGTGATTGGGTGTTAAGCAGAGCACCACACTGCCTTCGAGCCTGGGCACCGTGTTGCTCTCGAGGCACTGGGCCTTCGTATCTCAGGTGGTTCTTTGCAAGCCCTCTGCGGGAACAACTGTCAGATACACGCATGCCACAGAGCTCCCCTCCCTGCCCACCAGCAGGCACCTGCTGTGTGGTTGTTGGGAGCCCTGGTGGTAGCAAAGGATGGGTGTTCTGAGTGTGTGGGTGCGTATTTAATTACAAATTTATTGCAGACCAGTACTCAGAAAATACAATCACAATGAGTTACTGGAAAAATGACTTTAAAAAAGACGTAGAGAATGCAGAAAGCTGAAATGTTTTCTTAGCAGATTCGGCAGCATTAAGATCGCATTCTCCCAAAACGCCGAATTGCTGGAAGTTCTAGGCGCTTAATTCTAAATTTCTGTCCTTATGTCATGACTGTTGGGTAACAGTTCACAGGCCAGTACCAGCCTGCAGAGTACACCTTGAGCAGCTGGCCCAGAGCCTGCCTGGACTGAGGCTGGTGGTACGTATGTGGGCACAGGTCTGGAGTTGTGTCTGCTGTGGTCAGCCTGATGTGCAGAAAGTTTGGGCAAACCCTTGGCCACAGCGGCTCCTGACCTGCCTATGCCTTGCTATCCTCCATGACAGCTCTGCCCTCGGAACTTGGCCCCTGCCTCAACTCCCGGTCTCATTGTGATTTTTGCTGGTCGTCGAGCCCAGCCCCGAGCCCTAACTGACATGACTGTGGCCCTGAGAGGGTCTTGCCACTTTTTTCCCACACAGGACTCAGTTTTGCCGCCTGAATGCCCAATTGTTGGCCAGGATTCCAGTCTCACATTAGGTTTTTATTGCTGCTGTGACAAATGACTAGAAACCTAGTGGCTTATGACAACAGCACTTTTTCTTACAGTTCTGGGGGCCAGAAATCTAAATGAGTCTTCCAGAGTAAAATCAAGGTGTCAGAATGGCTGGTTCCTCCTGGAGGCTCATGGGAAGAGTTCATTTTTGCCTCTTCAACCTGCTGGTGGCTGCCAGGATTCTTGGGCTTGTCAGATTAATCTGCTTTGGTTGTCACATTGTTTTTCCTCTTCTGTCATCCCATCTCCCTCCTAGGAAAACACTTAGGACTGCATTTAGGGCCCACCTTGATAATGCAGAATAATCCCATGTCGTGATCCTTAATCATGCCTGTAAAGACCCTTTTGCCATGTGAGGTAATATTCACAGGTTCCAGGGATTAGGACCTGAATCTTTTTGGAGGATGTTATTCGGTTTACCCCCTCCAGATCTGGGGATGCATATCATTGTTATCTGACCCACTCTAAGTCTTGCTTCTTTTGTGTACCACCCCCATCTCTCTCTTCTCCAACACTCAACCACTTGCCAGGTAGGGTGATCTCAAGTCATCAGAGTCTGGGGAAGCTAGTGTGGCAGCTAGGAATTATTGAATAATTTGCATTTTGGACGCTCTGCTAAAGACTTGAGAGTTTAGACCATTTGATACTCACACGACCCGACAGGTACTGTGGCTTTCGTTAGAGGCGAGGAGACTGAACCTTAGTTAAGGAGGCTCAATATTTGTCCAAGTGGGTGGGGGAGGTGCATGCAATCCCAGGCCTTCTGAGGCTGGAGTTCTCATCCCTGCCTGCACCAGACTGCCCCTTGGACTGAAGCAGACCCTGAGATTTGGGCTGCAAGCATGTCTCCTTCCCCCAAGCGCCAGCTATGTGACAGAGCCAGTGCCCCAGCCTGGCCCTATGGTCCCAGCTGTCTTCCTTTCCCCGCTGGCCTGTGGGATGCACCTTCCCAAGGAGGGACAGCTAGGGAGAGCTCTTCAGCTCTTTCCTAGTAGGACACACACAATTCAGGAACCTAAGGAGCCAACTGACTCGCAGGCCGTGTGCTGTCCCTTGGATAGGAATAGAGCTGGAAATGAGTGAACGCTGCCTGAGTTTGAATTTGCTTGCTGATCCTGTGCTGATATGTCATTGAACATTCCTGGCTAGAAGTCAGACATTAGAGTGCCCTGGAGGGCCTCCTCACAACCCTGTGCTAGCAGGAGACCTTTTCTTCTTTTTGAGGGCCTTGGTACCTTCTGGGGCCTTCTGTTTCCACTTAGGAAGCAGTGCAGGCAGCACATACAAAGTAGCAGCTGGAGTTTGGGGAAAGGCTGTTAGGCTGTGAGTCCTCTCTGACAGCAAATTCTGAGTCCTGGTGGAGCCGTGTCCAGCAGACTCAGGAAAGCTGGAAGTCAAGAATTCTCTGCCTGGTGGCCTGAGGGAGGAGCCAGGCAGAGCAAATGATCTGAGCTGCTTTGCAAGGCTTCCTGGATAAGGTTGTTCTGAATTCCCTTTGATGGAACCATAAAATGCCAAGCAAAGGAATATGTCATGAGAGTTAGAACCTAAACTCTAGACTGAGCTTGGGGAGTGCTTCCTGGAGCTTCCTTTGCGGGGAGGCATCTCCAGAGCTGTCCAAGCTGGGCCTGCACCACCAGGAAGCCACAGATAAACTGCATTCTCCCAGACTAGCAGTTTATTAAATTCCATGTAATTCAAATATGTTTTTTTTTAAATTTTTTTTAACGTTTTATTTATTTTTGAGACAGAGAGAGACAGAACATGAACAGGGGAGGGGCAGAGAGAGAGGGAGACACAGAATCGGAAGCAGGCACCAGGCTCTGAGCCATCAGCCCAGAGCCCGACGTGGGGCTTGAACTCACGGACCGCGAGATCGTGACCTGAGCTGAAGTCGGACGTTTAACCGACTGAGCCACCCAGGCGCCCCAAATATGTTTTAATAATAAAAGTGTGGATGTGTTATTGACGAGAGTACAAGAATTTTGCAAATCTTTTACATTATGTACATAAGCAGAGAAGTAGTTTTTTGTATTTTTTTAGTAGACTTTATTTTTAGAGCAGTTTTAGTTTCACAGAAAAAACGAGTCTAAAGTACAGAGATTTTCCATAAAATGCATAGCTTTCCCCCATTACCAGCATCCTGCACCAGAGTAGTGTGTTTGTTACAGTTGATGAACCTGCATTGACATATCATAATCACCCAGAGTTCATAGTTTACAGTAGTGTTCACTCTTGGTTTTGTACATTAAATGGGTGAAACAAATGTATAATGATGTGTGTCCTCCATTATAACATCATGCAGAATAGTTTCACTGCCCTCACACTCATCTGTGCTGTCTGTTTGTCATCCCGTCTTCCTTCCAGCCCTTGGCCATCACTCATCTTTTTACTGTCTCAGTAGTTTGGCCGTTTTTATAATAGCATATAGTTGGAATCATATAGTATGCAGTCTTTTAAGGTTGGTTTCTCTCACTTAGTAATATGCACTTAAGTTTCTAAGTTTCCTCCAGGTCTTTTCATGGCTTGAGACTTTTTTTTTTTTTTTTTTTTTTTTTTGCACTGAGTGATATTCCATTGTCTGGATGTACCACAATTTACTGATCCATTCACCAACGAAAGACATCTTGCTTCCAGGTGTTGGCAATGAATAAAACTGCCACAAAGATCCAGGTGCATATATGTGGACATAAATTTTCACCTCCTTTGGGTAAATACCAAGCAGCACAATTGCTGGATCCTTTAGTAAGAGTGTATTTAGTTTGGCAAGAAACCACCAAACTGTCTTCCAAAGGGACTCTTCCATTTTGCATTTTCACCAGCAATAAGCGAGAGTTCCTGTTGTCCACATCCTCGCCAGCATTTAATGTTGTCTGGGTTTTGGATTTCAGCATTCTTATAGATGTGTGTATAATTTGCAAAAATTATACATTCTTATAGATGTGTGTATAATTTGTTTTAATTTGCAAAAATGATATGTGCGGCATTTTTTCATGTGCTTATCAACCATCTGTATATCTTCTTTGGTGAGTTATCTGCCAAAGTCTTTGGCCCATTTTTTAGTCAGGGTGTTTTCTTATTGTTGAGTTTTAAGAGTTCTTTCTATGTTTTGGGTGACAGTCCTTTTGCAAATATTTTCTCCCTGTCTGTGGTTTGTCTTCTCATTCTCTTGACATTGTCTTTCGCAAAGCAGAGGTTTTTAATTTTAATGAAGTCCATCCTATCAATTATTTCTTTCATGGGTTATGCCTTTGGTGTTGTGTGTAAAAGTTGCTGTCAAACCCAAGATCATGTAGATTTCCCCCTGTGTTATCTTCTAGGAGTTTAGTAGCATTGATTTTACATTTAGGTCTATGTTACTTGTTTAAATAAACTGTTTAATTGAAGAACTATATGCAGACAGAAAAGTTTAAAAATCATAAATATATTCTCTAATGCATTATCATAAACGTAATTATCACACAGGTTAGGAAATAGAACCAGTACTCTAGAAACCACCTCTCAATCATTACTCCCTGTCTTATTAGTTTGATCTATAAATCTATACAGTAGTGTTGCCTATTTTTGAATCCTGTGTAAATGAAATCATATAGCATGTATTATTTTATGTCTAGCTTCTTTTGCTTAGTCTCACATTTCAGAGATGAATCTATCTTACTGTGTGTTGCATTACTTGTTTTCGTTCTTTTATAGTATTTCATCACATGATTGTATCTCTGTTTATTTTAACGTTAAGGGACATTTGGGATGTTTCCAGTTAGGGCTATTATAAATAATGTTGCTGTGAACATTCTTTGATGCACATATAGGCACACTCTTGTTGCTTATTTATCTATGAGTAGGTAGGTAGTGTCACTGTATTTTAAGTTTGTGCCTAACTGTCCCAATTTATGCATAGTCTTCCAGAGTAATGATTGTGCTGTTTTTTTTTTTTTTCTCAAAATCATCCCCGTTTGACAATAAGTAAATGTTTTTTGATGAATAGAAGTTTAGTTGACGAAATCTCTACCTACCCCAAGGCCATGAAGGTAGTCTCCTATATTATCTCTTAGAAGAGTTCTTATTTATTATTATTATTTTTTTCAATGTTTATTTATTTATTTGGGACAGAGAGAGACAGAGCATGAACGGGGGAGGGGCAGACAGAGAGGGAGACACAGAATCGGAAACAGGCTCCAGGCTCTGAGCCATCAGCCCAGAGCCTGACGCGGGGCTCGAACTCACGGACCGCGAGATCGTGACCTGGCTGAAGTCGGATGCTTAACTCACTGCGCCACCCAGGCGCCCCTATTATTATTTTTAAGAGAGCGTAAGAGCAGGGGTGAAGGGCAGAGGGAGAGAGAACCTCAAGCAGGCTCCATGCTCAGCACAGAGCCTGATGTGGGGCTCCCTCCTATGAGTCTGGGATCATGACCTGACCCAAAACCAAGAGTTGGATGGTCACCTGACTGAGCCACCCAGGCGTCCCGTAAAATAACCTTTTATATTTATTATTTCTGATGCTCTTTATTTATTCCTCAACAGGATTGTTTCCTTCTGTTATGCCCTTAAACCTGAAATGACTGTTTTAGCATTTCTTGTACTGCAGGTCTGTGGGCAACGAATTGTCTAGTTTTCCTTTGTCTAGAACTATCTTAACTTCAGAGTTGTCCCTTTTCCACTGTTTCTCAAGAACGTTCAACATTTGTTGGGACTGTCCCACTGTGCACAGTGTGTAGTTTCCTGTGGCTGCCTTTATCTTGAACGTTTCTCAGATTGATGAGAATGTGCCTAGGCGTAGCTTTCCTCATCTCTTTCTTGTTCGTGATTTTGTTGAATTCTTAAATCTGTAAACATAGGTCTTTCTGCAAATTTGGAAATGTTTCAGCCTATTTTTTCTCTAGTACTTTTATCTCTCATTCTCTCCCTTTCTCCACCCCAGACTCCAATTGACTTTTTATATTGTCCACAGATCCCTAGGTCTCGATTTTTTTTTTCAGTATGTTCCTCGTTTCTTCAGACTGGATAATTTCTATGCATCTATTTTCATGTTCATGGATTCTTTCCTCTGTAGTGGCCATTCTGATATTTATCTCATCTAGGGAATACTTATTTTTGGTACTGTATTTTTCAATTGTAAAAATTCTATTTCTTTTTTATATTATCTATTTTTGGCTGAGGTTTCTTCTTTTTCGTTTGTTATGAGTGTATATTTCTTTACCTCATTGAGCATAATTATAATAGCTTCAAAATCCTTGTCTGGTCATTCCAATATCTGGGTGATTTTTTTCTTTTTTTTTTTTAAGTTAAAAAAATTTTTCATGTTTATTTTTGAGAGAGAGAGCGAGCGAGCATGAGTAGGGGAGGGGCAGAGAGAGAGGGAGAATCCAAAGGAGGCTCCAGGCTCTGAGCTGTCAGCACAGATATGCAGTGATTTGGGATTGTATCAGGGACATTGTGGTTGATGTGTTGGGAAGACTCCAGATTCTTCTGAAGAGTGTTGATTTAGTTGGTTTGTCTTAGCAGGTGATTAAGTTTATTACACACCAACTGTAAATACTATTGTCATCTGAGGTGGAGGCAATTCAAATATCAGTTAAGCTATTTGATCTTGAGCTGGGCTCCTTGGAATCTGGTTTGGGCATATGTTGTTCAAGTTTCAGCCAGAGATTTGGGCAGAGTTTAGAATTCTTCTCTGGTTTCCCTCTTTGCTGGAACTCTCCCTTCACTGTCTAGCAACCCCTGTGGCCCCACACTCCATCTTCTGGTTCCTTAGGCAAGCTTGATGGTGAACTGTCTGTCAGAGGTGGATCCTTCCTTGCCCTGCCGTGACTATGGCCTGCCTTCAAGGCAAAACTGAAAAACTGGTAACCTCAACAACAGGTGTTGGGCTCTTTCTCTAAGTTGATAGTCCCCTTCCTGAATCTTGCCTGCTTTGTTCACGGTCCAGAGCCCTCAGGTTGTCACTTTTGTGTAGAGTTTATCACTGTTATCAGTTGAGAGGGTTGGTGATTTAGGAGTTAACGCTTTCTTACTAGAAGTGGAACCTTAGGTTTGTTTATATTAAATGCAGTTAGCGATATATTGGCATTTAGTGCTATTATTTTAGTTTGCTTCATTTTCCTCCCGTTCCACACTTCATATTTTTCTTCTCTTGGTTTCTGTTAGTTTATGTACTTTATTCTGTCTCTCCACTCTAGTACCTTGTTAGTCTGTTTAATGTTCTTTTGTAATGGGTAGAAATTACAAAATTAACTCTCAGTAGTCCAATGTTAATACCTCTACCCCTTCCAGACCGTAGAAGGAACTGAGAATAAATTTCCCAACTAACTTTATGTTCTTGTTGTCTTGTATGGTGTTTTATTTATTTATATTTTTTAAACTGAAGAAGACATTACTATTGTTTTCTACCCTCAGTATTCACTTAGATTTACTCACATGTTTACGTTTCCCAGTGATACTCATTATTTTCTGTCTGTGAGCTTTCACCTTAGATCAATGCTTTTTGATTGAAGATCCCTCTTTAGTCTTTTTGTTAGTGCTACACACGTAATGGCAAATTCTGTTTTTGTTGTATTTATGTTTTATATATATTATAAAATACATATGCTATATATATTTTATTTGCATATTTATAAAAGTTTGATTTTATTATCATTTTTGAAGTATATTGCTGCTGGATATAGAGCTCTAGGCTGGCCTGGAATTTATCTTAGCATTTTGAAGATACCAGGTCATTGTATTCTGCCTCCCATTATTTCCATCAAGAAGTTAGATGTCGGTGTTACAATTATTGCTCCTTTAAAGCAATGTATCTTTTTCCTTGGCTATCTTAAAATATTTTTCAGTTTGTATTTTGCTCTTAATTATGCTTTAATAATATGAGTAGAGGTGCCTGGGTGGCCCAGTTGGTAAAGCATCCAACTTCAGCTCAGGTCGTGATCTCATGGTCTGTGGGTTTGAGCCCCGCATCAGGCTCTGAGCCTGCATTGGATTCTTTGCCCGTCCCCCGCTTATGCTCTGTCTCGCTGTCTCAAAAATAAATAAATGTTAAAAAAAATTAATAATATCAGTAGATATTGTTTTGTTTGTATTTTTTATTCCTGGGGTTTATCTCACTTCTTAAATTTGTGGCTTGATTTATTTTTTCAGTATTGAAAAATCTCAGCTATTTGCTCTTCAAATATTGTTTCTGCCCCATTCTCTCTTTCTCAGTTGACCAGCAATGACATTACATGTATATGACACCTTTTTTCTGTGTTCCAGGTATCTTTTAAACTCCTTCCTATATTTTCTATTCTTTTGTCTCCCTGTACTCTAGATCTTTTTTTCCGATGTATATCCCAGTCCCCCATTTCTCTCTCCTCCCTGTATTTCAGAG
This sequence comes from Lynx canadensis, assembly GCF_007474595.2. Lineage (NCBI taxonomy): Eukaryota > Metazoa > Chordata > Mammalia > Carnivora > Felidae > Lynx > Lynx canadensis. The sequence continues at coordinate 141,577,597 of NC_044303.2, forward strand.
CCTTATATACCCACCCAGTTGGTGGCTGTTTTTAATTACTATATTTTTCAGTGTGAAAATTGTCATTTGATATCTTTAATAGCTTCTGTCTCTTTGCCAAAATTTTATATCTTGTCTTTTAATTCTTTGAACATATTAACTGTGGTTACTTTAAGGTCTGTGTATGCTAACTCCACTATCTGAAACTTCTATTTGTCTAATTGTGTTCCCTTTTTAGTTTTTGGTCAATATTTTTTCTTTTTTCCCGTTATAGACTAGTTATTTTTACTGAATATTGGACAATATATTTGAGCACTTTGAGAGTTTGTGTGATGGCATGTTCTTCCAGACAGAATTTACTATTGCATCTGGCTGGCAGCAGGGCAAGGGACAGGAGCATTGAGTTTGAGGCAAGTTTGAGAAGCATTGAGGTTAACTCTCGGTTTATGAAACTGATACCCAGAGTAATGGTATCATCTGTCCATGATCACACAGCTAGTTAATGTAGGAGTTGGGAAAGAACATAGGCTTTTGATTCCCCAATCAGGTTTTCCCTATTACACCTTGCTGATCTCAGTTATTATTAATAATTTTTTTTATTATTTCTCAGGGACCCAGGCCTGTATCTTAGCCGGTCCAAGAGGAATTTTTTTGTTGTTAGTAGGAAATTTGCTCTTGATTTACCTAACTATATATGAATGTCAACTCTTACCTGCTTTTCCCTTGCCTCCATCCATTTCCTTTTATTCTCTGGATTTTTACATTGCCACTTGTATCTTGCCTTTGACTAATAAATAAGTCCACACTAAAAGACATGTGTTCTAGTTGAGTGGCCTCAGAGACTGCTTAATTAGTCTTCTTTTTTGTGACTGAGTAAATTATGTCATATTTTGTAAAAGGCTTTAGAAAATGAGTTGTAGAGGAAAATGATACCATGAGACGTTTGAGGACATTTTTCTTGGGGCGAGAGTGGGCACAAGTGAGCAAGGGACAGAGAGAAGGAGAGAGGGAGAATACCGCAAGGGGCAGAGAGGAAGAGAGAGAGGGAGGGAGAGAGAAATAGGGCTCACCCGATGCAGGGCTAGAACTCACGAACCGTGAGATCATGACCTGAGCAGAAGTCTGCCACTTAACTGACTGAGGCACCCCGCGCCCCTTGAGGATATTTTTAAACTCATGATTAGCCTTTTCACTTAAAAATAATTCATAATCTCTTCCAGAATGGCTAGTAAAGGCTATTAACCTTTGTGGTTAGTCTGCCATTTATTTGCTCAAGTATATGGTATGTATTTATAGATTCTGAAATTATATGCAGTCATGCGTTTGGGATTGGGACTAAAGCTGACCACAGGTAAACCTATTCTAAAATCTTCTCTTTGCAAGGCCTAAAAATGTGGTGTTCTCTGCTTCTGTTATTAAAGGGAAAGCATTTTGGTGAGTACCAGGAAGAAACAGCAGGGCAGGGTAGAAGTATCCCTGGCCTGAAAGCCTGGAGACTTGGATTGTATCCCAGTGTTACCGTCTCGCTTGTGTATGATTTCAAGCATACCACATAGCCTCTTAAGCCTTATTGGGCAGTCTGTAAAATGAAAGGGTTAAAGGAGACGATCCCTCAGGAGCCTTCCACTTCCCAAATCCTTGGCAATTATCATTTACCAGGAGGCAATACCTGGAAGACTGTTTTCTAACAATACAAGTAAGAATGTAAAGCAATTCTTGATTTTCTGCGACAGTGGAGGAAGTGTTAGATAAAGTTAGCTAATCCACAAGTGGACTTTTGTGTTTTCATGTAAGCAAGTCAAATGTTCGGGGACTACATTTTAATGCAATGTAAAGAAAGAGCTTATGCTTTGATGATCCAGTGTATGAAGTTAGTTTATAAGTGTAAGGCACCTATTAAGTTTCTGGCTCACTGTGGTGCTCAGTAAGGATTTTCCAAAAGAATGAATGAGATACTGTGAAAATAATATCTATCATTTATCAATTGCCTGAAGTGCCAAGCACTGGAGATCCATCCATGATTAATACAGACTCAGCATCTGCCCTCCAAGGAGCATGTGTTATTGCCCCTTAGTTACACTTGGGGAAAAGGATATCAGATTTGGTGTTACATTGAAAACCTTTTACCAAATAGCAACATTGGCAGCTTTGGTTCTCCAGCATCCTGCATCTTGTGCCAAGGAGCAGAATAATCTTTGATTTACAAAGGACTTTTTTGGTTTTTTAATGATGTATTAAGCACCCACTCATCAAAAGCTGTCAGTCCTGGTTGTAGCAGATGGAAATGGGTGTTGGGTGCTGGGATGCACCTGTCACAGCTGATCATTTACTGGTTCTCTATCTGGGGTTGGATGGAGTTGCCATTTGTTTCCTAGGATCCTCCTGCTTCTGACAGCTAGTGGTTATGGTGGCAGAATTATCACATGATAAACATCATGGTGGATGTATAAACAGAGGAAAGGGGGTGGCAACTGAAAGAGTCTCAAACACATTTGAAAGTTCTAACCATTTATGTTACCGTAGCCCAGGAAGGCATTTGGTGTGGTAAGGAATGCAGAGTCACTGGGACAGTTTTCCTCCCCTCCAGCAAAGAAAATACTTACTTCCTCAGACCTTCAACAGCATTGGGGATCATTATTGTAAAATCTTTGGAATTTGATGAGCAAAAGTGGAATCTAGTTTTGATTCACGTTTTTGGATTGCCAGAAAGGCCCAGCATTGTTGCATAATTTTTACAGCCTATTTGTGTGTGTGTTTTGTGAATTGTCTGTCCTTTATTGTCCCATTTTTGATGGGGATGCTTGCTTTTTAACAATTATCCTATTAAATTTTGAAGAACTCTAATAAGTATAGCACTTTGTTTTCTATCATATATTACTAATATTTTTTCTCAGTTTCGTTTGTAATTTTATATTTATTATACTCTCACATATTTATTTTTATTAGCAAAACTCTAACCATCACTTCCTTCATTGTTTATGTCTTTGTTGTTATTTTCAGCAAGGCCTTCCAGGCCCTTGAATGATACAAGTATTCACCTATATATTTTCTTCAGTGTTCTTATGGGTTTTTGGTTTTTTTTTCCATTTAAAATTTTAAGCTCTCTGTGGGTACCTGAGTGGGGTGGCTCAGTTAAGTTCCTTATCTCTGAATCTAAAAAAAACAGTATTTTTGGAAAAGAAGAAATAAGACTATGGGTGTTGTCCCATTGGCTTTTGATGTGAGCCCTGTGGAACCATAGGGCCAGGGCACCCTGGGGACATGACTGCTGCTGTGTGCAACCTTGTGTAAACAGGAGAGGTCACAGGGCTCTTGGGATACTATCTCATGGGTGGCTGTCTTGCTTGCTAACTTGGTAAAAATGTTGAGGTTTTAATTGTGTAGTGTTTGACTTAAGTCATACATCTTTAGGCTGTGAATGGTGCTTTTTATGAGTAACTGTTTAGAAATTATTGTTTTTACCAAATAAGTAAAACTTTCTTTTGCAAAAAAGGGGACATTTGCATTTTATCGGTGACTTCTCATGAATTACTTAAAAAAATTTTTTTTAAGTGTTTATTTATCTTTGAGAGAGAGAGAAGCAGAGTGCACATGGTAGAGGGGCAGAGAGAGAGGGAGACACAGAATCTTAAGCAGGCTCCAGGCTCTGAGCTGTCAGCACAGAGCCCGACATGAGGCTCAAACCCATGAACTGTGGGATCATGACCTGAGCTGAAGTCAGACACTCAACTGACTGAGCCACCCAGGTGCCGGAAATACTTATTTTTAAATGGGATTTGTTTTTAACTGGGAATCCAAGCTTGACACTGTTTCATTAACCCCAGTATCCATATGATCCGTGGACTCGGGGACTGATGTTTGCAATTTACTTCAGTGTGAGTGGCCCTGACAAACCAGAGTCAGGAAAATGTATGTGGTTGAACTTTTGGTGCAGTACTAGGTGTAGTGAAAAATAGAGTTGTTTCAGTATCACTGGGTCCCTAGCGTGATGTTGTCCTGGAGCCAAGCAGCGGAGACATTTCACTGTTGGTTTTCTAAGACAACTCTAGCTTATCAATGGCAAAATTGAGGACAGAGGCAGTATGGATGATTGAAATCCACAGGAAATCTCAAACTCATTTTTAGCAGATGGTTTCTGTTCCCTTGCCATCAAATCTGCTTACCAGAACTGCTGACCATGTAGCAGAATTGACTGATTTGAATATCATCCCCCTTCACTTTTTCCTGCCTTCATTTAATGTTCCAGAGAAGGCACAGAGTAGGCTGGAAGAGCATGAGAAACGCTTGGGTTTTTCCACAATCTGGATAACTGCCTCCTGAATAATTAGAGATGGACTGTGCTTTGTTAGTTCTCTGTTATACAATGTCATTGTAAATGCTTCAAGCCATCCGGCAGTGTCCATTATCAGTAATATCCCTAATAAAAGGAAGGAAGTTAGTTGAGAGATGTCACGTTTTGCGGTTGCCTGTACATTCCTCTGCTTTCCAAGTCGGACTCTGGGTTTGACCTTTGGAATCTGGGAATAGTGTTAAGTTTATACACACTAAATCCAATGATAGTGTCAGAATTGTTATGTTTGTGAAGGCTGATGCCTTGGTTCTTGGACTGCATGTATAATGTAAAGCCTTTTGACATAATCATATCTAAGTATGGTTAGGTTTTTTTTTTCCTCTGAAGCTAATTTTTTGTAAGGTTTCCTTGTGCTAGCCTCTTTCGGGTACTCACCATTTCATGGATTGTTTACTTGGCCATTTTTCTTCTTTTTATTTTAATGTGTATTATCAGGTGGAGTTCTTTTCTCATGGTTGTAGATGAATTTACTACATTGTCTAAATAGTTTCTGTCATCTGATTGGGGGTGCCTGGGTGGCTTAGTCGGTTAAGCATCTGATATGACTCAACTTCAGCTGCTCAGGTCATGATCTTGTGGTTCATGGGTTTGAGCCCTGAGTGTGTTGGGCTTCATGCTTACAGTGTGGAACCTGCTTGGGATTCATATTCATTCTCTCTCTCTCTCTCTCCCCCCCCTTCCTCTCTCCCCCTCTCTCCCTCTCTCTGCTCCCCCCTTGCTCAAACACACACTCCCAAAATAAATAAATAAAAATAAACTTGAAAAGTAAATAAATAAATAATATCTGTCATCTGATTTGTGGGGTGTGTGTGGGGGAGAAATGTCTCCTCCATTAGACTATGCTGGCCACATTTTGTGTGTTAGGATCTGATGGCATCCAGATATCTTTGGTGTTGACTTTTACCACCTCAGCGCTAACATGAGGATGACCTCAATGGTCTCTGTCCTTTCTTGCTGCAGTGTTTTCCAGGCACAGTATGATAGATGATCACCTTTTCCACTTGGCTGAGGGAAGCACTGATACTTGATAAGAAAGAACAGCCTTGTTAACACCAGTGTCTGGGAAATGGAGAAGTAGTCATAGGTGGGGGGCATTGTAAGACACAGTGCTGGAAAGCCCATCACTGTCTCATCTTGTATGTGGCAGTGGCTGAGCGCTGCGTCTCTCTCTCTGACAGCTGTGTTGGCTGTGACGTAGGCTGTATACGTAAGGATCTCCCCACTTCATTTCTCAGTGCTCCTTATTTCTCAGCCTTTTCTTCCGCCCTCCCGCCCTTCCTTCTGCCCTCCCACCCTTCCTTCCCTCCTTCCTTCCTTCCCTCCTTCCCTCCTTCCTTCCTTCCCTCCTTCCTTCCTTCCTTCCTTCCTTCCTTCCTTCCTTCCTTCCTTCCTTCCTTCCTTCCCTCCTTCCCTCCCTCCTTCCCTCCCTCCTTCCCTCCCTCCTTCCCTCCCTCCTTCCTTCCTTCCTTCCTTCCTTCCTTCCTTCCTTCCTTCCATCCATCCATCCATCCATCCATCCTGTAGCCTTCACACCCAGCACGGAGCCCAAACATGACACTTGAACTCACTTCTCTGAGATCAAGACCTGAGCTGGGATCAAGAGTCAGAAGCTTAACCGACTGAGCAACTCAGGCACCCCCAGATCTTTCATTTAATTGTAAATCGTTTAAAAAGTTTTCTTAGTTTCTTTGCATAGCATCTTAAGACTTTTCTAGGACAAATCAAAATATAAGTGAATATATAAGTAAGAGCATGGCCTTCTAAGTAAGATGGGTCTGGGCTTAAATCTCAACTCTAGCCCCTTGGGTGAGTTCCTTAACCTTTAGGAAGCTTTAAGTCTTTCGCAGTTAAAAAGTGGGGTTGCTGTGACTATTACATGAGCTGATGTTTGGGGGGGATTCATCAGCCCCCTCATACTGAGTCACAGAGCAGTTCTCTTGAGTGAGGCCCCTGAATCCCAGCCCAGTTTTTGAGGATTTCATCTTACTAAGTTTCAAGGAAATTTTATCTCTGTTCTGAGGAATTTTAATCACAGTACCTTAGTTTGCCATATGAAGATTTTAGAAGGAAAGAAATAGTATATGTAGGCTATTTGTATAGTGGTTACTGCTGTTAACTCAAAAATAGAAAATAGATTTTTCCAATAAAATATATTATAAATTTATTTTGCAGTATTTAAGATGGACAAACTACAAAATATAATTCTTTAGACACCTAGGTAGTCACTCCTAAGCCCCTTGGTAGTTCCTTTCCTATCTATATACATTCCCCTTTCCGCCAGCGGGACCACTTGGCCTTAATTGGAAATTTATAAGCTTTTCTCTGTACTGTTAAAATATGCCTAAACTATATTCAGTATTTTAAATATTTTAAAACTTTAAATGGTGTTCTAAGCTATGTATTTTTCTAGATCTTTTTTTTACTCGAGGTTTGTGAGATTCATCCATTTTGAATGAGTAGTTCTTAGAAGAGATATTTTCGTTGTATAATAATTCCATTATATGGATAGTCCTCAAAATATTTTTTCTGGTGATGCATGCTAATGGATTTTGGATTATGCTGTCTCCAAGTTTTATGTTAAAAATTTGCTCCAAATATTCTTGTAAATGCAGGATACCCCCAGAGAAACCCACAGAGATCACATAGGAGTTGGATTGTACAACATATACTTCTACATCTTTTTTAGAATATTTATCAAAGTGGCTGGACCAATTTACACACCCACCAACAATGTATGAGTTCTTGTGGGTCAGCCTTCTGGCCCATGATACTGTTTGACTTCCTACTTCTCCCATTCTGTTGCTTTTAAAAAATGGCTGGGTGTGACATAGGATCTCATTGTAATTTAACAGTATTTTCCTATTACTAAAGATTGAGCATTTTTTTCATGCGTACATTTCCTTCTTTGCAAGTTTCTTTTTCAAATCTTTTGCCCAACTTTCTTTTTGGTTGTCGTTTTTCCCTGATTGTTTTTAGAGGCTTTTGTTATGTTCTGGTTACTAATGCTTGCTTGTTTCCTGAGTTTTTGATTTTTTATCTTTTGGGCTCTCCCTTTTTCCCTTTTTATTAGTGTTTTTTGATTTTGCTTTAGTTTTTGGTGAATAGAAGTTTTAAATTTCAGAGGCAAATCGATCTCTTTGACAGTGATATGTTTTGATGTGTAGTTATCTGTATGTTTTTGCAATGAAGCATCATGCTGGCAAATTAATGTACTGTTCTACGAGATCACAAAACAGAGCATTAAAAAAATCACTAGATATGTCACCCACTGTATCCATGACTGTAAGTAATCTTCCATATATGTAGTTTATAACACAGACAAAAATTTTTTTAAATTTTAATTTATTGGTCATTGGTTTGGGGAAATCATCACATGTGAAGGATTTGCTCTTGCCTAAGTGACCTTTTGGAGAGGGTGTCTCGGTAGATTTTGGTCCCTTTCACGAGGTAATTACTCAGTTGTTATTTCTTGAATGAATTAACACGTAATTGAGTCTGCTGTTGACAACAGACAAGTTTGCTTAGAATAGACCAGTGGTTCTAAACCCTAGCTTAGCACCTGAGATTTTAAAAATGCTGATGCCTGGGACCCATCCTTAGAGATTGTGATTCTCTTGGTTTGAAGTAGGACCCAGACATACATACATTTAATAAACCTCAGGTACTTGTAATGCAAAGCACATGAAAACTTCTATATCAGAGACCGGCAGCAGGAAGTTGAGGGGAGGGTCAGAACCATCTACTGGGCCCTGAAAGTTGTGAGCAGCAGAGTTGCCAGGAGATGCTCTAGGGTGACCAGAATCAAAGCAAGGGGAGGCCTGGAGGCTGATGTGAGGGCAGAGCCCACGGTGAGGGCCCCATGGCTGACAGAGACGGAAGGAAGCGTGTTAGATGTGTTGAGGGCAGGGGAGCCTGAGGAGTGGATGAGACAGGAGAGCAGAATGAGACAGGCACATGCGTCCTCATAGTCTGTACTGGTGCCTTTCGGACTGAAAGCCAGAGGGCAGGCTTGGGCCTATTAAAAAGGCAAAAGTGATACACAACCTTTGCTTGCTCAGAGGAATAAAGAAAGAATTTGGCGGGGGAATGGAGGGTGGACAGGGAACACCTTGAGAGGATTCAGTACTAAAGTCAGAGGCAATGGGTCAGCAGGCACAGTTGATTAAGGGCATTTAAAAATGAGTCTTCCTGAGCCTACAGCTCCCTTTGGTGATGGAAATGATTTTTACCAGGGAGTCGCCCCTCTCCATAGAAGTGAAGTCATATGTGCTTTGAGCTGTGTGTGTGTGTTCACCTGTGTGAACACTCAGTACTGATGATGGCAGGGAGGAAGGGATTCCAAATACGAAGTCATTGAAGTGGGGGAAGATTCAGACTTTGAGCTTGTTTTTTGGAAGGTGGAAGTTACGGAAGCCCCACACAGTGGCCCAGACACATACACATACTTGACTTTCTTCTTCTTAGTCCTGGCAGCAGCCCTGTTAGTATGGACAACCAGGACCCGAGCAGGGATTAGTGGAGACTGGATCATGTGTTTTGCAAAATCAGAACCACACCCAGAAACTTGTGACAGAAAAGTGCAGTTGGAATTCTCTAAATTCTGGAGCATGATGGAAGAACATGGCACTTGGTGTGCCCGGGGAGAAATGAAGTCTCAGTCCTGACTCCGCTACTTAAAATTTGTGTGATTTTAGGCAGTTTGCTTCAGTTGCATTTATTTATTGAATACCTTATAGATCCTGGGAAGAAATTGGTGAGGAAGACAGACTCTGTGTCCTCAGGAAACTCGGTTTTGCCAAGGAGAAAGGAGTAATACAGTAAATGCTTTGCAGTAGGGGAGGGTGCTGAGGAGAGCCATTTAGGGGTGCCGGGGTGCAGCTGGGCTTGGACAGCCCTCATGGTGGGGGCACTCGAGCAGCTGTGCCTGGCAGGTGGGGTAGCAAGGGTTTTCCAGGTCAGCTGCTTTTCTTCCTGACTTCTCACTTGCTTCCTGTTTGAGGGAAGCTCTAAAACTCAAGTGCAGGTTCTCTAGCAAACCTCCTGAAGCTGAAAATACCTTGCAGTGTGGCAGTCAGCTGCGGGGAACATGGTGCAGTGACGGGCAAATTAGCCAGCCTCAACTGCCTTGATTTCTCTCCAGATTTTGTCTTTCATCTGCCTGACCTGCACCAGCTGGTTTTCATCTTGGAGTTGCCTCTCCATTGAAATGAGGCCAGGCTTTGTGGGGGTTTTTTGGTCCGTTTTTTTTTTGTTGTTGTTGTTCATTGTGACATATTTTTCCCACTTGTTTTCAGTGCTCTAGTTCCTACTCATGGCAGCGTCTTTGTTTTGGTTTTGCTAAATCTGTTCTTATCTATCCAGAAAGTAGACAAACCAGATGTTTGATTTTTTGTTTTCCCAAGTCCTAAATCTGATTGTGTGAATTCTCCACTCAGAAACCTACAGTGTGGTTGGTGCCTACAGGTAAAAAAGCAAGGGGTGGGGAGGGGCACATTCCTTCCGGGATCCTCTAAGGGACTGAACCCAGCCCTCCCAGTCTAAAGTTTCTCTGCCGTTGTACCTTTGTGACCTGGCCTCCGTTCCTTTGATTCTCTTGTTCCGTATGTCTGGAATTTCTTCTCCCAACACAGTCTTAACATCCTCCTGTTTTTCATGACCTGCTTGCCTCCTTGATCTCTCTGCCCTGAAAACCAGAAGTACTTTTTCCTTTCTCTTAGCTTCAAAGTTTGAGGGAAAAATCTATCAACCAGAATTCTGTATCTCATTAAACTGTCAGACAAAAGCGAGCGATAGACATGTGGAGACCAGAGACTCATCGAGTTTGCCACTCACACACCCTTTCCATTCACAATGAAAAGATACAGTCAGGGGCCAACCGTGTGAGTTTGAGATTAATTTAAGTGAAAGTATTTACACGACAGAATCAGCAAATGCTACAAATAGGGCTTTTTTCCCCCCTAGAGAGCCAACTTTTCTGTGAATTGGTTAGCCTGCTGCATGTATTTGCATGTGTTTGTTACCATGTGTGGACGTGTGTGCACACAAGTGTTTGACACGTGGTAAACACTGGATGGTTAAATCTGCACTGTCGGTCAGCAGTCCTTCCTCCCTGGGCCGTTGGGGGAAAGCAGTGTGGTCAGAGCAGCTAGGAAGTGTCTCTCTTCGCATTCTTGTCTCATCCTCTTCTCCTCCTGGGTGCTGGCATTATGCTACCTGTGACCCCCTCCTTTGCTTGCTTTGTGGCCTTGGCAGACTTCTTGACTGCCTGGACTCAGAACTAATACACTAACTGAGGATGTGTGCCTCTGTACTTGCTCAGAGTTCACTCTTTGAAGTGGAGAATCTTGGCTCAGTTACAGAGTCATCAGTATGTGGTCTCCTGTTGATGTTCATAAATACCCTTTGACAAACTGGTGAAATGTAGGCAGTGAGGCTCCCATGTTAGAAACAGAACTCTGCAAACTGGTGCGGCTGTGAATATGCCTGCTGCTGGTTTACCTCTGCTGGTCGCTGCCTTGCGCCCGCCCTCAGAGCCAGCAAGGAGACCTTCTGCTGTTCTGTTGGGCTAGCTGACCTGGCTTGGACACAGAGGCCAAGGTCAGATGACTGGGAGCACAGACTAAGAAGGAAAAGGCAAGCCAAGAGTCAGGAAGCTAAGTGTATGTCAGGACTAAGGGAGCTGGTAACCCAAGGCCCTCAGCTGGTGTTGGAGGTGGAGTGTGCTACAGTGAAGTAGGGCTGGGAGGAGGTGGGTAGAGATGTGACAGGCAGGGGTCTTGAAGACGGTCGGCCAAACTTGCACCACTTCTCCTGGGCCCTGCCTCAGATGGCAGCTTCCTGCTGAGCTGGGTTAGGCCGAGGTTAAAATGTTGGTTGCAGGCCGGGGACTCTTGGGGCCATAGAAGAAGACGGTAGGGTCTTTCCTGTCATGGCAGGAAAAGGATATGTTCTAGGTCGAGTGTTGATTCGAAAATTATGTACTGTTACTCAGTGACCATTGCCTGTCTCCCCCTAAGGTCACTCCTGTGAAAGTGACTAGCAGAGAGAGGGGGGCTTGAGGAGTGTTCCCATCATCTTGTGATGTTCTCTTGGCAAAGTTTAAAAAGGCCTATATAACCTGTACCCATTTGCTTCCTTAGATTTCCCACCTCCTTACGGTGAAGTGGGACCATGTGACCAGGTCTGGCCGCTGGGCTGAGGGAAGGCAGTGTGTGTAACTTACAGGCTGAGACTTTAAAAACCCATGCCCGAGTCTCCTGTGACTTTCCCCCTGCCTTTCTCTTGGCCTGGACTGCTAAGTAACCACAAGGAGGAATTGCCTTGGAAGGTCGCCTCACAACATAGTGAATTTGGTATGAATAAAAAAATAAACCTTTATAATATTAGGCCACTGAGATTTTGGGTCTCTTTGATACCACAGTATAATCTAGCCTATTGTAATTCACATGGCTAAAATAATGAAATGGATTTTGAGAATTAAATGAGAAAATACTGTTAAGCTCCTACCACTGTACCAAACATGTAAGTCATTTTAACATGTCAGTTTATCAACCTTCTCAACCCTGGGCCTGTTACCTCATTAGTGCCAAAAATAAATAAAGTAATAAAGTAATAGTTACCTCCCCAAAATAAAAGAAATAAAATACATGAAAATTTTTACCTCATGCCAATGAAGTAATAAGCTTCAGGGGTTTTTCCTTCCCTCTTCTTCTGAGTTGTGATCAGAAGTCATTGAGAAGGTCTTTGTCCTCCTTTTAGAACACTTCTTCCTGTATGTTCAAATCTTGCAGTCCCCTGGAGGTAACATACTGAGCTTATTTGATAGTTCCAGCAAAAGCATCGTATTTTCTAAAGACATAAAATGCATGCAGAAAGGATCATAGTTTAAAAGATTTGCCAGTGTTGACAATAATGCAAAGACTGTATTTCAGAATTACTCCAAATGAGTCATTATTTCCTTACCTATAAAGAAAATGTAATTGACTTTCTTTTTAATGTTGATATTAAAAACCCACAAATGCCACCTCTCAGGGCTTTTATCCCGCCAAGAGACCTATGTAAAAAAGTGACTTGACCTGTGTCATGTCTAAATTCAGTAACATAAAAAGCTGAAATGTAATTGGGTCCTCTGGGCCTAAGTGAATAGGAGACAATAATGAGAATAATTTCCTTGAAGAGAATCTAGTCATTTGTGTGCCAACAGTCATTACACTGTTCCACAGGATTTGTTCGGGAGAGATTTCATCAGGAATATATTGTGAGCTCTTAGTCAACAGAGAAAAAAAAAAAAAGCAAGCTATCTATGTAAGTACTTCATGCACATGGTGGTTATTTACAAAGTTATACAGAAATGTATGGGTTATGGGGCACCTGGGTGGCTCATTCGGTTAAGCGTCTGATTCAGCTCGTCTGACTTCATGATCTCGCGGTCTGTGAGTTCAAGCCCTGCATTGTGCTCTTTGCTGACACAAATTGCTTGGAACCTGCTTCTGATTCTGTGTCTCCCACTCTCTCTGCCCTCCCCCGCTCATGCTCTGTCTCCCTCAATCTCAAAAATGAATAAATGTTAAAAAAAAAAAAAAAAGAAATGTATGGGTAAAGAGTGAATTATTTTTTTGGATGGTCTGTGCCCTTCCAGCAAGGATCCTTCTCCCTATCCCTTAGCCTTCCAAAGTGAGTCACTTCTTATTTTATTCCTTTCAAACTTTATACTACTTATTTCATTTATTTTCTGCCCCTGGATGACCACTTTGGGAGCCAGTTTTGCTGGAGAAACCATTCACAGGTGGCCTGTTGGAGGAGAGCTTACATATGTGGTGGGTGCAGTAAATCCAAAAGAGGGCACAGAGACCGTGAAGAGATACCCTAGATTATCAGTCAAATTTATCTTACTGTACCAAATTGGTTTTGCTTCTTAATTATTAGCTTTAAAATAAAATTCTAGCAGTTACACTGCTTTTGAAGGGCCGTGTCTGGTTCAGACAATAAAAACTTTTTATTTATTTTTTAATATTTTTTTTTAGTGCTTATTTTTGAGAGAGAGCGAGAGACAAAGTGTAAATGAAGGAGGGCAGAAAGAGAGGAAGACACAGAATCTGAAGCAGGCTCCAGGCTCTGAGCTGTCAGCACAGAGCCTGATGTGGGGCTTGAACTCACGAACCACAGATTGTGACCTGAGCCAAAGTTGGTCGCTTAACCAACTGAGCCATCCCGGTGGCCCCTAAAAACTGTTTTTAGGGTAGAGCTGGGTGGCCGGTGGGATGCAGAGTCCTAGTGACACAGGAGGTCTGGTGCTGGTCCTTTTTCAATGGAGTCATTCTTGGGGCTGTGCATATATGCTGGGTCTGCTACCAGCAGTAACGCTTTGCAGTATATTGTTTTGTTTAAAGGGAAGAAGCATGAGGTCTCATGTTCTTTGACCTGAAGGTAGCAGCAAAACATGGAAGGAACTTGTTACTGGTCCATGGGTTCCGGGACTTGAGCCCTGGGCTGTTATGAGTTGTGCCAGGCCTATTGGATGGACCCACTGTCCAGAAGCTGCCTTTCCAAGCGGAACCTACTACAGAGGACCAAGAACCTCACTTGAGCCGTCATCTGAGGGCTTTGGGTTTTATGCTGGCTAGTTTGGTAAAAGACCAAAGCCCCCCAGCAGCTTTGCTTCATGCAATGATGCTAGGGTTGAGGGATCCCTTAAAGAGAAAAGTGTGAACAGTTCAGTCATGTTTTGGAGAAGATACAGACCATGCCCAGCAGGAATCAAGCATGGAGGAAAAGGAAGAAAGGAGAAAGGGAAACTTTTAGTTTTCAAAATTAAAGCGTAATGAGAGCTCTGCTGTTATTAACTGATAAAGCCTCGTCTTGGTCCTTGGTTTATTACTGAGTTATTTCCCGCCCTGTGGATTTTTATGCTTGCTGAAGGTGTTCCATAGGATTGACAGGGACCGAACTAGTGTGTAGACTGTAGGATAAACTTCCAAGTGGTGGCACAATGACTACATCTTCTTGGAGAAAAACAAAATTGGATCCATAGAGGTGAGGCCAAGACCCTTGGTCCAGTAATCTAGAGGAAAATCCCTTTTAGAAATCCAAGCACAGTAATTAAAGACAAATATTTGCTCTATGCTTACAGCTGAAGCAGTGAGATGGCTTTGGCCGCTGAACATCTAAGCTCATTCCTGGAGTGAGTCACGGTTTGCCTCTTGGCATGCTATGGGGTTCCTTAGTTGATTTGAAGAGGTCCAATTGAAATGAGTTTATTCATGGTAAACATGGGCAAGAGTAAGCTGTTTATTCCTCATATAAAATGAAGATAAGGAAATGAAGATCTAAATAAAGGAACAGATCTTAAAACCATAGAGATGTTGTAGTTCCCACATTTAAGAAAAACTTGTACTCAAGATTTCAGAATAATAATTGTCTAGCATGGTGCCGAGCACATAGTAGGTGCTCAGAAAATAATGTTTTTCTCCCATAAAACGGTACTTGTTTATTATAAAAACCCATACTTAAAAACAACCTGAAACCCACTACTTCATATTTGATGCTATCCCTCCAAGACATTTTCAGCACGTATAAATGTATATATTCTTACACAAAACCAGGATTATGCTGTGTATGATGTTTTACTTTCTCCATGTCAGTAAACTGAATCCTTACAGTTAGGGTCTATAAAGTGGCATAATGTAATACTCTGAGGAAGGAAGAATTCGTCACTCCTGGTAGTTTGCCTCGACACATCTCATGTTTTGTCCTTTATTTAGCAGGTTTCTTCTGCGGAGGTACGCATTGGGCCCATGAGACTGACGCAGGATCCTATTCAGGTATGCCTCCATTACTCAGCTGGGGCTTTGTTCCTGGAGGGGCTCTTTCAGTATTACCGCACGTAGCCATCCTTGCCCCTCCAAACACACCTGTACATGCATACAGACTGTGTATATATGTCTTTGTGAAACTGCTGACTTTTCATAATGTCATACTTGAGGAATCAAATTGTTTGCTTGAGGATTTAAACACTGCCCCGTCTTGAGTATAAATACAGGAGGTAGGTTGCGTGGTGGGTTGGGAGGGAGGACAACTCTCACTAAAAACTTGGACTGCTCACACACTGCAGCAGTCAGAAAGGGAAGAAGCTATGTGTAGCAAGCGTCAGGGCTTTTGCCATGAGCCACAGGTGGATGTGAATCTTGGCTCTACCAGCCAGGTCACTAAGCTATGTGACCTTGCTTATATTGCTTGACTTCTCTACCCAGTGCCCTGTCTGTAGAGATGATAATTCCCCTCTCTCATGGGGAATTAGGGGTTAAATTAAATGGCACTCAGTGCCTAGAAGACTGTTTGGCTGTAGAGGTCTCAGTAAATGACAACTATTGTTGGCTGGGAAGAAAAGATGACAGGAGGTTCCTCTTTCTTGTCCCCTGTGTCTTGAGCCATGGGTTCATCTGGACTCTTGAGCACTGAGCGAGCTCCAGGAAGAGAAGGCCCAGGGCCTATGGCATTCACCTGACTCTAAAAATGGCAGCAGCTTTGCAGCCATCCTCCCCACAGCCCTCAGGGTCTATTGGCCGCTTCAGAGGAACATGGGTGGAGGGATTGGTACCCTTTTAAACCAACAGTGGTTATTGTTAAATCTCCATCTGCATACACATCTTCCCGATAGGCCTAAATGAGCAAGCCTTCTCCCTATAAAAAAGTAGCTTGTTAACACCTGGAAGCTTGTGCATTGGGAAAATTACTTGGGAAGAGTGCATAATGCAGAAAAAAAAATGTAAGCAAACCAAACATGTAGATGAAAGTGAAAAACCAAACAAGGAAATGTACTGTTTGATTTATGAGCAAATGGAAAAGAAAATAATGTTTTATTGTTGCTTAGGAAAGGAAATACAAATCTAGGGAAAGGAAAAAAACAAAAGGAAGATATTTAGCTTGGGAAAATTGGATGAAAACAAATTTAGGAGTAGAGAGAGAAAAAAGAATTTACTAAAATAAACATAAGTCACAACTCTCTGTATAGAATACAAACAAGTGGAAAATTCCAGTAATCATTCTAGGGGCGTGTACTTTGTGCTCCATTTTGAATAAAGGCAATGACAAAGGATCTAATAATGGTGTTTATTCCCAAAGCAATTTCCAGAATGTTCCTTGAGATTAGTATAGTTTTGGAACAATTAGTTTAATTTACCTTAATTTTTACTCTCTGTTGTACTGGAAATTAATGATCATACTAAGGATGTCTCGACTTTTAAAAACATAATTTGTCAAATTGTAAAGTATTTCAAATATTCATTAAAGTACATGAGTATAGCTGTACCCCTTTTGTTGAATATTAACATTATACTTTCTCTGTTTGAGTTTGTTCTCCAGAAATTAAAGATTACCCTTAATTATCTTTCTGTATTGCTCCCCTCCAATCCTCACCTCCCTAAAAGTAACCACTCTTTGGAAATTCATTATGCTAGGTGTTTGTATATTTATTCTACATATGTGTGTGTCCATTGATAATAATTACTTTGCTTTTGAATATTTTAAAGCTTTATTTCAAAGCGGTCAGGCTATAGGTATCATTCTGAAATTTTTCTTCATTCATCATCTTTTGATGTCGTGTGTAAGAATCAGTTGTCTAATCTGAGGTCACAAAGATTGATTGCTTTGGTTTTTTCTAGGAGTTTTACCTCCTAAATTTAGCTCTATGGTTCATTCTGAGTTAATTTTTGTATATGATTTGAGGTAGGGCTTCATTCTTTTACATGTGGATATTGAGTTGTCACAGCACCACTTGTTAAAAAGAATATTCTTTCCCCCATTGAATTGTCTTGGCACCTTTGACAAAAATGAACTGACCATAACTGTGAAGGTTTATTTTCTGTATTCTCAATTCTGTTCCATTGGTATGTATGTTTGTCCTGTGCCAGTACCACACTATCTTGATTACTGTGCTGTGTGGTGTGAGTCCCCTAAATGATTGCAAATCATACAACAGATTATAAATCTGGTTTTGGATATTGCAACATTAACAGTTTTGTCTCCCAGTTCATTAATACGATGTTTTTATTTATTTAGATTTTCTTTAACCTCTTTTAACAGTGTTGTATAGTGTATGTCTTTGGTATTTTAAATTTATTGTGTGATACTATGGTAAATGGAATTATTTCCTTAATTTCATTTTTGCATTATTCATTGCTAGTATATAGAAATAAAATGTATTTTTGTTTATCTTGTATTTTACAACCTTGCTGAGCTCCTTCATTAGCTCTTGGAGTTTTTTATGGGTTCTTGAGGATTGTCTATATACAGGGTCATGCCGTTACTTCTTCCTTTCCAATCGGAATGCCTTTTGTTTCATTTTATTTGCCTCTTTGTCTTGTTAGAAACTCCAAAATAATGGTGTGTTTAATTTTGTAAGAGACTTCGATATTTCTTCTCAAAGTGGGTTGTACTGTTTTATATTCCTACACACAATATGAGAGTTCTGGTTATTCCAAATCCGTGGTAATGACTCGTGTTTCAGTCTTCTAATTTTAGCTAATTATCTTATGGTGAATTAAATTTCTATTCCTCCATGACTAGTAATGTTGAGAATTTTATTGGCTTATTGGCAATTCTTTTATCTTTTGTGAATGTTTGGTTAAGTCTTATTTTTAATTGGATTGACTTTTTATTAATGTCCATTTATTTTTGAGAGAGATAGAGCGCCCAAGTAGGGAAGGAGCAGAGAGAGAGGGAGACAGAGGATCTGAAGCAGTCTCTACACTGACAGCAGAGAGCCCAATGCAGGGCTTGAACCCATGAATCCTGAGATCGTGACCTGAGCTAAAGTCAAACACTTAACTGACTGAGCCATCCAGTCACCCCAATTAGATTGACTTCTAAAACATTATTGAATTGTAGTTCATTATATATTCTTATTACAAGTCCTTTGTCAGATTTTGAGAATATTGGAGGAGGAGTTAAGACAGCAGAGTAGTAGGAGGACCCTATGCTTGCCTTATCCCTCAAACACAGCTAGAAAAATATTAAATCATTCTGAATACCCATGAAATGGATCTGAGGACTGAGAGAACAAACTGTACAACTAGAAGGAGAAAAGAGGCCACACTATGGAATGGAGAGGATATGTGATTTGGGGGAGAAAAGAATCACCAGTGCTGCAGAGGGGAGGGATCCCTGATGAGGGAGGGAGGGAGAGGGAGAGAGTAAGAGAGAGAGGGAGGGAGAGAGAGGGACAGAAAGAACAGAGGGCATGGCATTGCACAAGAAAAGTACTTCCCTAAAACCGTTGGCAGGCAAAACGAAAGGGGCTGATGATTGCAAGTTTTTACAAGCCACGGACCTCAAAGACTAAAGTTTTAGAAGTCTATGCCATTGCTGGGTGGAGCCTGGTGGGCATAGTGGTGCTTCTGTGGATAAGGAGGGCAGAGGGCCCAGAAGTGAACAGAATGGGCTCAGGATCCCTTGAGTCGCACTGGGAGAGACAGTTCCCCTTCCTGGAGTGCATTTGGGAGAGGTGGCACTGCCTCTCCAGGGACCACAGAGCTAGTGGGTGCCGTTGAACTGCCCCATTTATTAGCATACAATCAGAGACACCTGCTGAGGGCAGCTAATTGGATGCCAGCTTTTTGCTTCACTTTACCATACACTCCAAGCCCCTTTGCGTTCATGTGATTGCCCTTCTGGGGCAAATGGGCACGAGCCACAGTGCAGCAAGACCCTCCCTCAGAGGATCAACACAGGTCTGTGCTGTGCCCTGTCCCTAAGATTTGGAGATATGAAACACATCTGGCATGCCTGATGTAAAACACAGGAGCACTGCACTGCTGGGTGGGCAGATGGCTTGGACCAGGTTGAAGGCAGGGATCTGATGGATGTCTGCAGCAAATTAGAGGAGATTGTTCACTCTTCTGTGAGGGCTTCCTGAAGAGTAGCGGGCATGAACTCTCCTCTCTGGGAGGAGAGAGCCAGCTGATGCCATTTTTACCCCTGCCCATTAGTATGGATGGACTTCAGTGAGTAGCATGGAGGCTTGAACTATTTACACCAAGCCTCATCCTCTGCTCTCCACAGGTGCTTGTGAACTAGGGCCTGAGAGTCAGAGCAGCTGTGGGCCCCAACCCCAGAAGATCTTTACAAACCCCTGCGTGCACCAAATCTGATCGTAGAGTGCTAAAAGCTTCAGCTCTGGGGGAAATAGGATCTACCTTTTTGTAATAAGCAGACCAAAGCACACTTCGTTAAAACTTGCCACACAATGGACAAGGTCCGGACAATTCTCATGCAGGCAAAGAGAAACTGTGCAGAGGACTGACCAGAGGGAAAGTGCAGCCAAAACACAATAGTGGAGTGCACAAAGTATCCACCAGAAACACTTCCTGAAGCGGACAGTATAGGACTTCTTCTTAATATATAGACATTACTCTCAGGAGCAGGAAACATAATAGGTTTTCCTAACACACAGAAGACAGAGACCCAGATACAATACCAAGGTGGAGGAATTCACCCCAAAATAAAGAACAAAAGAGGTCATAGCCAGGGATCGAATCAAAACACATATAACTAATATGCCTGAGCCAGAATTTAAACCAACAGTCATAGATACTAACTAGGCTTGAGAAAAGCAATAGAAGACCCCAGTATAATTAAGGTACAAAACCGACTGAATGTAATGACTACAAAGATGGAAGAAACAGAGAAATGAATAAATGATATAGAAGATAAAATTATGGAAAACAATGAAGCTGAAAAGGAGAGGGAAAGAAGAATACTGGATCACGAATGTAGACTTAGAGAACTCAATAACCCCATAAAGTGTAATACCATTTGTTAGAAGAAGAAGGGTGGGAGAAGGGGGCAGAAAGTTTATTTGAGCAAATTATAGCTGAAGGCTAACCTCATCTGGGGAAGGAAACGGGCATCCAAATCCAGGAGGTTCAGAGAACTCCCATCAAAATCAACAAAAGAAGGCCAACACCAAGACTTATCGTAGTAAAATTTGAAAAATACAGAGAGGAAAAGAAAGCAGCAAGGGAAAACAAATCCCCAACCTAAAAGGAAAAACTAATAAGATTTGCAGCAGATCTCTCCAGAGAAATTTGGCAGACCAAAAGGGAGTGGAATGATATATTCAAGTTGCTGAATGGGAAAAATATGCATTCAAGAACATTTGATCCAGCAAGGCTGTCTGTCATTCAGAATAGAAGAAGAAATAAAGAGTTTCCCAGACAAACAAAAACTAAAAGAGTTCTTGACCACTAAACCAGCCTTACAAGAAATATTAAAGGGGACTCTTTGGGAAAGAAAAACCAAAAGCAACAAAGACTAGAAAGGAACAGAAAATCTCCAGAAACAATGACTTTACTGGTAATACAATGGCACTACATTCATATCTATCAATAATAGATACTGCTGTGTAAGTGGACTAAATGTTCCAATCAAAAGACATAGGGTATCAGAATGGATAAGAAAACAAGATCTATCTATATGCTGCCCACAGCAGACTCATTTTCGACCTAAAGACACCTGCAGATTGAAAATGAGGGGATGAAGAACCATTTATCATACTAAAGAACATCAAAAGAAAGCCAGAGTTGCCATACTTAAGCTAGATTTTAAACCAAAGACTATAACAAGAGATGAAAAAGGGCACTATATCATAATAAAGGGGGTCTATTCAACAGATCTATTATAAATATTTATGCCCCCAACTTGAAAGCACCCAAATACATAAATCAGTTAATAACAAACATAAACTCATTGATAACAATACAATAATAGTAACAGACTTTAATACCCCACTTAGAGCAATGAACAGATCATCTAAGTATAAAATCAACCAGGATACAATGGCTTTGAATGACACACTGGACCAGATAGGCAACCAATATATTCAGCATATTCCATCCTAAAGCAGCAGGATACACATCTCCAGAACAGATCACGTACTGGGTCATAAATCAGTCCTTAACAAGTACAAAAAGATTGGAGATCGTACCTTGCATGTTTTCAGACCACAGCACTATGAAACTTGAAGTCAACCACAGGGGGGGAAAAAAAAAAAGGAAAGACTGCAAATACATGGAGGTTATAGGACATCCTACTGAAGAATGAATGGGTTAATGAGGAAATTAAAGACAAAAAAGTACATGAAAGTGAATGAAAATGAAAACACGATAGTCCAAAATCTTTGGGATGCAGCAAAAGTAGTCCTAAGGGGGAAGTATATAGCAATACAAGCCTACCTCAAGAAGCAGGAGAACTCTCAAATACACAATCTAATCTTACACCTAAAGGAGCTAGAAAAGGAAAAGTAAATGAAGCCTAAAGCCAGCAGAAGAAGGAAAATAATAAAGATTACAGTGGACATAAATGATATAGAAACAAAAGGCAGTAGAACAGATGAATGAAACTAGGAGCTGGTTCTTTGAAAGAATTAATAATAATGATAAACCCTTAGCCAGACTTATCAAAAAGAAAAGGAAAGGACCCAAATATATAAAACCATGAATGAAATAGATCACAGCCAACACCACAGAAATACAAATAATTATAAGAGAATATTATGAAAAGTTATATGCCAACAAATTGGGCCATCTGGACGAAATGGATAAATTCCTAGAAACATATAAACTACCAAAACTGGAACAGGAAGAAATAGAAAATTTGAACAGACCCATAACCATCAAAGAAATTGAATCAGTAATCAAAAATCTCCCAACAAACAAAAGTCCAGGGCCAGATGGTTTTCCAGGGGAGTTCTACCAGACATTTAGAGACTAGTTAATACCTGTTCTCAAACTGTTCCAAAAAATAGAAATGGAAGGAAAACTTCCAAATTCATTCTACGAGGCCAGCAGTACCTTGATTCCAAAACCAAACACACCACTAAAAAGGAGAATAACAGACCAATATCCCTGATGAACTTAGTTGTAGAAATTCTCAACAAAATACCAGCATATCGAATCCATCAGTACATTAAAAGAATTATTCAGGGGCGCCTGGGTGGCGCAGTCGGTTAAGCGTCCGACTTCAGCCAGGTCACGATCTCGCGGTCTGTGAGTTCGAGCCCCGCGTCGGGCTCTGGGCTGATGGCTCGGAGCCTGGAGCCTGTTTCCCATTCTGTGTCTCCCTCTCTCTCTCTGCCCCTCCCCCGTTCATGCTCTGTCTCTCTCTGTCCCAAAAATAAATAAACGTTGAAAAAAAAAAATTAAAAAAAAAAAAAATTTCAGCATGAAAAAGTGGGATTTATTCCTGGGCTGCAAGGATGGTTCAATATCTGCAAATCAATCAATGTGATACACCACCTTAATAAAAGGAAGGATAAGAACCATATAATCCTGCCAATAGATGCAAAAAAGCATTTGACAAAATACAGCATCCACTCTTGATAAAAATTCTCAACAGAGTAGGGATAGAGGGAATATACCTCAACATCATGAAAGCTGGATAAGGAAACCCACAGCTAATATCATCCTTAATGGGCAAAAACTGAGAGCTTTCACTCTAAGGTCAGGAACAAGACCAGGATGTCCACTCTCACCATTGTTGTTTACCATAGTACTAGAAGTCCTAGCATCAGCAATCAGACAACAAAAAGAAGTAAAATGCACCCAGGTTTCCAGGGGAAAAGTCAAACTTTCACTGTTCACAGATGATAACGATACTCTGTGTAGAAAACCCAAAGTTTCCATCAAAAAATTGCTAGAACTGATAAATTCAGCAAATTCACTGGATACAAAATGAATGTACAGAAATCTGTTACATTTCTGTATATCAATAATGAAGCAGGAGGAAAAGAAATCAAAGAATCTGTCCAATTTACAATTGCACCGAAAACCATAAGTGACCTAGGAATAAACCTAACAAAAGAGATAAAAGATCTGTACTCAGGAAACTGTGGAACACTTACAAGAAAAATTGAAGAGGAAACAAAGAAATGGAAAAATATTCCATGCTCATGCGTTGGAAGGACAAATATGGTTAAAATATTGATACTACCCAAATCAATCTACACTTGAAATGCAGTCCCTATCAAAATACAACCAATATTTTTCACAGAGCTAGAACAAACATTTCTAAAATTTGTATGGAACCACAAAAGATCGTGAATAGCCAAAGCAACCTTGAAAGAGAAGAGCAAAGCTGGAGGCATCAGAATTCCAGACTTCAAGCTCTGTTTCAAAGATACAGTCATCAAGACAGTATGGTACTGGCATAAAAACAGACACATAGATCCATGAAACAGAACAGAGAACCCAGAAGTGGATGCACAACTATATGGTCAGCTAATCTTTGACAAAGCAGGAAAGAAAATCCAATGGAAAAAAAAGTCTCTTCAACAAATGGTACTGGGAAAACTGGATGACAACATGCAGAAGAATGAAACTGGACCGCTTTCTTATACCATACACAAAAATAAATTCAAAATGGATGAAAGACCTAAATGTGAGATAGAAAACCATAATAATCCTAGAGAAGAACACAAGGAATAACCTCTTTGACTTTTGCCATAGCAACTTCTTGCTAGACATGTGTCTGGAGGTAAGGTAAACAAAAGCAAACCTGAAATATTGAGACTTTATCAAGGTAAAAAGCTTCGGCACAGCGAAGAAGATAATTGACAAAACTAAAAGGCAGCCTATGAATGGGGGAAGATATTTGCAAATGACCTGATAAAAGGTTATGATCCCAAATTTGTACTTATCAAGCTCAACACCCAAAAAACAAATGATGGGGAGTTAAGAAATGGGAAGAAGACACGAATAGACATTTTTCCACAGACTTCCAGATGACTAACAGACACATGAAAAGATGCTCAGTATCACTCATCATCAGGGAAATACACATCAAAACCACAATGAGAAAAGCACGTCATACCTGTCAGAATGGCTTAAAATTACCAACACAGGAAATTAGAGGTGTTGGCGAGGATGTGAGAAAGTTGGTGGGAATGTAAACTGGTGCAGCCACTGTGGAGAAAAGTATGAGGTTCCTCAAAAACTCAAAATAGAGATACCCTATGACCCAGCAATTGCATGATTAGGAATTTACCCAGAAGATATAAAAACACTGATTTGAAGGGGCACATACACCCTGATGTTTATAGCAGCATTATCAGTATTAGCCAAATTATGGAAAGAGCTCAAACGTCCATCAACTGATGAATGAGTAAAGAAGTGGGATTTATATACAATGGAATGTTATTCAGCCATCAAAAAGAATGAAATATTGCCATTTGCAACGACGTGGATGGAGCAGGAGTATATTATGCTAAGCAAAATAAATCAGAGAAAGATAAATATCATATGAGTTCACTCATGTGGAATTCAATAAACAAAAATGAACATGGGGAAGGGAAAAGGAAAAAAAAAGACAGGGAGGCAAACCATAAGACACTCTTAACTATAAAGAACAAACTGAGGGTTGCTGGAGGGGAAGTGAGGGGATGGGCTAAATGCGTGATGGGTGTTAAGAAAGGCACCTGTTGTGACAAGTACTGGGTGTTGTATGTAAGTGAAGAATCACTAAATTCCACTCCTGAAACCAATATTAAACTATATGTTAGCTCTACTGAATTTAAATAAAACCTTTAAAATAAAAAAATGGATTTTGTGAATATTTTCTTCCAGGCTGATTTTTCTATTCATCTTCTTAACTTTGGCTTTTGAGCAAAATTTAATTTTGATGTAGCCTAAGTTATCATTTCTTTTATAGTTATTACATTCTGTATTCTAAAAGTCTTTACCTACTCCCAGTTCGAGATAATAATTTCTTAGAGAAATTATCAGAGAGAGACAGAGACAGAGTACGAGCAGGGTAGGGGCAGAGAGAGAGAGAGAGAGAGAGAGAGAGAATATCTGCAGCAGGCTTCAGGCTCTGAGCTGTCATCACAGAGCCCAGTGCAGGGCTCAAACTCACGAACAGTGAGATCATGACCTGAACCAAAGTCGGATGCCTGACTGACTGAACTATCCAGACGCCCCTTGAGTAATTTTTTAATATGCATGTTTGGTGGTCAGATTTTTATAACAGAGTCTCAAATATACTGTATTTCTGTCATCTCAGACATGATCTAGTCCTTAGTAGTATCAAAATTCCCATAAACAGCTCTATACTCCACTACTGAAAAACAGTGGTCTCTAATTTTGGATTTATTTTTAACTGCTACTCGTAAACTATGAAATAACGAAATGAATACACTGAACTCATCACTCAGGGCAAGAGCTGGAATGTTTCCAGTGCTACTGTGTTTGCTGCTTCATTCCCATCACATGAGTTTGGCCCTAGATGCCTGCAGATGCAAGTGGTCAGGAGTCCCTCTCTGAGTGAGGTACACAGTAATCAAGAGATTGTTTTTAAAAAGATAACACCCTCAACTGAGAGCTAACGTGTCATTCCCACTTGGTCTGATTGAAACATACTTTCATTGATCCCTTCAGAAACCAGCTCCAGAGCACCTGTATGTTCAAGGCTCTGTCATAGGTGCTACAGTGGAAGACAAGTGTGCTCAGTCAGTCTATCATTTGTAACGCTCCAGCTTAAGGGACAGTTATATCTAGTGAAGTGTTTTTGTGCTTCTGCTACTGATAATGTGACTGTCTTAGAAAAATCATACTATGTCCAGTGCCTTCGTATTCGTTTGTTTTTTTTTTCCCCCCTGCCTTCCCCCTCCCCCAACTTGGGGAAGAATATCTATTTTTACTTCACTGGCATGCTGCAAATGTTAAAGAGCTGGATCCGCCAGAGTCCTTAGGGCATGGGAGGAACTTGCTTGATGAGAATACTTCAGGATGTGGTTGCTTTTTGGGTACATTTCTCAGTTCACTGGGGGAAACTTGCTCCCATGTCAGGACATGTAACATGGAGCTCTGCATGCCCTGCATGAGCTGTCAGGAGCAGTGTGAGAAGTGGAGTGGGTGGAAGTGTTGGGGAGAAGTGCAGCATGGTATCATAGAGGACGTCTCTCCTGGGGGGAGTGGCAGGGACTGATACTAAAAGTCCTGTTGTCCAGTCTTGGCAAGAAAATTAAAAGTAGGAGAAATATTTTGAGGCAGGAGATTCATATCAGCATTTCAAAATGAAGTGGCCTTTGCTTCATCACTGCCTTGAGGATATTTACTTGTTCAGTATGTAGGATTGGCAGGTTTCTGCTTACGGTGCTGTCCACTGCCTCCCCCGCTTTGCCACTCCCACTGGGCTTTCCAACTGGATTTGGAAATCCTATTCATCACAACTGTGGCCTAAGTGTTTCCTACCAAGGCTGTACTTGGCTTTAAGATTTATTCTTCCATATTGCACGGACACGGATTTTCTGGAACTGTTCAGTATTGGAGCTCATATGGCCTCATGGGGGCTATCCTTACATATTAAGTGAAATGACTGAGTTGCAGAGATGCTTTGACATGGTAACTTGCTGCAGGACTCTCCTGTCCTGTCTGTCCTTCATTTTATTGTGAAGTCATGGCTTCCACCTAGCCCAGTCAGTTCCATGCGATTACAGAGTTGGTAGGAATTTTGGTCCCATATTTCAGGGGGAAAAAAAAATTAACATCATTGCTCAGGCTCTGGAGTCAGGCTGACCTCAGTTCAAATCTTGCTAGTTGTGTGGCTATGGGTGAGTCTCTTAACGCTTGTAGCACTTTGTTTCCATGTCTCTAAATTGAAGATAATTCCAACCTCCAAAGAATTGTTGAAGAGTTATTGAATAAGATCCTGTATTTAAAGTACTTTCATTATAATGGCTGGCTCTTAAATTTTCATCAAACCATAGCTGTTAATAGCATCACCTTCCTGGAGACGTTTAGGAATGCTCTCAAACCATTTTGTACCTGCTGAATTCACCCCTCACCTGATCACATTGGTCAATAGTTTAGTATGTGGCTAATACTAATAAAATCTATACGTGTGGTCTATTCTAGAAGCTCTTTGTTACCCAGTGTTTGCTTAAAGCCAAACCAAGTATTCTGAAAATTGATGCTTAATAGACAGGGGGAATGCATGTAGAGATGTGTAGACTCATCTTTGTTTATACAAATACTAATAAGTGACATTTCTTTAGGGAAAGGTTAGTTTTATCTTCATATTTTTCATAATTAGTCTTTACTGAGAAAATAGTTTCATACTGATTTGACTATCTGAGACAGATTATTGCTTTCCTTAAAGGTATTTGTAAGCATTTGTTGATTAAACTTGTCAAAGGAATAGTTACAAGGATTTCCAGTAAAGCAAGAGAGCATCTACTGGAGCCATGGAAAGTTCGCTGAAGCAGGAGTTGGCAGATGTGGATCTAGCTCTGTTGCTGCTTGGCTTTGGGAAGGTACTATCCTCATCTGTGGAATGGGGGGTAATGGATCACCCTCAGAGTCCTTTCCTGCTTACAGGAGTCCTGAGAGTCCTGGGCCCTGTTCTTGTAATTGCTACTGGGACACCCCTTCTCCCAGTCACCTGCAGTCTGTGTTACCCCTGTGAGGCTGCTCCCACCAGACACGTCTGCTTGATTCTCTTGGCCCTGCCACGGATCAGCCCTTAGTTTGTCATTCTAGCTTGGATGGAGAGATGAATAAAACATTGTGGTTCTAGGAAGGTTTAGGTAGCAGTCTCCTTGCAGAAGGAGGGAGGCCCTGCATGGCAGTTTGAGTTCTTTGTAGTTACATGTGAAAAGCAGTATAGGTTGCCCTAGCTTTGCACAGTTTCAGTGTGTACAGGTTTCAGAGTTGAGATAAATCACACCAGATCCCCACAACATGCTTTGGATTGCAATTACATCAGTGTTCTCATTGAATAATTGCCTTAAATATGAACTGTGTTGCTAGCACTTCAGTCCACACACCACTATGTAAATAACAGATGCGTGGCGCAATCAGTAACCAATGACGTCACCTTTTTCAAAGTCTTCATGATTGATCTCTGCCTACTGTTCGTCCATGCAGGCACAGACAGCAAAGTGTGTAGTTAGTTGTCACCATCTTGTCTCTCCATGACCACACACATGACCTTACACACAAACAGATCATTGAGAGAGGGAATGAGCCAACACAGATGAAAGTGCATCAGAGAAATGAGAAGTGATCCTGCCAGAGGGAAGATTAAATTGAATGTAAATGAGGTTAGAGGAGAGAGCTGATTGGGGTTGGAATGTTCACACTGTCACATTGAGATGTTCTAGATCTGCAGCCAGAGGTCGTTAAACTTGCAGCAATGATCAGAATCCATGGAGAGTGTTTGTGATGAAAGTAATGAAATGTCACAGAGGAAGTGGTACCAGTAAAAAAAAAAAAACAGAAACAAAACTACGTATTAATTAATGAAACTCGGCCTATTTCATGGCACTGAAAGTTGGGCAGATGAAATACTGGAAGCTGATCGAAGTTTAGGACTTTGTAGTTTACCAGGTCATAGAAAAGATGCTCACTCTGTATTCTATGCTTACATAATTTGGAGAAGGCACATACTGTTCAAGCTACTTGTAAGTTTTTTTAAAAGAAAATAATTTTCAGTGTTTCTAACGTTTTCATTTACAGTTTTACTTTATTTCATTACACAGTTAATACCAACTAAGATTTTTCATGTTTGGACAGAATTTATGTAGGTCATAGAATAGTCATTTTTGCCATCATTTAGGGCTGCTTTTTGTAGTTGCTGTTAGAGCCTGGCCCTACCATGCGAAGCAAGGATTGCCTCTAGTAGTGTTCTGACCCTGGACAGGACTCAAGTCCACCCAGATCTGTCCCAGAAGGAAGGTGTTGTCTCATTGTCCCAAGCTTCAACCTGGATCAGATCTTAATCTACTCTTTTGATGTGTTTACAGCAGTGCAGTGAGGTAGATACAACAAAATTGTTTCCTTCTGCCCATTCCGCTGCGCCAAGATTCTCTTCTTGGATGTCATGTCCTTATCCTCGTGTGGTCACTGCTCAGTAGTG
The DNA here is from genome assembly GCF_007474595.2 of Lynx canadensis. NCBI lineage: Eukaryota > Metazoa > Chordata > Mammalia > Carnivora > Felidae > Lynx > Lynx canadensis. Next base: position 141,606,833 of record NC_044303.2, read on the forward strand.
CATTTACTATACTTATCTTCCCCTGACTGTCTCCCCTGCTTGCTTCCTAGGGGCAGAGACTAGACGTTGTCCGTCTCTATCAGCTTTTTCTCCCAGTTCATAACACTTTATAATAGATCATCAATACATACTCTTTGAATGTTCTCTATATTATTAAAGCAAATAAAAGGATCACTTAACCCTTATTCTTTACAAATCAAATTCATTCGTATGCCTTTAATAATTATTTTTAAAGTTTATTTTCTGAAATTTTGAGATTTGCCTCAGTGAAGGGTCAGTAAATACTTACAAGTGGCCATGACTAACAAACTAAGTACTGATACATAGAAAATTTTTTTAAGTTTTTTAAGTTTTTTTTTTTTATTTTGAGAGAGATGGAGACAGTGTGAGTGGGGGAGGGGCAGAGATAGAGGGTGAGAGACAGAATCCCAAGCAGGCTCCACACTGCCAGCACAGAGCCTGACAGAGGGCTTGATCTCAAGAATCATGAGATCATGACATGAGCTGAAATTAAGAGTTGGACACTTAACCAACTGAGCCACCCAGGCACCCGATACATAGAATGTTAAATAGGGAGAGGGACTGTATCAATTTAGGTCTTTTTGGTTTTCTTTGGTTGCAAGCGAGAGCTGCCTTATACAACCAAGTAAATAAATGAATAAAAACGTATTCGTGCAATTTTTTTTTCTTTGTAGAATTCAAGGAGGAATTGAAAGCTCTGGCTTAGAAAGTGTGGCAGTGAGCCATCTCTGAGTACTTTGACAGCAAGAGTTGAAGGCTCTTGCTTCCATATCTCTACTATTAATGAGCTACAGGTCTCATTTCCTGGCCTTTGTGTCTCTTTTGTTCAAATCCCAAATTTCTGGAAACAGAATATCATTAGCCCAGCTGCGCTGGGAGATAGGGGCAGAAAGTCCAACCCTAGTTACTTGGGCCCACGACTTTCCTAGAAAAGATGCAATGTTCCAGAGATAGGCATACATCAAAAAAAGGTAATTACTATAGTACTTCACTGTAAAATGCATATATATTTTTATTCCTGTAGATTTTTCACTTAGGAGTTGAATTATTGAAAAGTAGTCTTTCTGATTTTTTTTAATAAATGGGAAGAATTTTATTTTTTTAAGTATTAATTCCTGTTAACATACAGTGTTATATTAGTTTCAGGTATACATTATAATAACTTAATAGTTCCATACATTACCCTTAAGTGGGAAGAATTTTAAACACTACCCAAAGAAATTCTCTCATGAGTGCTTTTACAATATAATTAGTCTTGTTTTAAAATGAGGATGTTCTTATTTAGGTAGGGTGAGGCCAACAGATCAGGAAATGACTATGATTAAACAGTTTGTCACTTGGAGGAGGGGGCACCCTATGCCATGACAGACCACACGATTAGCACCAAGGTTGCTCAGGAGGCAGAGAGACCAAGAGGAAAATGTGGGCAAGAGTCTCACTGTGGCTTCTGTGGGAAGGAATGGGTAAAGGAGAGTAAGCAGGTTTGGCCAGCTTGAATCATCGCAGGGGAATTTGGGGCATAGAGGTTTGTCTCTGGTTGTTTGATTCCTGGCCCTGGAGTGATTAGGGTAGGTGGAATAGTGGTTCCATGCATTAAAGCGTGATAAAAGAAGTGGTAGGAGTCTGGGCTCTGCATTGATTTGCATTTGAAGGGTGCTTTTCTAGGCATGTTTTCTGCTATTTCCAGAAATTGACTAACCCTCTTTGGAGGCACAGGGTCACAGGGCTTTAGATGTCAAAGCGTTAGAACTACAGAAAATAACAAGACATGGTTGGTTAATACCGTTGCTCACTTTGAATCAGTTTTGTGAGTTCTCATGTGAAATCCAGTATAAGTTCCTCAAATGGCCTTAATGTGACCCAGCCCTCTGCTGCAAACTAGACTTTGCCTCTCACTCTTCCCTCTGTCAGAGTGGCTTCCTTACAGTTCTTTGAACACATCCAGCACACTTCCCACTCTAGGGGCCAGTAGAGCCCCTCCTGCTTGGAGTGCTTTTCCTTCAGGCATTTGTGCCTATGTTACTTTTTCAGCGAGACCTACTCTAACCACTTTCCTTAATGTTGCTTCCAGTGCCCAGTTTTGCTCTCCCTTCCCCTCTCCTACTGTTTGTACGTAGCACTTAGCACTTTTAACATTCAGTGTCATTTGCTTACTTTTCATGTTCTTTACCCCTCTACCTCTATAGTGCAAGGGTCTTTATTATTTTCATCACTGTACTCTAAGCAGTTAAAGACAATGCTGGGAACGTAGTAGGTGCTTGGAAAATTTTTGTTTATTAATGACATTATTTTTCCAAAAGTGGAACAGTCTGTAAGTATTACGAGGTTAATCTTCAGCAGTGCCCAACATGGGAGTACAGTGTGTTCTTATTGTATTAGTCAGTTATTGAGGCCAGATGGTATAAAGGAAATCTAAAGTGTTGAGATTCTTGTTTAGCAAGTCCTAGTTCAGCTAGAAAGAGGACTGAGAAGAAATTCTCTCATCTTATAAAACAGATGAACATAAGGGAAGGGAGGCAAAAATAATATAAACACAGAGAGGGGGACAAAACATAAGAGACTCTTAAATACAGAGAACAAACAGAGGGTTCCTGGAGGGGTTATGGGAGGGGGGATGGTTTAAATGGGCTAAGGGGCATTAAGGAATCTACTCCTGAAATCATTGTTGCACTATATGCTAACTAACTTGGATGTAAATTAAAAAATAAATTTAAAAAAGAATTAACTCCAAAAAAAGAAAAAAGAAGAAATTCTCTCATCTTTTCCGACTTTTAAGCCCTGTGTATTGAGTTTTTCATGTTAATACCATAGCTGTTATTGACTTTACACACAAACCAATTTATTCTACCCGACTTGTACACTGTAGCTCTCTTGTTAATAGTTTCATTTGAAGACTTTCTCTTCATTATCAAATCCACAAGGCTGTGCCCTTCAATTCTCTTAGAAGAGCCACCTGCCACTTCTTCCTAGAAGTAGCTCTGTGGTCAAAAACTTTTAGGAGCACTCTGGAGTGAGGAGTGACAGACCTAGCCCAGGGTGAGCTCTTAATAAGTGTGGCTGCATCCTGTGTTACTAGTGTGTGATTTCAAGCCATGTGCTAAGAAGAAAATGTCAAAATCTCATGAATGGACACTTTTCTAAAGAAGACATCCAGATGGCCAGCAGGCACATGAAAAGATGCTCGACGTCACTCCTCATCAGGGAAATACAAATCAAAACCATGCTGAGATAGCACCTCATGCCAGTCAGAGTGGCTAAAATGAACAAATCAGGAGACTATAAATGCTGGAGAAAATGTGGAGAAATGGGAGCCCTCTTGCACTGTTGTTGGGAGGTGCAGCTGCTCTGGAAGCATTGTGGAGGTTCCTCAAAAAATTAAAAATAGACCTACCCTATGGCCCAGCAATAGCACTGTTAGGAATTTGCCCAAGGGATACAGGAGTGCTGATGCACAGGGGCACTTGTACCCCAATGTTTATAGCAGCCCTTTCAACAATGGCCAAATGATGGAAAGAGCCTCAATGTCCATCAACTGATGAATGGATAAAGAAGATGTGGTTTATATATACAATGTAATACTACTTGGCAATGACAAAGAATGAAATCTGGCCATTTGTAGCAATGTGGATGGAACTGGAGGGTATTATGCTAAGTGAAATAAGTCAGGCAGAGAAAGACAGATACCATATGTTTTCACTCATATGTGGATCCTGAGAAACTTAACAGAAGACCATGGGGGAGGAGAAGGGGAAAAAAAGTTACAGAGAGGGAAGGAGGCAAACCGTAAGAGACTCTTAAAAACTGAGAACAAACTGAGGGTTGATGGGGGGTAGGGGAGAGGGGAAGGTGGGTGATGGGTATTAAGGGGGGCACCTGTTGGGATGAGTACTGGGTGTTGTATGGAAACCAATTTGACAATAAATTTCATTAAAAAAAATAAAATACAGCTTAAAAAAGTAAATAAATAAATACAAGTTCTATTAAAAAAGAAGAAAATGTCAAAATCATGTTGAAAATGTTTCTGTCTCTTCTGGAAACATGGTATTTGGGAAAACAGGAAATGACTTAAACAGTGTAAAACAAATGACATTTATGATGCATTCAGATATTTAATGATGTTAAGGAGCTATTGGGGAGGTTTAGGTATGAGATGGTGTTGTGGTTTTCTTTTCTTTCTTTTTTTTTAAGTCTTTAACAGATACCAATGAATGAAATAATGTGATATGCAGGCCTTGCTGCAAACCAGTGCAAGTGTTGAAAATTGGGGAAGGGTAGAAATGAAGACAGATTGGCCTGGAGTTGGTTATTGCTGAAGCTGGGTGTTGGGTGCATTAGGTTTATTATAGTATTGTGTCTATTTTCTATATATTGCCAATTTTTAATTAATAAAACATTTTAAAAATGTAATGGTAATGGCTGCACAATTCGTCTTTCTGAATGTAAACGAAGCACATTGATATTTCATCATCAAGAATGATATTGGTTATTGGCTTAAAGGCACTTCATGTTGTGACAAAAACCCTTCTGTTGCTAACTGTTTAAACCAGGAGTGGATGCTGAAAACCATTAAATGCCTTATCTGTGTCTTGAGATAATTGCATCTCTTTATGAGAACCTCTTATTTCTAATCATAGTAAATAAAACCCTTCTGCGTTTTGCAGAGAACTCTACAGTTAGTTAACCTTTAACTCACCAAATATTTCTGAGCAGCTAGTAAGTGCCATCTTGGCACACGGGTGAGGGAGGGGGTAGCTGGGAACGTGGTAGGCAGGTCCTTGCGGTCCTGAAGCTCAATTCCAGTGGGAGGATAGAGCATAATCAAGCAAATAAATGAACAAGTTCAGGTGGTGAGAAGGCTTTCTCGGGCTTTCTGCCAGAGAATCTGGTGCTGGAGCCCCGGGGCTGGTGAGGGGGACACAGGGTATTGCCACCTTCTTTCCAGTGGGGCTGCACTTCTCAGGCAGAAAGGAGCAAGTTTTCCTCAATTTGGCTCCATTATCTTCACATTTCATGGTCATTCTTTCCAGACTCTAGCATGAGTTGGGTGTTAAAATTAGTTTTTGAGGTTGCTTTGAGTTATTTCCCTTTCCTGTGTCTTTCTAGGGATCTAATTGCTAGGCTCAGAGGGTTGGTCTTCAGGTACTGTGAGGCCAACACCACCTGTATTGGAACCAAATAGGTATAAGTGTGAACCGTAGTCTCACCTGTGTTAATTATCCTGTTAATTTCACTGCTTAAATATTTAAAAACAAAGCCAGCTGGGGAAATTAAAAATGAGCATCAGCCACCACCAGTGACTGAGCGCCTGCTTCGTGCTCCTGTAAGTTTCACAACTAGCTGGCATGGCATGTCTGACAATGGAGGAACTGTAGGAAAAATGAAGGAAATACCTTGTTCAAAGACACACTGGAACCAGTTGGGGGAGCTGGGATTTGAACTCGGGTAGCTTCTCTCTAGACACTGCATTTTTAACCATTATACCATAGACTTGTTTTTTAATAGAGTCTCGCAAGAATGATGATTTCTTGTAAGATGCTTTTCTGTGTGTGTTTCAGGTTTTGCTGATCTTTGCAAAGGAAGATAGTCAGAGTGATGGATTCTGGTGGGCCTGTGACCGAGCTGGTTATAGATGCAATATTGCCCGGACTCCAGAGTCAGCCCTGGAATGCTTTCTAGATAAACATCATGAAATTATCGTAATAGATCACAGACAGACTCGAAACTTTGATGCAGAAGCAGTGTGCAGGTACCTTCCCTAATGTAACATGCTTACTAAACGTTCACCCAGTAGCTAAAAATGAAATTCATTTATACATGTCTTTAGTTCCATCCCAAGTATTTCTAAAATGTGTGTTGATGTTTCTTGTTTTAAAAAAATTTTTTTTAATGTTTGTTTCTTTTTGAGAGAGACAGAGACAGAATGTAAGTGGGTTAGGGGCAGAGAGAGAGGGAGACACAGAATCCGAAGCAGGCTCCAGGCACCGAGCTATCAGCACAGAGCCTGATGCGGGGCTTGAACTCATGAGCTGTGAGATCATGACCTGAGCTGAAGTCGGACACTCAACCGACTGAGCCGCCCAGGCACCCCTGTGTGTTGATGTTTCTAAGCAGTGTATACAGATTTCTGTGATGAAAGCTATAGGTCCTCCTATGAATTTATTTCACCTTTTCTGTTTTTCCACGTTTGAGTTCCATTGAATTTAGAGGTGTGATCTGGGTGCCTCAGAAAATGTCAAGGTGTTTTTTTCTCCCTCTGAGAATTGCTCATATTTCACGCGTTCACACACAAAAGACATTAAAATTCACACAGTTCTTATTATACAGATATGGTTTGGATTTAAACCAGATATTTTAATCTTAATTATTCTGTCCCCAAATGAACATCAGAAATGTGTGAAATACACATTTTTCCCTGCCTGACACAGATGGGGTAGATCGTACAGTAATCGCGGAGCAAAGGCAGCCACTTTACAGCCGCAGGAAATCTTCCAGGGATCCAAACTCTCCGCTTGTTTACAGAAACGCTTGCACTCCGGGGGGAGAAATGCATGCCTGTTCATAAATAAATGCAGTCCTAAGAGTTAGCCGTGGATGAACTGATCCGTTTAGCAGAATTGGAATGCTTTGAAGCTAGATGGCAAGAGGTCACTAATTAAATGCTAGACCGGCACATACTCCAATTACATATGGAGCTGGAATTTTCTTGAATATTAGTAAGTGAAATGAAACACAGGGAAGTGGGTTCTCAGATCCTTTGGTACTCTGGCAAGAAATGATTGGATTAAGTAAGAGACGTTTCTCATCAAAGGCCTGGCCTTGTTATTTTTTGACCATTTTCATTTTCCTAAAGAAGAATTTTTCCTACAGAACATATTTTAACATGTCTTATTGGTCTCAGATATCTTGGCATGCTGCATAGAAATGTTTTCCTACTCATTTATTATATATGTGAATAAATACATCATAAAATATTTGGATGATACTCTCAGTATCAGGAATTTTTTTTTTCTTTTTAAATGATTGAACGGACAGCATTGGGTCCTTTATAAATAGATCTACTTTTTCTTGGCCTTGACTTTTCTTACATGATTTTTCTACTAAAAACGCCATAATCCTTTGTGCATACATGGAATGATTTAAGACAAACTTCAGGTGTAAAAATAAAAAAACTCTTGTAATTCAGGTAAAGACAAAATTTAGCCGATTTTACCATCTTCCTTCAATATAAAGAAAAGTAGTTTTGATGTCTAATAAATATACTTCTGTCTCAGCCGCACAGAAAAACAGTGGGGGATCTGTGCAGGTAGAAGCCAGGTTGTGTATCTGGGAGTGTGATTACTGCCTGTTAGTGGTTATGTCACGTGCAGCCAGAATCCTGAATGTGTGGCTGCCAGCACATGTTCCTAAGATGTGTAAGGGACCCACTTCTGACACATGCGCAATCTTCATTGTCATCTCTGGTCCAGGATCCCTGGATTTTTGAGCTAGACTGGACCTTAGCTTAACATGCTTCCTTGGACCCGTGGCCCACCTGTTCCAGTCCCCCTTAGTCCTCTCAGTCAGGAAGAGGTTCAGGTGTCTCTGACCATACCAGTTTCTTTGGGAGGAAGAAGAATGAAGAAATACCGACAAGCAGCAACCCAGAACATGCAAGCCAGTTTCAGAAGAAGCTAAGTGAACATTGGCCCCAGCCCTGTTATGTTCGTAACAAGAGTTTGAGCCTCTTGAGGCCCACCCCTTAGAACATAGCCTAGCAGTATAGCCTTAACACCTCACTGGGGTGGAAGAGGCTCAACAAAGGTGAGAAGTGCTTAGTATTTCCCTAGAGAGTAGGGCACACCTCTGACTTGCTGTGCATTTTTGTCATTAGGTGCTGCTGAGAATTCAGTAGGTTCGTAGGTAGACAAAAACTATACCTTCACCTTACCAGGACTTGTGCTGTGGGATGGCTGAATTCAGGAAGTAGTCTATGCTAGCATTGGAAGGGATATTGACTTACTCCTCTGTTCCACAGTGAGTGAAGCCATTGAACTTAAGGAGTTTGTTCAAATACCATTTATCCACCAGGGAAACCTTTACTTCCCAGGAAGACCAGAGCTGGTCATTTTTTTGAGCCTTCCACCCACGTAGAGTGAGGTCTCCAGGAATAGGAAATGGGAAGGTACATTTTTTGAGAAAGGTCAGGAAATTTTAGAGTTGAAGGAAATGAAGCAATACAAGCTGGCTTTTTCTGGGGGAGCGGTAGTACAAACATGTTGAAATGGAGAAGAGCTGAAATGCCAATAGCTAGAAAGATCAACAAATACATGCTGTTTCACAAATGACTCAGGAGCAGCCTTGAGCCTTCTGTTCTTGGAGATGATGGTTCTCTTCCCAGGGCTCTCAAAATAAACAGAGTCCAGACCAGGGAGATGGGTCAAAACAAGCATACTGCTTGTTTGTAATAAGATTCAAGTATGGGACCCTTGATGAAAAGTTCATCCAATTCACCACCCCTGACCAGAATAATCCAGAATCTGAGCTGCAGGAATACACATAGCACATTTTCTAAGAAGATGCACAGACCTCAAAATTCTATATCCTTAACTATTTTAATCCTATTAAATTCCTAGGGAATAAAGTACATACAGGTGGTCCTACTACAACAGGTATCATCACAGTGATAGACGCTATATTGCAGCTTTTCTCAGCCCTAGTTGACAATCCAGTTGTCTCAAGTATTTGAGCCAAACAACAGTGCAACCAACAAAATTAGGTGTTTGTTTGTACCACCCTTAATAGGCTTTAAACTGAGTTTGTATGTCCAGCTGCCAGTGAGTGTATTAATTTTTATAATAAGGTCATCTTTCTGGGCTCCCTGCTATTTTAAAAGAAAAAAAGGTCCAATGCAATGAGCTCCCCAAGTACAAACTGATAACTAGAGACCTCTAGGACTGCCAGTTTTTTTGCAGAGTGGAATTTCAGTCAGAAAACATGGAATTTAAGTGGAATTTGCCAGTTTTTGAAGTGGAAAATTGGCAGGTCTGACCTATTGGATAATTGCCTTGGCGTTAAAAACAAAATCTTTTTTTTTTTTTTCCAGTAAAACAAAGAGTTCGTCCTAATCTACAAGGGCATCTTTCTTTGTTGTCTTGCATGTGTTTTTAGACTTTGTCTTGATTTGGTTTTGTGCCATTTTCAATGTGAAGTTCCGCATGCGTTCATTGTAACAAAGCTTAGATCACTTGGTTTGACTTGAGCCTTTTCATTGCAGGTCGATCCGAGCCACGAATCCCTCCGAGCACACGGTGATCCTGGCGGTGGTTTCCCAAGCGTAAGCTCACCTCCGTCCCCAGCTGGAAGTAGTACTGTTCATTCTGAAACATTTGTCTGGTGGAATCCAGTCTTTGAGCCAGCACAGCACTGGGCATGCCCTCAGCCCTACAACACCAACCTTAGATCTCACTCTGTGGGGGTGTTCTTTGTTTTGCAAGTTTCTGGAAATATTCACCTTTTTCTCTGTCATATTTAATTGCTGTTAACACATACCTGTACATCTTAGGAAAAAATGAGCACTCCTCGCATGATAGAAATAATGAGAAAATCTGACAAAGAGGTCTGGGGAGAACATTGTTCCCGCTTATCTTTTCTTTGAAGATAAGAGCAGGGAGAATGCTTGGTTTTCACTAAAGAAACAAATTACAGCATGAGAACAAAGAAGCACTCTAAATACGCTGGAAGGAAAGGATTGTATAATTTGGACTGTGACTCTTCAGTGTCTAGAAGCAGGACACAAGGTTGCATGCCAACGTTGGAAGGCAAAAAAGGGGGATTGGGCTGTAGGTATGAGATGGTGGGATGAGAAGGTTCTCTTCAGGGTTTGTTGTCTGAAATGGCCACCACTTAGGATGAAAGACCTCGAAGAAAAAAAGTTGTTTGTACAAGCTACAACCCTTGAAATCCTTGCAGTATCCAAATTGTGGTGTTTGCTTAATGCCATCATTAGCTTCTGAGAGACTAAGACCTTTATTTAGGGCCTAGGACCTACTGCACTTGGCTCCATTGTGGCAGCTCTCACAGAGTCTGCAGCAAAGTTGCTGACAAGCCGGCCACAGAGACTGGGGAGTTTAGGTCTCCCCCAGGCAAGCCTGGCCCGGGGAGGTTTGAAATACTGTCTTCTAAAGCCATATTGGTACAGGAGGAAGTCCTAGCTCCATAGTTTTACCCCAACCAAAGACTTCCTTCCCCGATATTCCTTGGGTCTGTTGTTGGGAGCTGTGTCACTTCACTTGGATTCCCGCTGTGGGCTGTGGGCCAAGGAAAGGAAAGAAATTATCCTCATTGGTTCCTTACCACTTCATTATCCTCATAGGATATATGGGGTCTCAAGGAGAATGAGTGAGGGGAATCAAGATGTACACTCAGCCTTCTTTGCCCCCTTGTTTGTATTTTGTCTTGTGGGCACTGTGAGGTCTTAATAGGGTGTTAGAGTCTCAGACATGGATACCAGGAGATACCAGGCCACGTGCATATTCCCCAAGGCTGACTCATTCCATGGACCCAGAAGAGAAATACTAATTTTTTTCTAGTCACATATTAAAAATACTTACTGATCCTTGACAAATAATGATTTGCTGTGGCTTGTTATTTTTCACCCTTTCCCCCCTATTTTTTAAATAATATATTTTTTACAGATAGAGAATAATAATAAAATGAATGCTGAGTTTGTGCAACACAGCTTATGAAATAGAATGTTGTTGCTACCTTCAGACTCTTGTGTGCCACCATACCCCCGCCCCCATCCCGATCTGTCACTCAGAGAAGGTAGAATCTAGAGTTCCATGGTAGAAAAGAGAGGACTGCGCTTTCCTATAGGGAAGGCATGAGCTATAGGTAATGCCACCAACAAGCACCGGGATTTCTCTTCTTGTTCTCCACCTGCCCCTCCACCCATTTTATTTATGTTTTATTCCATTTTCCTTCCCTGTTTCCCAACATAGCATGTCTTTGTCATGCTATGAGCAGACACTCATTGTACTCAGATTGTTCTGAGACCCAACTATAGGCTCAGTATAGGAAACCTTCCATGAAATGAGGGACAATACCCTCAGTTTTTTTTCTCTTTTTCCCTTCTACCTTGGCATTCTTAATGACCCTTCTTTTCCATTTGGTTATGGGGTGTTGCAGTCTATAGTGCCAGTTGACTTCCTCACTTTGCAAGTTGGACCCAGCCAGGTCTTGGGGTGGGTGTTGTATTTCCAGAAAGTTTGGGGGAAAACATAAAGTATAGTCTCTGGGATGAGCAATGCACCCACCTTGTCCCATCCATGTGTTTCAGCTTTCGAGGCCAGCCCAGCTTTGGAGATGGCCACTCATGTGTGCCGTGGTCATGCTTTCAGGCACACTGCTGGAGTTTTCTCTCCTGTTGGTGTTCTTTTTGCATCTGGAAGGCAGATGTGGGACTCTGGGTCCTCGAAGGCAGGTACATCCCATGGACACATGCTGGTCAGGAAGCCACTCTTAACGCAAACTCCATGCTTGCCTCGCTGCTCTCTCTCCATGTTTCAGTGTGAGGAACGCTGGTTTGTATCTGGTGAGTGACTGCATTTTCTGCTTTGCTGCAGATCAGGCGACCATGAAGAGGCCTCGGTCCTCCCGCTCCTACATGCAGGCTTCAATAGGGTATGTATGTAGGAGGTGACTCAGCACCCCTGTCCAGTACCGATGCTTCATCCTTGGTTCTCACCTAATAGCACAGCCACAGATAACCTTTAAGGGAACTGAGCTCCAGGACCTTGAGGGAAAGGATGTAGCTGTTCTCACAGGACAGTAATAAGCGACTGCTACTCAAGCTTTTTCTCTCATAACTTCATGTGTCTTAGTCATAGAAATGTAATGACCTAAAGGCACATTTTATTATCAACAGGTCAAAATTCTATAGTCCCAAAGTAACCTCACTTAAATGAGTCCAGTCAGTGAGACTCAGTCTTTGTATGTGAATGTTATACGGTATATGGTTAAAGTCCACCAAATTGGCACCTAGGGTTCTGTGTGCCTCAGGGCCCAGCCAGAGCTTATACCCTAGGGACAGACCCATGATGGCTTTCACATCTGTCAACTCGTGGTTTAAGCCATCCGTGTCAGCAAAGAAAAGTTACTTGAGTCACAACTACATGAATAACACTAATGTTCAATGTAAAGCTTGAGATGGATTACTCCACTGGCTATGACACCAAGAGAGAGGCGCAGGTTGTTCCTGACTTAATTCCTCACGAGAAGGACAACTGTTCGAGAACAAGAGACTGCTGAGAGGATCCTAGGACATAGAGGTGAGGCTGAGGCACCCCTGCATCACAGGTGCAGTGTGATCACCCCTGCTGTGTCAGCAGGCCAGGTAGGAAAAGCAGTTATCCAGTGACCACGCTGCCCCTCCCCCGGCCAGTGCAGTGTCACCCGGAGAAGTCTTCCCTCATACTGAAGTGGAAAGGGGGCCCAGGGGTGACTACCAGCTCCCTGACCCCAGTGTTATGGGTTACTCTGTGGGAGCCCGTACTCTAATCTTGCAGTATGGGAAATCCAAGGAAGTCTCTGTGGCTCTGCCACTGGGAATGTGACTGAGGTGGGGGGCGGGAGAGGCGGGGCTGGGCAACAACCAGTCCCTGGATCTTGGCAGACTAAGTTCATACTTGCAGTTCCCAAGTAGTAACCCAACCAGTGGTTTTGCTCATCTTCAGGACCCAGTCACAGGTGCAATGTGACCAGAGAACTCTGCAGAGTGCTGATCTGCACTCTGTGAGGATTTGGATCCTCACAGGAGTTTTTGCTGGCCTTATAGCTGGTTTGCCCATCCTCTGTGGAGGGTGTCTTAAGGCCCTGTCTGACCAGAAAGACTGGCAACAACTCCTGGATGCAGTACAACCCCGGGGGCTCTTGAGGGAGGGGCATGCAGAGCTGATTGTCCCCAGAGTAGAGGCCGTACTGGGCATGCAATATTTCTGAGCTATCTGCTATTCAAAGGCAGATTAATTCATAGCCCAGGCTGAGGTTAGCTCCTAGCCTCTCCCAACCTGCAGAGCCAGTTTGGGAAATTGAGAGTAGCCTGGAGTGACCCCTCCCCTTCTTGCCCAGGCACGGGAAGCTACACTGGCTGTGGAGAGTGTCTTCCACCCCCTTCTGCCCAGAAGGGCTGGGGATAACTCCTGGATGCCACCCAACAACACTGGAGCCGACAGACTGGGCAAGGAAGAACTGATGGTTTGCATAACAAAGCCAATGGCACTATTCCATCGGGACGCTTGGCAAACAGGCCCCCTAGAGTTAAGACAAAGACTTTTACTAGCTTTAGAGCTGCTTCTCCTGCTGCAGGCAGGAAATGTAATTCGTAGCCCCACTCATCACTGAACACAGCGTTTAGCCTCTCCAGCCAGGGAACTGAACCACAGCACACAGAAAGCTGCATAGCCCTCTCAGCAGCCCTACATACAGAGGTGCTTGAACAGACTGTACAGCCTGTCTTCAGAACACAACTGGTGGCCTCACCTGACCAGGAAATTCAGTGCACATTCTGGCCTAATTTGGGTCCCTAAAAAAACAAGCAGTACAGGCCTGGGATCCCATCCTGCTGCCCTGCCAGGGCAGGGCCAGGAAGGTCGTTCCCAGACTCATCTACTACTGAATACGGTACACAGGTCTGACCATCTGGTAAGCCTGACCAGAAACTTCAGTCAACTGTAGAACCCATCCTGTAGCTTCGCCTGGGTAGGGAGCCAAGCCAGTAGCACACTGCTTCATCCCTGTCATGAGAGTCTGACACTTGCCTTGCCCTGAAATAGATCATAATAGCAGGCTCTACCTGATCAAGGTCATTACCAGGAATCACACCCAGAAACCCAGACTGAGCTGATGAAGTCTCTGCCAAAGCAAACCTATAAAGTCTGTAAGATGAGCCCAGGTACTCAGATGCACAGACACCAACAGAAGGAGTCAAGGATCGTGAAAAATCAGGTAAATATGACAACACCAAAGGAAACTAATAAAGCTTCGATAACTGATCCTAAAGAAATGGAGATCCGTGAAGTGTTAGAGAATTCAGAATAATCATCTCAAGGAAGTTGAGTAAACCACAAGAAAGCACAGACAAATAATGAAATTAGGAAAACAGTGCAAGAACAAAATGAGAAGTTTGACAAGGAAATAGCAGCCATCAAAAAAAAAAAATAGAAAAATCATAGAATTGAAAAATACAATAACTGAATTAAAGAACTTAGTAGAGAGTTTCAGAAGTAGACTTGACCATGTTGAAGAAAGAATCTGGGACCTGGAAAGAACCTGTGACCATCGGAAATAACCCAGTTAGAGGAATAAAAAAAAAAAAACAGAATGAAAAAGAGTGAAGAAAGCCTAAGGTAATGATGGGACACAATGGGGGGAGAAAAGCCCAATACTTATAATATTCTCATTATAGGTATTTGCAGAAGAAGAAGAAGGACAGAGAGTACATTTAAAGTAATAATGGCTAAAAACTTCTGGACCTGGGGAGAGAAATGGACATCCAGATCCATGGGGCCCAGAGGGCCCCAAATAGGTTGAACCCACATATGTAATGGTGCTTTGCTACCCTGGGTTAAAAAAACAATCCTTGTCATAGAGCACAGAGAAGCGGGAATGTGTGATGTGGTTTTGTGCTTTGGTATGCCTCGGTGTGCAGGAGCAGTTCTCTATAAAATACTCAAGGTAGCATAGTGGTTCACCTGTGTAATAGAAATATTTCTATTTAGCACTGTAACTCTCCTGACAACTTTGTCCATCATCTCCTCTATCAAAGGCTGGCATTGGGAGTCATGTCTTAATGAGAATGCCTAGGACAGTGCTTCTGAGTCCGGAAATGGAGAGTTGCAAAAGGAAATTGTCAAGCCATGTGGCTGAGACTTCCTTTCTTAGGCACTTCCTAAGAAATGATGTAGTCATTTGCAGCTTTCGTAGGTCTTATATTAAATGGTGATCCCCATCCCAGCCTTGTTCTTCACCTGTGAGGCAGGATCTCTGGGAGTGTGAGGAGGCAGGTTTTCTGCACTATCTGGGAGCTGACAGAATAGTGTGACACACTGTAGGTTCTGTCAGTGAGGATCTACATAGGTGTTATTAACCATCCTTCAGGAATATTCTGCTTGTAATTCAGTGAGCCTACCTCTAACTGGTTTAGAGATTGTCTGGAGGGCTGAGATTACCCATTATATCCAGGAGGAACACCTGACCCTCTTTGGGTACAAATGCCACTAAATAAATTGAGGAGGTGAAGTTCACAGTTTCCTTTTTACTCCTTTGGTAACCTTGGGTCCGTGCTGCTCTAGTAGGTTTCATTTCCCTTTGTTGGGCTGTGGTGCTGCTCTTGGCAGTCAGCCATTGTGGATAACGCTCTTCAAGGGAGCATGAAAGATAGTACCTGTCAGGGACCACCTGGCAATCTTTAATGCTGAGTCTGATCAAAGCCATTTACCAGCTAGGTCAGGGACCCCCCCCCCTCCCCAGATAGCTTGAGCTCTCCTGTGAGAAGCATGCCAAACCTACTGAGGCTTTACCTCCAGGGTTACTGTGGCTCAAGATCAGCTGAAGCTCTCCAGGTGGCTAGTCTCCTTTTTTGGGTAAAATCTTGTCTTTGGCAGCTTTCTCCCCAAGCACCCTTCCAAATATGCTGGCTATTCTTGAGTTTGTTTCTCATCTCTGGGTTGTTTTGACTGTATTAAATCATCTGCTAAAACTCTGGTCTGTGTTGCTAGCTAATTGGCCAATGCATCAGTCTGTAGGTCCCTGAGTGGGGATCCAGGAACAAATTGTGCCATCAGATATTCCACAACAGCTCTCCATGAAGCTTTGGTAGCTGTGTATAAGTGGCTCACTGCATGGTACTCAGTCCATTCGGAGCCTTTTACAAACCAATATCTTAATTAGCAAAGGGCAATAGCAGCTGCATTTATATCAACCTTTACGTGCCCCTTTTCTGTTTGAAATGACACTTACTTGCTCAACAGGTGTTCGTGAAGCACTTACTGTATGAAATACAATGGGGTAGGCCTGCTGTGAGTACAGCAGTTGGATGCGCTGGGGAGGCTTCCTGTGGAGGAGCAAGTGGAGAGCTAAGATGGACTCTTAGGCTCCATTTGAGGGGATTTACTTAATCCTCATCTACACATAAGAAATTTAATATTTTCTCCATTTTTGCACAGGAGGAAGCAGGCTCAGAATGCCTAAATAGTTTGCAAGAGCTCATAGTCATGGCAAAGTTAAGGAGGAACAATGTGTTATTTAACTCCAAACTCCATGTTGGGTCCACCAAAGTAGTAGTTCCCAAACTACTCTGTGGCGCACTAGTGTTCCAAAAGTTCTTAATAGGTGTTCCACGAAAAAAGGCTTCCGTGGTCAAATAAGCTTGGGAAATCAGTGAGAACTGTTCCTCCTCTTCCCACCCCTGGAAATGCACAATGCATGCTAGGAACATTGCACATGAGCATATTGAATGCTCTGAGAAGTTCTGTCTTAAAGAAACATTCTAAATTTCTGAATGTGGGGCCCACGAATCTATATTTTTAGAAGAATGCATGGTGATTCCTAGCGTATTGAAGTTTGAAGTTCACTACTTTTGATCCACTCACATTATTTCAGTAATAGGAGTTAACATAGCCTAGAAAACCACGAAAGAGTAGAATCTTGTACCTTCGGTCTATAGAAGAGTCATTAAGTGCCAAACAAGGGGTGTGCAAAACAAGGGCTCCAGTGTTTAGAAACCATCACCTGTAGAAAGCTCTTTTTCACTACAATGGAAGTTCTTAGAACTATAGAAAATAAGATCTCAGTAAGTTAGTACTTAAATGAAAGTGAAAATACAGTATGATTTTACAGACTGTACTTAAAGTATTACACACACACACACACACACACACACACACACACACACAGAGGCATTGGAGCTTAAGGGAGATAAACCAAACGTAATGGTATCTCCAGCTTATAACATTGTTAGTGACTTGGGGTTTTTTCCTCCATGACTTTCTTTACACATTTTTAAATTAATGTGTATAACTTTATAATTAAAAACAGATAATAAAATTTATTAAAATTGGTGTCTTTAAAAAAAAATCTGCCCAACTGTTGATTGTAACACTTTTGAAACTGATTTTTATCACAGATCCTTTTTAGTATCTTAGAAAGCATCTGCTCACAATGCTCAGAGCTTGTCTACAGGCTTTTACATAATCTCCACCCATCCAGAAGCTCAGCCTGAGCCTAATAACCATGTTTAACTTTGCAGAAAAAGAGAAAGTATTTCCCTTCTGTGTGTTTGTGTTCTGTGTTCATGCCCCCCCCCCTTTTCATTACCCTCTACCAGCTTCCCCCTGGAGTAGTGGGGAACCAGAAGTATTCCCCAGGGAGAAGCCATCCATGCTAGATGCATGGTGTGTGTGTGTGTGTGTGTGTGTGTGTGTGTGTGTGTGTGTGTGTGTGTTAGAGGAGAGTGCATTTGGCAATCAGAAGTTGAGGAAGTTAGCAAAGAAGGGTCTCTTCCCTTGAAAATGACCATTCATACTGTGGCACATAGTATGAGTGTCCAGTGTGGGGTTTGAAAAGACTTTTCTTAGTGCAAAATAAAGCCAAAATGTTTCAGAAATTAACAAGGGGGGAGATGCTGTCTCTGCCCTTGTATGTTTATTTTCCTGTGAGTATTTGTGATGAAGTTTTTCCCCACCTTTGTTACCAGGGGAGTTAAGCATACAGTATTACCTTATCGGTTGTTTCTCATACATTTAAACAAGCATTTCAAAGAGTTTGACAACTGTTTTGTTTCATTTCAATTTCTCAAGTTGTCTTATATAACAGAGTTACCTGGGGTGGGAAAAACTAAGTTCCTTTATTTGACTCCTTAAGAAGTCATTGTATGTCTTACATATTATCTTTGTTTTCTTTTCAGAGATTTATGGAGAATAGCAGCATAATTGCTTGCTATAATGAACTGATTCAAATAGAACACGGGGAAGTTCGCTCACAGTTCAAACTACGGTATGTAGCAAAAATAAGAAGGAACACAAGGTTAACAATGTTGTACAAAAGCTTCTGTCATCAGACTGATGTTCACAGGTTCCTAGCTGAATGCCAGGGATTTTGAAACTGTTAGACAGGTAATGGTAGCTGGTAAATGGCAGAATCCAAACTAGGAGCCCTGTGCTCAATGAAATAAATTAGAAAACATTTCTTTCTTTGACAGTATTTTCCACTAATTAAAGCAGTTTTAAAATTATAGTCTAGGAAAAGTAATGTTTAATTTTCATACAATTAAATTGAGATTAAGAGTAGCCTTTGAGGATTACCTTCTATTTACTACTCTTTTTTTTTTTTTAATTTTTTTTTTTTTTTAAACGTTTATTTATTTTTGGGGCAGAGAGAGACAGAGCATGAACGGGGGAGGGGCAGAGAGAGAGGGAGACACAGAATCGGAAACAGGCTCCAGGCTCCGAGCCATCAGCCCAGAGCCTGACGCGGGGCTCGAACTCCCGGACCGCGAGATCGTGACCTGGCTGAAGTCGGACGCTCAACCGACTGCGCCACCCAGGCGCCCCTATTTACTACTCTTTTAACATTTATAAGTTCTTGCTTGGATTGTTAAGAACAGGAGCAAACCCATGGTATACCTGTTATGCCAGCCATAATAATTGCTATGTAACCATGATAGCAATTTCATGAGGTTTGTTTGTGACCTCAGTATGCATGAAGTGTGTTCAAGAAACTTACTTTAAGTCTCCTTAAAGGCAAATAGTGCTTTAAAAGCAGGCTTTTCATAATGTTCACTTCTGAGATGGAATTGTCTAGACGTCTGTCTGCTGGAAAGATGTTCTGCTTCCGGGACATCTTGGGATATCAGGGCCCTAGCTCATGCCCGGTTTTGTGGAGCTTCCCCTCTAGCACATCAGACCTTGATTTCTTCAATGTATCCCCCTCAAGTAGGAGAGAAGGGCAGAGAGGAGGCTCTTGCCAGCCTATAGCTCCCGGGAGTCCAGCCCTTAACGGCTCCAGGCTTTTGGATGCCAGAAGGTCCCTGGCATGGTTTCTCTCTGTGGCCAACCCAGAGGTCATGACGGTTTCAGGCTTAGTGAAAAATAAGCAGGATAGCATCTCACCGTAATGATTATGCTTATCTTGATTACTTAATTGGCATTCAAAGTGGACAAAACCCTGTGTAAACTTAATTTTTCTCTGCCATCCTTGGAAGTAAAATGGATTGGCATAAACCCATAAAGGCAGGTTTTTCTGGGGTTTGTTTACCCTGGTCAGGGAAGTCACTTTTTGGTGGACAGAGAGCTTTAAGAAATAGTGTGGGGAGAAACAGTCACTTCCTTAGGCAGGGAAATATTTTTTTGAAAAGTCAAACTAATGGAAATTCTGATATTTTAAAAGTCTTCAGTGAGGAATACTGGTAACGGTTTTTGAATATATAAGTGAAATCCCTAGGTTTCTTTGTATCCGTGTATTTATTAACTTCAGAGAACTTAAGAGACGTTTTCAAGAAAACCACACTGCCTCGATTTCGGCAATTTATGATGTTTATTGTACATGGTTTTTATTCCTTGGGATCTCTACTCTTTTTAATTAAGGATAAAATGACTGTACTTTTATTTTTTTAATGTTTATTTACTTATTTTGAGAGAGAGAGAGAGAGAGACAGAGAATGAGTAGGTTTGGGGCAAAGAAGGAGAGAGAGAATCCTAAGCAGACTCCAAGCTCAGCACAGAGCCCGACCTGGGCTTGATCCCATCCATGACCATGAGATTGTGAACTGCCTGAAATCAAGAGTGGGATGCTTAATCGACTAAGACACCGAGGTGCCCCCAAAAGACTGTACGTTTAGATTTTTTCATGATAGATAGAAAAAGAGGGATGTCATTGTGTTTCAGTTCTTTAACTGCGTATGATCCACAACAAGAATGAACAGCAGACCCCTTGTTGCTTTGATAGGTAATTCCTTCATTTTAATTAACTGATTTTAAATAACTGAGGTTTGAGGTTTCTTAGGCAACATTTAAGTGTGATGGCACATGTAGGATGTCAGAAGGTGAGGATGCCTGGTGGCTCAGTTGGTTAAACATCTAACTCTTGATTTTGGCTCTAGTCATGATCCCAGGGTTGTAGGATTGAGCCCCGTGTTGGGCTCTGTGCAGAGTGTGGAGGCTGCTTCAGGTTGTCTCTCTCCCTCTCCCTCTGCCCCTCCCCAACTCACGTGTGCACACGTGCTCTCTCGCTCTCTCTCTCTTAAAAAAAAGAAGCCTCATTCATTGTCAGCAGGGCAAAGGCAGGTCTGGCAATTTGAAATAAACATTCTCAGCCAGCACGAGGGTTAAAAGAATGGGCTTGAAGTTACTGTGCTGATAAAATTTGCTTAGAGCCAGGGCACTGAACACTTCTGAGGGTCTCATCACATTCTGAACTTAGCACGTTTCTAAGTACATAAGCCTGCATAAGTCCCATAACTTCTCACCCCTCACTGACTGGAGCTGGTTGGAGGAGTTGAGCCCATTGTGGAGGTCATAATGAGAAAGCTCAAGTTCTTAATGCATGCAGATCAGTGTGAAGTTGTTAAATGGAGTTGACTCAGGCAAGCAGTGGTGTCCGAAAGGTAGGTTTGCCCAGGGTGCAGATCCCTTTCCACAGCAGCTTAAGGTAAAGAGCCTCTGGTAAAGACTGGTAAAGAGCCTCTCTTCCTGGTCATGAGCACCCAGCAAGAGAGCAGCCCCAGCTGTGGGGAAGAGAAAGCAAGAGTTCTCCGCAGAAGGCCAGAGAAGGACTATGTAGTCAGTTTCTTCCATTGGTTTTTGGCTAGTTCTGCCTCAAGCATCTCCAACTTCCTTCCTTTTCTGGAGGAGAAGGGTGTGTGTACATGGTTTGACTCTTCCTGGGTACCCTATATCTGGGCCTAGCAGTCAGGGGTTGGTGACCCATTCCATGATCTCCCCAGCTCCATCCGTATTCAGGGACATCTAAAGACTCCACCTGGACCTCAGAGTCAGGCAGGCAACTCTGTCACTTGCTGCAGATGGGGAAAATGAGGCTCTTTATTATACAATGCCAGAATAATTATAGTCTAATTATATAATACTTTTCTCTGCAATTCCGCCCCCAGCTGCAGCTAAATATGTGACATTACTAGCATTCTGCAAGGACAGTCTGTACTCTAAGGAGGATGTCAAATGTTGAAGGTAGACGCTCTTGTCCAGGTCCTGGTGTATGGTAACCATATTTAGCCAAGAAAACCGAAGGATCATGTGATCAAAGAAAAAATATTTAATTTTAAAATTCTGTTATAAAGAATAACTTCTAAAGAGAGGAGATAAATCACATCTCTGTATGCTTGATGAGTTTACTTTATTAAGCAGTACTATTGTTTAGGGGACAAATGAAATGGAGACTGTTTAGGGAAATATAGGGTAAATGGTGATCACTTCTCTTCCAATGTTCTTATGCCTCTTTATCATGAAAAGAACTGTGTTATCCGAAATGCAGATAGGATTTAGCTGCTTACCGGGAGCTTAAACTGGTAAGTTTATACTAATGCAGCCCTGTTTCTCTTACCTAGGACTTAGACCCAAATCATCATGTTCACTTGATTCCAAGTCTAAAGAGAATAGCAGTCCTCCATTTCAGGAGTCAAAGTCTCTGATGGACAAAACTTGAGTTCCATGGAATACCACACTTCTCGGTATCAACAGACATTTATAGAGCACTTTATCATGGGCCCTGCGTGACAGGCACTGTCACAGGAGTAGAGTCCAAGCAGTGAAACCTTAATGTAATTGGCTCCCATGGTACGGCTACCCAGGATTGGGGCTCACCAGGAGCAAGTCCATGACGCCCTGGCCACCTGTGCTTCCCTCTGCCTGCCTCCCAGACCCTGCTGGGATGTAGATTTAGGTTCAGATTTAGGTTTCCCTGAAGCCACCACCTTGCACAGTCCTACCTTGTTGCAGGCAGCCTCGTTTTGTGTATATATGTGTTTTGAGTAGATTCTGGAATACCCGTGGTAGGAATACAGGAGATAATGCAACCCAACCACTCCTGCCCCAATGGGCAGAGGAAAACACTGAGAGCCAGGGAGACTCTTGACATGATCACAGCTACCCAGTATGTTGGTGGCAGTATTGGGGTCGGACCCCGGCATCCTGCTCTTTAGTCAGATGCACTCACCACCCTGTCACACCACTGTGTTCTTTGTAGACTTGTAGACATGACACTTGGGCCCCTATAATATTTGCCTTTTCCATCTGGACCTTCAAGGGCTCCTTAAGAAGGTGAGGGGACATGGTTCTGTGGCCTGTACTTCATGGGTTTCCACATCGCGGCTACCTTTCCTTTGTGCTTTTTCCAATTTTCCAACTTCTCAACCTGAAAGGTACAAAAATTATCTGAGGCACAGTTAACGTGGTTCCTAAGAACAGAAAATTAATAAAGTTAAGGCTCTTCTGCATGAAGAGTATTAATAATTAATACACGCTATTAAATTCCCAAACTTTAGGAACATGATTCAAATTGATTACTTCATTTTGCTGCAGGTTTATTTAAATAGAACCATCAGCCAAATTGCTTTAAAGCCTAGTTCTTAACAGTGCAGTCCAACATGTCACTGGGAGAAAACCATCTGCTGGCCCCATCCAGATCCTTCTACCTTGACTGTTGATGAGAATTTGCTTTGTCCCATTGGGCATTATACTGAAGATTTTATGCTTTGTGGATAATCATACAACGAATGTTTAATAGATGAATTTTGGACATTTGGAGCTAAGATCTTACATAAAGGCTGCTCTTGAATTGACAAAAACACTAATACTCTGAAGTACCCTTTTAAATGCTTAGGTGAGGCACACAGGCACGTTAAGAAAACGGGCAAAAGATGAATTTGTCATTTGATAAAATGTGTTATAGCTTAATTATCTAGCTCTCAAATGTAAGGTTTAGTCCACACAGAATGTGCTTTTCCACGTCTGACTCCTGGGGGACAGGAAATGCTTGCCTCTGCTGCAATATCGGGTTCTGTACGCACATGCCTGGAAAATACTTCTGAGACGACTAGCTGTTGCTTGCCTCTTTGTGGGAGGCAGGGTACTAGTGACTTTGGTAATGATTTAAAAATCTTTTTTCCCCCTTATTTTAGGTGATCTTGTTTACAAATGTGGCAATGGTATTAAGGCAGTACGTGGTTGAAATTAGACTGGTACAATTTATTTATTTTATTTTTTTTAATTTTTTTTTAACGTTTATTTATTTTTGAGACAGAGAGAGACAGAGCATGAAGGGGGGAGGGGCAGAGAGAGAGGGAGACACAGAATCGGAAACAGGCTCCAGGCTCTGAGCCATCAGCCCAGAGCCTGACGCGGGGCTCGAATTCACGGACCGCGAGATCGTGACCTGAGCTGAAGTCGGACGCTTAACCGACTGCGCCACCCAGGCGCCCCTAGACTGGTACAATTTAAATGAGGAAACATACTGTACCCATCTGGAATCTCAGACAAGTTAGACTTACCTTCTCCTCAGCTCGCCCATCACAGTTACTTATTTACCCTTCCACACTGGTACCTTCATCACTGCACCATGGACTAAAATCCTTCATTCCTCATGCAGGTTACCTTGCTGTTATTGAATGCAGTTCTTCGTTAGATAGTTCAAGTATTCTCCTGAGAAAAGATAGGTTATGATTTCCTTTTCTTTCCACCAATGGCCTTTGAAAGTGTTAGAGAGTAGGGAGATACTGCTCCGAGATCTGACAGGTAATAGCAAGTACTATGAGCTGAATTCTTACATTATCTGAAGCACTTTGAGAATTGCCTCACATAAACTGTTGATTTTTACAGCAACCTATAAAACAGGTGTTATTACTCTCACTTATAGATGAGGTAACTGGGAGCCAGCAAAGATAAAAAGTTGCCCGTGGTGCCATAACTGGCAGAATACAGAACCAGACTTCAGCCAGGTTTTTTTTTCCCCTCTTCCTTGTAAATAGTTTAAAACAGGATGGCAAATTTAGATGCCTCCATGAGTGGAAAAAATGAATAACATCTTATAAAACAGTATGTTTTATAAGAAGGAACATGAATCAAGTAAATCTTTTTTTTTTTTTTTTTTTTTATAATGTGTCAGACAGGCCTCACTGGGATTCTTTAAACAGCCAGCACAAATATAAAAGCTCTAGAAACTAGCCACATACTTTCTGTGTTAGATAGTAAATAACTTACCATATTTGGAGTTGCGCTAGATTTAGAAGGTACTTAAAATTCTAAGCAATAGAGAAGCTGAAATATTTCCAGTATTCTACATGTACATTAGAAAGGTCACCAAGAAAAGTGCCTACCTGGAGAGCTGTAGGATTAACCAGGCAAGAGGAATCTTGCCGTATGTGCTTTCCATCGTGTCAGTGGGTGAGGTTGAAAGCAAAGTACCATATAAAGGCTTATTGACCGGAGATTACGAAAGTAAGAAAAGAGGAAAAAGTATTTCTGTGTCTATTGAAAAAGGGCAGACAGAATACCTCAGATTCAGTTTGGGTTTAATTCAGTTCTAATTGTTGGGGACTTGACTCCACCGTGGCCACACTAGGAATGAAACAGAAGAACAGTGTTGACGTAGATCTGGGAGACCTGTAAGATGGCCTCCTGCAACTTCGTTCTCTTGGGTCTGTATTAAGGTTTCATTGAGCACATAGGTGGTTCTTTCCATGGTCCATGAAGATTTTGCTGGATTACAATTCTTCTTTGTGTTATAGTCAGAGAAATGTATGCTGCTGTCAAACAAACTAGCTTACTTTGAAAGGCTAGAGGTTTTTTTCCTTCACAAAGAACATGGCTTTAATGAATTTGGGGGAACTGTTTGCTTTGATAAATTAACATATGAAACGCTAATGGTTTTATAGCTTCACTAACATTGATCTTTCGCAACTTTCAGGGCCTGTAATTCAGTGTTTACAGCATTAGACCACTGTCATGAAGCCATAGAAATTACAAGTGATGACCATGTGATTCAGGTACGGAGACACTTTTTGTCTGGAGATGTCAAAACAGAACCTTTCAAGTTGGAGCCATCCTTTTCCAAGGAACTTTCCTATAATCCTCACATTACTGTGTGTTTTCTTTGGAGAAAGGGACATCAAAAATATGTAAAGAAAACTGATAGACTGAAATCTAAGAATTAGATATTCACCGAGAATAAAAAAATTATTTTGGATCCAAACCTATGCTTCCTATGACCAAGATAGGGTAAATTCTTTGATAATTTGCAAAGACAGCATTTAAATCACGCCAGAAGTATGCCAAAATTGTAGAGTAAATGCTTATGGGAATGAAATGTTTTCAAAGGTATTCATTTATTTGCCTGCAGTTGGTATTCTAATTATACAGCAGTCTTGTATGGTAAAGTTGTCTTCCTAAGGAAATGTGTATAGTAGACAAACCTTTGTTGAAATGAAGTCATACTGTATTTGTTGGAAGGTAAGACATTTCTGCTACAACAATAATCTGAAATGTGGACTTCTCCATCGATGGATACTGGCCTGCCTGGAATTGGTTTGCATAATGGCACTGAGTGTAAGGAACACTTGCTGTCCTCAGTGGAAACCAAAGACAGTGCTCAGGATATGGTGGCCACACAACAGAGCCCCCACCGCACACAGATACACCCTGCTGTCAAACCTAACCAGTAACAGCAGCAGCCCACCCTGCCTTGGCCCTTTCATTAACATGTTCGTAATGTTGTCTCCTTTCCATTCAATGACTCTGTGAAAGAAACACAAGTGCCCCATGATACTGATGGGGTTAACTGAGGCCCAGCAAGATCAAGGAATTTACCCAAGGAAAGCCCCAGTAATAAGTATTGGAACCAAAATCTGTAGCCATGTCTTTCTGATTATAAAGCCTTCCCTCTTGGTTCCGTGTTTGGCTGTATTTCCAGAACCTGTTTTTGTGGCTGTTCCTTGCCGTGGGTCTGAAAGCTTCCTCTGGTTGCTGTTAGTGCCCACCTATGCACACACAGGTGTGCATCCTGGACTGCAGAGAAACCAGACATGTTTGCTACCGACCAAGTACAAATCTCACATCCCCCTCACTTCTGTCCAGACTTGAACAGTCCATTCCAAACATGAAACGCATCTGCTTTGCACCCCCCTCTGACAGTGGGCAGCCAGATTGTGATTTCTATAGTGAGGAGAAGGGGCTCCCTGCTCTCCAATTGCCTTCCCCAGTTGTCGTCTGATGACTCCTTGAACAGGGAGCAGAGTCCTTCATTCTGTGGTGAGCATCTGGTGGTTAGAGACCCTGTATCTCTGGTGGGGAGGGGGTGACGTGGTGGAGTCGCCCCCTGCCCACCTTTACTGTGACCAGGAGGAAACAGGCTTCCCCTTGAAAAAAACCTACTGGCAATCTGAATATAAAACTCAAAAACAAGGGGAAAGAAGTTGAATAGAGGATGTGATAGGGAAAAGAGAAATAAAATGACATTTTTGTTAGGGATTTCAAGAGGAGCCCTCATGGACAGGGTATTTCACATATATTCTTACTCATTACCAGAGTCCTTCTCAAGGCACGGCCACTGAGGGGTTTATGCCTCTGTGTGACTATGCATGTTCAGAGGTTAGGTGATGGCCCTTAAATTTAGGAATAGTATATACCCATCCATCGATCCATCCATCTCAACTCTTTGCTTTAAAACATTTACACAAAGCTTACCATATACCAGGCACAGCACTAAGCATTTTACACCTTCTCATTTATTTCTTAAAACAACTTTATGAGCCAGGAACTACTACTGTAGCCATTTTACAGATGAAGAGACTGAGGACCAGAGGGGACAAGTAACTTGCCCACAGTCGTGGAGCTAGTTATTGGCAGAACCAGGATTTGAACTTGAGTGCCTTGGCTCCAGAGTCTATGTTTGAGTACCTGCTGCATTCTGAGGTTACAGGAACCCTAGCATGAACAAAGGGCCATGACTTGTACCCATATCTGCAACTGAATAGTGAAGGTAGAATAAACACACATGGAAATGTATGAGGATTTGGCCAACAAGGAAAACAATACATATATCACATATTTACTAAACATTCCTGAGTATCCAGAGATAAATCCAAAGTAGGCTTTTCCTGGAGGATTTTTATGTCTAGTGGGGGAGAGAGATAAATAAAAACTTGGATTGAGTGCGAGAAGTCACTGGAAGCCTGCACAGGAGAGAGTGGGAGCCTATAGAAGTGGCTCCAGCTCAGAATGGGCATGGGGTCAAGGGCGGCTTGCTAGAGGAGGGGAGGAGATGGGAGGAGGGACAAATCCAACTTAGCAGGGCATGGAGTTGGGGAGGGGCGTTGTGAGGGGAGAGAACATGTAGGCAGAGGCCCACAGATGAGGAGGAAGTACAGGGAGCTCAGCACGCAGGTGTAGGCCCACCTGGTGAGCAGTAGCCTGCTGCCTGGCCCCAGGAGGGTGGTGATAGGAGATCGCTGAAGATAGTGTCACCACCCCAACTCTTCTGTCAGCCTCATAAGGCCTCGTGCTCAGGCTCCAGAGCACCCTCCAAACCTCTCCAGCTCCCAAGTTTAATTGTGTTAGTAGGAGGTTTGTTCACAGGGGAACAGCTCCCCAAGTGTCCCTGCATCACCAGGCTACTTACTACTATCGTCATAGTGGAGTGCAAGAGTGATTATGATTATAGTTTGCAAGGATGTTTCTGAAGCAGCAGATGGATGTACATGATGCCCAAAGAAATCCATGACCTAGAGGCTGTACGGTCACATTTGCCCCATGTTGTCTTTCTTGTCTCCCTTATTCAGCTTCTCATCTAGTTGATTGTTCTTGGAGAAGAAGTTGGAGGGTGGAGATGGGACCTGGGAGTCAGGCAAGGAAATAGCTCTGAATTCCAGGGCCCTGGGCAGAATTTTAGAAAGAAGCCTCTGAGTCTGCTGGCCTCCAGATGTGCCAAGGTGGCCTCTTCTCACACCCACATGTGCCCAGTACTGAAAGGGCTGCCTCCTGCACAACCTGTTTAACTAGATTTATGGTTCAGGTGAGATGGGAAGTGGCCCCAAGCCATAGCATTGGTTAGTAGGCAGTGGCAGTTAGAAAGGAGGCATGAGCGAGCAAATCTCTGCCTTGTAGAGATGTGACTAATAGAAGCCACAACCTGTTCAACAAATTCATTTTTATTCTAACTCATTTTTATTTTTTGGCTGTTTTCTTCTTGGCCGATTGGGGATGAATAAGGCCCACAAGAGGCTGGCTCTGCTAGATGAGGACTTCTTGCTCTTTGTCTGCTAAGGAATTTCTTCCAATGCCCCAGAGAGAACTAGGGTGGTGAATGAATACATTGCTGCTCAGGAGTGAGGCAGCGACTCCAGGGGGCTTACTGAAGTGACAGAGACCAGTCGGCACCCACATCAGAGAGTGCTCATCCAGGGAACTTCTTACTTGATATTCCAACCTGTTCCTCTGTGTCCCAGCAAGCACTCCTGAGGGCACACAGCATACCCACACTGACCTTTAACCACCTCCTGTTCACAGTACGTCAACCCAGCCTTTGAAAGGATGATGGGCTACCACAAAGGCGAGCTCCTGGGGAAAGAGCTCGCCGAGCTGCCCAAAAGTGATAAGAACCGGGCAGACCTTCTTGACACCATCAACACGTGCATCAAGAAGGGCAAGGTGGGTGCAACAGACAGATTTGCAAACCCCTCCCCAGTGCATTTTTGTTTGAGTTTTATGTCACGTCTTTAAGATTGGCTCCTTTGATGACATGATAATTAAGTGAAAGATCTCTTATGTTGGCAAAATGAGTCAAGTTGGAGGTTAATTTTGGATACAAGTGAATCAAGCACTTACGGTGATGTAGAACCTGATGACTTTGTGTAAGGAGAGTTTATCCTTTCCATGAATCTGTCCTCGCTCTCTTTGCTGCAGTATCGTTGCTGCCTCTGAGCAGAGTTCTGCCCACAGGGCTGTTGTGTGTTTTTAGTGTGTCCATTGTTTGGGGGACTGGAAGTACATGTATCCGTGTTTCTATGTGGGCCCTGTTCTTGGTCACTTTTCCATTTTTCTGTTCTCTTTCCTGATCATAGTTGAGTAGAGACATGCAACTCACTTCTCCCTGTCATGTCAGTTTGTCCAGCAGCCAAAGAGAGGGCTGTCAGTGTGGCAGGAAGCTTCCCTGAAGCCCTCTCTTCCGGAAGTGGAGTGTGGCTCCGGCAGCTGGAACTCCCTGTGCATTTTCTTTTAAGCATTCAGAATGC
This sequence comes from Lynx canadensis, assembly GCF_007474595.2. Lineage (NCBI taxonomy): Eukaryota > Metazoa > Chordata > Mammalia > Carnivora > Felidae > Lynx > Lynx canadensis. Next base: position 141,636,126 of record NC_044303.2, read on the forward strand.
TTTCACGTAGTTATGTCTTTCATCTTGCTTTCTCTGATGTGAAATAGTGAAATGAGCACTGTGTTCTTTTAATTGGGGACTGTTTATAGGAATAAAATATGTTTGGGTTGTATATGACAGCCAACGTTAATTTTTAAACAATAGGGGCAGTGAGACTGAAAAGGACCAGGACATTATCAAGTATTCTAGAAAATTTTGCCAGGGTGGTACTGCCACAGGCGTGGTGGCCCAAGAGGCACACCAGTTAGCCGTCTCGTGTGAGGGAGGGGTCAGAAACGGGCTGAAGAGAAAATTGGGTTCTGGTTTATCTCCTTCCTCTCAGACATGGTAGAGGGACCACCAGGCTCTTGATGAGCTAATTCCCTGGGGTCCAGAGACAGTAAGAATGCTCACACTCTCCTTAACTTCATAGAAACTGCTAGGAGCCAGACGAATCCCAGAGAAGTCTTGGTAGGATGCCCCGTAGAAAGTAAGAAGACAGGTTTCAAGGTAAATTAAGAGACAAGAACTTAGAGCCACATTTTCCACTTTGTATATGTGGGCAAGTTAGTTAGAATCTCTGAGCCTTGGTTTACCCATCTGAAAACTAAGGATGATAATATCAAGCTTACAGGTTGCTGTGAAGATTTGAAGGAAGACCCCATCAGAATCCCTTGACCTGGTGCCACTTAGACCCATAGGACTGAGAGCGGAGCTCTACCCACTCATCAACTGTCCTAGGACCCTGAGGGGCCATCTTGGAGGCAGACATGTTGGTCTTGGGGTCTTAGTGCAGGGTGACCACGAGCCTTAGGTAATAAGTGTTACAATAGGTACAATGATAAAGCAATGTTTTATGGAATGTAATGAAACATGTGGGAACTTTATTGCTCAACATGATGAGATCCTCTGAAGAAGCAGCCATTAGCCTCAATGGAAGGATTTTAAGAGCTCTCTTTGTCCATGTAGGAGTGGCAGGGGGTTTACTATGCCAGACGGAAATCCGGGGACAGCATCCAGCAGCACGTGAAGATTACCCCAGTGATTGGCCAAGGAGGGTGAGAGCGAACTCTTGAACTCTTTTAATTGAAGGGCTCGTGTGGGCATTGGGTTTGCATATTGAAATACCAGTGTAAGCACTAGACCCACTAATACGGTGGGGTTGGGCTGTACATAGCATATACTGTGGACAGACCCATGTGGCTGGCAACAGCCTCCAGACGTGGCTTTCCCTTTCCCTCTCTTCTCTTGCTTATGGGCTTTACAAAGCATCTCCCCAGCTGCCCACCTCCGCCTTGTCATCTGTGGTTTCCATTATCCTCACTACCCTCTGAAGGAGCTGTGTTTAGGCTTTCCCCTGCCATTACAGCAACAACAAAACAACAAGGCTCGCTGGCTTCAGCCCTGCGCTGGGAGCCACATTTCTCTCCTTGAGGCACCAGCTCTGTAGTGGTTCTCTTCAGGCTGGCTCGTGGCTTGTTCCACAAGGTGAAGAGAGTCCTGGAGGTCATGGTTACATAGATAAAGGTGTGTTTGGCCAGAATCAGGTGATAAGATTCCATTTAATGTCAGATTATCAGAGAAGGTCAATACATAATTTCTTTTCCTTCTCTCAGTTAAATTTTGTGAGAGGGTTTACAAAGCCAAACAGGATCCCTGAACAAGTACGCCACTGAGGAGCCTCTAGTAAACCACCTTGAAGGTCAACACTAGCTTCATAGCATGGTTTACAAGGGACCCATGCTGTCACATGATGTTTTGGAAAAAGAAGAGGTAGCAGTTGTCATGCCAGTAACCAGAAGTGGTGAGTCCTGCCTGTGACTCGTCAGACTACCTGAGTACCTTCCAAATTGTTGGGTGGTTAGAAAACAAAACATTCTGTAAAGTCAGCTAAATGTCTTAGGTTGTTTCCTCTCCAATTGTACTTGTTTGATAAGTTTTGGAATTGTTACCCCTCATTTCAGACACCATCATCTCGTATTTCCTGACATTTGGCTTCCCTCTGGGGCATTGGCAGGCCTGACAAGGGTTTTGAGCACAGAGAGAGGCCTCCCCTGCCACCCCCTGCCCCTTGAGCTGGTGGCCTTGGCATGGCCATTTCCACTAACAGTCTGTGCTCAGAGGCCATGATGGCTATCACGTTGCTACCATCTTCTCAGAAAACTTAAGCTAAGATTCACTCTGTGTGTGTGACCAGAATTCTTAGGTGACCAAGGCAGAGGAGACACTTTTGCTTGGTAATTTCTGTCAGAATGAATTTTTCTTATCTCTCTGATTTTACAGATAAGTGGGAAGTTCTTTTGTCTAGACGCAGTGTTATTTTTCCCTCACTTGTAGACAGTGCACTATCAAAGGAAATTCTTATTAAAAGTAGGGAAATTTTATCTCTTCCTGTTTACTGAGGCTTATTACAGAATAACCAGTATTTTCTATACTCTCTTCAGTCCTCCAGAGAAAACTGAATCAAAGAGAGCGAAACAGGAGACTCATTCCTGTTCCTATAAAATCTCACATAGCCCTCTAGAATTCCTGGCTCCCCTCTCAGTACCAAATCTACCTTGAGCTGATTTTTGTGCAGGGAGCTGTATAGCCTTTTCTGGTCTCCCTTGTGGTAATGAGCAAGACCGTAGGCCGTTTTGGGATTCTGTCCGTAACCTTGAAATAAGAGGATTTTTCTCTGCCTGAAAAATGCCATCATTGTGATGACCATGCTGTGAAAGAATATGGAACATTAATATAAAAACAGCAGCCATGTAATTTGGTCATTGTCCAAATGAGTCTTTTGCTTTTTATATAAGCTGTAAAATTATTCATGTCAGCGGAACTAAAACCAACTTCTTCTTGAGGAGCATTTCATCCTATCGCTGGAGATATCTGGGAGACAAGCTTCAGGAGTCAGTTGCAAAATGAAATATCCATTAGGAAAGTGTTTCTGAGCCAACTGTGATTAAAAGGGAAGCCCAGTTTCTGGAGGCATGTGTGGGCTGTGTATGAAAAATGTGTTTTCCGTAGACTAGGTTTTGTTTGAAATTTAAATGTGCCCTAGAATGGACCCTGGGGTTTTGCTTTAAGAAATTCTGTTGATGTTTTCATTTGCTGATTTGTTGAATCATCTCCTATCTGACTCACTAATAACTGATAATTTATGTTATTAGGAAAATTAGGCATTTTGTCTCCCTCAAGAAGCTGTGTTGTACCACTGACAATAATAAGCAGGTATGGCATTCACTTTCCTTCCTTTTGCTTTGTCAGCTTGACCACATGTTACTGTTCTCTGCTTGTCTTTATCCATATCTTACTGTACTTGCCAATTTAGGAGGTGTATGGCAAAATTAGGCTCCTTTGACAGACAAATAGTAGAAAAAAAAATTCCCTGCAGGCTTATGTTGCTTTGTTAGTAATATACAACAGTTATGATTTAGCCTGTGGCTGTGCAACTAAAGACTAATGTATTTCATGAGAGCATAAAATTCTTCTTCTAAATAAAAAAAGTCCCCTTTTTCTATCATAATTTCTTAAATGAATGAAAAGCATGTATGTATTTGAGCATTTCACTCCCACCAATTCATATCAAAAACAATCATTCCAAGTTAGTAAAAATTAGTACTATTAGTACTGTTTATTTTTACGATTACACCATGCAGAACAATACGTTAGAATCTTGTCTTCTGGAATAACAGAATTTTAATAAGTTGCTATATTTAAGAACTCATAAAGGTAGTTTTGTCATAGAGAACAATGCTGATATTGGTAAATTTTCTTTCTTATACTTTTATTATTGGGTTATGTGTATTTTCATTCATCCTTTAAGGTTTATTGGTTAAAAAGCCCTGAACATACGTAATTACTAGTGACCTATTTTTGAAAACACAAAATGTGGCCTTTGACATAGATGGAGATTTTAAAAGAAGGGATAATGTCTTGAAAGGATATGAAGGTCTTTGGGGCATGACCCATTTTAGAGGAGCATGTTGGAGACTTGGAAAGTTTGGGATCAGATAGTGGAGGCTGGCCAGACAAGGAGAGAAACTTTGGGGTGATAGGACTTGCTGATGCCCAGGCTCCTCCCCCATGAATAGGCAGCTCCTGGAGGGAAGTCCAACCTGGGTGCCGTGAGCCTGTGGTGGGCTTTCAGCTGGTATCTCAGTCCATTGAAGGTATTTATGTCTTCATGCCTGATTTTTTTTTAATAATGATTGGATACATGTATATGTTGCAAAACGATCACCACCATAAGTCAACATGCATCACCACACATAATTCTAAAACATTTTTTGTGATGAAGTCTTCGTTTGAGACCTATTCTCTTAGCAGCTTTCAAATTTACATTACAGTATTGTTAACAGTGGTCACCATGCTGTTCATTATATCCCCATAACTTACTTAATAAGTGGAAGTTTGTACCTTTGACCCCTTAACCCATTTCGCCATCCCTGCACCCCGCCTCTGGCAGCCAACCTGTTCTCTGTATCTATACATTCAGTTTTTTGTTTTCCATTCTGCATGTAAGTGATATCATGGTATTTGTCTTTCTCTGTCTGACTTAATTCACTTAAGATATCTAGGAGATAATCTAGGTCCATCCATATTACTGTAAATAGCAAGATTTCCTTCTTTTCTGATGGCTGAATAATCATGTGTGTGTGTGTGTGTGTGTGTGTGTGTGTGTGTGTGTGTGTGTGTATTAGAGACAGAGAGAGAGAGACCACATTTTCTTTCTCCATTCATCCATCAATGGATGCTTAGGTTGTTTCTGTGTCTTGACTAATGGAAACCATGCTGCGGTGAACATGGGAGTGCATATATCTCTTTGAGTTAGTGTTTTTGTTTCCTTTGGATAAATGTCCGGGGGTAAATTGCCAGACCATATCGTAGTAACATTTTTCATTTTTTGAGGAACCTCCAAAGTGTTTTTACATAGCACCTGTGCCCTTTTCTTCACATCTTCACCAACACTTGACATTTCATATCTTTTTGATACTAGCCGCTTCAAAAGATGTGAATTGATATCTCAGTGTGGTTTTGATTTGCATTTTCCTGATGATTAGTGATGTTGAGTGCTTTTGCATGTACCTGTTGGCCATTTTTATGTCTTCTTTGAAAAAGTGTCTGTCCAGATCTTCTGCCAGTGTTTAAATCAAAAATTTTTTTTTGGCTTTTGATTTGTAGGAGTTCTTTATATATTATATATTATATATATAATATAATCTATATAATATATATATATCTATATATATATAATATATATATCTATTATATAATATATAATATATATAATATATATATAATATATATCTATTATCTAATATATATATTAGATATATATTATATAATATATATATCTATTATCTAATATATAATATATATATAATATATAATATATATATCTATTAGATAAGGGTACTAATCCCTTATCTATGATTTGCAAGTATTTTCTCCCAGTTGGCAGGTTGCCTTTTTATTTTGTTGATGGTTTCCTTTGTTATGCAGAAGGTTTTTAGTGTGATGATGGTAGTGTCAGTTATTTATTTTTTCTTTTGTTGCATTTGTTTTTGCTGTTGTATCCAAAAAATCATAATCAACACCAGTGTCAAGGAGCTTAGTCCCTATGTTTTCTTCTAAGGGATTTATGGTTTCAGATATTGTGTTCAAGTATTTCTTCCATTTTGAGTTGATTTTTCTGTATGGTCTAAGATAGTGGTCCAGTGTTATTCTTTGGTATGTGGCTGTCCAGTTTTCCTAGTACCATTTATTGAACAGACTGCCTTTTCCCCGTTGTATATTGTTGACTTGTGATAAATTAGTTGACCATATATGAGTTTATTTCTGGGCTCTCTCTTCTGTCCCACTGATGTACGTTTCTTTTTTTTTATGCCAACACCATACTCTTTTGATCACTACAGCTTTGTAATGTAGTTTGAAATCAGGGAGCATGGTGCCTCCAGCTTTATTCTTTCTCAAGAGTGATTTGGCTATTCTAGCAAAATATTCTGGACTAGTGAAGGGAATCCTACATTTTCATAGTATTTAATTCATCATAAAATGCCTCCTTCAGCATGGAGAATTTCACCTAGAATCAGGAAGTTTTCATTTACTACTGAGACTCTGGGAAAGGAAGGGAATTGACTTTCATAGAAAAGTAGATTCTGTCAATAGCAAAGTTTACACATTCCAAGAGAAAGAAAGAGATCTGGGTGAGAGGTGACAGGCGGGGAGACATCCTGGTGGCTCTTGAAAGACGAACCACTGAACCCACGCAGTGCAAGCCAACCTGTCATGGGCTGTGAAGCTGCTATGCACGGTGTAGGCCCACCTGTGCTAATTCGTGTTCATGCCAGAGATGAGCCAAGTACATTTTGTGGCCAGTATCAAGCACAGCCTTCCCCCACCAGCCGATGCTTGATCTTCCTCCTTTCTTTCTCAGTCGGACCCCCAGCCTCCTTGTCACCGGTGTTCCCACAACCACGTGTGCCCACATTCTACCCATCTGTCACCCCCCACCGTCATCATGGCTGTTTGTGTGCCTCAATGCCCTCTCCTCTCCAGTGCGGTCACCAGGCTGTGCTTGTCCTTGGGGGCCCATGCTGCCTGATGCACGGTGGGCCCTTTGGCTGATGGTTAGCTTGAATGGAATTGAATGTCTAGGTCCTGGCTTCCTGCCACCTACAGATCCTTCCTGCTTCCCAGGGAGAGCAGGCAAGCCCTTAGTACAGGACTTAGGGGTGCAGAATACAGAAAAGAGGGCCACCTCTTTTCTGATGCTGTAAATAGAAACATCTTTATTGCCGTGAATTAGCTGCTGTTCTGAGAAGAGTGGAAACGCAGAGCTCAGATACCCTGAGCCATTGACGTCACCTAATGGTGCTGCACAGGCCTGGAGAGACACTTAGATTTTCCAATAACAAAGAATTTTTATGTCTCTGGCTGGCCACAGTGTTTTTCCTCCTCATCGGAGGAGGCTGGAGTGAATGGTGATGAGTCTGTGACGGGAAGGGCTCCCCAGAGGTGGGAGCAGCCTGTCTGAAGGCGGTTCTGGCTGTGCTGATTTCTGGGATGTTAGCCTTGACGTCAAGATCCGCCCATGGGTTTGCATTTTAACAAGGAATGAAATTGTAAGCCAGGATGCTATCTCCTGGTAGTGCTTGTCGTCAGCAAAAATCCCTTTTCCTGTGTGAGCCCTGTAGCTTCTTGCCAAGGGGCTGGAAGTGGTCAGTGAGGTTTGTCTGCTGTAAATACCGTCTCCCCTTCCACCACACACACTTGCTCCCCAAATATGTACTAAACACCTGTACTGGTGCCAGGGACAGTCTCTGCCCCAGAAGCTGTGGGGGTTACAGACTGATAAACAGGATGCATTTCTAGAGCGCCGTGCAGGGGAGGTGTGAACTGAGAGCAGGAGAAACAGAGAACATAGGACCAAAGGAGACTGGCTAGAGTTTTTTTACGTGTCGTCTAGGACAAGGGGCAACAAACCACACCCCACAGGCCACATGTGGTCTGTCGTACACGTAAAGTTATGTGGGAATACAGCCACATTCTGTGTTACGTAGTGGCTGCTTTCACGCTACAGCAGCTGAGAAGTTACAACAGACACCTAGTGGCCTACAAAGCCTAAAATATTTACTCTCTGGCCCTTCACAGAGAAAGTTTGCTGACCACATTTCCAGAAGGTAATTTTCTTTTTCGAACTACCCGCCTTCCTAGGCCAGGTACACTCTTCCTGGGATCCCAGAAATGGCCTCCTCCTGTCAACACTGCACCCTGGGGCAGAGCCCATCTCAACCTCTGTGTAGCAGTAAGACGTGAGGACCTGTTTCCTTAATGCTTTTGCCTTTTCACGAGGTCTAAATCCAAATCCAAATGCGTGACTCAAAGTGGAATTTCGGGGACCTGCCACCATGCTCCAGGTGTCAAGCTCATGCTGGGAAAGGAGATTTCTAGGATCCCAGCTTCACAACCAGCTTTTCCTAAGCTGGCATCATCAAAGCAGAGGGGCCTCACCACAGGCATCCCTATAGTGCCCACCCTTAGTGCGTCCCCCATTCTTGCTTTTTCCTCCAAGCCTTGGCCATGAGAATATGGAGAGCCCAGCGCTTCCAGAAGCCAACACGCTGCAGGCGGAGCCCTGGCAGAGAGTATGGGAAGCCAGGGGGCAAGAGGGTGGTGGTGCCGCTGGCGGTCTTGTGTCCTTTGGCTCGGATCATCTGGTCCCTCTTCTCGTGGATGGATGACTCACGGGTCATGGAGAATCCCAGGAGAGGTGCAGAGGTTGCCTGTCCATTAAGAGGAAGGTTGGTGTGTGTGTGTGTGTGTGTGTGTGTGTGTGTGTGTGTGTGTGTGAAGTTAGGGAGCACAGACACCCAATGAACAGCTCCAGAAAATATTCCCTGTTCCACTAGGTTGTAGCAGGGGAAGGTCCTGATCAGGCTCTGAGGTGGCATGCTGATCTCTGGCTCATCAAGGTTCTGAGACAAAGGCTGAAGGAGAACAGAATGAGAGCAGTCTAACCTGCATTTTGCACAGGACTTTCCAGACCTGGCAGTAGTGAGGGAGGGGAGGGAGGGAATACTGGAATTCTAGTGACCACCTCCGCATCCTCGTTTTAGGAGGATGTTGTTTCAACAGTGAAAAAGAAGGGAAGGACATAATCTCTGAATGAAGAATAGCTATTTAACTTGAATAAGTTTTGCTTAGTAAAAACACTTGTTTCTTCCACTGCAGACTGATATAAGCATTGTAACATCCTAACATCACTCTGGGGACAGACGTTTGGGGTCACTGCTTTAAAAGCACTTTTATCTGTGTAACTTGTTTGAGAATAATAGGGGCAGAAAGGAGGGCTGAATTGTCCAAGTTCGCAGTGATGGATTCTTGCTTTGAGATGAACTTTTTGGGGTTCATTCCTATTTTGTTGTATAGTATGCTCTTTAATCTTGAAATTGTAAAAATTAGGAAAAAAAATAGAACTTCACTACAATTATAATGCGTATGACTAAACCTGTCAAAAGTGCCTAAGACAAGATACAGAGGGTATAGAGTGGCAGGGAGTAAGAAGGGTGAAAGAACAGGTCTTCCCTTTTGGGAAGGCTTTGTGTGGGGACGGAGGGACTAGGCCCTGAAGGCAAAAACAGTGGAAAATTTTAAGGAATCAGATTAAGCTCAACATAAGAAAGAATTAACAGAATGGGCCAAGCTCCTAGGTAGTTTGTGGCTAGTGAGTTCATCACTAAGGGAGGTAATCAAATAGTATATTGAGCACTCAGTAGGAAAAGCTGTCTGGGGAGGTCGCTCACTGGCCAGAGGTTAGGCTAGGTCAGTGGTTTCTCCCAGTGTAGTTCCCTGGAGCTGTAGCAGCCCAGGAATTTGTTATAATTGCAAAGTCAGACCAACAGAATCGAAACTCGAAGGGTGGGCCTAGGCAGTCTGTTTTAACAAGGCTTCCAGATGATTCTGATGGGACTCTGAGGTTGAAGAGCTATTGGACAGGATGAATGGCTGTCAGGCTCTGATACTATAAAGTTGGATCACTGGTTCATCAGTAGGGTCTGTTCTGGGTTAAATCTAGTCGGAAAAGATTTTTTTCGCTTGGGGCGGCCATCCAGCCCTCCTCTCCTGAATATGGGGACCCTGACCCATGCTGCTCAGGACCTTGCCTTGCAGGGGACCCCTAGAGCTGCATGTCCAGTCTTGAAATGTGGCTAGAGATGCGCTCCCAGTGTAAGCCACGTGCTAAATTTCAGAGACAGTATGAAAAAGAATGTAAATGATCTCATTAAAAGTATCATAGTCTGGGGCGCCTGGGTGGCGCAGTCGGTTAAGCGTCCGACTTCAGCCAGGTCACGATCTCACGGTCCGTGAGTTCGAGCCCCGCGTCAGGCTCTGGGCTGATGGCTCAGAGCCTGGAGCCTGTTTCCGATTCTGTGTCTCCCTCTCTCTCTGCCCCTCCCCCGTTCATGCTCTGTCTCTCTCTGTCCCAAAAATAAATAAACGTTGAAAAAAAAAATAAAGATTAAAAAAAAATTTTTTTTTTAATGAAGTTAAAAAAAGAAAAGAACCTATATTCTGACAAGGGGACCACTCATTTGGCTTCAAAAATATAGACTGCTAAGAAGGTCAAGGTGATAGATACACAACAAATACAACACCCATACTCCTTCCTCAGGCTGCCCTCCCTTCTCTACCAATGTGGTGTCACTCTGGAATGACCAGCCAAAGGCAGCTCCCCTAGCTGACTAGAGAGAGGTTTATGTTTGCAAAGCTGGGGCTTGGATGTAGGATTTGAAGTGCCCTATGGTGCTCATGCTCCTCAGACCCGCAGCACCTACAAAAGAGTTACAGTGCCCCACCACCTACTCACCCCTCCTCTTCTTGCCCTCCTTCTTCATTCTGCCCTCTACTCCTCTCTTCCCCTTTCTTCAATCCCTGGGCAGATCCAACCCTCTCTCCCCAGGCTTCCTTTGTAACAATGGATTGCTTCTGAGGACACTTTACACAGAAACCACAGAGCTAGAAAAGGGTTTTGCCAAGAATTCCAAAGCAGTCACATCCAGATTTCAGAAAACCATGCCAGGAGATGTTCAGCTCCCCTAATCCCTTGGTCTGTGTGCTGACATGTCCCAGAGAGAAAAGGAAAGGCTGCTACAAGGGATGCAGGATGAGGGTGACAGAAACAGCTCACCCTCAGGAAGTCCCGTTTACCCTCACAGTCCTTCACAGCCTTTGCGGAAGATAACCACAGCTCTCCTTGCAGGACCACAGCCAATAATGCCTCATATTAATTAGCCTGACCCTCCTCACTGATGTTAGCATTAACAATGACATCCCTGGAGGTCCACACCCCCACAACCCGGACTTGTTTGCACTCTGGCACCAATCTGCAAAAAGGCAGCTTCTTCCGCCCGCCTGCCCTAACTCAGGAGAAGCCATCCCTGATGCTGACTTCCTTGAAGCACACCCTGGCTTCTGGGAGAGCTCCTGATGCAGGCCTCAAAATCTGAAGTGTCACAAGTCTCCTCTAATGTTGGTCACTGTGTTATTTCCAGGCTTTCCTAGAAGTGTAACTTCACATTTACAAGGACACTATTAGTTCTCTCATAGGATGCGTTCAAATGATTGTGTATCTCTCCTCCCTAACCAGCTAAACATAAGGGATATTCCGTTATATACCCAAGGTGTGATTTTTACAACCTATACTTTAATGCTGTTCATCTCTAGGAAAAGATACCTTTTAGAGTGCCTCCAACCCCAGGACAGGATTTAGGACTCACTGATCTAATCTTCTAAGAACTGAAAAGCTCTGCCAAAGTGTATACTTCAGGGAGGGCCCAAAGAGTCATTGGGTCTTGGGACATCAGAGCAATAATCCAGAATAAGGCACCAAATGAAGGCAAGGACTCTGACCCTAATATCCAGGTTAAACCAGAGCAACTTCACGTCTAGTTAATAGTTACTATTTTTAAAATTTTTTTTTCAACGTTTTTTTTTTTTTTTTTTTTTTTTTTTTTGGGACAGAGAGAGACAGAGCATGAACGGGGGGAGGGGCAGAGAGAGAGGGAGACACAGAATCGGAAACAGGCTCCAGGCTCCGAGCCATCAGCCCAGAGCCCGACGCGGGGCTCGAACTCACGGACCGCGAGATCGTGACCTGGCTGAAGTCGGACGCTTAACCGACTGCGCCACCCAGGCGCCCCTAGAACAAGTTTTCAGTAGAGCACTAGATGAAATGGTTGATGTGATTTTTTTTTCTTTTCTTTTTATTTATGTTTATTTTTGAGAGAGAGTGCAAGCAGGGGAGGGGCAGAGAGAGAGGGGGACAGAAGATCCAAATCGGGCTCCACACTGACAGCAAGGAGGCCGATGCAGGGCTCAAACTCACGAACCACAATATCATGACCAGAGCCGAAGTAGGACATTCACTCAACCGACTGAGCCACCCAGGAGCCCCTGATCTGTTTTTATAGGAGTCTTTTAAAACAACAACTTTTTAGGGGTCACCTGGGTGGCTCAGTCAGTTGAGCGTTGGACTTCGGTTCTGGTCATGATCTCATGGTTCGTAAGTCCGAGCCCCGCATCGGGCCCACTGCTGTCAGCGTGGAGCCTGATTTGGATCCTCCGGCCCCCCTCTCTCTCTGCCCCTCCCCTGCTTGTGCTGTCTCTCAAAAATAAATAAACATTAGGGGCGCCTGGGTGGCGCAGTCGGTTAGGCGTCCGACTTCAGCCAGGTCACGATCTCGCGGTCCGTGAGTTCGAGCCCCGCGTCAGGCTCTGGGCTGATGGCTCGGAGCCTGGAGCCTGTTTCCGATTCTGTGTCTCCCTCTCTCTCCCCCTCCCCCGTTCATGCTCTGTCTCTGTCTGTCCCAAAAATAAATAAAAATGTTGAAAGAAAAAAAAAATTAAAAAAAAAAAAGTATCATAGTCTTATACTGATGACATGTGGAAATGATACTTGCACATATCGTACCTAAAATATCATTAAAATTAGTTTTGCCTGTTTTTACTTTTTCATGTGACTGCCAGAAAATTTAAAATGACACATGTAGTTCGCGTTTGTGGCTCACACTGTATTTCTGTCAGGCAGCTGGTTTCGCCATTCCCTCCCCTGTCAAATCTTACCCTGAATCCCCCTTCCCATTCACAGGTGACAGGGGCTGACAAGCTGAGCACACCGTCTGGTTTCAGCCAGTGAACCGGCAGCAGATGGCCTCCCATCCCTTAGCAGATGAGGCTAAGACCCATTCTCCAGGCCCCTGGCAATGCTCCCCCTGTTATGGGAAGATGATCTGCTGGGCACTTAAGCAGGCCTTTAGGGAACACTTTTGTTTGGGGGAATTGTGGGAGCACCTTTCATTAGCTCTTAAACTGCAGCAAAAAGCTCTTATTCTTAGAGCTCTCCAGTAGACAGCAGGAACCCCAGGTGCCTTGTCCTGTGACAGCCTTCCGCCCCCTGCCACAAGGCCCATCCCCATTCCGCAGCCCCAGACTGGCTTTCTCTTAGGTCTGTCCTTGCCCTTCTCTGTTCTTAGGCCTCTACTCTCCCCACATTTGCCAACTTCTGTTCCCTCTGGTCCTTTCCTTCCTGGCAGGTGGCTGGGCTAATAATAAGCCTTTCCATGATTTTTGGACTTCTCCTCTAGGGCGTGGCAGAATAGGCTCCTCAATACTAAAACAGTCCTGTAGCCCAGGCACTCTCTGTAAAACAGAGAAATGTCTGGTGCAGGCAACAAGCAGAGACAGAATTACAGGCTGCTTTCTGCTCGTTGCTAGTGATAAATATGTTTGAATTTGTCCTAAATGCCCAGGATTTGAGGTCTGTCTCATGTTTTTAATGGCATGGACTGTTTGCAGCTTCCTTGTTCTTTAGAACTCTACCCAGCTTCTCCTCCCTCTAAGAAAACTTCCAGAACCTGCCAGCCTGCAGCCTCCCCTGCACCTGCCATGAGGAGATGGTTTTGCTTCTCTTCTGCATTGTCCATTGGACTCTTAATCTTATCCTGCTTTGGATCAGTTCTCACCTGGGGACAGGGACCCCACTGTGTGTGCCCAGGAGACATAGGGAAGTTATTATGAAAACTAATGTTTACTCCCTAACACAATAACCTTTGAAAGGCATAGGAGATTAAAGATGAAGCTTTTATCTAGTCCAAAATTAGTATTATGTGTTGAGTATTGGTCTGTATGTAGCTAATATGTCACACATGCTCTAATGTATTTTCCATGTTCTCCCAAGACGGTTGGAGAAAAAGGGAACTGCGATTGAAAACATGACCTCATTCATCCCAGGAAGTGGCTACTCACATTTAGAAATGTTTTTTATGTAATCAGTATATTAGCATGATGTTGAATGTATACACATGTATTTGACTCACAGTAGGTACTCCAAATAATTGTTAATGTATTTGATAAAGCCTCTAAGTAAACACCATTTTTCCATTTTGCTTTAGTACATTTTTACATGAAGCTATTTTTTAAAAAGTCCCCGATGTTGCAAAACCACATTTTTCCCCGAGAACTACATTTGAACTGCCGAACCCTCAGCACTCATAAGTGGAGTACCTGCTAAGTGTCGGAGGGTGCAGACAAGTGGGAGGTCATGGCAGGGAGAGGGAGCACGAGGGGGGCAGGGACCCTGAGAATGGAGAGATGGGATTACATGTGTGGGAAAGTCTTGAGTCAGAGGAGAGGAGAGACACAGCTTCATGGCAGGCTTTGGTTCTGGCTGCCGTAGCCCATCATGACAGGCTTCAGAAAGTACCCCTGGGGTCTGAAGCTGAGAGGGCATCACTGTGCTCACCAGGCACAGGGTGAATCAGGCACTTTCTGGCCAACGCGGACCCACACTGAGCCTGGTGGGGGAGCAAGAAGACACAAGTGCCTTCACCCTGTTGGAGCAACTTGGCCCTGTGTGTTCAGCAGGACCACAGGCCTGGGGCTGTCCGCCCTGCGCAGTGATGCGCTGGGTTCCTTTGCACTGTGTGATCCTTATCGCGTCCTCTCTGCCATGGCAGTAGGTATTTAGCCCACGTTGCGGACAGCTAGGAGTGGAGGATAGGAAAAACAGAGGGAAGGGACTTAAAATTCTGAGGTGCTGATCAAGTTGGCCTCCTGTGAAGCTGTCCATGTCCTCTCAGTAGTGAAGCCCAACCCAGCTCCAATGGGGAGCCCTTAGCTTGAAGAAAACCACTTTGATTTGAGAAAAGTAGGATAGGTTTGGTAATAAGCAGTAAAGAGGCAAAGACACATTGAAGACAACTAGGATTTAATGAGGAGATATTATGTTTGATTTGGGGAGAAGGGATTATTTTTCCTCCAAAATTTAACTGAAATTCTAAAGATTGCATTTTTATATAATCTGTCATTCAGACTATTGCAAGATTCTGCTCACTGTGCAGACTTAGACTAATTGAGCCGAAGAGATTTTCACATTATCTTAGACCTGATTGTTGAAAGGATTGCTCATTTAGCATTTGTGGATATTAGCCCTATCTGGAATTTGTTTTGTTTTCCAAACTAACAGTTGGTGGCTGACTTCTCAGGAGGAATTCATTTACTTCACATTGAGAACTTTTCAGTTTGGGGCATGCTTGGCCTTAGCTGAGCATTCATTCATCCAGTCAGTGAGCGTCAGTTGCCCCTGAGTCCTTTCGCCCAGTAGAAGTCACAAGGACAGATCAGACTGAGGTAATAGGTTTCTCCTCACATCCACTCCTGCCGAAATCCTTGGCTGGCTAAAGGGAACTCCCACCATCCGCTCAGTCATCTTCACCCTAAACCTGGGAACCACCTTTGGCACGCTTGGTTTCTTGTGTCCCCCACATCCTAGAAGACATTTAGTCTGAAGATTGTGTCTTCCTAACAGTTCTAGACTCTGTGCCTTTCTCTCCATCCCACTCCATTTTTATCCCACTGTGACTTCTGGTTGTCCTGCTCTGGCCGCCCATCTGCTCTCTGCCTCTACGAAGAGATAGACTGGCAACGGCTCAAACAGGCCCAGGAGAGGAGATGTTTTAATTTTCTGGAACTATGTGAGTCCGTTGTTAAACCACCCATTGTTAAAAATACAAGTTATGGAAACATGCAATTCAGTTTTTAAAAACTTAATAGTAAGCACTCAAAATCCATCACTTCTTCAGTGTTTTACTCCATTATACTATTACCTGAGCTCTTGAGGTCATTTATGTTTGTCTTAGCTGTGTGGTGGAAACATCATATGAAGCTCAGCTGCCACATGCAGTGACGTCATGTTGGTAGCTTCAAACAGCCATGCTGGGAGTGTGTTTAGACCAGGGACATCAGCAAACACTACAAATCAGGACTTTTTAAAAAATTTTAGACAAAACCTATTTAGCTTATTAAGTGCTCTTTTTAATACCTTTATAGTGAAGACAGACAATGAATGGACAACTCCCTCCCTCTCCAAGCAGTGTTCATACTTATGTATATGTTCACTATTTAGGTCTTGAAATTCATCCTGTAACAACATAAACCCATGGTAAATTCTGAACAGAGAAACACACTGTAGAGAAATACAATTGGGTAAGATATGTTTGGATGAACACCAAAATGTTTTATTTTCTATTTTTAAATTTTTCTAGTGTTCATTTATTTATTGAGAGAGAGAGACCCTGAATAGGGGAGGGGCAGAGGCGGAGGGGGACAGAGGATCTGAAGCGGGTTCTGCGCTGACAGGAGCAAGCCCGATATGGGGCCCAAACTCACAAACTGTGAGATTATGACCTGAGCTGAAGTGGGATGCTCCATCAACTGGCTCACCCAGCTGCCCCAAGCCAAAAATTTTTAATCCATATTTGTGGCTTACTCTAGATCAAAATATGTCTGTATTGGCTCAGATTTTTTTTTCCACTGATATAGAATTGACATATAACATTGTATAGTTTTAGGTGTACAGCATAATGATTTGACACATGAATACACTGCAAAATGATCTCCATAATAAATTTAGTTAATATCCATCACCCCACAATTACAAATATTTTTTCATAGGAGACCATTTAAAATCCACTCTCTTAGTAACTTTGACATATCCAACAGAGTATTGTTAATTGTAGTCAATATGCCATACATTATATCCCTAGGAATTACTTATCTTATAATTGGAACTTTATACCTTTTGACCACCTTCACCCAGTTCACCTACCCCCTGCAGCCAGAATCACAGGTCTGTTCCTTGTGTCTTTGAGCTCAGATTTGTTTTGTTTTGTTTTTGTTTTTTGTTTTGTTTTGGTTTTTGGTTTTTAGATTGCACATGTGGGTAAGATAATATGGTAATAGAGTGTTTTTCTTTGTCTGTCTAGCTTATTTCACATGGCATAATGTCTCAAGGGCCATCCATATTGTTGCAAATGGCAAGATTTCCTTCTCTTTTACATTCAGTATTCAATTGTATATACATTTCACATTTTCTTTATCTGTGTATCATTTGACAGACATATAGGTTGTTTCCATGTCTTGGCTATTGGAAAGAATGCTACAATGAACAGGGTGTACCTGTATCTTGGCAGAGTTATTTCATTTCCTTCTAATAAGAACCCAGAAGTGGAATTGATGGATCATATGGTAGTTCTATTTTTAATTTTTTTTAGATATCTCCATACTTTTTTTTCCATAGTGGATAGACCAATTTACATTTTCAATAGCATGAACGTGTTTATTTTTCTCCACATCCGCAAACACTTGTTATTTCTTGTCTTTAAGTAGTAACAATAACAGATGTGAGTTCATGTCTCATGGTGGTTTTGATTTGAATGTCCCTGATGAATAGTGATGTTGAGCACCTTTTCATGTCCCTGTTGGCCTTTCGTATGTCATCCTTAGAAAGATACCTCTTCAAATCTTCTGTCCCTTTTAAAATCCAGTTGTTTGCTATTGAGTTGTAGGAGTTTGTTACATATTTTAGATGTTAACCCTTTATCAGATATGTGACTCGGTAGTTTGCCTTTTCATTTTAATGATGGTTTCTGTTACTGTGGGGAAACTTCAGTTTCCTGTAGTCCCAATCTTTTGTTTTTCTTGCTGCTTTTGCTTTTGGTATCACATCTAAAACACCGTCACCAAGATAGATGTCAAGATGCTGACCTTTTACATTTTCTTCTAGGAGTTTTATGGTTTCAGGTCTTACATTTAAGTCTTTAATCCATTTTGAGTGGATTTTTGTGTATGGTCTAAGTTGGTGGTCCAGTTTCATTATTTTGCATGTAGCTTTCCACTTTTCCAAGACCATTCATTGAAGAGACTGTCCTTTCTCCATTGTATATTCTTGGTTCCTTTGTCATGCATTAATAGACTGTGTAACTGTGGGTATATTTTTGGGCTCTCTATTGTGTTCTATTGATCTATGTGTTTATTTTAATACCAATACCTTACTGTTTTGAATACTGTAGCTTTGTAATACAGTTTGAAATCAGGGAGCATGATGACTCCTGCTTTGTTCTTTCTCAAGATTGCTTTGGCTATTTGGGGTCTTTTGTGCTTCCATATAAATTCTAAGTTTGTTTTGTTCTGTGAAATCATCTTTGGAGTTTTGACAAGGATTGCACTGAATGTGTAGATTCTTTTGGGTAGTATGGGCATTGTAATGGTATTAATTTTTCCAATCCATGAGTATGAGACCTCTCTCCAGATATTTGTGTATTTCTCAGTTTGTTTCATTAGTGTCTTACGTCTTATAGTTTCAGAATATAGGTCTTCCACCTCCTTGGTTAAATTTTTTTTTCAGTGCAGGTGGAACTGGGCCTTGGGACCCAGGCAGGAGGCCACCCTGCACGCAAAGGAAGAGCTGGTGGAGGGGCCTTATTTGACCTTCTTGGGGCGCAGGTTGTTGATGTGGCCACATTTCTAGCAGTGGTTGACAACGCAGGGGTGAATGTGAGCATAACACTTGGGGCACATCATCTTGTCTTAGTCGTATTTCTGGGCCAGCTGGTGTGGGGAAGGCTCGATGATGCCACCCTCCCTGCCCAGGGTGCAGCACCAAGTGTAGGGTGGACTTTTTCTGAATATTGTAGTCTAACAGACTGTGGCCATCCTCCACCTATTTGCCTGCAAAAATCAGACATTGCTGGTCAGGCAGGATGCCCTTCTTGTCTAGGATTTGGGCTTTGACATTCTCAACAATGTCACTGGACTCAACTTCCAGGGTGATGATCTTGCCCATCAAAGATCCACATCTCTACGTCCGCTGCAAGGCCATTATCACCAAACTGCTTGGCTACCTTTCATTGAAGAGAAAGAGCCTCCTTGGCTAAATGTATTCATAGGTATTTTATTCTTTTTGATGCAGTTGTAAATGGAATCATTTTCTTAATACTGTATCTCTTTCTGATAGTTTGTCATTAGTGTATAGAAACACAACTGGTTTTTGTATATTGTTTTTGAAATCCTGCAACCTCAGTGTATTTTTTAGTTCTAACAGTTTTCTGGTAAAATCTTTAGGGTTTTCTATATATAGGATCATGTCATCTGCAAATAGTGGCAATTTTACTTCTTCCTTTTCAATTTGGATATCTTTTTCTTTTTCTTGCCTAATTGCTGCAAGTAGGACTTGAGATATTATGTTGAATAAAAGTGGTGAGAGGACATCCTTATCTTGTTCCAAGTAATACAGGGCAAGTTTAGTCTTTCAACGTTGAGTATGATGTGTCCTTGTCATATATAGTTTTTATTTTATGAAAGTACATTTCCTCTCTACCCATTTTGTTAAGAGGTTTGTTTTTTTTCATGGTGAAAATATTTATAATTAGCTAGACTCACTTTCGGTGCTCTCAGTTTTGCTGGCAACATCAAAAGCATTATATTCTGGAGTCAGTTGAACATAATGCCTTCTTCTACCCATCAGGCCTAATAAGGTGTTATCCTGGGGCTTATGGGTGGCCCAGTCAGTTAAGCATCTGACTCTGGGTTTTGGCTCAGGTCATGATCTCATGGTTCATGGGTTCAAGTCCCCTGTTGTCCCCATCTGTGGATCCTTCTTGGGATTCTCTGTTCCCTTCTCTCTGTTCCTCCCCCACTCATTCCCTCCCCCCCCCTTCAAAATAAATAAACTTAAAAAAATGTGTTGACCTTGGCCATGTCAATGTCCTAGAGCTTCTTCACAGTTTGTTCAGGTGCTAGTTGGCCTTGACATTCACAGTGAACACTAGTGTCTTCTGCCTTCTTCAAGGCTGTCTTGGCAGTTATGGGGAACTTAATGATGGCATAATAGTCAAGCTTGTTTCTCGAAGAGATGCTCTGTTTGATGATATTTGGGCTACGTTCATTGCTGCAGTGTCTTGGGCTGCTGGAAGGTCAGTGACCTGTGGATCTTCATGGGCGGGGGAGGGGGGGCAGGGGAGCTGCAAGGTGCCTTTCACCACTACTTTCTTGGCTTCAAAGCCTTTGCTTTGGCATCAGATTTGTGGGAACAGAAGTTTTTCTTAGCTTTCAGTGTCACCTTTGTGAAAAACTGTTGAGAATTTTTATCATGAATGGACACTTAATTTTGTCAAATTCTACTTTATTCATTGAGGGAGATCACTCATCCTTGCATCCCAGGGATAAATCCAACTCGATCATGGTGTGTGATCCTTTTAATGTGGCTTGCTAATAATTTGAATTTGGCTTGCTAATAATTTGTTGAAGATTTTTACATCTGTGTTCATCAGGGATATTGGCCTTTAGTTTTCTTTTCTTGTGGTGTCTTTATCTGGTTTTGGTATTGGGATAATGCTGGGTTTTTAAAATGAATTTGAGAGTGTTCCCTCTTTTTCAGATTTTTGGAAGACTTTGAGAAGAACTAACATTAATTCTTCATTAAATGTTTGCTAGAATTAACCAATGAAGCCATCTGGTCCTGGGCCAGCCTGCCTTTTCTTTTCTTTTCTTTTTTTTCTTTTTCCTTCCTTCCTTCCCTCCCTCCCTCCCTCCCTTCCTTCCTTATCTTTTATGGGCACAGTTTGTGGTCACCAAAACAACTGCAAAAATAATTCCACAGATCACCATAACAAATATTGTCAGAATTACCTAAATGTGACACAGAGACATAAAGCAAGAAAATGCTGTTGGAAAAATGATACTGATAGACTTGCTCACTGCAAAGTTGCCAAAGACTTTCCGATTGTGAAAAATACATTATCTGTGAAGCACAATAAAGTGGAGTATAATAAAATGAGGTAGGCCTATAAATAGGATCATACAATTTAAGGCCTTTTCTGTCTGGCTTCTTTGACTTAGCATAATGCTTTCCAGATTTATTCTTGTTGTAGTATATATCAGTATTTCATTCCTTTTTAAATTGCCAAGTAAATTCACTGTATTTATACTCCATATTTTATTTTTTTATTTATTTTTTAAATCTAATTTATTTTCGAGTTAGCTAATAGAGGGTATTTTGGTTACTGATTCACTCTTCTTTCTTGTAATACACCTGTTCAGATTTTCTACTTCTTCATGACTCAGTCTTTGTGAGTTGTATGTATCTAGGAATTTACCCATTTCTTGTAGGTTGTCCCATTTTTTTCGTATATAATTATTCCTATGAGTCTCTTTGAACCTTTGTATTTCTGTTGTGTTCACTGTCATGTCTTCTCTTCTGTTTTTTATTTCTTTCTTTTCTTCTCTTTTATTTTTGAGTTTATTAATTTGAGTCCTCTCTCTTTTATTGGTGTGACTTGCTAAAGATTTGCCTATTTTGTTCATGTTTTCAAAAAGCCCGCTCTTAGTTTCATTGATCTCTTCTTTTTTTTTATTATGAAATTTATTGTCAAATTGGTTTCCATACAACACTCAGTGCTCATCCCAGCAGGTGCCCTCAATACCCATCACCCACCCTCCTCTCCCTCCCACCCCCCATAAACTCTCAGTTTATTCTCAGTTTTTAGGAATCTCTTATGTTTTGGCTCCCTCCCTCTCTAACCATTTTTTTCTTCCCCTCCCCCATGGTCTTCTGTTAAGTTTCTCAGGATCCACATAGGAGTGAAAACATATACTATCTGTCCTTCTCTGTATGACTTATTTCACTTAGCATAACACTCTCTAGTTCCATCCATGTTGCTACAAAAGGCCATATTTTATTCTTTCTCATTGCCACGTAGTATTCCATTGTGTATATAAACCACAATTTCTTTATCCATTTATCAGTTGATGGACATTTAGGCTCTTTCCATAATTTAGCTATTGTTGAGAGTGCTGCTATAAACATTGTGGTACAAGTGCCCCTATGCATCAGAACTCCTGTATCCCTTGGGTAAATGCCTAGCAGTGCTACTGCTGGGTCATAGGGTAGGTCTGTTTTTAATTTTTTGAGGAACCTCCACACTGTTTTCCAGAGCGGCTGCCCCAGTTTGCATTCCCACCAACAGTGCAAGAGGGTTCCCATTTCTCCACATCCTCTACAGCATTTATAGTCTCCTGATTTGTTCATTTTAGCCACTCTGACTAGCGTGAGGTGATATCTGAGTATGGTTTTGATTTGTATTTCCCTGATGAGGAGCAACGTTGAGCATGTTTTCATGTGCCTGTTGGCCATCCGGATGTCTTCTTTAGAGAAGTGTCTATTCATGTTTTCTGCCCATTTCTTCACTGGGTTATTTGTTTTTCGGGTGTGGAGTTTGGTGAGCTCTGTATAGATTTTGGATACTAGCCCATTGTCCAATATGTCATTTGCAAATATCTTTTCCCATTCCGTTGGTTGCCTTTTAGTTTTTGTTGATTGTTTCCTTTGCAGTGCAGAAGCTTTTTATCTTCATGAGGTCCTAATAATTCATTTTTGCTTTTAATTCCCTTGCCTTTGGGGATGTGTCAAGTAAGAAATTGCTGCAGCTGAGGTCAGAGAGGTCTTTCCCTGCTTTCTCCTCTAGGGTTTTGATGATTTCCTGTCTCACATTCAGGACCTTTATCCATTTTGAGTTTGTTTTTTGAATGGTATGAGAAAGTAGTCTAGTTTCATCCTTCTGCATGTTGCTGTCCAGTTCTCCCGGCACCATTTGTTAAAGAGACTGTCTTTTTTCCATTGGATATTCTTTCCTGCTTTGTCAAAGATGAGTTGGCCATACGTTTGTGGGTCTAGTTCTGGGGTGTCTATTCTATTCGATTGGTCTATGTGTTTTTGTGCCAATACCATGCTGTCTTGATGATTACAGCTTTGTAATAGAGGCTAAAGTCTGAGATTGTGATGCCTCCTGCTTTGGTCTTCTTCTTCAAAATTACTTTGGCTATTCAGGGTCTTTTGTGGTTCCATACATATTTTAGGGTTGCTTGTTCTAGCTTTGAGAAGAATGCTGGTGCGATTTTTATTGGGATTGCATTGAATGTGTAGATTGCTTTGGGTAGTATTGATATTTTAACAATATTTATTCTTCCAATCCATGAGCACAGAATGTTTTTCCATTTCTTTATATCTTCTTCAATTTCCTTCATAAGCTTTCTGTAGCTTTCAGCATACAGATCTTTTACATCTTTGGTTAGATTTATTCCTAGGTATTTTATGCTCTTGGTGCAATTGTGAATGGGTCAGTTTCTTTATTTGTCTTTCGGTTGCTTCATTATTAGTATATAAGAATGCAACTGATTTCTGTACATTGATTTTGTATCCTGCAACTTTACTGAATTCATGTATCAGTTCTAGCAGACTTTTGGTGGAGTCTGTGAGACTTTCCATGTATAGTATCATGTCATCTGGAAAAAGTGAAAGCTTAACTTCATCTTTGCCAATTTTGATGCCTTTGATTTCCTTTTGTTGTCTGATTGCTCCAATAAGAGGTTGTTAAACAACAGCGGTGAGAGTGGACATCCCTGTCGTGTTCCTGATCTCAGGGAGAAAAAGCTCTTAGTTTTTCCCCATTGAGGATGATATTAGCTGTGGGCTTTTCATAAATGACTTTTATGATGTTTAAGCATGTTCCTTTTATCCCGACTTTCTCAAGGGTTTTTATTAAGAAAGGATGCAGAATTTTGTCAAATGCTTTTTCTGCATCGATTGACAGGATCATATGGTTCTTTTCTTTTATTAATGTGATGTATCACATTGATTGATTTGCAAATGTTGAACCAGCCCTGCAGCCCAAGAATGAATCCCACTTGAGCATGGTGAATAATTCTTTTTATATGCTGTTGAATTCGTTTTGCTAGTATCTTATTGAGAATTTTGCATTCATATCAGGGATGTTGGCCTGTAGTTCTCTTTTTTTTACTGGGTCTCTGTCTGGTTTAGGAATCAAAGTAATGCTGGCTTCATAGAATGAGTCTGGAAGTTTTCCTTCCCTTTCTATTTGTTGGAATAGCTTGAGAAGGATAGGTATCATCTTTGCTTTAAATGTCTGGTAGAATTCCCCTGGGAAGCCATCTGGTCCTGGACTCTTATTTGTTGGGATATTTTTGATAACTGATTCAATTTCTTCGCTGGTTATGGGTCTATTCAAGCTTTCTATTTCTTCCTGTTTGAGTTCTGGAAGCGTGTGGGTGTTTAGGAATTTGTCCATTTCTTCCAGGTTGTCCAGTTTGTTGGCATATAATTTTTCATAGTATTCCCTGATAATTGCTTGTATTTCTGAGGGATTGGTTGTAATAATTCCATTTTCACTCATGATTTTATCTATTTCGGTCCTCTCCGTTTTCTTTTTGAGAAGCCTGGGTAGAGGTTTATCAATTTTGTTTATTTTTTCAAAAGACCAACTCTTGGTTTCATTGATCTGCTCTACAGTTTTTTTAGATTCTATATTGTTTATTTCTGCTCTGATCTTTATTATTTCTCTTCTTCTGCTGGGTTTAGGGTGTCTTTGTTGTTCTTTTCCTAGTTCCTTTAGGTGTGCTGTTAGATTTTGTATTTGGGATTTTCCTTGTTTCTTGAGATAGGCCTGGATTGCAATGTATTTTCCTCTCAGGACTGCCTTCGCTGCATCCCAAAGCGTTTTGGATTGTTGTATTTTCATTTTCATTTGTTTCCATATATTTTTAAATTTCTTCTCTAAGTGCCTGGTTGACCCATTCATTCTTTAGGAGGGTGTTCTTTAGCCTCCATGCTTTTGGAGGTTTTCCAGACTTTTTCCTGTGGTTGATTTCAAGCTTCATCACATTGTGGTCTGAAAGTATGCATGGTAAAATTTCAATTCTTGTAAACTTATGAAGGACTGTTTTGTGACCTAGTATGTCATCTATCTTGGAAGAGGTTCCATGTGCACTCAAGAAGAAAGTATATTCTGTTGCTTTGGGATGCAGAGTTCTAAATATATCTATCAAGTCCATCTGATCCAGTGTATCATTCAGGGCCCTTGTTTCTTTATTGATCCTGTGTCTAGATGATCTATCCAATGTTGTAAGTGGAGTGTTAAAGTCCCCTGCAATTACCACGTTCTTAACAATAAGGTTGCTTATGTTTGTGATTGTTTTATGTATTTGGGGGCTCCCATATTCGGCACATAGACATTTATAATTGTTAGCTCTTCTTGATGGGTAGATCCTGTGATGATTATATAATGCCCTTCTTCATCTCTTGTTACAGCCTTTAGTTTGAAGTCTAGTTTGTCTGATATAAGTATGGCTATTCCAGCTTTCTTTTGACTTCCAGTAGCATGATAGATAGTTCTCCATCCCCTCACTTTCAATCTGAAGGTGTCCTCAGGTCTAAAAAGAGTCTCTTAAAGACAGCAGACAGATGGGTCTTGTTTTTTTATCCATTCTGATACCCTATGTCTTTTGGTTGGAGCATTTAGTCCATTTACATGCAGTGTTGTTATTGAAAGATATGGGTTTAGAGTCATTGTGATGTCTGTAGGTTTCATGCTTGCAGTGATGTCTCTGGTACTTTGTGGTCCTTGCAACATTTCACTCACAGAGTCCCCCTTAGGATGTCTTGTAGGGCTGGTTTAGTGGTGATGCATTCCTTCAGTTTTTGTTTGTTTGGGAAGACCTTTATCTCTCCTTCTATTCTAAATGAAAGACTTGCTGGATAAAGGATTCTTGGCTGCATGTTTTTTCTGTTCATCACTTTGAAGATTTCCTGCCATTCCTTTCTGGCCTGCCAAGTTTCAGTAGAGAGATCCGTCACGAGTCTTATCAGTCTTCCTTTATATGTTAGAGCATGTTTATCCCTAGCTGCTTTCAGAATTCTCTCTTTATCCTTGTATTTTGCCAGTTTCACTATGATATGTCATGCAGAAGATCGATTCAAGTTACATCTGAAGGGAGTTCTCTGTGCCTCTTGGATTTCATTGCCTTTTTCCTTCCCCAGTTCAGGGAAGTTCTCAGCTATGATTTCTTCAAGTACACCTTCAGCACCTTTCCCTCTCTCTTCCTCCTCTGGAATCCCAATTATGCATACATTATTTCTTTTAATTATGTCACTTAGTTCTCTAAGTCTCCCCTCATACTCCTGGATTTTTTTATCTCTCTTTTTCTCAGCTTCTTCTTTTTCCATAATTTCATCTTCTAATTCACCTATTCTCTCCTCTGCCTCTTTAATCCAAGCTATGGTCACCTCCCTTTTATTTTGCAGCTCATTTATAGCATTTTTTAGCTCCTCCTGACTGTTTCTTAGTCCCTTGATCTCTGTAGTAATAGATTCTCTGCTGTCCTCTATACTTTTTTCAAGTCCAGCAATTAATATTATGACTATTATTTTAAATTCATTTTCTGCTATATTGCTTAAATCATTTTTGATCAGTTCGTTAGCTGTCGCTACTTCTTGGAGTTTCTTTTGAGGAGAATTCATCCGTTTCATCATTTTGGATAGTCCCTGGAGTGGCAGGTAACTGCAGGGCTCTTCCTCTGTGCTGTCTGGAGTAACTTGCGTTGGTGCCGCAGTCAGACCTAATGTCTGCCCCCAGCCCGCTGCTGGGGCCACAATCAGACTGGTGTGTACCTTATCTTCCCCTCTCCCAGGGGCAGGACTCACTGTGGAGTGGTGTGGCCTCTGTCTGGGCTACTTGCACATTGCCAGTCTTGTGGTGCTGCTTTGATGGACTCTGGCGTATTAGCCGGGGTGGATCTGCAAGGTGCACAGGGGCGGGAGGGGTAGGCTCAGCTCGCTTTACCTTCGGTGGTCCACTTTGGGAGGGGCCCTGTGGCACTGGGAGGGAGGCAAACCTGTCCGATAGATCCGCAGAAGCACAGCGTTGGGTGTTTGCGAGGTGCAAGCAAGTTCCCTGATGGGAAGTGGTTCCCTTTGGGATTTTCACTGGGAGATGGGCGAGGGAGACGGCACTTCCCAGTGCCTTTGTTCCCCGCCAAGCTGAGCTCTGTCCTCCCGGGGCTCAGCAAGTCTCCCTCCTGCTCTCCAAGCAGAGCTGTTGACTTATAACATTCCAGATGTTAAGTCTCACTGGCTGTCAGGACACACTCCCTCCGGCCCCTCCACTTTTGCAAGCCAGACTTTGGGGGCTCTGTCTTGCCTGGTGGGCTGCCCCTCCACTGTCCGGCTCCCTCCTGCCAGTCCCTGTAGCACGCACCGCCTCTCCGCCCTTCCTACCCTCTTTCGTGGGCCTCTCGTCTATGCTTGGCTCCAGAGAGTCCGTCCTGCTAGTCTTCTGGTGGTTATCAGGGTAAATTAGGCAGATGTGGGTGGAATCTAAGCTATCAGCAGGACGTGGTGAGCCCAGCGTCCTCCTACGCCACCGTCTTCCTTTAAGTCTGATCTCTTCTTTTGTCTTTTTACTCTATATTTCGTTATGTCTCTTCTGATCTTAATTTCCTTCCTTCTAATAATTTTAGACTTTGTTTTTCTTTATCTAGTTCCTCGAGGTATGAAGTCAGGTTACTTATTCAAGATCTTTCTTATTTTTTAACATAGATGTTTATGAACTTGCCTTTTAGAATTGCTTATGTTGAATCTCTTAAGTTTTGGTATTTTGTGTTTCATTTTAATTTGTCTCAAGATATTTTTTTTTTAATTTTTTTTTCAACGTTTATTTATTTTTGGGACAGAGAGAGACAGAGCATGAACGGGGGAGGGGCAGAGAGAGAGGGAGACACAGAATCAGAAACAGGCTCCAGGCTCTGAGCCATCAGCCCAGAGCCTGACGCGGGGCTCGAACTCACGGACCGCGAGATCGTGACCTGGCTGAAGTCGGACGCTTAACCGACTGCGCCACCCAGGCGCCCCTCAAGATATTTTTTAACTCTTCTGTCTTTTTTTTTTTTTTACTTTGACCCATTGGTTGTTCAGGGGAATGTTGGTTAATTTAGACATAATTGTGAATTTTCAAGTTGTTCTTGTAATTAACTTTTAGTTTCATAACATTGTGGTTAGTTGAGATACTTGATATGATTTAAGTTTTCTTCAATTTAGTAAGACTTGATTTGTGGCCTAATATATGATCTCTTGTGGAGAATGTTCTGTGTGTGCTCGAGAAGAATGTGTATTCTTTCGGATGGAATGTTTTGTAAATGTCTGTTAAGTCCTTCTGGTCTAACATGTTGTTTTAGTCCAGTATTTGCTTATTGACTTTCTGTCTTGATGATCTATCCGTTGATGTGAGTGGGATATTAAAGTCTCCTACTATTATTATATTGCTGTTTCTCCCTTTTCATCAGTTAATATTTGCTTTATATGTTAGGTGTTCCTATATTGAGTGTATAAATATTTACAAATGTTATGTCTTCTTGTTGGATTTACCCCTTTATCAGTATATAATGACTTTCTTTGTGTCTTATTATAGTGTTTGTCTTAAATTCTATTTTGTCTGATATAAGAATAGCTACCCCAGCTTTCTTTTGGTTTCTGATTTGCATGGAATGTCTTCTTCTGTACCTTCACTTTCAATCTGTGTGTGCCCTTAAACCCAGTGAGTCTTGAGGCATCTGGGTGGCTCAGTCAGTTAAGCGTCCAACTTCAGCTCAGGTCATGATCTCCTGGTTCGTGAGTTCAAGCCCCATGTTGGGCTATGTGCTGACAGCACAGAGCTTGGCACCTGCTTCGGATTATGTGTTTCCCTCTCTTTCTGCCCGTCCCCCACTTGCACTCTGTCTCTTTTGCTTTGAAAAATAAACAAACATAAAAAAATTTTAAAAAGCCAGTGAGTCTTGTAGGCAGCATATGGTTGGGTCTTGTTTAACCATTTATCCATTCAGCCACTCTATGTCTTTTGATTAGAGAATTTAGTACTTTGACATTTAAAGTAATTATTGATAGGTATGGACTTATTGCCATATTAACAACTTAATATTGAAACCTCTACATTTTTACTCCCTCCTCCCCCACAATTTGTTTTTGAGGTCATGCTTTGCATCTTTTTGTCTTGTGTGTCCATTAGAAATTATTGTATTTATAGTTATTTTTACTAGTTATCTTTTTCAGCCTTCATACTAGCTTTATAAGTAATTAACCCACCACCTTAACAACATTGGATTATTTTGTATTTTACTGTATATTTACCTTTAACAAAGATTTACACTTTCATATGTTTTTCTTTTATTAGTTTCCTTTTGTTTCTTAAAGAAGTCCTTTTAACACCTCTTGTCAGGCTGGACTGGTGGTGATGAACTCCTTCAACTTTTGCTTATGTGGAAAACTCTTTTTTTCTTGAGTTTGAAGGACAGAAGGACCCCTTGTCTGGTGGATGATTCTTGGCTGATAGTCTTTTTTTCCCTTTCAGCACCAAATTTGAATATATTATGCCAATCCTTTTTGGTCTGCAAAGTTTCTGCGGGAAAATCAGCTGATAGTCTTATGGGAGTTACCTTGTACATAACAAGTTGCTCTTCTCTTGCTGCTTTTAATACTTTATCCTTTTCTTTAACTTGCAACGATTTAATTATGTGTCTTGGTGTAAGTCTGTTTGGATTCATCTTGTTTAGAACTCTCTGGACTTCCTGGATCTGGATGTCTGTTTCCTTCTGTATGTTAGTGAAGTTTTCAGCTATTATTTCTTTGAATAAATTCTTGGCCCCTTTCCTTCTTTTTCTCCTGGTATCCCCTGTATTGCAAATATTGATCCTCTTGATATCTAAGTCCCTTAAGCTATCGTCACTCTCGTTTTTGTTGTTGTTGTTGTTGTTGTTGTTGTTGTTGTTGTTATTGTTATTTTTGCTGCTCTGAGTGGATGAATTCCACTGCCCTGTCTTCAAGTTCCCTGATCCTTTCTTCCACTTCATCTAGTCTGCTCTTGAACCCCTCTATTGCATTTTTCAGTTTAGTTATTGTAGTCCTCAGCTTTATGCTTTCTGTTTGGAGCTTTTTTATATTTTCTATCTCTTTGTTGAAATTCTCACTGTGTTCCTGCATTGTTATCCTCACCTCAGTGAGCATATTTATGACCATTATTTTGACCAATATTTTGACCATTATTTTGAAGATGTACATCACTTACTTCTGTTTAATTAAAAATCTCGTTCTGAAGCTTTTTGCTCTTTTATTGGGAACACATTCCTTTATTTCTTCATCTTCCTTGACTCTGTGTTGGTTTCTATACATGAAACAGCCACCTCTCTGTCTTGATAGAGTGGTGTCATGTAGGAGCTGAAACTTAACATTCTGTGCTGCCCTAGTTCTTGTTTGTCTCTCACACCTTTGTGATTGTCCAAACAGCTTACTTTGTTCTCAGTGGTTTCAGTAGTTGAGGGTGTGCCAAGACCTGTTAGTGTCCCAAAGACAAGGATCTTGGTCAGAAGAAAGATGCAAGCTGATTAGAAGAGTTGACTCTCAGGCAGCAACTTTTAAAGTATGCAATTCCTTTTATAGGGTAAGACTAAGAGATGGGAATTTTCTTGTACTGCCTCTGCACTGTGTCCTGGGGTGTGGGTAGGACAGTCAGACTGTTAAGAACTATTTCTCTGTTTGTTACAGTCTTAGAGGATCCGCAAAAATAAATCCCAGGAGCCATCAGATCTAAATGATCAAGGGGTGTCCCTTGGGTGACAGCCACAAAAACCAAGGTGCCATATATGTGCACAAGCTTCTTTCTGGATGATATCAGTAATTTGGGGCAGGACAGAGGGAGAGTGGAAAGATGGTGTCTGGCAGCCTCACCAGTCTCTGGAGACTGTTGCAGTCAGCTCCTAGACGTGTTTCAAATTAGAAGCCTGCCCCTCAGGCCAAAGCTTTTAAGATAAGCAAATGGGCCTCTTTCCCAGAAAAATTGGGTGATTGTAGTTTGCTGTCTTTGCCCTGGGCCTTAGATGTTAGCCATTTTAAGTCTGCCTTAGCACTTAAAGAGTGATTAGTTCTCTATAGCCTCATGGGTGCAAGCCCACTTGAATTACAAAACTAGATGTTTTGTGGATCCATCTTGTCAGTGGAAGCCTTAAAAATTGGGGTGCCAGATTTGGGGTTCAGAGTCTTCACAGAAATATGATGGAGATTGAGTTTCCTCCTGATTGTGTGTTGACCTACTAGGAGTGGGACTTATGGAAAGATTCTTTTCAGCTTCTCCTACTCACTTTGATGTGAGGGTTTTTTTTTTCCCCTCATTTGCCTGATCTATAGGAGTTGTTCAGCGTGTTTCTGGATTTCTTTCAGAGTGGATTGTTTCATATGTAGTTGTAGATTTAGTGTGTCTATGGGAGGAGGTAAGTTCTGGAGTCTCCTGTGTCACCTTCTTGAATCTAAAAATTCCCATGATTATTTTTTTAGTTTCTACACTTATGAAAGTTGGGAAGAAAATATTAATCATACAGATTAAATTTAAATGCACATCATGTTTATAGCAGTTTCATTGTGGATAGCAGAAGAAATTGAAATACCCCTCCAGTATTCAGAAACTATTACATGATTCAACAGAGGAGCTGCTCACATCATTAACAAATGAGTGGCATTCCTCTGCATCTGTTAAATTGCATTCATCTTACTGCCTTACGTAAGTGAAAATGGCAACTCATATTCGTATGCAAACTCTACTACTCATTCATCAGTTGAAACCATAGATAGGCTATTCATACAAGAGGTCAGCCAAAAGTCAACAAAAGCATTTTGTGAGAATCCATTGGGCTATATAAAATTTATGTTAAGAATTTTTTATGTTAGTATTATTTAGGAGTTGCTACACATCTTTTAAGTTGGCAGGTTTTTTTTCTTAAAGGGCCAGATGGTATGTATTTTAGGCCCTACAGTCTCTGTAGTAACTACTCACCTCTGCCATTGTAGCATGAAAGCAGCCATAATCCAATCATGATATATAAATAAGTGGGCAAAGCTATGTTAGAATAAAATTATATTTACAAAACTGGGTAAAATTATATTTATGAAACCCATGGACCATAGTTTACTGACCTCTTTAATCAGTAATATTCACAGTAAACTTAGATATGGATATCTATGCATTTTTCAATGAGCCAGTTGTTAAATCTTTACTAGCATGCCATCCAGTCCACAGCCCCCATTCTGAAGGACTCCCTGCAGTAGCTCATCATCATCTAAAAAAAATTACAACACACCTTTCAGGAGCACATGAAGTGCCTGGTCATCCTGTCTCTCTGCCTACTGCCTATGTGATTCACTGCCCTTCTGCTGTTCCAAACCAAGCTCTTTGTACTTCCCTCAACACACCAAGACTTTCCATCCCTCTGGACACTGTACCGTTCCATCTGTCTTGCCTACTTTTCATTCCCCCTGTCCTCCCAGGGAACCCTTGCTCACCTGACCCAGGTTATGTTTCTCTGTGATTTTCCCTGACCACTCGCTCCTCCTTTCATCTATGTAGTATATCTAGCACTTCCCACGCTGGACCCAGCTTATCAAGGGCAACATCATGTCTCAGTGCCCTGTATACCCATCTTCCACTGATGATACTGAATGCAGTAAATATTTGATCAGTAGAGCTTGTTGACAGTCTTCTTATTTTAATAATAAGATGTATCATGTATTGAACATTTTGTGTCCCTTACTCTGCAAGTGCTTTTCCTACATTAACTCCTGTCATCCTCACTGCACCTACATCAGGTAGATATTATGATCCCCATTCTACAAATGAAGAAACTGGGGCTTGAAGTGGTTAAGAAACCTGTCCAGGTTTCACATTGGTCATATGTGGCAAAGCCAGGATTCAAATTCTAAGTAGTTAGCATATACAAAAGAGATTACAAGAGCTCCTGGGTAGCTCAGTCAGTTAAGCGTCCAACTCTTGATTTTGGATCAGGTCATGATCTCACAGTTCATCAGTTTGAGCTCCAAATCAGGCTCTGCATTGACAGTGCAAGTCCTGCTTAGGATTCTCTCTCTCTCCCTCTCTCTCTGTCCCTCCCCTGCTCATACTATCTCTCTCTCAAAAATAAATAAATAAACATTAAAAAGAGAAATTATAAAAGAAGTATTGGCGGGGGCAGGGTGGCGCCTGGGTGGCTGAGTCAGTTGAGTGTCCGACTTCAGCTCAGGTCGTGATCTCACAGTTCGTGGGTCTGAGCCCCGCATGGGGCTCTGCTGACAGCTCAGAGCCTGGAGCCTGCTTCGGATTCTGTGTCTCCCTCTCTCTCTCTTCCCCTCCCCCACTTGTGCGCGCGCGCTCTCTCTCTCTCTCTCTCTCTCTCTCTCAAAAATAAACATTAAAAAATAAGTATTAGGTACATGTCTGAGCAGTCCCACGAGAGAAGGGGTACCCTTACTTGGGAAACTGGGCAACAACTTAATGGAGAAGGTGCAGACTGAGGTGAGATAGAATTTATCCTTAGAGAAGAATCCCATGCACAAGCAAAAAGGTAATCAGAGACAGGAGAAGCAAAATGGTTGGACTTGGCTTGATCCTTTAATGTCTTCTACTGTGAGGGAGATTGAGGTGAGGGTGAATTTGGGGTACAGCTGCCCACATGCCTGCCTGCCTTTGCCTAGATTCCTCTGACAGTCTCTACCCTCTGGAAGGTGTGTCAGGGTCCAGAGCCATCGTAATGGGTGTTTGGACTGGAGTAAATTCTATGTACGCCCTCCTGCAATCCAACTTCCACCTACTGATGAAATCAAGTTTATATGTGCATTTGATCTGCCATGGGAGGAAGTTACAGCAGGCATTTTGAGGGGTGGAATGCTAAGAGGGCGATGTAGCAAATTGTAGAGGAGTTGTGGGCCTCTCTTTAGAAAATGTGGTGTCAGACCTCTGGTGCTTGTTAAGGCCATTGGAGCCCCTCATTCAATGACTGGGTGGTCACTAGGTATGCAGTAGTATACATTGCATTTGTGAGTTATAACTGCAGCATGTAAAAATTTATCTTTCTCTTGCATTTTGGAGGTATGTAGCCAATCAAAACTTAAAACCCAACCATAGTGGGACACCTAGCTGGCTTACTTGATAGAGTACATGGCTCTTGATCTCAGGGTTGTGAGTTCAAGCCCCACATTGGGACTAGAGCTTACTTTTAAAAACAACATGGGGCACCTGGGTGGCTCAGTTGATTGAGTGTCCAACTCTTGATTTTGGCTCAGGTCATGATCCCAGAGTTGTGAGATCGAGTCCCTCATCGGGCTCCATACTAAGCGTGCAGCCTGCTTAAGATTCCTCTCCCCCTCCTCTCTCTGTCTCTGTCTCTCTCTCTGTCTCAAAAAAACAAACAAACAAAAAAAAACAAATTTAACACCACCCATAGTGATTCAAGCATCTTTGCTGAAGGAACCTGTTGTTTCCATTGTAGTCAGAGCAGTGTTCATCTCAGAGGATTTTATTCAAACTTCTGGGCCTTCACTTATGTGATCCCTTATTTTCAAGAACAAAATTCCAGTAAGGATGGGCTCCTCCAGTGCCATTGCTGGAAAAAGAAAGGAAGAGGAGGAGTAATTTTGAGAGGCTTCTATTAAACTTGCTCTGCTCCAGTCAGTAGAAATTTGTCTCTTAAAGTCAACTTCTTGCCCAGTTTTCCTGAAGACAGAGTTTCTGGTTGGGATTTCAGAGGCAAGCTGTAGGAGACTGAAGAAAGAAGCAATTTACTCCTCTTTTTCATGACAATTCTTTACCTAAACCCAGAATTATGATGTGAGGAGTGGGTTAAATGATATTTTTCCTTATTATCTTAATCAAATAAGTTGGCTGTAGAATGGTACGCTGAACAGGTGAGGCATCTGTACCTGGGAGTAAAAAGGAAGAAGGCAAAGGGCTTGGGCTCAGCTGGTGCCGTTCATTCTTCCAGTGCTTGTTTACCTTTCATTCTGAGCATGAACCAGAACTACGGTCCAACACAGAGAAACCACAGGCACAGCCTGCTTTCAGATGGCTTTGAGTCTAGTAGAGTTTTTGTGAAAAGCTTTTAGATCATTAGAACTGTCAAAAGGAATTGAAGTCCTAATTATAGAGCATTGGCCCTGGAGTTCTAAAAGAAGTAAAAGGCAGTTTCATAATAAGCAGGTTATACTCCATAAGGAGTTCTACCATGGAAATCCCCGTGGGAGGACCAGTTACATCTGTCCACTGGTTCTGGAGAGCAACAGCACCCATAAGCTCTTGTGCTAAAAGATGAGGAATATGAAAGGCTAATGCAGTGGTTCTCAGCCCTGGCTGCATACTGAAATTACCTGGCGGGTTAAAAAAACAGCACAGTGATTCCTGGGTCCCAGGGGCTCTGATGGAATGGGTCTAGGGTAGAAGCTGGGCATGAGCACTTCTAAGAGCCCCCCAGGAGATGTCAGCGTACTGTCAAGGTCAAGAACCACAAGGCTACAGAGTGAAGCGTCTGAGTTTTTTGGATCTGCCTGATTGGTTAGATTAGTATTGGGAAGTTTCCTGCTGAACATTATAGAAGGACAGGAGTATGGTTTGACCAAAGAACCACAAAAGGGTAAGCACATGGAAGGATGGTGTGTGTGTGTGTGTGTGTGTGTGTGTGTGTGTGTGTGTGTGTGTGTGTAATTCATGCAGGGAGGGCTAGGCCACTCTGGGAACTGCCAGAGGTGAGACCAGGTCTTCCTCATCTTTATAAGTCCCTCCTGAGCCGCACCCGGGGGACACACAGAAAATGCGTGTGGGGTGAATGTTTGCATCCGGGGAAAAGAAGCTGCAGAGTGAGGGTAGCAGAAGTGGCTCCTGTGTGTGCTTGTCTGCCATCGATGTCTGAACTAGGGAGCACGCGGCACGGCGTGGACTCTGAGTTCAGCTTCTACAACATGCCCTGGCCCAAGAGAAGCCCCACGGGGAAAAACTGCCTTCCGCCCTGGGTCTGTCAACTCTGTGAGGAGAGGGACCTTGCCCGTTTCCTGAGGAAGCACCCAGCACAGATCCTGGCATGTCAGGGCTGCTCCTGAATAGTGGGTGATGTTCTGCCCAGTTATCACTCTCCCTAGGAGTGGTTGCAGGCGTGGGAGCAAGGCCTGACCTGAAGGTTCTTTACTTCCCAGTTACAGTCAGATTTGGGACACCTGGACAAAACTAATTCCACAGTCTACATCCCAAGTCCTTTTTATCCATTTCAGCTAAGGGTTTTTTTTTTTCCCCATTTCTTTTCCATATGAATGTTTCATGGCTATGAGATCTGATAGGGAGAGTAATGGTGTGGATGGTGTTTATTAAGTTTTCTGTTTGACTTTAAATTTGAAACATTCACCTAGTACCCTTTAGGCTGTGAGAACAACTATTTTTTTAAAAAGCAATTTTCAGGGGCGCCTGGGTGGCGCATTCGGTTAAGCGTCCGACTTCAGCCAGGTCACGATCTCGCGGTCCATGAGTTCGAGCCCCGTGTCAGGCTCTGGGCTGATGGCTCAGAGCCTGGAGCCTGTTTCCGATTCTGTGTCTCCCTCTCTGTCTGCCCCTCCCCCGTTCATGCTCTGTCTCTCTCTGTCCCAAAAATAAATAAAAAACGTTGAAAAAAAATTAAAAAAAAAAAAAAGCAATTTTCAATAAATCATTGTCCTTGTGACTGTCCAGTGCTGAGGTGCCAAGGCTTGTTTCTCTCCGGTGAGGCGGCAAACTGGCTGCCCTCTTTAGCACAGGAGCAATGTGTTCTGTGTGAGTGGTCTGCTTGCGGGGTAATAGCCAGATTGTGTCCCAAGATTGCAGCGCTGGCGAAGGGACAGTGTTAACCTGGAAGGAACCTAGCAACAGTGTTCTGCAGGGCGGGCCTGAGCCCTCAGGAACCAACGCCCTGGGGATGGTGAGCTGTGCAGGTCTACCAGGCTAAGACAAGGGCAGCTTTGTGCTTGCGAGCAGTTAGAGAACAGGTTGTTACCCCTCACTGTGGCCAGTGGTTCTGCCTCTGGGCCCGAGAGCCTGTGCCTGTGCTTGGGGGAATTCATCACTGTGGAAAGGCAGCCTTCAGGGTGAAGGGAGGTTCTCCATGGGCTGCAGCAGCTTCGTGTTGCCTGGCAGGTCCTTGAGGTGCAGGATTGTGGGGCCAGACAGGCCCCCATGCATGTTGCCTTACTTTTGATAAATAAGTTAACAGGGATTGTTTGAGCAGTTTCTCCAGAGTAGTTTCCTGGATTAGGAGTCGAAAGTGATATCAAGACTGTAGCATCTTTAAAATATCTAAATGGAGGGTTCAGGGTTCTAGGCTTTGCTGGGGACTGACAGCCTCCTGGTGGCCAACAAGGGCCCTTCAGTGCAGGGTATCCACTCAGGACATAGGTGCCCCTGGATGATGCAAGTCAGGCCCAGAATAACCCTTCCGGAGGCAAAAGACCCTTGGGGGCCTCTCAACTCATCAGCTTCTATTGGAGCAAGAGGGTAAAGTACTAGGGAAAAAAGTCTTCCAAAAAGTTCTTTTTAGACAATACTACTATTTGTAAAGTTAAAAAGAAGGGCTATGAAATTTGGTTTCCTAAGAAAATACAAGCGTCTCTCCATAAAAATGAAAGGAAAAAAACATGTTTCATGTTGTTCATAATGAATGTCCTCCTTATACAGCAGCTGGAGTTGAGCCAGCATTTGACTTTCTGGGACACAGTCACGTTCCTCTGGGTTCAGTGGTGCAGGGCAGAGAGTGAGTGCCGTCCCTTGTGGAGTGAGCCATGCAGAAGAGTTACCCCTTCTCGGGTTCGAAGTTATCTCTGGCCCAAAACACACTTGCCAGCTGGTCTTGTTGGCAGTGTCCTTGACCTTTGATGCTCAAAATATCAGTGGTAGCCCGGGAACTTTTACATTTTGCTAAGGTTCTAACAGTGCTGGATCACAGACCTGAGTTGTCTGTGTGTGCATTTTTTCACCATCAGCCCATACTGTTCTCATAAAGTGACTCCACTGGACATCCTTTTGGAGTGTGACTGTCACCTCCAACTCCTTGGCAAGAGCTAATAAAGGTGGCATGACCGTTGTAACTAATACTTCCCCATGGGGGAATCGGGTTCCTCAAGTGTAGAAATCATCAGATTCCCCAGAGAAATCTTGACTTCTAGCATTGCATTTTTGCTAGCATATTCAGAAGAGAAATGTGATTCATGACAGTCTTTCAGATCCATCTTTTCTTCCTCCAGAAGAACATTCACTTTCTGTAGCATCACTGAGTTAAAGCCACTCCTCCACTCCCAGTCCACCCTACACTCTGTGCCAGGTTCATCTTCCCAAGATGGCACTTGGATCATTTATTTTCATCTTAAAAACTTCCACTGGTTCCCTGTTGCCTCTGAAGTCTGTCCAAGTGACTTCCAGTCCCAGTACTTGCCCCTTGTCCCTCCTTGGATGTGGCACATGCTTTCCTCCGTGGAAGCTTCACTCTGGAAAGCTCAGCTTCTCGGCCCCCTTTTTAGTCTTAGCTCCCAAGTCCGAGATAGATGTGCAAAGGCGGATTCAGGAATCCAGTTCCTTCTGCCGAATGTCCCCTCCACAGGCCTTGTGTCCTTCCTGAGGCCCTGCATCACAGAGCCCAGTACTTGGTCAGGCTTTGTCCCACTACACTTAGCTTCCAAGTAGCTTTCAGTGTCTTGTTCTTCCCTTGGGGCCTTACACAGCGCTAGGGAGGTGAGTAACACAGTTGACCTTTGAACACTGTGGAGTTTGGGTGTGCTGACTCCACACACAAAAATGCACATAAAACTTTTGACTTCCCCAGGCATTCCTGCCTGAGTGGTTTAGTTGGTTAAGCAACTGACTCCTTATATTTCCTCAGGTTATGATCTCACAATTTGTGAGACTGAGCCCCATGTTGGGCTTGGCACTGAGCATGGAGTCTGCTTAGGATTCTCTCTTTTCCTCTCTCTCTCTCTCTCTCTCTCTCTCTCTCTCTCTCTCTGCCCTCCCCGACTTGCACACACTCTCTCTCAAATAAACATTTAAAAAAATGTTTTGACTCCCCCAAACTTAACTACTAATAGCTCACTGATGACCAGAAGCCTTACCAATAACATAAACAACCATCGAACACATATTTGATATGTTATATGTATTAAGTACTGTGTTCTTACAATCAAGTAAGCTGGAGAAAAGAAAATGTTACAAGAAATGTTATAATCATAAGGAAGAGAAAATACATTTACAGTACTGTTCTATATTTATTGATACTATAATTTACATCATCTGTTTACCAGATGAATCACCAGTACCTTCATCAGTACTGTCTTATATAATACAGAGTGCTGTATATATTACACATCTTACGCTAGACATCACAAATGACAGGAAAAGGGCACCTGGGTGGCTCAGTTGGTTAAGTGACTGACTTTGGCTCAGGTCATGATCTCATGGTTTGTGAGTTGGAGCCCCACGTCCAGCTCTATATTAACAGCGCAGAGCCTGCTTCAGATCGTCTGTTTTGCTCACTCTCTGCCCCTTCCCAGCTTGTGCTCTCTGTCTCAAAAATAAACATCAAAAAATGACAAGATAATATGAAAAAGAAATTCATAATTTTTTACAGGTGTAAGAATTCATGCATTGATAACAAAGCACTATAATTGCTTTATTGTAGTCTGGTGTAACTGATATGGTTGCCTCATAGTAGCCTAGCCTATATGCTAAAGAATGAATTGTTACAACATTTATATGGCATATAGTATTATAGTCATATTCATAATACAATATTGGAAACGTTCTTAGATTTATTTTTAAAAACTGCTCACCTGCGATGATAGGCTGACATTCAGTTTCTTCAGTTATGAGAGAGAGAGGCATTCTGTATAGTTGAAAGCAAAGTTAGAAAACAGAAGACACGTGATTAATTTTATATTAAATACTCACTTTCACTCACCTTATGCCTGTGTTAGCATGGGCTGTCTGCTTCATACAAGTCTTGCATGTGGTGTTCTACATGATGACTGCTCAGGCAAGGGCAAGGACACAAAAATGTCTCAGACAGTTCTTGCCATACAGTTA
Organism: Lynx canadensis; assembly: GCF_007474595.2. Lineage (NCBI taxonomy): Eukaryota > Metazoa > Chordata > Mammalia > Carnivora > Felidae > Lynx > Lynx canadensis. The sequence continues at coordinate 141,675,734 of NC_044303.2, forward strand.
CTGGATTTCTACATGAAGACGCTCACACTCATACACAACAGGTAAGCTTATGAATCTTAAGCACAGTTGTTTACTATTCATTAAGTGGAAGTGGATCATCATGAAGGTCTTCATCCTCTTGACATTGAGTAGCCTGAGAAGGAGCACGAGGAGTTGGTCCAGCTCTCTTAGGGGATCAAGAGATGGCAGAGGTGGACAGGGAGGCAGGAGAGGTGGGCATGCTTGGTGTAAATTTACAAAAATACATCGTGATGCCTGTCTGACTTTTTGGCTTTTTCCTTCGTCTAAAAATGTTTTTATTTTTTCATTACCATTTCCTTCTCCCGTCGTTTGCTCTAGTTTCAGTGCCTGAATCATAGAAGGGTCCACGTCATAAAAGAAGTCAAAAGCAGTCTCGAATAATAAGAACCCTGTGCCAGCTCACCTAATGTCAATTTGTATTCAATTTGTGTTCAGTTGTTCAAATGTGCAATTTGTCAATTTGTGTTCAGTTGTTCAGTTGTGCAAACCTCAGTTTGTTCTCTGTGTTTAAGAGTCTCTTTGGGTGCCTGGGTGGCTCATTAAGTGTCTGACTTTGGCTCAGGTCCTTGTATCAGTTTGTGAGTTTGAGCCCTGCATTGAGTTCTTTGCTGTCAGCACAGAGCCTGCTTCAGATCCTCTGTCCCTCCCTCTCTCTGCCCCTCCCCTGCTCATTCTCATTCTCTCTCTGTCTCTCTTTCTCTCTGTCTCTCTGTCTCTCTGTCTCTCTTTCCCTGGAAAAATAAACTTAAAAAAAAGAATGCCATGATTTAATAAAAAAAAGTCTCTTGTGGTTTGCTACCCTCTCTCTTTTTATCCTACTTTTCCTCCCCTTCCCCTGTGTTCATCTGTTTTGTTTCTTAAGTTCCACATATGAGTGAAATCATATAAATTTGTCTCCATCTGATTTATTTTGCCTAGCATAATACATGCTAATTCCATCCACGTTGTTGTAAATGATAAGATTTCATTCTTTGGGATTGCTCGGTAATATTCCATTGTGTCTGTGTACACACACACACACACACACACACACACACACCACATCTTCTTTATCCATTCATCAGTTGAGGGACATTGGGGCTCCTCTCGTAGTTTGGCTGTTATTGATAGCACTGCAATAAACATTGGGGTGCATGTTCCCCTTTAAGCATTTTTGTACCCTTTGTATAAATACCTAGTAGTGCAATTGCTGGGCCGTAGGATGGTTCTATTTTTATTTTTTTGAGGAACCTCCATACTGTTTTCCAGGGTGGCTGCCCCAGTTTGCATTGTGACCAGTAGTGCAAAAGTGCTCCCCTTTCTCCACATGGTCTTCAACATCTGTTGTTGCTTGTGTTGTTCATTTTAGCCATTCTGACAGGTGTGAATTGGTATCTCATTTTGATTTTGATTTCTATTTCCCTGATGATGAGTGAGGTTAAGCATCTTTTTCATGTGTCTGTTAGCCATCTGGAAGTGTTCTTTGGAAAAGCGTCTATTCATGTGTTTTGCCCATTTCTTCACTGGATTATTTATTTTTTGGGTGTTGAGTTGGTAAGAATGTCTATTTAGGTCCTCTGCCCATTTTTAAATTGAATTTTTTGGGTTTTTTGGTGTTGGGTTATGTAAGTTCTTTATATATTTTAGATATCAGTCGTTTATTGGATATATCATTTGCAAATTTTTCTTCCATTCAGTAGGTTGCCTTTTTGTTTTGTTGATGTTTTCCTTTGCTATGTAAAAGCTTTTGACTTTGGTGAAGCCCTAGTAGTTTATTTTTGCTTTTGCTTCTCCTGCTTGAGGAGACGTGTCCATAAATAAATTGCTAAGGGTGATATCCAAGAGATTACTGCCTGTTTTTTTTTTCTAGGAGTTTTATGGTTTCAGGTCTCACATTTAGGCGTTTGATCCATTTGGAGTTTATGTGTATGGTGTAAGAAAGTGGTCCAGTTTCATCCTTTTGCATGTAGCTCTTTAGTTCTCCCAATAGCATTTATTGAAGACTATCTTTTCCCATTGTATATTCTTGCTTCCTTTGTCATAGACTGACTGCATAGCTGTGGGTTTATTTCTGGACCCTCTATCCTGTTCTATTGATCTATGTGTCTGTATTTTGTCTATGTTTTGAATACTATAGCTTTGTAGTATATCTTAGGGTCTGGGATTGTGATATCTCCATCTTTGTTCTTTTCTCTCAAGGTTGCTTTGGCTATATGTGCCTCCATATAAATTTTAGGATAATTTTTCTAGTTCTGTGAATTATGTGATTTGTATTTTGATAGAGATTGCATTGAATCTGTAGACTGGTTAGTATTGGCATTTTAACAGTATTAATTCTTTCAATATATGAGCATCGTATATATTTCCAATTATTTTGTCTTCGTTTTCTTTCGTCAGTGTTTGAGTTTTCAGAATAGAGGTTTTGTACCTCCTTAGTTAAATTTATTCCTAGGTGTTTTATGCTTTTTGGTGCAATTATAAATGGAGGTGTTTTCTTCATTTCTCTTTCTGCTACTTTAGTGTTAGCGTATAGAAATACAACAGGTTTATACATATTAATTTTATATCCTGTAACATTACTGGATTCATTTATTCTAGGTTTTTGGTGGAGTCTTTAGGGATTTTTGTGTACACTAACTATCATGTCATCTGCTAATAGTGAAAGCTTTATTTCTTTATTACCAGTTTGTATTTCTATAACTTCTTGTCTGATTGCTGTGGCTAGGACTCTTGCAGTACCATGAAGAATAAAAGTGGTGAGAGTGGACATTCTTGTCTTGTTCCTGGTCTTAGAGATAAAGATCTTATTTTTTCACTTGTGAGTGTGATGTTAGCTGAGTTTTTCATCTATGGCCTTTGTTATATTTAGTTTATGTTCCCTTAATAATGACGTGTTAAATGTTTTTATTATGAATGGATGTTGAATTGTGTCAGATACTTTTTCTGCTTCTGTTGGATGACCGTACTGTTTTTATATTTCCTCTTCTTAATGTATTGTATCATTTAGATTTGTTAATACTGAACATCCTTGATAGAGATTGCATTGAATCTGTAGACTGCTTTGGTTAGTATTGGCATTTTAACAGTATTAATTCTTTCATCCTTGATAGAGATCCCTTGCATCCTTGGAATAAATCCCATTTGATTGTAGTGAATGATTTTTTTTAATGTGCTGTTGAATTTGGTTTCCTAATATTTTGTTGAGGACTTTTACACCTGTGTTTATCATGGATATTGTCCTATAGTTTTTTATACAGTGTCTTTGTCTGGTTTTAGTATCAGCATAATGCTATCTTCATAGAATGAGTTTGGGAACATTCCTTCCTCTTCTGCTTTTTGATATAATTTGAAAGAGGTATTAATTCTTCTTTAAATGTTTGGTAGAATTCCCCTGTGAAACCATCCGGTCCTGGGCTTTTTTTGTTGGAAAATTTTTGATTACCAGTTCATTTTGTTACTAGTAATTAGCCTGTTGAGATTTTCTATTTTTTCCTTATTCATTCTTGGAAGATTATGTGTTTCTAGAAATTAGCCATTTCTTTTAGGTTGTCCATCATGTTGGTATGTGATGTTTTGGAATTGTCTCTTATAACCTTTGTATTTCTGTGGTGTCGTAACACTCACTCTTTATTTTATTTTTTTATTAAATTTTAATTCCAACATGGTTAATACACTGTTATATTAGTTACAGGTGTACAGTGTAGTGATTCAACAATGCCCTTTATCACTCAGTGTTCATCACGACACATGTACTCCTTAACCCCCATCCCCTATTTCACCCATCCTTCCCTCTTGCCACCTCCCCTCTGGTAACCATCAGTTTGTTCTCTGTAGTTAAAATTCTCTTTCTTGGTTCATCTCTTTCTGTTTTTTCTTCTTTGCTCGTTTGTTTTGTTTGTTAAATTCTGCATATGAGTGAAATCATATGGTATTTGTCTTTCTCTGACTTATTTTGCTTAGCATAATACTCTCTAGCTTCATCCATGTCATTGCCAATGGTAAGATTTCATCCTTTTATGGCTGAATAATAGTCCATTGTATGTGTAAATACCACATCTTATTTACCCATTCATTTATAGATGGACACTTGGGCTGCTTCCATATCTTGGAAGCAGCATTGTAAATAATGCTGCTATAAACAGCATTAAGAGTATATAAACAGCATAAAGAGTCATGTATCCTTTCAAATTATGTTTTTCATATTCTTTGGGTAAATACCCAGTAGTGGGATTGCTGGATCTTAGAGTAGTTCTATTTTTAAATGTTTGAGCAATGCCCATACTGTCTTCCATAGTGATTGCATCCATTTGCATTCCCACCAACAGTGAAAAAGGGTTGCTTTTTCTCTACACCCTCACCTGTTGTTTCTTGTGTCCTTGATTTTAGCCATTCTGACTGGTGTGAGGCAATATCTCATTGTGATTTTGATTTTCATTACCCTGATGATGACTGATGTTGAGCATCTTTTTGTGTGTTTGTTGGCCATCTGGGTGTCTTCTTTGGAGAAATGCCTGTTCCTGTCTTCTGCCCATTTTTTAATTGGGTTATGTGTTTTTTTGGGTGTTGAGTTGTATAAGTTCTTCATATATTTTGGATGCTAACTCTGTTGGATATGTCATTTACAAATAACTTCTCCCATTCAGTAGGTTGTCTTTTAGTTTTGTTGATTGTTTACTTCAGTCGGCAGAAGCTTTTTATTTTAAGGCAGTCCCAATAGTTTATTTTTGCTTTTGCTTCCTTTACCTCAGGAGAGCTATCTATAAAAAATGTTGTTATGGCCATTGTCAGAGAAATTACTGCCCGTGCTCTCTTCTAGGACTTTTATAGTTTCAAGTCTCATATTTATATCCTTTTAATTCATTTTGAGTTTTTTTGTGTGTATGGTATAAGAAAGTGGTCCAGTTTCATTCTTTTACATGTAGCTGTCCAGTTTTCCCTATTTGTTATCCATTTTTCAACTATTTGCTGAAGAGACTTTTTCCTGTTGCCTGTTGTTTCCTCCTCTTTTGAAGATTAATTGACCATATAATTGTGGGTTTATTTCTGGGTTTTCTCTTTTGTTCTGTTGATCTCTGTGTCTATTTCTGTGCCAATACCATGGTGTTTTGATCACTACAGCTTTGTAAAATAACTTGAAGTATGTAATTGTGATACCTCCAGCTTTGTTTTTTTTTTTTTTTTCAAGGTTGCTTTGGCTATTCAAGATCTTTTGTGTTTCCATACACATTTTAGGATTGTTTGTTGTAGTTCTGTGAAAAATGCTTTTGGTATTTTGATGATGATTGCAATAAATGTGTAGATTGTTTTGGGTCGTATGGACATTCTAACAATATCCTTCCAATCCATGAGCATGGAATATCTTTCCATTTCTTAGTGTCATCTCCAATTTCTTTTATCCATGTTTTATAGTTTTCTGAGTACAGGTGTTTCACTTCTTGGTTAAATTTATATCTGGTTATCTTATTATTTTTGGTGCAATTATAAATGGGATTATTTTCTTAATATCTATTGCTGCTGCTTCATTATGAGCGTGTAGAAATGCCACAAATTTCTGCACAATGAGTTTATCCTGTGACTTTATGGAATTCATTTATCAGTTCTAATAGTTTTTTTTTTTTTTTTTTTTTGGCGCAGACATTAGGGCTTTCTATATATAGTTTCATGTCATCTACAGTGAAAGTTGAATTTCTTCCTTATCACTTTGGTTGCAACTTATTTCTTTTTGTTGTCTGATTGCTGTGACTAGGGCTTTTAATACTATGTTGAATAAAAGTGATGAGAGTGTACATCCTTGTCCTCTTCCTGAACTTAGGGGAAAAGCTCTCAGTTTTTCCCCCATTGAGCTGTGGTGTTAGCTGTAGGTTTTTCATTTATGGTCTTTATTGTGTCTAGGTATGTTCTGTCTAAACTTGCTTTGTTGAGGGTTTTTTATCATGAATGGATGTTGTATGATGTCAAATGCTTTTTCTGCTTCTATGAAAGGATCATATGGTACTTACCCTTTCTCTTACTGAAGTGATGTATCTTGCTGGTTTATCTGTGAATATTGAACCACCCTTGCATCCCAGGAATAAATCTCACTTGATTGTGGTAAATGAATTTTTAAATGTACTGTTGGATTCAATTTGCTAGTTTTTTGTTGAAGGTTTTTACGTCTGTGTTCATCAGAGATAGTGGTCTTTTTTGTGGTATCTTTATCTGGTTTTGGTATTAGGGTAATGCTGCCCTCATAGAATGAATTTGGAAGCTTTCCTTCCTTTTCTTTTTTTATTGACTAGTTTGAGAAGAAGATGTATTAATTCTTCTTTAAATGTTTTCATAGGGGCACCTGGGTGGCTTAGTCGGTGAAGTATACAACTTCAGTTCAGGTCATGATCTCACAGTTTGTGAGTTCAAGTCCCCCATCAGGCTCTCTGCTATCAGCACAGAGTCTGCTTCAGATCCTCTGTCCCCCTCTCTCCCTGTTCCACCCCCCCCACTCTTGTGTGCTCTCTCTCTCAAAAATAAATAAATTTTTTTTTAATTTAAAAAATTGGGTGGAATTCACCTGTGTAGCTATCTGATCCTGGGCTTTTTGGGGGGATGTGGGGGAGTTTTTTGATTATTGATTCAATTTCCTTGCTGGTAATTGGTCTGTTAAAATTTTGTATTCCTGTTTCAGTTTTGGGAGGCTATATGTTTCTAGGACTTTATCCATTTCTTCTAGGTTGTCCAATTTGTTGGCATAACTTTCTCATTCTTTTACAGTTGTTTGTATTTTTGTGGTATTGGTTGTTATTTTCTTTCATTTCTGATTTTATTTCGGTCTTTTTTTTTTTTTGGATGAGTCTGGCCAGACGTTTATCAATTTTGTTGATCTTTTCAGAGAACCAACTCTTTGTTTCATTGATGTGTTCTGTTGTTTTTTTAGCTTCTATATCATTTATTTCTGCTTTAATCATTAGTATTTCCTTTCTTCTGCTGGTTTTGAGTTTTGTTTGTTCCCCTTTTTCTAGCTCTTTAAGGTGTAAGGTTAGCTTGTGTATTTGAGATTTTCCTTGCTTCTTCAGGGAGGCTTGTATTGCTATAAACTTCTCTCTTAGAAGTGCTTTTGCTACATCCCAAATGTTTTAGACATTGTGTTTTCATTTTCATTTGTTTCCATGTAATTTTTTATTTCTTTGATTTCTTCATTGACTCATTCATTGTTTAGTAGCATGTTACTTAATCTCTGTGTATTTATGGTCTTTCCAGATTTTGTCTTATGGTTGATACATAGTTTCATAATGTGGTGGTCAGAAAGGATGCATGGTATGACTTCGATCTTCTTGAATTTGTTGAGGCTGGTTTTGTGGGCTAATATGTGATCTCTTCTGGAGAATGTTCTGGGTGCACTTGAAAAGAATGTGTATCCTGTGCTTTAGGATGGAATGTTCTGAATATATCTGTTAGATTAATCTGGTCCAGTGTCATTCAAAGCCTTTGGTTTCCTCGTTGGTTTTCTCTTTGGACAATCTGTCCATTGATGCAAGTGGGGAGTTACAGTCCCCTAGTATTACTGTATTATTAGTAATTAGTTCCTTTATGTTTGTTATTAACTGTTTAATCTCTTTGGGTGCTCCCATGATGAGTGTATAAATGTTTACAACTGTTCTATCTTTGTGTTGGATTGTTTCCATTATTTTATAGCGCCCTTCTTTGTCTCTTGTTACAGTCTTTGTTTAAAGTGTAGTTTATCTGATGTAAGTATTGCTACTCCAGCTTTTTTTCCTGGCATCCATTTACATGATAAATGTTTCTCCATCCCTCCCTTTCCATCTACAGGCATCTTTAGGTCTGGTGAGTCTTTCGTAGGCAACATATAGGTGGATCTTGTTTTTTTTATCCACTGACATCCTGTGCCTTTTGACTGGAGCATTTAGTCCAATTACATGCATTCTAATTATTGATAAGTTTTTATTGCCAGTTTGTTACTTGTTTTTTGGTTGTTTTTGTAGGTTTTCTCTGATCCTTTTCTTGCTCTCTTTCATGATTTGCTTATTTTAGTTAGTGATACACTTGGATTCCATTCTCTTTATTCTTTGCACATCTCTTACTGGTTTTTGATTTGTGGTTACCATTAGATTTGCATATAATCTTTTTTGCACATAGCAGTCTATATTAAATTAAGGATCACTTAAGTTTGAACGCATTTTTCAGTCCTCTCCATGTCTTCGGTATATGGTTGTGATATTTTACATCCTTTTACTCTGTGAATCCCTTGACTGATTTTTTACAGAAATACTCATTTTTACTGCTTTTGTGTTCCCTACCTTTTATACCCTGCCTTATGGTCTTTCCTTTCCACTCGGTCCCTTTTAATGTTTCTTGTAGCGCTGGTTTAGTGGTCGTGAAATTGTTTAGTTTTTGTTTGAGAAACTTTTTATCTTTCCTTCTATTCTGAATGATAGCTTTCCTGGAAAGAGTATTTTTGGCTGCAGACTTTTTTCTGTAAGCACCTTGAATATATCATGCCACTCCCTTCTGGTCTGCAAAGTGTCTGCTGAAATATCTGCTGATAGCCTAATGGGGTTTCCTTTGTATGTAACTGTCTCCTTTTCTCTTGCTGCTTTAAAAGTTTTTTTTTTTTTTTTTTACTATCAGGAAAATTTTATTTTTATTTTTATTTTTGATAACATACATATTTTTTAAATTTAAATCCAACTTAGTTAACATACAGTGTAATAATGATTTCAGGAATAGAATCTAGTGATTCAGAACTTACGTATAACACCCAGTGCTCATCCCAACAAGTGCCCTTCTTAATGCCCATCTCCCATTTAGCCTATCCCCTGATCCAGCACCCCACCAGCAACCCTCACTTTGTTCTCTGTATTTAAGAGTCTCTTAAGGTTTGTCTCCCTCTCTGTTTTTGTCTTATTTTTGCTTCCCTTCCCCTGTGTTCATCTGTATTGTTTCTTAAATTCCACATATGAGTGAAATCATATATTTGTCTTTGTCTGACGGACTTATTTCACTTAGCATAATACATTCTAGATCCATCCATGTTGTTGCAAATAGCAAGATTTCATTCTTTTTCATCTCCCAGTAATATTCTTGTGTGTGTGTGTGTGTGTGTACACACAGTAGAATATATTGTGTGTATACATAAACAAACACACACACACCACATCTTCTTTATCTGTTCATCAGTTGATGGACGTTAGGGCTCTTTCCATAATTTGGCTATTGTCGATAGTGTTGCTATAAACTTTGGGGTGCATGTTCCCCTTTGAATCAACATTCCTGGATCCTTTGGATAAATGCCTAGTAGTGCAACCACTGGATAATAGGTAAAAAACAATTTTTCTTTTATAACTACCTTTTGTAATCTTGATTCTTCTGTGTCTTGTTAGGGACTTCGTTTGCTTGATTTTGTTGGTGGATCTCTGTGCCTCTTGGATCTGGATATCTGTTTCCTCCCCCCGACTAGAGAAATTTTCAGCTAGTATTTCTTCAAAGAAATTTTCTGCCCCATTTTCTCTTCTCTTTCTGGGATCCCCATAATGTAACTGTTATTATGCTTGATGAAGTCACTGAGTTCCCTAATTTATTGTAATTTTGCATAATTTTTCCCTCTCATTTGTTCAGTTTGATTACATTCCATTACTTTGCCCATTACTCTTTTCAAGTCCAGTTAGTATATTTCTGATCATTTTTTAAAAAATCTCTGTAATGTTACTTATATCTGGTATGTTTAGGTCTCTTATGGTTTTGTCCTGTTCTTTCATTTGTGATACATTCCTCTGTCTCCTCATTTTGTTTCACTCTCTGTGTTAGGAATGTCAGTTACATCTCTTACTATTAAAGTAGTGAGCAGGATGTGCCCTTTTTTCTAGGTGGCACTGCTCCTCCTCCACAGGAGATGTACAGCCACCACCAGGGACTGGGGCCAGCCAGGGCCCTTCTGCTAACCACAGGAAACAAGGTTGCAGTTTTAACAAGTGCATGCATCCTCTGCAAGAGGTTGGGATATGTGGTTTTGGCAAGGTTTGCCAGGGTCGTCAGGGGGAAGGGATCTGCAGCCCAGGGACTGAGGGAGTGCTGGTTGGAGGGGCAGGGTGTCGTGTAAGCAAGTCAGGTAGTGAATTTGGACACTGCACTGTTCTCACAGGTGGCTAGGTACTTTTACTGAGATCGGGGGAAGGAAATGGCACCTGCCAGTTCCTTTGTTCCTGGAGAAATCCCGCAGCTGACTGAGACCAGTAACTCTCTCTCTCTCTCTAGTAAGCCCCAGATGCCTTTTAAAAGGCTGTTTGCTGTGCTGTCTCTTTAAAAGCAGGGACTCAGCTTCCTATCACTCTCTGGGCTTTCCCAGAGCCTAGCCTATTCCTTTTCAAAGTTCCAGGCTTTAAGTTCAGCTGATTGTAAGCACTCAGGAAATTCAATTCCTATAATTTTTAAAGCCAAATGCCATATGGATTCTTCTTCCTCTTGGAGGCTCCTCAACATGATAGCCTGTTTCTTACCCCCTCTCTGTGGCTATGGCTCCCTCCCTCAGGCGGTCAGTCCCACAATATTTAAGTTCCCAGCATGTCTTTGCCCTTTCTACCCTCTTCAGTGTGGCCTCTTCTGTACATTTAAGGTATGGAATTTGTTTGGCCAGGCTTTGGGTCACTTTCTGGATTGTTTGCACTGATGTGAGTGTTATCTAGGTGGATTAGGCGAGTTTAGGGTCCTCCTACTCTGCCATCTAACCAATAAGTCTCATCTTCAATTTTTAAAAAATTTTTAAATGTTTGTTTTTGAGAGAGAGAGAGAGAGAGAGAGAGAGAGAGAGCTTGAGTGAGGAGAGGGGCAGAGAAATAAGGAGACACAGATTCCAAAACAGGCTCTAGGCCATCAGCACAGAGCCAGACATGGGGCTCAAACTCACAAACCGTGAGATCATGACCTGAGCTGAAGTCGGACGGTTAACCAACTGAGTCACCCAGGTGCCCCTCCTCTTCATTTTTTAATTTTATTTCAGTCGTTTCTTTTTTTTCATGATGAATCTCACTAAAGGTCTGTCTGTTCTTTTTTTTTTTTAAAGAACCAGCTGTTAATTTCATTGATTTTTTTGTATTGTGTTTTTAGTCTCTATTTTATTTATTTGTGGTCTTATTTTTAATAGTTGGTTTGTTTGCTTTTGGTTTTTGTTTTACTAACTTTGGGCATTGTTCTTTTTCTAGCTTCTTTAGATGTAAGGTCAAATTGTTTCAGATTTTTCTTGTTTCTTGAGGTAGACCTGTATTGCTATAAACTTGCCTCTTAGAACTGCTTTTTCTTAATCCCAAAGATTTCGAATCATTTTGTTTTTATTTTCATTTGCCTCTTGGTATTTTTAAATTTCCTCTTTGACTTCTTGGTTGACCTGTTGGTTGTTTAATAACATTTGTTTAGCCTCCTCTTTTTTCTGGGTTTTCCAGTTTTTTTATTATAATTGATTTCTAGTTTCCTATACTTTCATATAGATGTTTGATATTATTCCATTGTTCTTACATAATTATTGAGACTTGTTTCAGATCATGTGGTCTACCATGTGATCTGTCCTGGAGAATGTTCCACAAGCACTTGAAAAGAGGCACAAGAACCAGACACAAATAGCAAAAATCCTATATCCTAGAAGGAAAACAGGTGTAAGTACCCTAAATGGGCTGAACAGTCTTGTCGTTGTAGGAAACATTCCAGAAGTCAAGTTCTCAGACACCAGCCAGTGGCCAACCCTACGAACAGGTTCTTCTAAAGTTTGCAATCCCTGACCTTAACTCTGTTCAGTTCAAAATACTTTCTGATTTCTTTTTTTATTTCTTCTTTGGTCCATGGGCTATTTAAAGTGTGTTTTTTACTTTCCAATTATTTAGGAATTTTATAGATTTCTGTTACTGGTTTCTAATTTTATGTGGTCAAGATAACATAATTTCTGTGATTTGAATCCATTTAAAATTACTGAGATGTGTTTTATAGCCAGATGCACATCTGTTTAATTAACATTCAAATTCATTTGAAAGGTTATGTATTCTATTGTTGTTGAGTAGTGTCCTATAAATGCCAGTGAGGGTCAACGTGGTTGATAGCATTCTCCATATCTTCTGTGTTTTACTACTTACTTTCTAGTTCAGTCATGGGCTATAAGCAGCATTAAGATCCTTCTCTGTGATTGTGAACGTTGTCTGTTTCTCCCTTTAAATCTATCAAATTTTGTTTCTTGTTTTTTGAAGCTCTGTTAAGTAATGTAGATAAATGATTAGTCTTTCTGATGAACTGATGCTTTTATCATTATGAAAAATCCAACTTGATATCTGGTAATACTCTATCTTAAAATCTATTTTAGTTGATATTAGTATAGCCATTCATTCTAGCCTTCTTAAATTTGTTTTCATGATGTATCTATTCCCATCCATTTACTTTGAATCTGTGTCTATTTGAGGTATATTTCTTATGGACAGCATATTGTTGGGGTTTGATTTTTATCAGTTCTGACCATCTCTGTGTCTTCATTGGAATGTTTAATTCATTAACTTTTAGTGTAACTATGAATATGGTTGGGTTTGGGTTTACCATTTTATTTGCTATTTGTACTTTTGTTTTTGTTTTCTCTGTTTCTTTATACAGTCCTTTTAGATTAAACAACTTTTATTTTATTTTTATTCTTTTAAATGTTTATTTTTGAGGGAGAGAGACAGAACATGAGTGGGGGAGGGGCAGAGAGAGAGGGGGGACACAGAATCTGAAGCAGGCTCCAGGCTCTGAGCTGTCAGCACAGAGCCCGACGCGGGGCTCGAACTCACAGACCACAAGATCATGACCTGAGCCGAAGCCAGACGCTCAACTGACTGAGCCACCCAGGCACCCCTAGATTAAACAACTTTTAAAGCGCCGTTTTATTTATCTACTGGCTTTTCGTTAAATCTCTTTGGATTTCTTTAATGGTTGATCTAGGGATTACTATAACCTTAACTTTACACGGTCTAGTTAACCCAATATTGTACCAATTCTTGTGAAACATAGAAACCTTGCAACTGTCTATTTACCAACTCTCCTTCCTATCCTTTATGCTATAATTTTCATATATATTATAAACGCCATAAAAGAGTGCTGCTATTTTTGCCCTGAACATACATTTTAAAAAATTAAGAGAAATTTTTTCTAGTATTTACCCAAGTATCTGCTGTATCTGAGCACTAAAGACTGATGAGAAGATAGCATGAACACTTATTCTGTCCTTCCACCCTATCTCTTTTCAGTTCTGTCCCCTTAGGCAAATCCCCTCAACACTTGGTCCCGGTGCCTCCTCCCTCTGACATGCCTGTAGATGTCTTAACTGCCTACAGGCTGTGGACTAAACCAGTCTCCCGCACACCCCTCAACTCTTGGATCTATAGTTCTTTTTTTTTTTTTTTTTTTTTTGATATATGATCAGACATGATTTCTTATTTAAGGGTAGTTGACACACAGTGTTACATTAGTTTCAGGTATACAACATAACCATTCCACAACTATATACATTATGCTATGCTGACAAGTATAGCTACCATCTATCAACATATAATGCTATTACCGTACCATTGGCTCTATTTCCTGTGCTGTACCTTTTATCCTTGTGACTTATTTAACTCTAACTGGAAGCCTGTACTTCCTACTCCCCTTCACCCGATTTGTCTGTCCCCCCACCCTCTTCTCATCTGGCAGCCACCAGTTTATTCTCTGTGTTTATAGGTCTGTTTCTGATTTATTTTTTTGTTCATTTGTTTTGTTTTTAGATTCCACATGAGTGAAATCAGATGGTATTTGTCTTTCTGTCTGACTTACTTAGCATAATACCCTCTAGTTCCATCCATGTGGTTGCAAATGGCAAGATTTCTATTCCTTTTTTATGGCTGAATAATATTCCTGTGTGTGTGTGTGTGTGTGTGTGTGTGTGTGTGTGTGTGTGTGTGTGAGAGAGAGAGAGAGAGAGAGAGAGAGAGAGAGAGACAGACAGACAGACAGACAGACATCCATCTTCTCTGTCCATGCCTCTGCTGATGGATGCTGAGGTTGCTTCTGTATATTGGGTGTTGTAAATAATGCTGCAATAAACATATAGGAACATACGTCTTTTCAAGTTAGTGTTTTCATTTTCTTTGGGTACACATCCAGTAGTGGAATTTCTGGTTTCTATTGTAATTCTGTTTTTAATTTTTTGAGAAACCTCCATTGTTTTCCACAATTTCTGTGCCAATTTACATTCCCACCAACTGTGCATGAAGATTGCATTTCTTCCACATCCTCACCAACATGTGTTATTTCTTGTTTTTTTTGTTACTAGCCATTCTAACAGGTGTGAGGTGCTATCTTATTGTGATTTTGATTTGCATTTCCCTAATGATTAGTGATGTTAAGCATCTTTTCCTGTGTCTGTGGGTGTTCTCTGTGTCTTCTTTGGAAAAAGGTCTATTCAGGTCCTCTGCCTATTTTTAAATCAGATTATTTGTTATTTTGTTGTTGAATTGTGTAAGTTCTTTATATAGTTTAGATATTAACCCCTTTTCAGTACATCATTTGCAAATATCTTCTCTCATTTACTAGGTTACCTTTTCATTTCATTGATGTTTTCCTTTGCTCTACAAAAGCCTTTAATTATGGTGTGGTCCCCAGTAGTTTACTTTTGTTTTTGCTTCCCTTGGCTGAGGAGACATATCCAGAAAAATGTTTCTTACAGTATTGCTTATGTGTTCTTCCAAGGAGTTTTATGGTTTCAGGTCTCACATTTAGGTTAATCCCTTGGGTGTTAATTTTTGTGTATGGTGTAGCAAAGCTGTCCAGTTTCATTCTTTTGCATGTCGCTGTCCATTGTGTCCAGCACCATTTATTGAAGAGACTGTCTTCCCCCCCCCATTGTATATTCTTGCCTCCTTTGTTGTAGGTTAATTGACCACATATACATAAGTTTATTTCTGCACTCTCTACCCTGTTACATTGACCTTTGTGTCTCGTTTTGTGCTAGTACCATACTGTTATGATTATTATAGCTTTGTAGCATATCTTGAAATCTGGGATTGTGATACCTCCAGCTTTGTTCTTCTTTTTCAAGATTGCTTTGGCTATTTGAGGTCTTTTCTGGCTCCATACAAATTTTAGTATTGTTTGTTCTGGTTCTGTGAGATACGCTTGTGGTGTTTTAGTAGGGATTACATTAAATCTGTAGATGGCTTTGGGTAGTATGCATGTATTCACAATATTTTTCCATTTGTGTTGTCTTCAGTTTCATTCATCAGTGTTCTGTAGTTTTCAAAGTGTAGGTCTTCTACCCCCTTGGTTTATCCTAGGTATTTTGTTGTTTTTGATGGATTTGTAAATGGAGTTGTTTTCTTCATTTGTTATTCTGCCGCATCATTGTTATCATATGGAAATGCAACAGATTTCTGTATTTTGTGTCCTGCAACTTTACTGAATTTATTTATTTTAATAGCTTCTGGTGGAGCCTTTAAGGTTTTCTATGTATACTGTCCTGACACCTGCATATAATGACAGTTTGACTTTTTCCTTACCATTTGGATGTCTTTTACTTCTCGTCTGATTGGTGTGTGTGGGACTTCTATTAGTAGGTCAAATGAAAGTGCTGAGAGTGGACCTCCTTGTTGTGTTCCTGACCATAAGGTAAAGCTCTCACTTTTTCACCACTGAGTGTGATGTTAGTTGTGTTTGGCATCTATGGCTTTTATGATGTTGAGGTATAGTATCTTGAAACGTACATTGCTGTGAGTTACTGTCACGAATAGATGTTGAATTTTGTCAAATGCTTTGTTTGCAACTACTGAGATGATAATGTGATTTTTTCTTTTTCATTTTGTCCCTTTGGTGTATCATGTTGATTGATTTGCAGATTTTGAATTATTTTTGTATCCTTGGAATAAATCCCACTTGATCCTGGTGAATGATCCTTTTAATACATTGTTGAATTCAGTTTGCTAATATTTTGTTGAAGATTTTTGCGTCTGTGTTCAGCAGGGTTATTGGTCTGTAGTAGGTTGTTGTTTTTTGTTTTGTTTTGTTTTTTGTTTTTTTACTGTCTTTGGCTTTGGTATCAGGGTATTGCTGGCCTCATAGAATGTATTTGGAAGATTTCTTTCCCCTTCTCTCTCTCTCTCTCTCTCTCTCTCTCTCTTTTTTTTTTTTTTTTTTTTTTTTTTTTTGGAATAGTTTGAGAAGAATAGGTATTAATTCATCTGAAATGTTTGATAGACTTCACCTGTGAATCTATCTTAGACTCTCTAATTCTTGAGAAATTGCCTTGTTAATGTGGATTTTTAGATGTTGGAACAGTGCCCAGGAGACAGAACATTCCCATCCCAGAAAAGTATCAAATAGCTGCCACATGTGTGATGATTTACATGTTATGCCATTGCCCTGATGAGGTCACTAAGGAAGCACCAGCTGTGTCTCTAGGAGTCTCTCTTGATAAGAGTTCTTGGTAGGGTGGTAAACAGTCCCTTATGATTGTGCTACATTATCTTCTCTACTAAAGCAGGCCCATGTGCAGTGACATGGCCAGTAGTTTGATCTTTTGAGGAAGGCTATGTGTCCAAGGGTTCTGTGAGAATGTGGTGATGAGGCTCCATGTGAATAGCTGCAGGAAGGGAGGATCAGGTGAGATGAGTGGACCAGTCTAAATGATCCCAAATTGTTACCTGGACAGGACCAAAACTGTAACAGAAAATGCTTCAGTTTTAAGTCTCTTTGGGTTTCCAGCTGCTTTCAGACAGGAATTTTAGATACTTTTTCCTGGCACATCTTCAGCATAATAATATCAGAATCTGTAGAATTGAAAGATTGGGAAAAGAGGAAATGAAACCCCATCTGCCTGTTGAAAGTTGAGGATGTATCTCATGACTGTATTTGATACCATCTGTTCCTATGTCCCTTCGGTCAGCCAGGCTACCCCGGAAAATTCAGTGCCCTCCTACAGCTAGCCTCTCATCACCAGACTCCACTCAGAGCCATTACTGACCGAAGAAAGAGGTACAGTTACAGCCTTCTAGTAACGATGTTCCTGCTTCGGCCTGAGAGGCATTGTTATTGTGTCTGGAAGGTAAAAAAGGCTGTCCCTGCCACATGGGATTTATATACTTTTTAAAAATTATGAATCCTGATTGATTCATCCATCATGTTACCCCTTTTCAGGGCAAAGGAGCACTGTGTAATGCCCCTCTTGTGTCTTCATTCCTAAGGGAGCATTTCATTTCCAGTCCAAATTAGATTAATGGTCTCGTTTACTAGCATAGACTGGCAGCTTAGGACAAGAAATGGCAGCAGTGACCCAGAAGTGAGAGGCACAGGCAGCATAGGGCTGTGCAGAGTCCCACTGGGAATTAGGAGCTAGCGATGGTGGCTGGGAACCCTGTCAGACACCCCTGAGCATGCACCCATCCATCTGACACAAGCAGGAACTAAGCTTAAAAGGGCCTGCCAGGTCCAGCCAGCTGCTGGCTGGTCAGTGTGACTTCCACAGCCCCTCCAGTTCATGGGTGCTACTTCTGCCCATATTCTTCTCTCCTGAAGCCATGGCATTTGGGAGGTCAAGGGTGGGCACATGGCTCATAACTCTGTTTCCCACATTTGGGGCGCTCCTGGATCTCAACTGTTGGCATATCTAGTTGCTACCTAACCTATTCATACTTGTTTTTCTTTAGAAAGAGTCACTTTTAAAACTTTGTATAACCATAATAATTAAAGTGGAATACCAAAATCACTAGCCACAATGGAAGGTAACAGTAAATATAGATATCTTAGAGAAAGACCGTCCATGTATCAAATTCTTTACAAAGTGTTAGGTGTTAAACATAATAGCACCACCCTGAGGCTTTCCCCTTGATATACTCAGAAGGCTTGGAAAAATGCTGAAGAGTAAATGACTTGAATATATGAGGCAAGGTTATTTAGCATCATATTTTGGAATTCCCTAAACTTTTTAACCTTCACCATCCCACCCCTTGCAAAATACTGTCTTTGGCACTTCTCAACCAGCTTACTGAAACTATATCTCTTTTATTCTCGGTCACATCCCTGGTACCAAAAACATTACCCAACACATAGTATACACTCAACAAACACTTAATGAATAGATCCATTGTGACAGTACTTGGTTTTTGTCCCCTGTTATACAGTAAATCATTTGAAAGCAGGGACTCTGTTCTAACCATCTTTGTGTCTTAGGCCCAATAAATATTTTTGGAGTTGAACTAGAAAATGAGGTATCAGCTAGAAAATGGCCTTTTTCTCCTGGGAGTGATTGTTCACAAATGTAAGCAGAGATTCTAATGAACAGCATTTTCAGAACCTCAGGACACACAGTGATAAAGCTGTTTTACTCTTTTGTTCTCTCATTATTACTAATTTTTCCTTTGTGCTGTCCTCTCTCTGCAGTAGCTATCAAAGGGCGTGATTTACAAAGCAAAGGTCCTGCTGCTTGCTTCTGTCTTAGGCTAATCACAGTGCAACAGAGGCCCCCAGTGTCATTAAACACTTCAGTGACTCTGTTGAGCACTAGTGGAACATTGGTGGGAAACTGTGATCTTTGCAGTTTCCTCATTCTTTTGACAAAATTGAGTAGGCACAGCAGTTTCCACATAAAAGTGTTTCACAAAAGTGCCATCAGTCTGTGACAATTCTTTAAGAGGAAGAAACTTTAAGGAAAATGAAATCTCCTTCGGAAGCTCTTTATATGTTTCTCTTTGTCACTGAGCGGTGAGGGGACACAGGCCAAGCAAATGATGGCATAAAAGTGAGAAACACAGCACATCGGAGCACACCACATATGCTCAGCGTATGCTTTAAAGGAAATGGTTTTTGTAAATGAAAACCAGTCCTGAAATAATAAACAATGGAAACATCCCTGAATCCAGATTCTCCACAAACAAGATACATCTCTGAAAGAGAAGGTAAAGGGAACCAGTGTTATCTGGGCACCCACCATGGGCTAGTCCAGTGGTTCTCAAAGAAGGGCTAACTAACTTGGATGTAAATTTAAAAAAAAAAAAAAAAAAAGGCCACTGGATCAGCTGCCTCAGCCTCACAGGGAACTTGTTAGAAACACAAATTCTCAGGCCCCAACCCAGATCTCCTGAAACAGAAAGGGTGGGGGTGGAGCCAAGCCCTGTGCTTTCACAAGCCTTCCAGGTAATTCTGGTAAAAGGCCAGCTTGGAAGCTACTGGGCTGGGCATTTTACACACATTATTTCATTTGATCTAGACTCTAAATAGTAGGCGTTGGTCCCCGTTTACCCATAAGGAAACTGAGACTCAGTAAAGTTCATAACGTACCAGGTTTATACCGCTAGAAATGGAGATATTAAGACATCTGTTGGCATGCCTGAGATTTTTCCACCTAAATCAGTGATTTTTCAACTCACTGTAATGTTAAAATCACCTAGAGATTAACTGTTAAAATATGGATTCTCCTACTCACTCAGTGAGTATGGAGAGTCTGAGAGTCGGTAGTTCTGACAAGCACCCAGGTGTCAGCCAAGTTGCTGGTGCCCAGAGCACTGTGAGTAGGGGGTCCTCGTGTATTACAACATGGCCCCCAGATCCACAGCCTTGGCCTCATCTGGGAACTTTAACGTTAGAGATCCAGATTCTAGGCTTCCCCCAGAACTGGTGCATCAGAAACTCTGGGGATGGCCCCCTGCCCCTGTTTGAACATGCCCTTAACGTGGTTCTATTCATGCTGAAGTTTGAGAACCACTGTCATATTTTCATAGTAGAAAACTCAGTATTTTCCAGGTGTGAAGCAAAGTGGTGCTTACATTGTAGGTCTTTGAAAGCCATTAAAAAGAGAAACGGACAAGGGAAAAAAGAGTGAAACATTTCAACTGGAATGGTACGCGAATTAAGTGTTTTTCCAGGAGATAAAGATTTAAAAAAAAAACTATCACTGGCTACATAATGAGTGCTTCTTTGTAATGGCTCTTGCAAATGCATGTTGAATGTGGGGCTGGCGGGCACTGGCACTAAGGTAAGAAAATATTGACTGAGGGATATCAGTGATATCTGAACATACTAGATCTGGCATTGCTCCATTTGGTGTTTGTTTGCTGTTTGGTGGGAATTTTGAGAAGTGTGTTATCAAACAGTTTTTGAAAATAGAGTAGACAGAAAACATCTTTGATCTAGGCATCAGATGCTTTTAGCATCCAAGGAAATACTTCTCAGTAAAGAAGGTATTTTCAGTAAAGAAAGATGATCAAAGAAACTATTATATCACACACTGTCATTTTTATTACATGTAAATGAAGGGAGGGTCTCAAATGACTCAGTTTCTGTGATCACATCTCTCATCCAGCATTTGAACTCTACTGAAGTCTTGTCACATACATGAAAGCATTCAGTTTTGTCTTGAAGTTGTTGATCAAGTATGTCCAATCTTAAAAAAAAAAAAAAAAGATTTCTTAATAAGTTGGCTTTGTAAGCTACACTAATTTTAGAAAATAGTACTTGTCTTCATTTTAACCAGAGTTTTTATCTCTTTTCATAATACGTGGGAGTGAGGGAGACCCAAAAACAAACAGTATACGGGCATACTTGGGAGACAGTGCAGGTTGGGTTCCAGACCACTACAGTGAAGTGAGTATCTCAGTAAAGCAAGTCAGATGAATTATGGGGTGTCCCAGGGCATATAAAAGTTATGTTTACACTATGCTGTGGTCTGTTAAGTGCATAATAGCATTATGTCTAGAAAGACAGTGTACATACCTTAATTTAAAACTATTTTATTGCTAAAAAATGCTAACCATCATCTGAGTTTTCATTGAGTCGTTATCTTTTTGCTGGTGGAGAGTCTTGCCTTAGTGTTGATGGCTGATCAGGGTGGTGAGTGCTGAAGGCTGGAGTTGCCATGGCAATTTCTTAAAATGGGACCACAGGGAAGTTTGCCACATTGATCGACATTTCCTTTCCCCAACAAGTTCTGGGTAGTATGTGATGCTATTTGATACCATTTAACTCATAGTAGAACTTCTTTGAAAATTAGAGTCCATCCTCTCAAACCCTGCCCTGCTTTATCAGCTTTCTTTCTTTGTTCATCCACAAGAAGCAATTCCTCATTTGTTAAAGTTCTATGAGATTGCCGCAATTCGGTCACATTTTCAGGCTCCACTTTTTAAGTATGTGTTTTATTTTTAGTTGAAGTGTAGTTGACACACAGTGCTACCTTAATTACAGTCCAGTTTTCTCAGCATCATTTATTGAAGAGACCATCTTTTCCCCATTGTGTATTCTTGCCTCCTTTGTCATAGACTAATTGGCCATATAATTGTAGGTTTACTTCTGGGCTTTCTTATCCTGTTCCATTGCCCCATTTTTTGTACCATTACCATACTTTTTAAATTATCATAGCTTTTAGCCTATCTTGAAATCTGGGATTGCAATATCTTCAGAGTTGTCTTTTTTTTTTTTAACGTTTATTTATTTTTGAGACAGGGAGAGACAGAGCATGAACGGGGGAGGGTCAGAGAGAGAGGGAGACACAGAATCTGAAACAGGCTCCAGGCTCTGAGCTGTCAGCACAGAGCCCGACGCGGGGCTCAAACTCACGGACCGCGAGATCATGACCTGAGCCAAAGTCGGACGCTCTACTGACTGAGCCACCCAGGCGTCCCAGAGTTGTCTTTTTAAAAAATTTTTATCTATTTTGAGAAAGAGAGTGAGTGCAGAGAAGGGACAGACAGAGAGGGAGAGAGAAAATCCCAAGCAGGCTTCACACTGTTATCATACAGCCTGACATGGGGCTTGATCTCGCAAACCATGAGATCATGACCTGAGCAGAAATCAAGAGTCAGTGCTTAACCGACTCAGCCAACCTGGTGCCCCCAGACTTTTTTTGTCTTAAGATTGCTTTGGCTATTCAGGGTCTTTTGTGGTCCCATACAAATTTTGGTATTTGTGTTATAATTCTGTGAAAAATACTGTTGGTATTTTGATAGAGATTACATTGAATCTGTAGATTGCTTTGGGTAGTATGCACAATTTAACAATATTCTTCCATTCCATGAGCATGGAATATCTTTCCATTTGTTTGTGTCATCTTGGATTTCTTTTATCATTGTTTCACAGTTTTCAAAATGTAGGTCTTTAATCCCCTTGGTTAAATTTATTCCTAGGTATTTTTATTATTTTTGATGCAATTATAAATGGAATTGTTTTCTTAATTTCTTTTTCTGTTACTTTGATATTAGTGTGTAGAAATGCAACGGATTTTTGTATTTTTTTATCCTGCAAATTTACTGAGTTCACTTATTACTTTTTTTTTAAGTTTACTTATTTATTTTTGAGAGAGACAGAGGAAGAGTGACGAGGCAAGGAGGAGAGAGAGGGAGAGACAATCCGAAGCAGGCTCTGTGCTGTCAGCACAGAGCCCATTACAGGGTTTGAACTCACAAGCTGTGAGATCATGCTCTGAACTGATATCAAGAGTTGGACAGTTAACTGCCTGAGCCACCCAGGTGCCCCTCACTTATTACTTTTAATAGTTTTTTTTGATGGAGTCTTTAGGATATTCTATGTATAGGATGTCCTCTGCAAATAGTGACAGTTTGACGTCTTCCTTACCATTTCGATATATTTTATTTCTTGTCTGATTGCTGTGAGTAGGACTTCCATTATTATATTGAATAAAAGTGGTAAGAGTGGACATCCTTGTGGTGTCCCTGATCTAAGAGGTAAAGCTCTTAGTTTTTCACCACTGAGTGTAATGTTAATTGTGTTTGTCATAGATGGCATTTATTAAGTTGAGATTCTCTCTATACTCACTTTGTTGAGAGTTTTTATCATGAATGGATGTTGCATTTTGCCAAATGCTTTTTCTTCATCTGTTGAGATCATGTGATTTTTATTCATTTAGTTGACATAGTGTCATTAATTGATTTCTGGATATTAAACCATCCTTGAATCTCCTTCTTCATCAGGGTGCATGATCCTTTTAATGTATTGTTGAATTCATTTTGTTAACATTTCGTTGAAGAATTTGCATCTATTTCTATCAGGGATATTGGCGTGTAGTTGGATTCTGTTGTTTTTCTAGGGCCTTTGTCTGGTTTTGGTATTAGAGTAATGCTGGCCTTGAATATGTGTTTGGAAGCTTTCCTTCTTCTAGTTCCCTCATTCTTTTGGGAATAATTTGAGAAGAATAGGAATCCTCTAAATGTTTGGTAGAATTTGCCCAGGAATCCACGTGTTCCTGGACTTTACTTTGTTCGGAATTTTTGATTACCAGTTCAATTTCATACTAGTTACAATCTGTTGACATTGTCTATTTCTTCTTGATGCAATTCTGGAAGATTGTATGTTTCTAGGAATTTATCCATTTCTTCTAGGTTGTCCCATTTATTGGCATATAATTTTTCATATTTCTGTGGTGTCAGTTGTTACCTCTCCTTTTTTGTTTCTGATTTTACTTACTTGGGTCCCCTTTTTTTCTTAATGAGTCTGAGTAAAGGCTTATCAATTTTGCTATCTTTTCAAAGAACCAGCTCTTGGTTTCAGTGATCTTTTCTATTATATTTTTTGTCTCTATTTCATTTATTTCTGCTTTTCATTATTTCCTTCTCCCTACTGGCTTTGGGTTTCCTTTTTTTTTTTTTCTTTTTTTTTAGTTTTAGTTTTTTTTAGTTAGTTTAGGTTAGATTGTTGAGATTTTGTTTGTTTTTAGAGGTAGGCTTGTATCACTGTAAATTTCCCTCTTAAAACTGCTTTTGCTCTCTCCCAAAGATTTTGGGCCAATATGTTTTCATTTTCATGTGTCTCCACATATTTTTTTTTATCTCCTCTTTGACTTCTTTGTTGACTCATTGGTGGTTTAGTAGCATGTTGTTTAGCTTCCATGTGTTTGTGGATTTTTTTTCCATTTTTTTTTCTTGTAATTGATTTCTAGTTTCATACGGTTGTGGTTGGAAAAGATGCTTGGTATTTTTCAGTTTTCTTAAATTTATTGAGACTTGTTTTGAGGCCTAACATGTGATCTGTCCTGGAGAATGTTCCATTAAGTACTTGAAAAGAATGTGTACTGTACTGTTTTTGGATGGAATGTTGTGTATATATCTGTTAAGTCCATCTGGTATAATATGTTGTTCAAAGCCACTGTTTTCTTACTGATTTTCTGCCTGTATGATCTATCCACTGTTATAAAAGTCTCCTACTCTTATGTCAGATTTCTATCAATTTCCTCCTTTAGGTCTGATAATATTTGCTTTACATATGTAGGGGGTTCAATGTTGGGTGCATAGGTATTTAAAATTGTTACATTTTCTTGTTAGCTTGATGTTGGGTATGTAGATACTTAAATTTGTTGGTGCATAGGTATTTAATAGTATTATGTCCTTTTGTTGGATTGATCCCTCAATCATTATGTAATGCCTTCCTTTTTCTCTTGTTACAGTCTTTCCTTTTAAAGTCTACTTTGATATAAGTATGCTATGCTACCTGGCTCTTTTTTTCCACTTTCATTTACATGGAATATCTTTTTCCATCCCTTCATTTCAGTCTGTATGTGTCTTTAGGTCTGAAGTGATTGTCTTTTAGGAAACATAGATGGGCCTTATTTTTGTTTTTCAGGTGTTTTTTTTTAATCCATTCAGTCACCCTATGTCTTTAGATTGGAGCCCTTAGACCATTTACGTTTAGAATTAATTATTGATAGATATTTATTGCCATTTTCTTTTGTTTTCTGGTTGTTTTTCTAGTAATACTCTATTCCTTTCCTCCTCTTATTCTCTTTCCTTGTGATTTCTTATTTTCTCTAGTGTTATGCTTGGTTTTCTTTTTTTTTTTGTATATGTGTATCTATTACAGGTTTTCCTAAGTATGTAACAGTCTATATTAAGTTGATGGTCACTTAAGTTTGAACCCATTCTGAAAGAACTTTTACTATCCCCCCTCCACATTTTGTGTATGTGCACATTTTTTTACAAATTTTTATTTTGTGAATCCCCTTGCCTTTTGTAATATTCTTGTTTCTAATTATAGTCCTTTCTTTTCTACTTAAAGAGGCCTTTTTAACATTTCTTGTAAGGCAGGTGGAATGGTGATGAACTCCTTTACTTTTTTGTCTGGGAAATTCTGTTTCTCCTTCAGTTCTGAGTGATAATTTTGCTACACAGAATATTCTTGGTTGCAGGTTTTTTTTTTTTCCTTTTAGCACTTTGAATATGTGATGCCTCTCCCTTCTGGCCTGCAACGTTTTACTGAAAAATCAGCTGACAGCCTTATGAGGTTTTTCTTGTACATAAATATTTGTCTCGCTGTTTTTCAAATTCTCTTTGTTTTTAAACTTTGACATTTTGATTATTAGGTGTTGTGATGTTCATGATGTGGAACTCTCTGTGCCTCTTGAAACTGGTATCTGTTTTGTTCCCCACGTTAGGGAGGCTTTCAGCTATTATTTTTTTCAAGTAAGCTTTATGCTGTTTCTCTCTCTTCTTCTTCTGGGATCCCTGTAATACTAATGTTTGTTTTCTTGACATGGTCAAAGAGATCCCTTAACCTATCCGCATTTTTAAAAAATTCTTCTTTCCTTTTGTTGTGCAGTTTGGGTGTTTTCCATTACTCTGCCTTCCTGATGGCTGATACCTTCTGTATCCTCTGATCTACCGTTGATTTCCTCTAGTGTATTTTTCATCTCAGTTATTTTATTCTGAAACTCTGATTGGTCCTTTTTTATATTTCTCTTTGTTGAAGCTCTCACTAAGTTCCTTCACTGTTGTCTCCTTACTTTGCTTGACTTTCTATGTTTGTTTTTGTGAATTAAGTATAACAGCTACTCTTCTAACCTAGAAGGAATGTTGTGTATTGTCATCCCCTGTGTAGACTGTGTGTGCCTGGTGTCATTGGCTGAGTAGAGCTGATGTGTGCATATTCTGAGGTGTTCCTGAAACTTTCTGCACAGGGGATGCCCTGGCAGGACACCTGAAGCTGAAGTGGGTGCAGGCCATGGGGTCTCAGGACTCTCCACACAGAGATCACCCTGGTTCAGGCTCTACTTCTCATTTTAATTCTCTTGCTATGTCTACACCATCCACAGTATTGAATTCATAAAAGTCATCATTAGGGTTGGAAATCACCTTCTTTCAAATTCTTTTTAATGTTGTTATTTTGACCTCTTCCCATGAAACACCAATATTCTTTTTTTTAATTTTTATTTATTTATTTTGAGAGAGAGAGTGTATGCAGGGGAGGGGCAGAGAGAGGGAGAATCCCAAGCAGGCTCCATGCTGTGAGTGCAGAGCCCAACGTGGGACCTGAACCCACAAACCGTGAGATCATGACCTGAGCTGAAATCAGGAGTTGAATGCTTAACCAGTGGAGCCACCCAGGTGCCCCAAACCATCAAGATTCTTAATGGTGACAAGGGTGCTGTTGTCATGCATGGGCATAGTTGACTTATCTCTCTTCCTGCCCTACAGTCCTGAGGCCCATGTTCCCTGCTTGGCTGCCTACCAGAGAACAACAAACTATGGAAATGCTCATTCTCTGTTTACTTCCTCAGTGAGCATGACCAAGAATTATGAGAAAATAATTTTAGTGGAGTCATTCATGCCAAGTCATAAGTGACTGGTGGGTTTAGACCTCCAAGAAAAAAATTCAAATTCTTAAAGATTTTTTTCATCCAGGTGAATCTTTAGTTGTAAAAGGGTTATGGGGAAGGACCTTATTCAGAAGAGTAATGTAGATAACCTGAGTGTGGAAGCTCTGAAAAAACTTAGCATAGCTGGAGAGTAAGCAGCAAAGGTCCTTAGGCACCGCACCTGCTGCAGTGGATCATGAAATGAGTCATGGAATAGGATCCTGGGTGGCAGGTGCTAACCTTGCCCTGCACATCCTCTGCTTGTAGAGCAAGTGACATCGAAGGGTATGTCCAGTCTGTGTTACTGTCCCTAGAAGAGAAACCAGCAGAGTTAGATGAACCATTTCAGGGGCAGAAGTTGTGGAGGGGGTGCAGTGAGTTCAGCTCCAAAAGTGCCAAATGCCACATCCTGTGTGGAGAAAGAAAGGAAGCTACCACAGAAGATGGACCTGGTACCTCTCATCTCTCCTCCCTGTTGCCTCTTCTCCCATCTGGGACCAAGGCACTTCCATACTAAAGGCAGAGTTGGGCTATGTATATACTAGACCTTGGGCTTCATCTGGCTTCATCTAGACAGAACACAAAGGCCACGTTGACCTTGTAGGAGGTCCACAGTTCAGTCATCTCGCCTGTGGGGGTAATAATAGACGAGCCAATGGCCTTTTTAGGTAATCAGGGAAGTCATAGGACTTTGTTCCTACGGGAGAGATGTATTGTGATTCAGAGAGAAAAGCTAAGTATTTAAAGATAACTTTCTTTTGAGCTAAAGTTGATTGAGAAAACAGTTTGCAAGGCAAAAGTTGTATTCATTTGATAGAGTATCAGAAATTCACACTGTACTCAGTAGCTTTGTAACAAATGGTCTTCATCTGTAAAGAAAATATATAAAGCAGCCATTCACAGAAGAAATAACAAGGTCCCATAATTATGGATCCCATTTTTATGACCTGCTGTGTGTCACAGCCCTCAGTCACATTTTGACATGTCAGTTTTGACATTTTTAACACGTCAGTTTTACATGATTATTTTTCAATGGTTCAGTCAAGCTGGAATGTTGTACCCGTTATCTGATATATAGGCAACTTGTGGCTATTTATTACAGCTGATGTTGCTAAACCATACTAATCTTCCTTCATAGTACCACACACTCACCTGTCTTGTTTTTCAAGTTAACTTATCCCATTCATTGAGTGGCTGCAAAGGCTTGGTTGTCCAAACGAACTGGAAGGAGGTGGAGTTAGCAGGAAAGGAGCATGATTTTAAGCGTGATACAGCTAAATGCAACTTGGTAACAGTGTCTCACTTATAAACAGAAAAAATGCAACATCCCAAAGCGTGTATATTGTTTTCTAGTGTTAATGACTTCATTCATCATTTGATGGATATTTAGTGAGCATTAGCATAAAATCATTAGCACACACAAAAAATCTGATAATGAGAAGGAACTAGGTGTTAAGCTGCATCCAAAGTTCAGATCTTGTTGTGAATATACATTTTGTAAAATGACTCTGTCCATAATTGAGGAGCATTGGAGGAGACTTTTAGGATTTTTTTTTAGAAATCCTGGGCTTAAATTCCGATTATTTTTATACTACAGAAAAATTTTATAACCCATCTGAAATTTAAATAGATTATGTTAGCTTTATAAAAAGTTTTTTTGTTACGGCTTTTTGTCTTTATGCATTTCTGCAAATGGTCAAAATGGGAACAGCTGAGTGGAGGTGTAGATGTCCTGGGTAAAAAGTGCATCCCTTGGGTGTCTCCTTGCTCTCAGGTTCAGCCATTCTATAAGTGTCTGAATGTAATTGAGCATTTATAGTATTATCACTTGATGTACATCTTTCATCTGTTTATATTATCTGTGTAACCTCTTGATTTCTTGAGTCCTCAGAGCTTTTTGATTAAATTGTTTGGCTGGAAATGTAGCTAATACCATATTTAAAATTTCTTTCTCTTGTTTTACCAAACTTTTTGAACAACTTTAGATTCACAAGGTTCATCGTGATTCAGGAGACAATTCTCAGACAGGTGAGAATACTTCAATTTCACTCCACTGGCATTTGTGGGTTCAAGTCTGTAAATTACTCTGAAGAAGTGTAGATTGACACTCACCACCCCAGAATGTGGATTACTAAAATCTGAGTGTGGATATTGGAAGGCTGGAGAGCCAGCATAAAAGCAGAATCCCTTCAAAAGTTTGGAATCTTCATTCATGGCAACCTTTTCTACTGAATGCCTTTATCATGCTGGTTTTATTTTACTGGCTGGAGACCATATAGAGCAGATACACCTTAAAAAGAGAGTGGCCAGAAGTCCAGGAGAGAGACACTGTTGTTACACCCTGGTCAGGCTACCCGTTCTTCGTAGCTGTTGGTGTCTGTCTAATTAGAAAATGTGGGTTGGCCTGTCATGGAAGTCCAGAGCCCTGAGGTCCCATTTCAGTCCCCACTCCCTTGCTTTATACCTTGGGCAGTACTCTGTCTGACCCTTGGATTCCTCAACCTTCAAATGAGGAAATGACTAGATGACTTCTATATTTGAAAGGTCTGGATTTCTCTGATCATTAGAGGCAAAATTCAGTCTATCAGAAATTTAAAATTTTTATTCGTGTACACACACACGATATTCTTTCCTCTGTTAGTGGTTTTCCCAACCATTAGTGCATAAAGTTAGACCCTGGGCTACCTATTTAGTCCCTCTCCTTGACTCTAGGATGGACCATATTTTAACATACTCAGACTCAATTTCATCTTTCTGAGCTTTAGTTTCTTCACTTGTAAAATGAATTAACAATGTGCATCTCATTGTTATGAAAAATAAAGGAGAAAGTGTATATAATATGTGACTGTACCTGCCATTTAACTCTTGGATATCCTCCTTCCCTTCCTCTACCCTTTTCCTTCCTCTGCCCTTGCACCTCCCTCCCTCCCTCTCTCCCTCCCTCCCTCCCTCCCTCCATGTCTCTGTCTCTGCCTCTCTCTCTTTATGTTTATCTCTTGTAAGAGTATTATTTTAATTAACTTATTAGGCGCCAAAAAATGTTGCAAGCATTTTCATATCCTTTACTGTGCCCAGCATTGCCTTGCACATATTAGGGTCAACAAATGCTCCCAAAACATTGATAAATTGGAACTATCCCATCTTACAAAACATAGGTTCCACTGTTTGACCTGCTCTTTGACTTGGAGCTACCTACATAATCTCTCCAAGTTTAAGTTTTCTCACTGGTAAAATGAAGATTGTACTATGTACTTTCAGAATTGTTATAATGATCACATAAGATAATTTACATTTAAAGTAAATATTGAAACACAATGTCTGGTGCAGAGTAGGTGCTCAGTAAATGTTCGCTATTTTTTTTAATTATTGACACTATATCCCCTTTTGCCATTGAATAAAGATATTTAAATTTCCTTTATCTTTGTTTTCTTTGGTCTGTAAATTCATTCCAAAGCATCTCTTGGGAGAATGAATAATGAATTATTCGACTTAAATGGCCTTTATTGAAGAATAATTTCTCCAAACTTTTAGTAATTTCTGTTGCTACATTCTCTTAATTTCAGCTGAGATAACATCAGGAAGAACAAGAATTATATATCTTGGAGTAATTTCTAGTGAATGATTTAGTATTCAGCTAGCCAGGCATGGTCACAGTCATGAGACTAACTTCCCTACTTTGGTTTTATTTAGAAACTACATTTTCAGGAATGAGGTTTTTTTAATTTGGAATTTAATGTTTTTAAAAAAAATTTTTAGTGTTTATTTTTTGAGAGAGACAGCATGAGCAGCAGAGGGGCAAAGAGAGGAGACACAGAATCCAAAGCAGGCTCCAGGCTCTGAGCCCTCAGCACTGAGCCCAACGTAGGGCTCAAACTCACGAACCATGAGATCTTGACCTGAGCCGAAGTTGGACGCTCAACCCCACTGAGGCACCCAGGCACCCCAGTCTTGAATTTAATCTTAAATCTTTATTCAGTTAGATTTAATTTATTATGTGGTAAAGGCTAGGAATGTATATGATTATTAAGTCCCTGAAGAGGCTAAAAAGGAATGTTTTGCGAGTCACCACTGTTAGTTTTTCAGGGTTTGAGAGATGCCATATGATCCTAACAATGTCATTTAAAGTACCACTACTTATAGGTGTCTTTACAAATACTGAAACTCCTATCCACGGCCAGGAAAATTATTAAGGCAGAATCCACAAGACAAGGCTGTATGGTTAAGGTGTTTAGATCAACTTCATAATCTGCTTTTGTCTTTAGCTGTATAAATATAATTCAAGTTTAGTTGATGATTTAACTTTTTTAATTGAATCAGAGTTTTTAGGACTCTAAAATAGTTAAAAAGCTGATCCAGAAAAAAAGTGAAAACAGACAAGAGAACAATATTATAACCTGATCCCACGTATGCCTAGAAAGAAGGTATATTTGCAAATGACCAGATGTAATTAATACCACAAGCCAGTACAAACTACATACTTCCTGTGTAGCAGGCACTGTGTTAAGTGCTTTGCATGGATTAACTCATTTATGTCACACAGCAACTTAAGAATGAGATGCTGTAACCATCCCCACTTCATAGATGTAGATGTTGAAATACAGAGAAGTTAACACTGCCAGGGTTATACAGCTAGTAGATGATGGCATTCTGGAGACTTGAATTTTGGCAAGTTACTCTGGAACTGGTTCTATTATCTGCTGTTCTCTCTTGTGCCTTTTTTGGTGTTAATAGACCATTTTTTTTCGTATTATTTATTTATTTTGAGACAGAGATTGAGAGTGGAGGAGAAGCAGGAGGAGAGGTTAGAGAGACAGAATCCCAAGCAGGCTCCACACTGTCAGTGCAGAGCCTGATGTGGGGCTCACACTCATGAACTGCAAGATCATGACCTGAGCCGAAATCAAGAGTTGGACATCTAGAACTGACTGAGCCCCCAGGCCCACCATTAATAGACACTTCTTCAAAGAGCTTTGTTGCATCTTTTTCTTCTTTCTTGGAATATGAATACTTATTGATGTATAAGAAATGTATTCTTCCTGCTGGAACCTGCGTGTGTGCCTCCTGTCTTGGCACAGTGGGGAACAATTCTGTGTTACGATTAAGTTTCTCTCCTTGCTACTGGGTTACTCCCACAAGAAGCCAATGCCCTGAAAATGCATATTTCTGAAGGTAATTCTACTGCCCTGACATTTTTATCTCTTTGTCCTCACTCCATGCTTCAATATTTCATTAATGTGACAGCACATTTTGAGGGTTAAAGTCAGCAAAGACTTGTGCAGAATTGAAGTGCTTTATTCCCCTTAGAAAATAGGGACAAAAGTGAGTTGTGGAAATAGTTGGGATTATAAACCTGCCTTTTCTTCCCTTCCTTCCTGGGATTTTCACTATGCCTCATTTGATGAAATCACATCCTAAGGAGAACCTAGAAGACCATCTGGTGGGCTGACCTTTCAGAGGGGCCTAAAATTAGTCCATAGTAGTTTCTCAAATAAATTCAAGTTTCTTTGTATTTCACTGGTATTTTACTTCTGCAAATATCTCTGTAACAGCCTTCCTGACCCAGTTACATTTACTGTCCTTCAGGTTGAAATGACCCCCCCCCCCAAATTTCACCCAAGTTTTAATACTTATTTTTAAAAAAGATATTTTATTAATGGAACTAAAGAACTCTTGATAAAAAGCCTATTACCATTACATAACGGCCGTAAGAAAAGAGTATCATTTTGCAATTAATATGATTGATAATTCTGTGTTGTTGATGAGTTGAAGAGAAAGTGGTTTGCTGTTTCTTGAAAGTATTTTATAGTGCTTAAAAAGGAACCTTGTTTTCATTGGGGAGGGGAAATGTGTCTAAACTTCACCTGTAAATAAGCTGAAAACTCACCCTCCATTATTAACTTGAAATCCTTAGAGTCTCATTCATTTAGATACAAGAACAGGAGGAAAGAGTCCATTGATGTGAAATCGATATCATCTCGAGGCAGTGATGGTAAGAAGTTTTTCAGATTTCTTGGCCTTTTTAAAGTATAGAAGATGACAGAGGAATATACTCAAGAATTTGTCAGCATATAAACAAAACCCCAAGTAGCAGAGTTTTAATGCAGCTTGCTTTTTTACTCCATAAACTGAAAAATTTTTAGCACTTCTTACTTTTTTGCTTTTTATAGTGTCTTCTCTTTGAAATGACTCCACACTTGTTCCATGATGGCCTAAATTGTGTTGAGCCATATAACCACCAGAGCAGCTCAGAGTTTTAATAGCTAGGTCATTTTTTTAATATAATAGCTAGATCATTCTTAAGTGGGAGTGGGAGAAAAGGAACTGCAGAGTCCTGGCTTCCCAACTTCAACACTTCCCAGTTTTCAGTGTACCTGTTACACACCCTTACCCTTAATAAAATGTCATAGAAATACTGTGGGACATAATTTAGCACAACAGTTCTGCTCTGCTAAACATAATTTAACCAAAACATTATTTGAGTTCAAGCACGCCTTAAAGAGGAATCATTTGGATTTGCAGGGAGGGGGGAAAGTCCAAGATGACTTTGAAATTTCATTCCTAGGTACCTGGGAAAATATGAGTAATATTTTCAGAAATAGGAGTCTCCATTGTATGGCCATGTGGGGGGTTGAGGAGAAAATGATTATTTTTATTTTAATGAAGATGCCAAGGAAGCTAAAATACAAGACTAGTACTGCGGGCTAGAGGTGTGGATTTGGGAGTCCTAGGGGTGATAGATGATGCTTTGAGCAGAGGAACATCTGTAAGGGGTATGTGTGTGTGTGTGTGTGTGTGTGTGTGTGTGTGTGTGTGTGTGAGAGAGAGAGAGAGAGAGAGAGAGAGAGAGAGAGAGAGGTGGGGGAGGGAGAGAGGGAGGTGGGGGCAGGGGAAGAAAGAGAGAAGAGAAAAGAAAAGAAGGTCTAGGTTCTAGATTTGAAGGCATTCTTTCAGTTAGAGGAGAGGCAGGAGAAATAGGGCCAAGGAAGAGCACAAGAGAACTGGGGGTGAGCCACGAACAAGAGGGTAGCAAGAGAAGGGAGATGGCCAGCAGTATTATATGCTGCAGAGATCAGTGAGCTTAAGCACCGAGAACAGATTAGTGGATTTCACTCATCCATTCTAGGGGCATGAGGAGGGGTGGTGAGTGACTGTGATAGAAAGGAGAGAAGTAGGATGGTAACTTAAGGGAATAAACTGGAAGGGCAAGTGAAGGACTTTTCAATCCTATGGGTCACAATGGGAAACCTGATTATGAGGGAAGTGGATAAACTAGGAAGGACTGAAGACTTTAGAGACAAGATGAATAATTCATAGAGGAAAGAGGATAAATCATAGGGCAGGCAAAGGATAGGGGCCAAAAATGTAAAACAAGATTAACTGAAATATTTTCAGATGTAAATAGAACATTTTAGATGGACAGGATAATGGATGAGAGAATTTGAACTAGATTAGCTCAGTTTTCAGTGTAAAGTTTGACATGGGACCATCATCTGTCCAGAACATGGAGAAGTAGAGGTTGCAAAGTACAGAAGAAGGCTGTAATGATGGCTGAGCAGCAGGTAAGCTTTCTTGATATTGGCTAGATTAAGTTATCCCATTTGTAACGTGAGGATTTTATCCCTCCTTCCTGCCTCACAGGCAATGGTAGGATGAGCTGATGGGATCAGAGCTCTTACTGATTTATTTATTTTTAGGTTTATAATTATTTTTTAAAATTTTTATATTTTATTTAAATCCCAGTTAGTTAACGTATAGTGATGATGATTTCAGGAGTAAAATTTAGTGATTCATCACTTAAATATAACAGGGCTTTTAGGGTAGTTTCTCCCTTTGGAATTTTTACCTACATGTAAGCATTACCTGTTCAAAACAAACAAACAAACAAAAAACAATGGAGAAGATGGCTGAGCAGCAGGAACCTTACCTTATCCCATGGATACAGCTAGATAAAATCCACATCAGTATAAATAACTCAGAAAATAACATGAAGACTGGCAAAACAAACTTCACAGCTAAATGTAGAGAAGAGGCCACAGAGCGGAGACTAGAAAGAATAGAAACATGTTTGGGAGCTAACAGACCCATGGGAGGGAGGGATGGCAGACTTGGAGAGAGGAGAGAAATAGAGCCTCGTGCCAGGCACCCCAGGCACAGGGAATCCCCATAACATTTGGCTTTGAAAGCGAGAGGGGGGAAATTTCATGAACTCTTACAATTAGCAGGCTTAACATCTGAACTTTAAAAATCAGTTGGCTCTGAGAGAGCTGGAAGGATGAGAGGAAACGGAATCTCTGCCCTCATAGAAATAGCACAACAGACAGCCCCTCAGAAATACAGCATAGAAACGACATCTTGAATAATGCCTGGAGTATACTGGAGGGAGGATTGTTTAGTAACCTCAGAGAGTGTGCTAGAGGGGCAGGGATTGACCATTGGAAGACTTTTCCAGAAACAAAAGAGCTGGAAAGCCACCATTTTCCTCTCCCACCCCCACAGCCTAGATACATGGATACCTGCTGGAACCACCTCAGTGCTCACACTCAATACCTAACTGGTTAATAGTGCATCCCATGCTTGAGTTTTCTTGCAAACTCACCCTCTCCAGCCAGGCTCCGCCTCTAGGTCTCTTCACACAGCAGACCCACACAAACCCTGCTAACACAGTGTGACCCACCCTCATGCTTTCCTCTGGACCTGCTCCCTCCAATAGACCCTTGGCCAGAGCACATCCAAAGCAGTGCCACAAGTATGGCATGTGCGAGCAGCCCCAGTAGGACCAGCACCCTCCAGAGTGACTCCTGCCCTGGGTAGAGGTGAAGATAACCACACCCACCAGTCCAAGTACAGCCAGGCACATTGCTAGGGGCAGAGATCTGGTCCGACTGCAGGCCTTGCCTGCCAACAAAAGCTTCACAAGGGACAACACAGGGAAAGTGCCCTGAAATTCACTGATACTGCTTCTCTGGAAAATGCATGGACTGACCCAAACCCGAGGTGGTCCCAGACTGGCCTACTAACAACACAGGGACCAAACAAACCCTGACCACAACAGGAAAAGAGAGCCATTGCAGTCGACTGGGCCAAAGGAAAAAGCAGTTCAATCATAACAGCAGGGTGCACACAACAAATAGGAGACATTCCTCAAGTGCCAGGTTCTGGTGAACAGAGGACAGTGCACTGCAGGGCACTATAGGACCTCTTCTTCACAAGACTACTACTTTCAAGAGCAGGAGTTGTAGGTGACTTCCATAACACACAGAAACAGAGAGTTAGACAAGATGAGAGACAGGGAAATATGTCCCAAATGAAAGAACAGGATAAAATCACAGCACCAGAGTTAAGCAAAACAGAGAAAAGAAATATTACTGATAGGGAATTTACAGTAATGATCATAAAGATATCCACTGGACTTGAGACAAGAGTGGAAGATCTCAGTGAGACTCTTAACAAAAAGAAACCATAAAACTGCAGATGAGGAACTGAGTAACTGGAATTCAAAATACACAAGGTGGAATAAATAGTAGACTGGAGGAAGCAGAAGAACCAGAGATTTGGAGAACAGAGTAATGGAAAGCAAGCAAGCTGAATAGGAGAGAAAAATAATAATTAAAAATGAAAATAAGACTTGGGGAATTATCAAGAACAATAGCATTCACATTATAGGGATCCCAGAAAGAGAAGAGAGAGAAGGAAGCAGAAAATGATTCTGAAACAATAATAGCTGAAGACTTCCTGAAGTAGGGTCAGGGAACAGAAATCCAGGTTCAAGAGGCACAGAGAGCACCTAACAAAATCAACCCGAGGAGGTTGACACCAAGATGGATAGTAAATTGTAAATATTTATGCATCCAACATGGGAACACCCAAATAAAGCAGTTAATAACAAACCTAAAGGAACTAAACAATAGTAATACAATAATAGGGGACTGTAACATGCCACTTACATCAGTGGACAGGTCATCCAAACAGAAAATCTACAAGGAAACAATGGCTTTGGATGACACACTGGACCAGATTAATCTAGAGATGTATTCAGAACATTCCATCCAAAACTAGCAGAATACACATTCTTTTCAAGTGTAGATGGATCATCTCCAGAATAGATCATAAATTAAGCCACGAAACAAATCTCAACAGATTCAAGAAGGTCAGAGTCATACTATGCATCTTTTCCAACTACAACACCATGAAACTGGAAATCAACCACATGAGAAAAGCTGGAAAGAACACAAATACAGAAGGTTAAATAACATGCTACTAAACAATGAATAGGTCCATTAAGAAATTGAAGAGTAAGTAAAAAAATGCATGGGGGCAAATGAAAGTGAAAACACAATAGTCCAAAATCTTTAGGGTACACCAAAAGCAGTTTTAAGAAGGAAGTTATGGGGCGCCTGGGTGGCTCAGTCGGTTAAGCGTCCGACTTTGGCTCAGGTCATGATCTCATGGTCCATGGGTTCAAGCCCCTTGTCGGGCTCTGTGCTGACAGCTCAGAGCCTGGAGCCTGTTTCAGATTCCGTGTCTCCCTCTTTCTCTGACCCTCCCCTGTTCATGCTCTTTCTCTCTCTGTCTCAAAAATAAACATGTTAAAAAAAATTGAAAAAAAATTTAAAAAAAAAAAAGAAGGAAGTTATAGTAATACAGGCCTACCTCAACAAACAAACAAAAATCTCTAACAGCCTAACCTTACACCTGAAGAGCTAGAAAAAAGAACAAATCAAACCCAAAACCAGTAGAAGGAAGGAAATAATAGAGCAGAAATAAATGAAATGAAAACAAAACAAAATCAATGATACTGGGAGATGGCTCTTTGAGTAGATCAACAAAACTGGCAAACCTCTAGGCAGACTCATAAAATTAAAAAAAAAAAGACTCAGAATCAGAAATGAAAGAGGAGAAATAACAACCAACACCAGAGAAATACAATAGGAATAGACTCAAAATTATATGCCGCCAAACTGGACAGCCTAGAAGAAATGAATTTCTAGAAACACAGAACCTTCCAAAACCAAATCAGAAGGACATAGAAAATTTGAACAGGCCAGTTACCAGCAAGGAAATTGAATCAGTAATCAAAAACTCCCACCAAACGTCCAAGACCAGACAGCTTCACAGGCAAATTCTACCAAACATTTAAAGACGAATTAATACCTTTTCTTCTCAAACTATTCCAAAAAAATCAAAGAGGAAGGAAAGCTTCCAGATTCATTCTATGAGGTCAGCATTACCCCGATATCAAAATCATATACATACAACACAAAGAAGTAAAAGGCATCCAAATTGGCCAGGAGGAGGTCAAACTTTGACTCTTCGCAGATGACATGATACTCTATATGGAAAACCCAAAAGATTCCACCAAAAAACTGCTAGAATTGATTCATGAATTCAACAAAGTTGCAGGATATAAAATCATTGCACAGAAATCGGTTGCATTCCTATACACCTACAATGAAGTGACAGATAAATCAAGGAATCGATCCCATTTACAGTCGCACAAAAAAAAATATAAAATACCTAAGAATAAATCTAACCAAAGAGGTGAAAAATGTATACACTGAAAACTATAGAAAGCTTATGAAAGAAATTGAAGAAGATACAAAAAATGGAAAAAAGATTCCATGCTCCTGGATAGGAAGAACAAATATTGTTAAAATGTCGATACTACCCAAAGCAATCTACATATTCAGTGCAATGCCTATCAAAATAACACCAGTATTCTTCACAGAGCTAGAACAAACAATCCTAAAATTGGTATGGAACCAGAAAAAAACCCAAATAGCCAAAGCAATCTTGAAAAAGAAAAAGCAGGGGGCGTCACAATCCCAGACTTCAAGCTATACTACAAAGCTGTAATCATCAAGACAGTATGATATTGGTACAAGAACAGACACTCGGATCCATGGAACAGAATAGAGAACCCCGAAATGGACCCACAAACGTGTGGCCAACTCACCTTTGACAAAGCAGGAAAGAATATCCAATGGAATAAAGATGGTCTCTTCAGCAAGTGGTGCTCGGAAAACTGGACAGCGACATGCAAAAGAATGAACCTGGACCACTTTCTTTCACCAAACACAAAAATAAACTCAAAATGGATGAAAGACCCCAATGTAAGACAGGAAGCCACCAAAATCCTCGAGGAGAAAACAGGCAAAAACCTCTCTGATCTTGGCCACAGCAACTTCTTATTCAACACGTCTCTGGAGGCAACAGAAACAAAAGCAAAAGTGAACTATTGGGACCTCATCAAAATAAAAAGCTTCTGCACAGTGAAGGAAACAATCAGCAAAACTAAAAGGCAACCGACAGAATGGGAGAAGATATTTGCAAACGACATATCAGATAAAGGGTTAGTATCCAAAATCTATAAAGAACTTACCAAACTCAACACCCAAAAAACAAATAATCCAGTGAAGAAATGGGCAAAAGACATGAATAGACACTTCTCCAAAGAAGACATCCAGATGGCCAACCGACACATGAAAAAATGCTCAACATCACTCATCATCAGGGAAATACAACCAACCGAGGGTTACTGGAGGGGCTGTGGGAGGGGGGATGGGCTAAATGGGTAAGAGACACTAGGAATCTACTCCTGAAATCATTGTTGCACTATATGCTAACCAATTTGGATGTAAATTTTAAATAACATTTTAAAAAATCATATACAGGCACTACAAAAAAAGGGAACTACAGGCCTATGTGTCTAATGAACTTAAATGCAAAAATCCACAACAAATTGTTAATAAACTGAATCTAACAATACATTAAAAAACCATTGACCACAATCATGTGAGACTTATTACTGGGATACAAGGGAGGTTCAGAATTTGCAAGTCAGTCAATGTGATACATCAAGAAGAGAAAGGATAAAAATCACATCATTTTGATAGATGTAGAAAACGCATTTGACAAAGCATAA
Organism: Lynx canadensis; assembly: GCF_007474595.2. NCBI lineage: Eukaryota > Metazoa > Chordata > Mammalia > Carnivora > Felidae > Lynx > Lynx canadensis. Next base: position 141,715,252 of record NC_044303.2, read on the forward strand.
ACTCCATTTATGCTAACCCTCAACAAAGTTTAGAGGGAACATAACATAATAAAGCCCATATAAAAACCCCACAGGTAACATCATACTCAATGCAAAAAAATTAAGTTTTTTCTCCAAAATCAGGAATGAGACAAGGATGTTCACTCTCATCACTTTGATTCAACACAGTACTGGAAGTAGTAGCCACAGCAATAAAACAAGAAAAAGGAAAAAAAGGTATCCAAATTGGTAAGGAAGAATAAAACTTACTATTTGCAGATGGCATGATACTATATATAAAAAATCCCAAAGACTCCACCCCAAAACTACTAGAACTGATAAATGAATTCTTTAAAATCACAAGATACAAAATCAATGTACGTGAATCTTTTGCATTTCTCTACACTACTAATGTAATAGCAGAAAGAGAAATTAGGAAAACAATTCCATTTACAATTGCACCAAAAATACAAAGTACCTAGAATGAACTTAACCAAGGAGGTGAAGGATTTGTACTCGGAAACTAAAACACTGATGAAAGAAATTAAAGATGACACAAATGAATGGAAAGATATTCCATGCTCATGGATTGGGAGAACAAATACTGTTAAAATGTCTATACTACCCAAAGTAATATACAGATTTAATACAATCCCTGTCACAATACCAGCCACATTTTTCACAGATCTAGACTTAATTATCCTAAAGTTTGTACGGAACTACAAAAGACCCCGAATGGCCAAAGCAGTCTTGAAAAAGAAAAAAAGTAGAAATATCACAATCCCAGATTTCAGGATATAATACAAAGCTGTAGTAATCAAGATAGTATAGTAATGGCACAAAATAGATACATGGATCAGTGGTAGAGAATAGAGACCAGGAATAAACCCACAATTATATGGCCCGTTAATCTTTGACAAAGGAGGGAAGAATATGCAATGGGGAAACATAATCTCTTCAACGAATAGTGTTGAGGGAACTGGAAAGCTGCCTGCAAAAGAATGAAACTGGACCACTTTCTTACACCATTCACACAAATAAATTCAAAATGGATTAAACACCTAAATGTGAGACATGAAGCCATAAAAATCCTGGAAGAGAGCAGAGGCAGTAATTTCTCTGACATTGGCTATAGCAACATTTTTCTAGATATGTCTCCTGAGACAAGGGAAACAAAAATAAACTATTGGGACTACACCAACATAAAAAGCTTTCACAAAGTAAAAAATACTCAAGAAAACTAAAAAACAAGTGAATGGGAAAATATATTTGCAAATGCACATAGCCAATAAAGAGTTGTATCCAAAATATATAAAGAATTTACGCAACTCAACAACAAAAACAATCAGAGTGGAAATAGGCAGAAGACATGAAGACATTTTTCCAAAGAACACATACAGATGGCCGAAATACACATGAAAAGATACTCAACAGTCCTCATCATCAGGGAAAAGCAGAACAAAACCACAATGAGATATCACTTGCCACCTGTCAGAATGGGTAAAATCAAAAATACAAGAAATAACAAGCGTTGGTGAGGTGGAGAAAAAAGAAGCCTTGTGCACTGTCAGTGGGAATGCAGATTGATAGAGCCATTGTGGAAGACAGTATGGAGGTTCCTCAAAGAATTACCATAAGATCCAGTAATTCCACTACTGGGTATTTACCCGTAGGGGAAAAAAACCCATTAATTTGAAAAGAGTAGCCAATTTATGGAAGCAGCCCAAGTGTTTATGTTATATGAATGGATAAAGAAGATGTGATCTATAAATATATGTCCTTATCCAGTCCCATGGCCAGAAGCTGGGAACTGAAAGTTAGGAACGGTCAAAGTTGGGCTTTGGTGATTTATAGTAAAGTGAGTAGGGTATATTAGGCTGTTGAGATGGGGGCCTCAGGATCCCAATTAACCTTCTCTGAAATTTCCCTTATGGAACTAATACTCCTAAAGCCTTTCTTCCGTCATAGTTCCAGACCAAACCACACTTTCTAGACTTGGTCAAGTAGTGGCTGACCTCTCAACCTTTTAGGATTAAAAGATGCGTGAATCCTTTGCTTTGTGGAGGGCCCTGGGGATGCAGTCCGGTGAGAATCAGGTCCCCAGTCTGTGAAGGGCTCCTTTGCTATATTTAGCCACGCTGAGCCACCAGAACCAGATACAACTTTATTTACTTCTCCCCAGCACCAAGCCTCCAAAATCGTCGCTATCCATCCATGGCAAGGATCCATTCCATGACCATCGAAGCTCCCATCACAAAGGTGAGTGACAGCTGCTGCCTCCACTCTGCAATCAGGGCTGCCCAGCACTGGGCTCGTTTCTACAGACAGACGTGATAAATGACTTGTCACTGATAACACAGAGTTTACAGTCTGGTAGAGGAAGCAGATATTAAATAAACACGTAATTAATTTGTAGTTCTAAATTACACTGACTGTTAGTAAGGAAAACAATAGTGTTCTAAGAGAAAATCAGATTACAGCTCTATTTACCTTAGGTGAGGTGATCAGGCAGAGTCTCTCTCTAGAGGAAATGATGCTTGAAGTAAGAACTGAAGCACGCAAGGCTGTTAGAAGACGAGGTGGGAGGAGAGAATTCTAGGCAGTAGGCACAGCAAGAGATGAAGCATAGAGGTGAGAGAAGGAGGATTGGAGTATTTGAAGACTTGAAAGAAAGTTCGGGTGACTAGAGCTTGGAGGGCAGAGGGGAGAAGATGGTGACATGGAGCTGTAAGGAGGGGTTCGTATTTCAGTTTCTGTGCAGTGGAAGCCACTGAAGAGTTTCAAGTCGGGGAATGACATGATCCAGTATGTTTATTAAAAGGAACACCCAGCTGCCATGCGGAGAATGGACTAGAGGTGGCAAGAATGAAAGAGAAGAGGCCAGTTAGGGGGCTTTTCCAGAATTCCAGGCAAGAAATGGTGGTAACTGTACTACAGTCAAAGCAGTGGAGTTAGAAATGAATAGATCAAGAAATATTCAGGGATAGAATCAATTTGGACGATGAATAGCATTATCAGGGTGATAGAGAAAGCTGTTTGTCAGCTGGGGCCACCCAGGTTCTGAGTTTGAGCACAGGCGGATAGAAGTTTTGTTTTGTTGTTGTTTGGTTTTTGTTTGTTTGTTTTTCACTCTAGTGTAAAAACCAGAGAAGGAGCTCTTGTCTCACTTTTTTGGTCCCCTTTTTTCCTTGCTTTGGGGAGAAGGGAGCAATATCCTGAATTTAGGTTGGGACATGTGAGCAAGATATTCCAATAGATGGGTCACATGGGTAATTGAATTACACAAACTTGAAGGTCAAAAATGAGTTCCGGCAGGGATATAAATTTGAGAGCCCTTGGCATTGTGGGTCGTATGTGTCCAAACTCATGGGAATAGCTGGGTTCTGGAAGGACTGTGGAGTGAAAGGCCCCGTACCCATCTCTGAGGAGCTCCAACCTGCAGGAGACAGCTAGAGAAGGATCAGCAAAGGAGCTGAAGAAGATGTGGTCTCTGAGGTGGGAGAACAACCCGGAGAGGTTGGGAGGAAGGGCATGTTGCAGTGAGAATGGAGTGGTTCCGTGAAAACCCTGCTCATTTTCAACAATAAAACGTGTCACTCTCTGATTTCTTTTGGGTTGCAAGCATGTGTTTGACTTTTGGGAACTAGAATTCTTATATTCTCAAATTTATTCTTTCTCTCTTTATTTCCTTAGGTTATAAATATAATCAATGCAGCCCAAGAAAACAGCCCCGTGACAGTAGCAGAAGCCTTGGATAGAGTTTTGGAAATTTTACGGACCACGGAACTGTATTCCCCTCAGCTCGGAACCAAAGATGAAGATCCTCACACCAGTGATCTCGTTGGAGGCCTGATGACTGTGAGTGATGAGGGAAAACCGGAAATGCAGGGAGACAACATTAAATGCCCTTTAGAGCACATATAACATGTACCATTTAAACTTGCATATAGTTGCAGAAACATCCGCTGTGGGGGCTAACATCAGTGTAATCAGAAGCATCCGTGTCAAAATTTCTGGATTATATGTGTGGTATAATTCAAATATTTTTTGAATTTACCTTTCCATGAAGCTAACTGATTATAGCAATGGGAGACAGTCCTTCAGAATCCTCATTACAATAAGGAGTAAAGAAGCAGTTGATTGAAGGCTAAATATGCACCACGGGACCCTTTTTTTACCTCTCTCCCTTGACCTGGTGCAGTATTGGATTGAGGGTTATGGGTAGGTTTCCTTGGACTACAGGCTTTTTATGTAATGAAAAGGTTTGTACTTAGATTATAGCACTAGTTCCCAAAATCTCAGCTCTAGAATCCTCTCATTAAATAAAAAGTTATATAGAAGTTCCCTTTATAATCCAATAAAAGCAGAGCAGAGCTGTTCTGGCTCCATAGGGGAGCGAGAAGGAAGCACCCCCTCCCAGCACACCAGTACCACCACCATTTGTCACCACCAAGAGTAGCTGATTTCTAAGGACTCGTGTGTTCTAGTGTTTGGCTGTAATCTATTTGGCTGTAATCACCATCTATCAGCAAGTGAAGAAAAAGAAGAAGATTCAAATTACTCATTTGTAGTTCTTATCAGAGGGTGAAGCTTGAAGAATTCTTGGGGTGAAACAGACTCCAGGAGCATCTGAGACTTTGACTTTGAAGGTTTGTGTCTAGCCCTGTCACCAAATGCTGAGCGTTGACTGGCTTTCTAGTCCATTCTCCCTGTTCTTGCAAAAGGTCTTCGATGAGCCTGTAATTTGAGTGACTTCCTGTTCCTTTCCTTTCCCTGGGCTGGCCTTGGTCATCCCATCCCAGTGCAGCACAGGCTTCAGCTCTGGAGAACGCTGGCAAGGGTCAGTCAGGAGGGCAGCCACAGCACCGCATCAGGAGGACTTCAGTTTCTGGAACCAAATCATCTGCCTCTTCCCCCTGTGGCCATCTTGCGGTTCCTCTCCGGGTCCTGCTGTGAGGAACTAGTGTAGGATTCCACTTACTTTTATTTAGTCTTAGAGAAGAGGAAAAAGAAAGGCAAAGAAGAAGCAGGGGAGTGCCCTGTGATACCTACCTTAGAGGCAGGATGGTTGTAGCCATTGTCACCTACCTATTTATAGAGTTTTAAAAGTTCAGCTCTTGGCCTAAAGGTCCCAAGGTGTGACTTCAGGGGAGCCCTTCATTAATACTTTAAACCTCAGCACACACTTTCTAGGGAGACAAATAAGCAATTATAAATGATTTTTAAGCCAAGATCTAAATAATTAGTCACTCAAGGGTAGAAAGTGGAGGGAAGGGGAACTGACATGCAAGGACATCACCAGCCTAGTAAATGGCAGATCGTTAGGACTCTTTCCACTCCCTTAAGTTGCCCTTCAAAGATCTCAAATCCAGAAAGTTTTCTTCTAAAGGCCAACTGCAGTGTTCACGTTGCAAAGCAGAAAATACAGTTGGAAAAATAATTTAGATACTAATCAAAAATTAGCCCAACCTTTTTAAAGCTTTACATTAAATCATCCCCAAAATGTGGCCCATGGCTTTGGGTCCCCAGTATGTAAATCTGAGAACACAAGAATAACATAGTACCTAGAAGGGTAAGTGGGGTCTCTTCAAAATAACCTGCATCCAAAAGCAAGATCCCTTCCGTGAGTTCACTAATGTGGCTTCAGGAAGCCAGAAGACAAGGATGGTGTGAGAAAGGCAACGAAGGCAGCTCAGAGGTCAGGCGTGAAACCTGAATGAAGTCCTATCCATTTTACTCTCAATTCTCCATCTCCTGGGGCTAATAGCTATGGAAGGGGGAGTGTCCTCTGTCTTCTGGATACTGTTCATTTTGAGCCTCATCTTTGGCTAATGGAAGAAATGAGAGAATAATGATAACCGTGTGCAAAGTATGCTTCTAATAGTAGCTTTCTTTATTCCAGGATGGCTTGAGAAGGTTGTCAGGAAACGAGTATGTGTTCACTAAGAGTAAGTTGTCATCTGTGCACTTGTTACTGATAACCTGTCTCCAGCCTGTGCCTTCTCCAGTGTTGTGAGTTTTGTTTGGGGAGGGCCTTGGTGTGGCTTGCTGTTGGTCTCATTGGAGTTAACCATCTCTGTAGTCTGCACTTGAAACCAGGTCTCCTAATTAAAATTACTTCTGTGAGCACTGTCAGAATAAGAATTGCAACTCTGTGTACATTCAGACAGACAGCTAAATGGAATTACTTTTTTATTTTTATTTTTTGTTGGGAGAAGTTTCAAGAGAAGAACCCTAAAGTGAAAATCTTAACCCTTGGAAGTTCAAGACTTCTTTCTAGTAGCAACCATGAAGATGCTAACAAATGTTTGGGGGCACTTAAGATTCCACAATTAACCAGCCTCCTCAACCCCGTCTGTTTGCTCAGATGTGCACCAGAGTCACAGTCACCTTGCGATGCCAATAACCATCAACGATGTCCCCCCTTGTATCGCTCAATTACTCGATAATGAGGAAAGTTGGGAGTTCAACATCTTTGAATTGGAAGCTGTTACACATAAAAGGTATGTGGCTTCTTTGGCTGCAGGTGGGGAAAGATTGATGGCCACGCTCAAGACTTTCACATCTGGAAACTTTGAGGGAGACGTGAGTTCTTGCCACAAGAAACTTCACAGGTTCTACTTTTCATGCCTTGCTGGGATGTCGCACAAGCAGAGACTGTGGCCCCTGAGTGAGCTCCTTTATGGAGACAGAGTGGGTAAGATGTGGGATTAGCCTGGTGATGACCCAGGATGAGGACATACTGAGTGTCCTTTTCACATTTATCCAGGTCGTTCCTTTGTGCTAGTGAGCCGAGAGTTCCAAGTACTATTGGCCCCAAACTTGTTGAAGCTAGACCTTACAAAATAAATTTGAAAGCACTACGGACTTGACTTTTGTTCCATCCTGTAGGCAGGGAGAAGACGAAGTAAGTCAGAAAGTCCTCTTCTATAGTAGGAGACAGCTCTTTCTTTCAGGGATGCTGGTCTATAGCATGTGAATGATTCTCACCTGTAAATCTAAGTAATATTATAAATGGTAGGACTCTACTGACACCACTGTCCCTAGGCTCAGTAACTTTGTGAGGCGACACAGAGGAAATACAGAGGTTATATGGAAGTAGACATGGAGAGGGATCTTTTTTGGTTGCTAGAGTCACTGAAGGCTGTCTGAGTTTAAGATAATCGAGAAATCATTTGGATTGACCACCATGAGGCACCTAGTTGTAAAGAAGTGACTGATGAGGAGATGCTCTGTCTCCTAATTTGGGGAGGGGATGTTTTTTAAGCTCTTGTTCATGCGGAGTAAACGTCACAAGAAAAATGCCTCTATTCCCCAGTGTCATCAAAGAAAGCAGTTTCTAGACCAGTGAACACAATGAATCAGGGTCTGTTTTCCTGTTTTCCAGGCCATTGGTTTACCTGGGCTTAAAGGTATTTTCCCGGTTTGGAGTCTGTGAATTTTTACACTGTTCTGAAACTACTCTTCGGGCCTGGCTCCAAGTGATTGAGGCCAACTACCACTCTTCCAATGCTTATCATAACTCCACCCATGCCGCCGATGTCCTGCACGCCACTGCCTTCTTCCTTGGAAAGGAAAGAGTAAAGGTAGCATTTCGGTATCATGATCTAGTTACCTGCTTAGATTGGAGGTCCAAGAGCTCAATCCTAATAAACATATAAGGCAAATAACCATTTATGTATATACAAATTGCAACCAATCTGATAGTTCTTTGACTCATCAAATTAACTTGTCATGTTGGTGTTGTAAAGACATGGCCTTTGCTTCCAGCTCTCCCCTCTTGCAAAGGCCTAAAACAATAATTGATGCCACTGTAGACTCCCTTACATGCCTGGCTGATTCATGAACCTATTCTCCAAGTATTCACTGGGAGCCCGTTGTGATACTGAATTAGAGGACAGGACTTAGTTATTACAGCAAATGGTTACTAGGTCTAGAGGTTACGTTTTGGGATCACAATTTGGCCATTGGTGCATGGTAACCCAGACAGTAAGGAGCCATTCAGCATTCTACTAATATACATACATATATATGTGTGTGTTTTGTGTAGGTGTGAATATGGATATCCTACATTAATGACTTGCATAATCATTCTGAAGGAGTTCCACGTCCCTTAATCTTACTTAGAAGCACCTGTACTGTCATGAATAGGTGCTGATTTATAGGACAGTCCTACGTACACCCCATGTACAGCTGGCAAGAGATCTCCATCTCTCCTCCTTCCCAACCACCATCACTTGCAGTGAAGCTTGTAATTCCTTTGCTACAGTTAAAACGGAAGCTTAGAATGTAGATGCCCCTGCGAGAAGTACTATATAGACACCGCAATTCCTATCAACCCGCAGCGGCCTAACGTTAGATCATTTTCTTAGTCTTAATACCCTGGCTACTTAGAAGAGTGATAGAAGGACAGGTAGCAGGAGCTAGAAATGGGACCAAAATGGGGAAAGAGGAGGTTTCCTTCTCAATTTTGCCAAACCTAATGTTGGTATTCACTTTCATCATCAGCAAAGTAAAGAATGTGGTCCAAGAATGATGCTTTTGAAGACTTTTATTCACCTCCTTTTCAAAAAGGTGACCTCACGCTTTGTTGGGATAGCACGTTCCTTTGAAGAGCTAAGACACTTTGAGATTCCTACTCCAGGCTCATGTTCCTCCATTTTACGCTGCATGAAACCTTAGACAGCTGAGGCTGTGCACTGCAAAGTTGAGGGCAGGACGTAAAGATGACCCTCACTTACGCAGAACGACTCTATAAAAATACACATTAAATGCTTGATAAATCAGGGAACTCTTGGTCACTTTATCACCTCCCATACTCTCCCTCCCCCAGGAATTTTTCTTTAGATTGTGAGTTCTGCTAGCATATTCAAAATCTGATTGAATTTCTCAAATAGCAATAGAACTACAAGGCTAAGACTATAATTACTTCAAATTCAAAAGACATTTTCTGACAGGCTTGCCAGAGAATCAGGAAATTGAGAACTGCCAGGAACCTTGGAGAAGTAGGTGGAGGGGGCTCCTTATCTCAGAGGTTGACTCAGCAGCCCCAGACCACTGGTTAGTCCACCGTGAGGCATTCTGAGCAGGATTTAATCCTGGGGACTCTTGTGCCAGACCTGCTGCCACTGATGCGGAGAGTCAGGGAAATGTGTTTTTACCGAATACCCATCCGTCACCCTCTTTTCTTTATGCTTAGACTAAAAATCTTGATATCACTGTGACATAGCTCCACATCCCCACCCCAGCCAGCTGGATAACATGCCCAGAGCTCACCTTCCCCTTGAATTTGTCACAGATACTCTCTTCCCCCTACTCTTCCCGATTCCCAGGAACCACTGCAACTAGAGCGCTCAGGGTAGCCAGCACTCTGTTGTTATTCTCGGGTGTAGGTGACCGTCGTAGGGAAGGAACTGTTGGAAAGGCTCATCTGAAATGGGGGCCAGTCTGGCCAATTTGCCTCAGGGTGATCCAAATCTACTCCCATTGGTTAAAGAAGGCAAAAACGCGTCAGGCTCTGGGCTGATGGCTCAGAGCCTGGAGCCTGTTTCCGATTCTGTGTCTCCCTCTATCTCTACCCCTCCCCCGTTCATGCTCTGTCTCTCTCTGTCCCAAAATAAATAAACGTTGAACAAAAATTAAAAAAAAAAAAAAAAAAAAAAAGAAGGCAAAAACGGTGCAGAACTCTCTGCATCTCCAAAGGTCTGAAATTTCTCCTCTTGTGGGTTTGGTGAGGAAGTTTTCTTCCGCAGACGGTCCCTCCCTCCCACAGGAAGGGCTGCTTCTTCCATCTGCTGGGGGGGTGGGGAGGTGGGCCCAGCCTTCTTCTCCTGCCTCCCACCACAACTACCCCCAGGTTTAAATCAGTGTAGGCTGGAAGAAAAGGCATGTCTCACCTAATGCCACTTGTGTGTCTACTGCAGTTACTTAAGTCTCTTTTATTGAAAAAACTAAAAACAACTTGGCCCCAGGCTCCAGTCAAGGTGGAACATACTCCAGGACCACTAGCTGCAGGCCCAAAGTGTGGGTTCCATGGGTCCTCCCTGCACAGGTAGAGTCAGAGGAGAGCCCCATCAGGGCAGCTTTGGGTCCTGACTGCACCTCCCTGACCAGAGGCAAAATGGGGCCAGCTTTTCTGCTTGCTCTGGGCATTATACAATCATCAGTGTCTGAAAAGAGCTGAAAGGAACAGCATCAGGTGCTGTCCCTGGTCAGGAAAGCTATACGTGTGGACTGGGGCCAAGCCAGGAATTGCCCCCACCCCACCCCCACTCCTGCTCCAGGTGGTCAGGGTTGGAAAGGGAAATGGCTGTCTTCTGGTAGGGACAGCTTTCAAGAAACCTTTCAGGGCTAGCTTCAGACTCATTGCTCCCTTACCCATTAGGGTCTGAGAAGCAGTTGGCATTTTTACCTCCCACAGCCTGGGAGAACAACTCTGTAATGCCAGAAAAGTATGCCTGCCCGTCTAGCCTCTTCTCGGGTACCACTTTTCCCCTACTCACTACCCTTCAGCCACACTGATGCTCTTTAAGTTGCCTGAATAAACCACTTCTTTGTTTGACCTCAGGAACACCATGTAGGCTTTCTGCCTGGCATTCTCTCTCTCGTCATTTTTTGCCCGGCTAATTTCTGCTTCTCCTTCAGGCTTTTATGCTGATAAAATGAAAAAATGCAGTTTTCGGTTGCACTGGCCACGTTTCAGGTGTCTGGTAGCTCCGTGTGACCAGGGTTTATATATGGACAGCACAGACATTGCCATCGTCACAGAGAGTTGAGCCAACAGCACTGCCCTAAACCAGATCAGGCCTTGGGGTTACTCTGTCAAAGCATCTGTACTTTCCTTCTTAGCACATTTCACAGTCAGTTACGTGTGTGTGTGTGTGTGTATGTGTGTGTGATCACTTCTCGGCCTTTTGGCTAAGACCAAGTGTATTTGTGTGTGTGTGTGTGTGTGTGTGTATGATTTGTGCCTTCCCCAGGAAATTATCAATTCCATTAGCGCAGAGAGCATGCCAGTGTAGTTCATCATTGTAGTGCCAGCATTCTGAGTCACAGCTGGAACCCAGTAAGTGTATCATAAATGATTACTGAATGAATTCCTGAAGTACAGGATCTCTTATATAATAGTAGCCCATTTAATAGCTTCTTCCTAAGGCTGTGATCTGAGAAAACATCCGTGTGCCCTTCTGCTCTGGTTTGTGTTCTTACATTACATACCAAGAGCTGTAGAAAGAGGGTCTCCCTTTGTGCCTCTGCCACCTGCTCACCTAGAGCTGAATTTTGTTCTTAATTGCAAGAGCCCCTTTAGCCTCAGTTTTCATGGGAAAGTTCTTGTTCTTGTCCTTGATGCTCTTGTACTGCTTGGCTTTACCCCTTTTCACCTTTGTGTGAAGAATTTGGTTGTATTTGTGCCATTACTGCCACTCTCTCAATCTCTGCGTAAGTAAGCAAACAAAATAAGTAATACTTGTGATCTTAGGCCACTTTCTGCTCTTCACGTGTGGAAAAGAGTCAGCAATAAATACCACAGGGCAAACACTTGAAAAGTCCTGTTTGGCTTCTTCCTGCAAAGGACTTGGAGTGAACAGATCCTGGGAAAAGAATTTCGGTGTCCGTGATAATACATCTGTCACATAACGACAACTCAGATTTCTGTTTCCTTCCACATAATCCACAGCAACACCAGGTGATGTGATATATCCTAGGCAGCCTCTCAACTTCCAGGAAGTCAGAGAAGGCTCGTCAGACTAAGAGAACATTCTGATAATCCCAACTCCCCTGGCCCATCCCCCGAGAGACGTGTAGGATCCTGACATTCAGTGGATAACGTTCAACCTTGCCTCCTCATGACCCCAGGGAAGCCTCGATCAGCTGGATGAGGTGGCAGCGCTGATTGCCGCCACAGTCCATGATGTGGATCACCCGGGAAGGACCAACTCGTTCCTGTGCAACGCAGGCAGTGAACTCGCTGTGCTCTATAATGACACCGCTGTCCTGGAGAGTCACCACACCGCCCTGGCCTTCCAGCTCACGGTCAAGGACAGCAAATGCAACATTTTCAAGAACATTGACAGGTTTGTGCTTGGGCTCCTCTGCTCAGGTTTGTGAAACAGTAGCGGGACATTCAGTCTTATGTAACTTCTCCAAGTATTTAGCTTCTCTTAGGGCAGGGAAAGGGGGAAGTAACAATAGTTGGACCATTGTACCAGACGGTATAGTAATCACCTTGCCCTTATAAGCTTACTTGTACTTTCCAGACTGCTTTCATCTTTCTGAATTTCATTTGCTCTTCATTGAGTTCACAAACGTGTTTTACACACTGCGCAAAAACGCTTAAAACCCTGGTTGTCTAATAAGTACAGCAGATATTTTTACCCTCCCAGGGGACATCCTGCCTTTTGTGTAACTCCCGGAAAATGCATCTTTCCTTGGCTTTCCCCAGTTGAGTTTTTGCCACTTAAAATCCTAACTCACGAGGAGATAGCGTTGTTCCACAGGTCCCGGCAGAGTCGTTAGAGCCCAGAGGGTTGGGCAGGTTTCCCCCTGGCTGTTGTACTCCTGTCTGGTGAAAGTTGGCCAGCTGTGAACTGAGAGGAGCACTTCCTCTTGGCTGCCACAGGCCTGCAGTCAGATGATGGCTGTTTGCCACATGGCACCAGCCAGGCTGGAGAGCGGACTTCTGGGACAGGGCAGACTACACAGAGCACAGGGCTCACCCGGGCCTTGGGGAACACTTGTCAACATGGGCCTATCACTTTGATTTCCAGACATCTGCGAAAACATGGAGACCAGTTATTCTACCTTCAGCTTAAACTTCATCAGGATCAAGGCTTATTTTTTAAAACTTTGACTGAAAGAATTTTATCCAAGAGCCAATTTTATTCAGCTCCCCGTTCTGGCTCCTGAAAGGTAGAAAAAGATGATAGGAACTGGAGAGTAATGTTTTGGCAGGCTTGTTGCCCCATGCGTTATCACTTCTATTTTAGAGAATGACTTTTTTTTCAAATTTTATATTTTATTTTTTAAAATTTACCTCCAGATTAGTTAGCATATAGTGAAACAGTGATTTCAGGAATAGATTCCTTAATGCCCCTTACCCATGTAGCCCATCCTCCCTCCCACAACCCCTCCAGCAACTCTCAGTTTGTTCTCCATATTTATGAGTTAGTTACTTATTAGTGGGAAAACATTATTCCCCTACCATCATCTAAAGAAGGAATGACAGTTCTCTGTAATTCAAATCACTGTGTCTGTGCCAAATATAACGGGGACAGCTCATCAGGTTGCTGTGTCAGTCTTGTAGGGAAGGAACTTGGCATTTCCTTCTATCTTACTATTGATACATTCCCAAGGGAAGGTAGAAGGAAACCACTTCATAAAATAAGTGCCTACTATGTGCCAGTTGCTACACACACACACACACACACACACACATACCCATACAAGGAAGAGTCAGCTTCACTGGGGAAAATCGAATGGTGTCATCAAGTCCTGGCATAATGGAAAGAGGGGCAGGTAAACTTTTTTATGATCTGCACTCATTTCTTAACTCTGTGCCCCCAGCTGCCTCGTATGGTGTGGGAAGTATGGTGAAATGGTAGCAGAACAGTTCTAATTCTGGACGTGATATGAACAAGGCCCTGTGTCTTCTGGTTATTTTAGGAACCATTATCGAACACTACGCCAGGCTATTATTGACATGGTTTTAGCAACAGAGATGACAAAACACTTTGAACATGTGAACAAATTTGTGAACAGCATCAATAAGCCCCTGGCGGCTGAGGTAAGCATTTCACCTATAATAAGATACATCAGCGTATTATTTCCATTAGAGCCGGCGCTGGCCGCAACGTACTTTCTCTTCATCCTGGACACAAGATGGTTGTTTGCCTGGAGGTGGTAAAGACGGGCTGAAAATACTGGCCACAGTGTCCACAGTAACTCTGCCTTCCTTAGAAAGAAAGGTCCTGAGATGAAGCCAGTGGTGATGGGAGGAGGAGATAGGCCCAAGAGTAAGATAGACGAGAACTGCAGACAGCAGAGCTTGGATAAATGGTGGTATTTTAGGGCACCCAAAGCCTTTTCGAATTCTGTGACACTGGAGACCTCAAAAGTGGATGTTTTAAAAAAGAGACAAACTAAGAAACAGACTCTTTAACTATAGAGGTCAAACTGGTGGTGACCAGAGGGGAGGTGTGTGTCGGGGGGGAGGGGGAGGGGTGAAATAGGTGATAGGGATAAAAGAGGACACTTATCATCATGAGCACTTGAGCAATGTATACAATTGCTGAATCGCTACATCGTACACCTAAAACTAAACATAACACTGTATGTTAGCTCTACTGGAATTAGAAAACTTAATAAAAACAAAAGTAAAAACAGAAGCTGAAATTCAGTATTAGAAGAAAACACGGATGTTTTAAAGAACTGTATTCCTGATGATGTGCATTAAAACCACATCAGTACTTAAAGATTATATACAGTCAAACTGTGAGTGCTAGTTGATAACAAAAGCAGAAGTCATTTTTCCTTTTTAAAATTTACGGACGTACCTTAGTCCTGCCTTAAGGCCCCTATAAACTGGAGTTTTAGAAACACACACAGAGGGTTCACATCCCAGTTGTTTAAAATGAAATCAACTGACCTCTGAGACCATGAAGCTGCTCATAGCCCTGTAAAGTTAGAAAAGCTTTTTGCTCATTCTGTTGAGAAGAGGTTGCATATGTTGATGGGTGATGAATGGTTGTCTTAAAAGTAACCTGATGATCAGTATGGAGACTCTCTGTGTAGAACCCATCACCTGACCGGGCCAGATGCACGAACAGTATCCACCCCATCTGTTCTACTTCATCCTCCAGGGATCCCACAGCATCATGTCAGGGCCTTCTCTTTCCACAGAGGACTTATGGGGGTAAGGATCTAGGGATTCAGGAGGGAAAAATTATACAGAACCACAGAATTTATAGTTGAGGAAAGTCACCCATCAAATAAGCCTCAAGCTCTGTGTTGAGGTTTATTATTTATCACATTGCCTAGGGTAAGCAGTAACTTCCCAGTAATAGGTAATCAAAACAACTACCTTCAGAAGCCCATTGATGGTTTAATAAATAGGTCTGATCTTGAAACAGAACAAAAAACTCTTAAATGTTATGCTTTCACTTTGGCAGAGGTCTGCAGATCTAATTAATTTTTCACACAATGTGATGATGTCTTTGAAAGAAGAGAATAGCAATCTTCCAGGTTTTGTATAATTGGCCTATTACTACATTTATGTAAACCTACTGCTAGACCTGGCCACTCGGTTCAGGACCCCTGACCTGACATCCATCACTCAGTACACACTACTATACAACCAGTCTTTTTCTTTTTTTTTTTTCCAAATTTTTATTTAAATTCTAGTTAGTTAAGAGTGAAATATTGGTTTCAGGAGAACTCAGTGGTTCATCACTTAGATACAACACCCAGTGCTCATCATAACAAGTGTTCTCCTAGATGGGTGTCATCACCCATCTAGCTCATCTCCCACCCTGCCGCCCTCCATCAACCCTCATTTTGTTTAATGTTCGTCTGCTTTGTTTCCTAAATTCCGCATGAGTGAATATGGTGTTTATCTTTTTCTGACTGATTTCGCTTAGCATCATACTCTAGCTCCACCCATGTCATTGCAAATGGCAAGATTTCATTCTTTTTGATGGCTGAGTAATATTCCATTGTGTGTGTGTGTGTGTGTGTGTGTGTGTGTGTGTGTTCTTCATCCATCAGTCAGTGGACACGTGAGTTCTGTCCATAGTTTGGCTATTGGTAGCACTGCTGTAAACATCGGGGTGTATGTGCCCCTTCGAATCTGTATTTTTGTATCCTTGTGGGAAATACCTAATAGTGCAGTTGGTGAATCAAAGGGTAGTTTTATTTTGTAATTTCAGAGGAACTGCCATACTGTTTTCCTGAGTGACTGCACCAGTTTGCATTCCCACCAACCGTGCAAGAGGGTTCCCTTTTCTCTGCATCTTAGCAACACTTGTTTCTTGTATTGTTAATTTTAACCATTCTGACAGGTATGAGGTGGTACCTTATTGTGGTTTTGATTTGCAGTTCCCTGATGATGAGTGATGTGGAGCATCTTTTCATGTATGCCCAGTCTTTTTAAACATGGCTGAACACACAGAGTCCCGCCCTGGTCCACTTGCTTCTCTTCATACCCCCACCCCCCAAAATGTACATGGCTCATGACTCCCTACCACTCAGAATAGCAGCCAGGAAAACATGAGCGGACAGATGCCTTAAGAGAAAGAAACAAAGTGGGTAGGGGTGGGACAGAAGGAGCTGGCAGGCATAAGAAATAGAAATAAATGAAGAAATGATTGAAAGGTCACAGATATGTGTTATTTCCCATCTTTAACATATTTTTTAAACCTGAAAGTTGCTTTACAGATATCCTGATAAAATTGGGAGAGAAGCTCACATTTAAGACTACATACTAAACTACTAAATATGGCACAAAACCCTGTTTGTAGCAGTTACCTTTGGGGAAGAGGATGGAAGCAAGGGAGTGGATGAGTGGTGATAGGGTAAACTGGTTTTTGGGGGGTCCTCTCCTCTCCCCTCCCCTCCCTCTCATAAACATAAAAAAATAGTAAACTCTGGTTTTGTATTGACTGAGGTTATTTTTGTATGAGAATAGATCAGTGTATGGAATATGGAATTAAGGAATTAATACAATTGGAATTAAGGATGGGAAAATTTGAGTCCCAGTCCTGTCCAAAAGTACCTGGGTGATAACTCTCTAGTAGTCTGGTCATTGTGATCGCATCATCATTTTAACCACGATCTAACCATCTGTTCTCCAGATTGAGGGCAGTGACTGTGAATGCAACCCTACGGGGAAGAACTTTCCTGAAAACCAAATTCTGATCAAGCGGATGATGATCAAGTGTGCTGATGTCGCTAACCCATGCCGCCCCCTGGACCTGTGCATTGAATGGGCTGGGAGGATCTCTGAGGAGTATTTTGCACAGGTATACTGCCTCTCTAGGGAAGCTCCACTTCTCTTCTAGAAATGGCTTCTGGTTCCCTCAGGAGTGATTAATGTGGCTGGTCAGTAACCAAAGTTACTCTAGGGGAAAAGGGTAAACTGAGCCTTTGGAAGTACCTTGTCATCATCAAACTGTTAGATCCTGAACTCCCTCCAAATCTGAGCTATTGTCCATTCGCTCACTAGGTTATTCTCACCATGGAGCATGTGAGGACACAGATAGGAAGAAGACACACTCCTGCACGGGTGCAGCTCAGAATATAGTAGGGGAGCTGTGTAGACATAGATAGGTCCACACATTGCTATAAAAAAGGAAATAGCTCAAAAGGAGGTATGTTAAGGGCTATCACAGTTAAGAAAGCTTGTTTCCTAGATTAAAAAAAAAAAGTCCTGGGGAAGTGGTAATAGAGTTGTGTTTTTGTTTTTCTTTTGAAAGATAATTATGGAAATAGGAAAGGACTTTCTGGGAGAGAAAAAATGTACGAAATTATGAAGAAAAATAGAATTTTTATTTAACAAGAGCAGCAATATGTAGTTCACTTAGCCAGTGTGAAAAGGAGTTAAAGGGAAAAAATCGAGAAATTAGTAGACCACAAGATGCCATTCTAAATACAAGCCTACTTCCAGAGAAAAGGCCCTAAGAATTCAGGTGTGTATGTGTCACAGAAACAAACAGCTACAAGTATTTTGGGGGGACCTATATGGCTAGGCTCTACCACTAAGGCAGGATAAAGAATAGCTGAAAATGTCTAGAAGGACTGCCAGAGGGAATGACTAGCCAAGTATCCAGTAAGTTAACTGCAGCTTTCAAGGCTGGGAAGAGCCCCTGAATTGAAGAAAAGTAGGACAGGCAGTTCGGCTCGCCAGAACCAAGGGGTTAAAAATCCCAAATTACTCCTTAAGCAACAGTGGATATTTTAAGGATACCTCATCAATTCATCTGAAATGAGCAAGCTGAGCCCAAAGCTGGCAGGAGGCCATTAATGGGCTTCCCAGGATCCAGAGAAGACTTGAAATCCTACTCCTAATACTCTCATAAGTATGTGATTAGGGAATGGGAAAGAAGCACTTTTAAGTTCTTTAATAGAAGCTCCCCGTTTAAGGGTCCTTTTCCCAAAAAGGAATGTACTGACGTTCACAAGCATTGTGACCTAAAAATCAGAAGTTACAAACGAGGGCCTCTGATCATGTGGCCTCTGGTTCAACACACCATCAGGAAATGTGGATGTTAATATTCAGCTTAGTATATAATGGCCTTCTCACACACACACACATTACACACTCTAATGTGCAAATTATTCAGATTTACATACTTCCTGAGAGAGCTGCATGACCAATACCCAAATCTGAACAATCATAGTTTGTCATCCTTTCAAGTGAAAATTGTATTCCATGAAAGGAAAAAAAAAAAGGCTAGGTCACCTCAATAAATGCGTTTCCTCAAGACAACCATTATACTTTGGTATGCAGTAAAAGGACTTTATGTGAACTTTCCATTTTGTCAAAACATAGAATTTTCAAAGGATACATACTCAAAGGTTAAACTTTAATAAGATTAGTAATTCTTACTGCTTCAGTGAGGATATTCCTAAGTAAAATTGGGGTTTTAAACCTCAGGCATGTAGCAGTGAATAATAAAATGATTATTGGTACAGTTTAGTGACAGTTGCTGGATTCATGCCAAGGCACAAGAAGTTTTACCCACTGCACTCTCACTGTAAATGTCAGGATTATTAGTATTAATACTACTGGTACTACTTTGGAAATCGATCTCAGGAAAGGAGTTAAGAACTCGGAGATTGATGCGTCAGGAGGGGCTGTGGTATGGTATAAGAGACTTCGGACTCACAAGACCTGAATTCGGTCACCACAGTTCATCGGGTGGTTGATTTCTATAGGCCTCAGGAGCTTGCTGAGCCTCCTTCTTCATAGATACAATTGGATGATGACCCCTTTCCAGAGTTGTTCTGAGAAACTAAATGCTACCGTGACAGCTCCTCATGTGCCTCAGCCCTGTCTGTGTTCTTATGTCTTGCAGACTGATGAAGAGAAGAGACAGGGGCTCCCTGTGGTGATGCCAGTGTTTGACCGGAATACATGTAGCATCCCCAAATCCCAAATCTCTTTCATTGACTACTTCATAACAGACATGTTTGATGCTTGGGATGGTAAGAGAGTTGGTGTTTTGTCACCTCAACAGAATATCTTGTTCTGCTTTATGATGATAACCCCTAAGGACATAGGCTGGGCATACAGGTGTATGTGAAATGTTGTTTGTTTTTTTTAAGTTAGCTATGGTGGCGTGCATGTCCACTTTCTGCATCGCCAGCACCTTGCAGAGAACCTCTGAGTACAGAAGACTCCATGGACGTTTGATAACTGGATCTACAAGTCTTCACTTCTTCAAAGCATAGGGTTCCAAAGCTTATAGCAGTTTTTCCTATCATTGGAGGAAACTCTAGAAAGAATACCCAAAGAATCTGATTCAGAGTAGACTTAATACATTTTGTAATGTTGCTGATAAATGGCTCTTCCACTTTTAACTAAGAGGACCTGTTTGTATTTCAGAAACTAGTGTTTAACGATCTACCTTTCTCATGCTTGTATGTTCATGTGTAGCATAAGGCCTGACCTAGGGTACCTCTCTTCCTATATTGAGCCTCCATATGTCTCACAGAGCACCGGCCTTCTAAATGTTCCTGGCATCTAACCTGTGATTCTTTGATGTCCTTGCAGCCTTTGCCCATCTGCCAGCCCTGATGCAACATTTGGCTGATAACTACAAACACTGGAAGACATTAGATGACCTAAAGTGCAAAAGTCTGAGGCTTCCATCTGACAGCTAAACCCGAGAGAGAAGGGGACCTCTTGATCTGCAACGGGCACTGTGAATCACAGTAGTGTAAATAAGAGGCTTTCCTTTATACTGAAAAGACAGGTGTAGGTTAAGGGGTTAGTGTTTAATTTTTGACTTTGAATCACTCAAGTCCCAAATTGCATTTTTAGAAAGTTATGTTCCATTAAGAAAAATATTTTTTCTTTTGAACACTTGGTGATAGTGTCCTCATCAAACTATGGAGCTCATTTACTCTAGCAGGATACAAGCAGCAAAAACTTGGTGCCTGTGAGCCCATCTCTGTGGATGACACAGCTTAGCTAGTGTTCAGCTCATCTCTTACCATAAAAGTCAACATTGCTGTTTAGCTTGACTATTTTCCTCAAGAGCACCAGTCTGAAAGATTCATAAAAACACCTAAGGAAAAAAACTATTTATAAAATGAGCAAAACAACTAGGACCAAATTATTGATAAACTAGTTTCACAGCCTCTGTGGCTAAGCAGTTCTTTTGATCAAGGGGGTGACACCCTAGGTAGACCACAGCCTGGGCCTGGTGAGTGCCTTCTGAAGACTGGTAGAAGCAGCCTGTGTAGCCTTCTTTCCTATAAAAGCAATTCACCTTAACAGTGAGCCATTCACGGTAGGGAAGGGACTGACACCTTGTTTGGGGGGACTCCACGCACTTCCCTTGTTTCTGGTTTACAGAGGCAGTCACAAGGCCGTATAGTGAGTATTATATAAAAGCCATTAAACCTGAATGCCCTTGGATAAGATTTTTTAAAAAAGAAAATTTATATACATTCACAGTTTAAAATTTTTATTAAAGCAATCTGAATTTCCTGGGTACAAGTCCATGGAGTATGTTACGCAGTGTACCATCTATACATAATGTATTTGGGGAGGGATGGGGAAGTTTCAGGGTTCAGATGTTTTTAATCTATATTTGAGACCTTGCCATTTTGCTTTAATGATGTAAAACAGAAAAGACTGCAAGGTGTGTAAATATATCAGAAAACAGACGTAAGGGGAAGCAGTAAATACTATTTTAAGCTATTAATTGTATGCTAAAAGCTTCTAAAGCACAAGTGCATATTTTTATACAGCTCTTTTGAAAACTTTCTGTGATCTCCATAAAGTCAGACTTGAGATTTTCCTTTCTCTTTTACCGGCCACCTGTTCTCTATGTATTGTAAATATTAGAAACTCCGTAAACAAAATAGCTTCATTTTCTTTTCAAATCCTCTGTACTCCATGCTGCATTTTTCAGAGGTATAAAGAGAGACTGAATTGGAATGCAGAACACTGGAAACTAGGAAATGGGAAGAAAAAAAATGACATCACTACATAATGTGCCAATGTTTTTTTCTATGTTTTGTACCAAAAAAATGAAAACCTATATGATAATTCCATGCACAGAAATGTATCTAAATTATTTTTGTTAGATGATAAGCGAATGTGCTTGGTCAGGACAGCAGCCTGCTTTGTGTTGTGATGCTGCATTATGTAAATGTGATGAAAATGTTTTTGTGAAGTACTTGTAACTAAATTCCTACAGCCATTTTTCATTCCCAACAGCTGTTTTTATTTCATCTCTTTGGCCTAAACTTTTCATTATTTCAAAATTTCGCTTTAGTGTCCTTTATTTCATGAATCACAAACTTTATTTTCAGACACATTAAGTTTAGGATGTCAAAATCCCACTGTAATTTGCCGAGGTTTCAGAAGCTTGCTTGAGGCAAGGACAATATTTTCCTCACCATGTTGCTTTCACTTCCATTTGGTAAGTAACATTTATCAGATGTCTGACATGTTCTATATGAATGTTACAGCGTACTCCTTATAATGTTAAATTAATTTCATAAGAACTCAAATGTTAAATCCTCGAAGACTGCCAGGTACTAAAGCTTTAACACAGCTATGTCCTTTATCAGTGTCCTCTATTGTGGAGTAATCTTCTGAATTGCTAACTCAATATTGCATTCCTCCATACAGTCAATTTATTAGAAATATAGTCTTTCAGAAGATATACTTTATACTTAGTTGTTTACCAAAACATTCTGCGTTAAGGGGAGCCATATTAATTTAGAAAAATTCTAATCTAATACAGGTAGAAGACCCTTAGTACCATGAAGGTCATTCTAAAATTGGCTTGCTGTCTAAGCAACTCAGGGCTGGTTCGTCTTGGGGGCAAAGAACCAGCCTCAAGCTGAGAAAGGAATAATACAGTGCTTCAGAAATCTAAGCTCTTGATTGTGTTATGTGAACACAGGCAGAAGGGCTTGCAAGTTCAACTTTTTAGCAGCAGTCCAGTCTGGGCTTTTACTACAATCTCCCATCTTTCTGAGTTGGAGCTTTCACCTATGGTTTCCATTACTCCATAGGAATAGATTACTACCTGAAAATGCTACCCCAAAACATATTAGGAAATAAAGCAGTTAAAAATCTATGAATTCCTTGTATAATTCATTGAAGAGGTCTTACACAACTCAAGACCTCATGTAGAATTTCCAAAGAAAAAGCTAGCTAGTAATGGAAGAAAGTCCATCTATAGAGGAAAATTTAAAAGCCTGAAAATGACTTGGAGACATTAACTAAAGTGATAAACAATATGATGCACTAAGACTAGAATGCATGTCTGCCTGGTTTAGGGATACTACTCATGATCTAACTTTAGGATGAAAGCTTACAAAGCTGGCAGAGAGATTTTAATATATTTCTCCATAAAGCTATTTTCATTGTGAATTAAAAATAATAGTATCACTTGCCTTTACTCATTCCTAATATTAGGGCACTGGTGTGGCACAGATGACTTTAGGTCTTTTCATCTGTCGATGGTTGGGGAAACAACAGTTTATAAAGATTCCATTTAGGCTGTATGGGCTGAACACATGAGTCAACAGAAAGGGGAAGGGTCACCCACTTTTCTTTTTAAATTTTTATTCTTTAGTACCCAAAGGGAGGAAAGTATTCTGTTTTAAGGTTGCTGGGGTGAGGAAGATGATTAAATCTGAGTGGTCACTGCAAGTAACTACACAAATGAAGTCATTCTCAAGTATTTCCTATCTGAAGCAATGGTAAGACAAATCAAGCACTTTGGGCTCACCGTCTCTGACCTGCGACAGAAGTCTTTAGTGACCTAGCTGTCATCCCTGGCCTATATGAGGGGCAGGTGCTGGTCTAGTACCAATCTAGCTAACAGTTATTTGGCTGGGGGCAGGGGGGGAATATACCCTCATAAGATTCCTATTGATCTGAGTTTAGAGGAATTGTAGTAAACTAAAACAAAAAATGATTGATTTGGCACCACCAACAAAAAAAGTACATGTACCTTTTAAAAAAATTAATTTTTGGTGGTAATAATGTAGAGGCAACAAAGTATGCTAAATAAAGGGAGTGAGAGGTCTGAGCACTTTTCTTTGTTAAACATAAGCTCATATAATTTCTGGTATAGAATTTTCTTTAAGCCTAATTAAAAAATTTTCTATACAGATGCCATGTATAATTTAGTTCTGTATCAACCAATATTTGTGCTCTGATCTGAGTACTTTTGAAAATTCACTGCTAAAATTAGACCCATTTCTTAAGTTAGACAAATACCTGAGAAGCAAGTTGCTGCTGGTTTGCAGGCCCACCAAAAAAAAAAAATTCAACCAGAATTTTATGGAGTAACAAGAAAAAGTAATACATTACAAGGGGCACTTGGCTGGCTTAGTCATTACAGCATATGACTCTTGACCCCAGGGTTTTGAGTTCAAGCCCCACACTGGGTGTGGAGATTACTAAAAAATAAATAATACAATACAAATTTGAGTATTACCCTATATTTGATGTTCAAGGTTCATGCACAAGTATTCCATTCTCTTCCAGTTTTTGAAATAATTTTAAACTGCGCAATCCAGATTCTCTTTCTCCATTTTTCCACAAAATAATGAGATGATCAGCAGAACAAGTCACTAGTCCATGATCTTCAAAGTACAGAAACATCTGTAAAGACATTTAAAGCTACTGATTATAGGAAATTTAAAGAGAAGAGGCAAGGCTAATTATACACTAACATGGCTTGTAAAATATGTACCTTGGAGACTTCTTTGGTTTTGAATATAAAACTCCTTATCATTTTTCATGAGAAATTAATGGTCTATTTATGTGACTAATATCCTGTATTTTAATAATCAGAACTGTAACAGCTATTTTTTTTGTGAAATACATGAATTCCCATTGAATCTTCTCAATTTTACCATAATCTAATTCTTTAAGTATTGGTTTTATATTAGAAGTCCTGCCAGAATTGCTTCATCATTTACTGTACGCACTAATAGCTACCAGTAAAATGTCTGAATTCCAAATTCTGTACGATAAACACTGGCTTCAGCTCTCTAATCAGTCAGTAAGCATTTACTTAGGGAACCCAGCATAATAGATGGCACTACCATGAAAAAGGTGCTAGTTCAGTTGTTAAAACAAAGACTATATAATCAGGTCCTAAAAAATGTAGTTCACACTATGATTTGCCACAGAAAAAGGGAACATAGATCAGTAACCACCGAAAATGTCAACGGTTCAAAAACAAAATTTCCCAAATAAAGGGAAGGTCACGCATAGTGAAAGGCTGGGAGCTAAGAAGAAAAAATACGGAGTGTTGGTGAGAAGGCAGCATGAACACCGATGAAGAACAGAGCTCCTCAAAGGCAAGACTGAAATAAAGGATAGAAATACAACATTAAAGAACAAGAGGATGAGAGTTCTCTCTGAAATAACACACAGTTTTGAAGATAGCACGATAAGGCCTCAGCTGATGGGATATAAGAGGGGCAATTATGGAAGCAAATACTACAGGAGATGGAAGAGAAAGAGAGTAAGGATAAAAATATAAAAGGAGTGAGGAAATTGAGGTAACACTTAAAAGAGGAAATTTCATAGACACTTAAAAAAAAATACTTTAGGATCAACACTTTACGGCAAATATGCCACTTTGAATGTTTCCCCCACCATTTAAAAACCTTTAATGGGTACCTATTTTAAAAATTAAGTCCAAATTCTTCAGCCTTACATACAAGGACATTCATAATCTGACCCAAAACTACTTTCTCAAGCTTGATCTCCTACTGGCGTCTATTCACGGGAAACCACTGCTCCAGCCTAGCCAGTCTGCTCTTTGCCAGCAAGGAGATCCTATCTTTGCACTTCTGTCTACCACATTACATCCTTACTCCCCAACTACACTATAACCACCTAAGCAAAGTTAAAAAGCAGGACAAAATGAAAACAATTGGGCTACCTGTTAGAGGAAAGCAAAGATAAACAAGACAGGATACCCAACATCAGGAAACTTACCGTCATGAGGCTATCTATGTTAACCCTCCCTAACCTTCAAGGTACAGGTCAAGTCCATTTTCTATCTTCCATTAACCATCTTCTCCTAATTCCTGAGTACTCACTGGGTACAATCATCTGGGTCTATCCTAAACAGCTTAGGTTAACAGCTTACTAGATCTATAGCCTTCCTGTCTACTCAAGTATGAGTCCCAAGAGGGTAAGGATTATGTTTTAGGTTTCTTTGTAAACTCCAGTGTCTAGTACACTGCCCTAAAATAGAAGAAATGAATGCTAGGCATAAATGCACTTCCACATGGAAAGTAATTCGTTCCTCCCTGGCAATGAGACAGGGAAAAACAATTCAAGAAATTCAATCCTTAAGGCTCTGCTTATACTGTTATCAGTTCCAATCATCTATCTCAATTGATCTTATTCCTTTCATTATAGGCAATAGTGTATATAGTAAAATACTAATGTATTTGGATTGCCCCAAGTTTGAACTGTATACATATTTCTCAACTAATATTTTCATATATGCACAACGCTAACCAAGCCCTGTGTTTTATGAAGCTAACAATATATCCTTCAAAAGGAGGTAAAAACAGGGCTCTGTTCTTGAATTTGATTAAGACCCCCTGAATTCAATTCTGGAAGACTTTAACTCTACATATAACCCCAACTGTCTACGCACCCTCTACTACTGTTAAACATATCCACATTATTCACCTTGTCCCATTGTTGGCTCTCTCCATCTCACAAATAATGGTGATTAAGCCCATATTTAGAAGTAAAACATTCCTTGCTTACTCACATGGTATCTCTGTAAAGGGAGATCTTAATTGCATGTACTATAACCTATCCATGTTTAGATTCAGAAAAAAACGATACCACCTGAATGAAGAGCAGCGAGATGCAAAAGTGGGAATTCCCTAAACCTTTAAATGCCTATTAAAAATAATACCTCCACAGATGAGGAGTGTCCAATCAAATCTCCAATAAGCTCCAATGAACACGGAGTGGCATTTTCCTGTTGCTTTTTAACAGGTTGGCTGGCTTGTTTGTTTACTCTTCCAAATCCCCACATGTTAAAAAAACCTAGAAAAGTAATCATTTCAGTCATTCCCAAAATTGCTATGCTCTCTACTCAGAATAAAAGATCAGAAAAACAGAAAATTTAAATGTAAATATGTTACTTCCTTTCATCTTAACTACAACGTTTGTTGCTCATCTCTTTTATTGCCCCTCCTCACCCACTGGTGAAGGTGCATTCACATGACAAAATGCACTGGGAATAATAGAGACCAGCAAAAGGCCTGAATGCCAGTGTCAAAAAAAACAAAACAAAACAAAAACCACACAACTCAGATCAACAAAGTGTAGATGAAAAGCAACATACATGTCCAAATACAATACCCTATGATTTCAGATGACCAGAAGAAACTCCAGAGGTACTAGCATCGGATTTCCTATGCAAAGGATGCTAATGAAGCAGGATTTTGTTTTTCAAACCAAATACCTGCAGGTCAAGAGCTGAGGAGATTATGATATAAACACAAAAGTGTATTTTTCCATAAATTGAGTTCGATGTTAATGCTTCCAGGCTGAAAGACCACTTTAATGTGATAACTGATGGTACAAATCCCATTTGTGTATCAAGCATTATGATAGACAATATAAAATGATTGAATACTTCAATGGGCCATTTGTTCAGATTACCAGAAAGTAAGAGTTTCCCCTTAAAACAGTAAAATACTAGTTGACTTGAATTGAAATAAACAGGCAGTTCTACATTAAAGCAACATTAAGATGTGAATTTGAGATCCCAATTAGCATATGCTTCATGTAAACATGCCTATTTGGAGCACTGTATATTATTCCTGTGGTTGCACTTAACTGCCTTTCTTCTGTTTTTCATAGGAGAAAAGACACACCTGTTGGTACAGGTTCAGCTGCAAGCTGCTGTTTTTCTCTTAACTCCCAAATGCGTACACTGCCATCTTCCGAGCATGAGATTAACTGCCTGTCAGAAAAAAAATAAATAACTGACAAAAAGCAAGTGCACAACAAGGGCCTATGCTAAATTTGCAGTGAAAGAAATCAGCGCCCTCAACTGCTTCTCTTCAGCTCTTGGCAGGAGTTGATAAAAATCACTATTTAACATGGCTTTACAATGCAAAGTAAAAGCACTCCTCAGGAAAGGCACGTTATATTGTCCCACTGGCTTAAATGTGATAAATGTATCATCCCGTTTTTAAAAATGTGGAGCGCCTGGGTGACTCAGTCGGTTGAGCGTCTGACTTCAGCTCAGGTCATGATTATCACACCTTGTGAGTTCGAGCCCCACATCAGACCTTGTGCTGACAGTTCAGAGCCTGGAACCTGATTCTGTGTCTCCTCCTCTCTCTATGCCCCTCCCCTGCTTGTGCTCTGCCTCTGTCTCTCAAAAATAAATAAATGTAAAAAAAATTTTTTTAAATGTATTCAGGAAAACTATGAATTAATTACACTTTCACAATATCCTGAACAGTCCCCTTCCCTCCTCTCACTGTATCTCTTCTCAGGGTGGCTCTCACTCTAAAAGTATCCTGCAGAGAAAATAGTATTCCCCTCCTACAATTTCATCCCTAGAAACTCAGAAGCCAAATTTGCCCTTAGAGGAAAGCCCTTGCTTAGTAGCCCCACATAACAAGGAGATGACCATTTCTTTCTGGCCATCAACAACTGCAACAATAAGGTGGGTTTATGGGAAATACAAGAAGAAAAATAAGCACATAGTGCCCAAAGTCTACTTCTTGTAAATTTTATAACACATTACCACAAACTCTTTTGTTAGAGACAGCCATGGGTATTCTCCATTTCTAAAAGAATCTAACAGGTCAAACCACGGAGCCAAATAACTTTGCCACTTCAGAAATTACCATGGTGGATCTGGGAAATGGGAATCTATTTCATGTGTTGTAGAATGGATGGGATGACGGGAAGAAAGGAGACACAGGATCTGAAGCAGGTTCCAGGCTCCGAGCCGTCAGCATAGAGCCTGACGCCGGGCTCGAATTCACAAATCGCAAGATCACGACCTGAGCTGAAGTCAGACGCTCAACCGACTGAGCCACCGAGGCACCCCTGTAAATGACCTTTTTAAATAATACTAACATGATCTTTGTCAAAGTTAGGGTGGTATTTTTTCATTAAACTACAGTTGGCAGACTACAGCTCATGGGCTACTCTGGCCCACCTTCTAGTACCTGTTTGGAAGTTTGGCAATGTGCAGGACACTGGAGTCATGGGCAGTTTTCTGGCAAGCAATCACACGCTTCATTTGAAGGTTATACACATATAAACCCCTTCCAACGGCAGCAAATACATTCTGGTCAGGAGAAAAGTTCAGAAATGGACATAAAATTAATCCTTACCACTACGTAGTACAACAGATTTCCAGTCCTGCTATGACATCAGAAGGCCACTATTACCTTCCATATTCAATAGGGACCTTCCAAAGAAGTTCTGTATGATAGCTAGAAAGAGGAACTCTGGCTGGCAGACTGGCGGTACAGTGGGAGCTGCTGAGGCACAACCTAGATTTTCATTCACCTAACACTATACCCTTAAGAATGCAAGAGACCTACAAATGCAAGGACACAAAAACGCCTATGCTATAGTGGCACTATCATCTTAAGATCCTCCGAAGAATTCACAAAAAACATTTTTTCCAAATGTATTATTAGAAAACATCTTTAATCTTTTGAAGGTACTTTTACCAATATTTTTCTTCTTATAGCCTAACAACATCTCATTTTCCAAAGAAGTTAAAATTTTAGAAGATTAAAGCGACACACTAAGATCAGACATGGAGCTGATACTAGAATCAAGGTCATGTTACTCCAGTCCCTTGCTCTTGACTCACACCACAGTACCTAGCTTCTGAAATTATTTTGCACATCACTAGACTTTTGGTAGCACTTGCCTGGGAATCCTTTTCTTATGCAATAGATACCCCAGTGAGGCAGACCTTTCAAAAATCCCTAAAGATCTAGCCTCCCTGTTTTCACCAAAAAAATTCTCTTGAGGAATTCTTCTCTTCTCTTACATTGAGGCCTACAAACCCAACTCAGACTCACAGTATCTAGACCATAGCATGCCCTCAAGGCTTACCAGAGTTTAAATGTGGAAAGATCCCCTTGATCCTCTGGATCAGTACTCTGCACTTAGCAGCGCAAAGTGAGGGCAAGTGTCAGGAGCATTAATGAAAACTGGTCAACGTGCTAAAATCTAGAGCCCTATGGGTAGCAATTCAAATGCAAAGAAACCCCAAAAACTAGTTCTACAAACCAGGAAATCTGTGCAGTTTAAGTGACGTACCAAAGAGCACAAAGGAAATTATAAACACAGCTGGAGAATTAATGAACTCTTGGGCAGCTATTACTCATCAGAGTCACTCTATCAATCACCTATAATCAATAATTAATGTCCCCTTATAGAAAAAACAAACCCCTATAAAAGAAGAAATACTAGGGAAAACAGTAATGCTTTATCAAGCATTTATAGCAATTAATACACCTCAATCAAAATTTGTGAGAAGAAAAAATACAAAATGAAAAAACTTTAAATACTAATTTTTACAAGCAAAAAAGGTACCAAATAAAAAACATAATTTTTAGGGCCATAACTCTTATTTAATCCAACCAAAGATTTCAACAGAGTTTTTAAATCTATAGACATGTAATCACTTCTTTGCCTCACAGACAGGAGCTAAGATTAAAATGCTTTTTTAATGGAAGTTCTGCAATCTATGAAAAATATCAGCACATTAAAAAAATTTTTTTAACGTTTACTTATTTTTGAGAGACAGCTCAAAAAATAAAAAAAAAGACAGCTTTACTTATTGTGAGAGAGGGAAGGGCAGAGAGACAGGGAGACACAGAATCCAAAGTAGGCTCCTGGCTCTGAGCTGTCAGCACAGTGCCCGAAGCAGCCTAAACACGGGGCTCGAACTCACCAACCTTGAGATCATGACCTGGGCTGAAGTTGGACGCTTAATCAACTAAGCCACCCAGGCACCCTGAAAAATATCAGAACATTTTAAAGCACAACTTGAATATGGGGAATGATACCTTTTTATGTCCATCATGAGATTAAGTTTAAAAATTTCTGCTCAGCACTCTCAACAATAGCCAAATTAAAAGAGCCTAAATGTCCATCAACTGATGAATGGATAAATTGTGGTTTATATACACAATGGAGTACTACATGGCAATGAGAAAGAATGAAATATGGCCCTTTGTAGCAACATGGATGGAACTGGAGAGTGTGATGCTAAGTGAAATAAGCCATACAGAGGAAGACAGATACCATATGGTTTCACTCTTATGTGGATCCTGAGAAACTTAGCAGAAACCCATGGGGGAGGGGAAGGGGAAAAAAAAAAAGAGGTTAGAGTGGGAGAGGGCCAAAGCATAAGAGACTCTTAAAAACTGAGAACAAACTGAGGGTTGATGGGGGGTGGGAGGGAGGGGAAGGTGGGTGATGGGTATTGAGGAGGGCACCTTTTGGGATGAGCACTGGGTGTTGTATGGAAACCAATTTGACAATAAATTTCATATATTGAAAAAAAATTTTTTTTTAAATAAAAATAAAAATTTCTGCTCAGGTCATTATCTTACAGTTCATGAGTTCAATCCCCACATCAGGCTCTCCTCTGACAGCACAGAGCCTGCTTGAGATTCTCTCTCTCCCTCTCTCAAAAATACATAAACTTAAAAAAAAAATTAGACACTGGGTGTATTAAAAAAGACAAGTTTACAGATTTTTTTTTCTTTACCTCTTCATCCCATGTGAAGTGATGAATAGAAATGTCATTAGGTTTTTGACAGAGTTTTATTTCTTGTTGGGTGTCCAGCTGTGGGGATGGGTCCCAGAAGTTGCATT
The DNA here is from genome assembly GCF_007474595.2 of Lynx canadensis. Taxonomy (NCBI): domain Eukaryota; kingdom Metazoa; phylum Chordata; class Mammalia; order Carnivora; family Felidae; genus Lynx; species Lynx canadensis. The sequence goes on from NC_044303.2 coordinate 141,746,342, forward strand.
CACGGGCCTGCACTGTCCAGTCCAGAATATTCCAGATGATCATTTCTCCAACATGGGAGCCAGTTACAAAACTCAAATCTAGGCAGAGTTCATATTTGTCTCTTTAGTGATCATTTTACATACACTAAAGGTAAAAAAGAAATAGACTGCCGGGTAGTAATGCTCTATAAAACCACAGCATTTAGAATAGTGAGGTACCTAGACAAGCCAAACAAAAAGATCAATATAACAGCATAGCAAGACCAGAAACAGACTCAAGTTTACTTATTTAGTATGTCATAACAGCATTTCAATTCAGTGAGGGAAGAAATGCCTCACACTGGAATATTTGGTTAACTATTTGGGGAACAGAAATAAAAGAACCTTATCTTGGATCATATACTATTTAGAAGACGGACCCAGAGCACCTGGGTGGCTCAGTAAGTTAAGCGTCCAACTTCGGCTCAGGTCTTGATCTCTTGGTTCATGAGTTCGCGCCCTGCATCGGGCTCTGTGCTGACAGCTTAGAGCCTGGAGCCTGCTTTAGATTCTGTGTCTTGCTCTCTCTGACCCTCCCCTGATTGCACTCTATCTGTCTCTCTTAAAAATAAATAATAAACATTAAAAGAAGGGAGGGGAAGGGGAGGGAACAGACCCTTCTCCTATGTTTCTCTTTTACTATCACACTACTACCATATAACACTTGTGACACCAGATGTGGGGGGGGGGGTTCCCCACACCAAGCAATTGTGACACCAGCTGAGTGTCCTACAATTTAACTCCTTTCTGACACTCTACCTGGAGGAAGCATCAGATCCCACAGGTTAAGGGCTCAGTCCCACAAGACTCCCTCTACTTCAGATGCCAACTGCAAGTCCAGGTTGTTACCTGTGCTTCTAACCAATCAGCTATAAATCAGAGGCTCTCATACCCTCTCCTTGGGTTCAATTAATTTGCTAGAGAAGCTCACAGATCTCAGGAAAACAGTTTACTGTTTACCAGTTTATTATAAAATACGATAAAAGACAAAGATGAACACCCAGATGAAGGAGATGTGTAGGACAGGGTGTGTGGGAAGGCTGTGGAGCTTCCATGCCCTCTCCAACCATGCCACTTTCCCAGCACCTCTACATGCTGGGCAATTAGGAAGCTCTCCAAACCCCATACTGTTGGGATTTTTATGGAGGCTTCATCATGTAAGCATGATCAATTATTCCATTTCCAGCCCCTCTGTGGAAAATGAGGGGTAGGCTAAAACTTCCAAGTTTCTAGTCATGGCTGGTCTTTCTGGTGACCAGCCCCCATCCAGAAGCCCACCAAGAAACAAAGGTCTCATGAGAACAAAAGTCACTACTATCACTCAGAAAATGCCAAGAAATATCGATCAGCAAATATTAGACCAAATATTAGAACAAAAGATGCTCCCTGAGCTCTTATCACTTAGGAAATTACAATGGTTTTAGGAGCTCTGTGCCAAGAACTGGGGGCGGAGAACAATATATATTTTTTCTGTTATTTTACATAGGCCAAAGTAAGTTTCAAATACATTAAAACATTAAAAGTACTTAAAGGATTGAAAAAATAAAGGTAAATGCTTTTATAAATATAGAGTGCTAAAAAGCTCTAAAGGAGGCAGGGTGGGGAAAGAATGATACATATGTAATTATCTGCTTAGTGAAAACAATCATATTTAAATGACAAAAGGCTGGGAAAAATTTGCAACTCAGGTATCAAAATGGGTTTATTATACTTGATAAATAAGGAGTTCCTGGAAACCAAATTTTGATAAATACTCCATCACAGAAAGTGGGCAAAAGACCTGAACAGACAAAATAAGAAATACAAATGGTCAGTAAACATGTGCAAAGATGTTCAAGTGCCTTAATAATCAAAAAAATCTAAAAGCAGTAAGAGGGGCACCTGGGTGGCTCAGTCAGTTAAGCGACCAACTTTGGCTTTGGTCATGATCTCACAGTTCCTGAGTTTGAGTCCTGCATCTGGCTCTGTGCACTGACAGCACAGAGCCTGCTTCAGATCCTCTGTCTCCTCCTCTCTCTCTGCCCCTCCCCAGCTTGCATGTGCAATCTTTATCTCTCAAAAATAAACATTAAAAAATAATAATAAAGCAGTAAGATACTACTCAATGACTTGAAAACTGGGAAAGATGAAAAAATAGCAAAGTCCCCAATGCTGGCAAAAGCATAAAATCAACATACTTCTGTACTAATGTCCTAGTATAAATTGGTACAATCCTTTCAAATGTGGTGATATGCATCAAAACCTTAAAAAAATTGTAAACCCACTGATCCAACAATTCCACTTTTAGAAATTTATCCTGAGGAAAGCACGTAAAAGACAAATGTAACAAGGCTATTATACGTAATATTAACAATGTGAATTGGGAACTGAATAAATAAGACTTCTATAAAATTAAACAGTAACTGTTATTAAAAATTGAGTTGTAGGGGTGTCTGGGTAGCTCAGTTAAAAGTCCAACTTTGATTCAGGTCATGATCTCATGGTTCGTGGGTTCAAGCCCTTGAGTCGGGCTCTGTGCTGACAGTGTGGAGCCTGCTTGGGATTCACTCTCCCTCTCTCTCTACCCCTCTGTCACTTGCATTCTCTTTCTCTCTCTCAAAATAAATAAATAAACTTAAAAAAATTTTAGTTGTAAAAGTATGTTTATACTGCTACGGAAATATATTCATGACATACAGTTACAAAACAGCAAGCCATATGGATATACACATACATATTCTCAGAAAAACACCTAGAAGTATATGGACCAGTGCTTAATACTGTCGTGTGGGATAATTTTCCTTTTTACAGACTTTATGTTTCTCACTCTTTTCTCATTGCTCTACCATGACTAGATATTACTTCTACAATAACAAGTTTTTATTACCTTAAACGAAAGTAAAATTAGTGGGCCAACTAAGACACTTTGTAAATTACATAATTAATAGAAAATGTACTACTGCTGACACTAAAAACTATCTTAAATAAATGTAATTTATTTTAATCCTTACATATTTAGGTAAGGTAGAAGAGAACAATACAAGGTGAGTCTAAAAACCCAAGTTCTAAATGTGGCTCTGTTACTAGCCATCTAGTCCTCAGAAAGTCATTTAACCTCTCTCTATCTTGGATTTCTCACGCACTAGATGAAAAAGCCAATAATAAATGTGTACGAATTTAAAAAAGACATCAAACATTATCTTTGAGTCTCTGGCATTATTCTGAGCTCCTAGTATTATTCCAAATTAATGGTATTAAAACCTCCAGTATTTCTAATTTAGGAATACAAAGATGAGTTAGTTATGATTTAATGATTCCATTTACCAAATAAGCCAGGACAGAACTATCTAATAATTAGATGAACAATCTCTTAGAAATAAAAAATTACCAGCAGTCATACATGTAAACTTTATTTTGTCTTGGTTCCAAGACCAAGTTCTATAGTTTATTAACGGACTACTAATAATGGGACAGTTAAAGCTGTACTACTCTTTCCATGACCTTCTTTTCCATCCCTTTCCCTCCTCTTTCCAATTTCACTCAAACTACATAAGAAACAGAGACATTAAGGAGTGAAGATTCTTGACACTAACTCTGCATGCCATCATAACAGAGTCAACTGAACTTGAGACCACACGGCTGTCCGCTCTAACTTAATCTGCCCGAGTGTCTGTGATTCATCTATGCAACAGAAACAAGATATTTGTGCCCAGCGGGAATTTTTCATTTAAAACAAAATACTGGCATTCAGCTACGTCAGTGTAGTTTATCACTATAAATTTATCACTATATATTCTCAAACAGGTCACTCAGAATGTTTCACACAAAACAAGCTCAATGATATACAGGGATGGATTTTCATCCTATGTTAGTATCAAAAGTCACTTAGTATAGGGGCACCTGGGTGGCTCAGTCAGCTAAGCGTCTGCAGCTCAGATCATGATCTCATGGTTTGTGGGTTTGAGCCCCGCATCAGGGTCTGTGCTGACAGCTTAGTCTGGAGCCTGCTTTGGATTCTGTGTCTCCCTCTTCTCTGCCCCTCCCCCCCCCCCCACACACTCTGTGTCTCTCAAAAAAAAAAAAAAAAGTCACTTAGTAGGAACTCCCATTCTTATATCTGTCTACCTTCCCTCACAAGTACTAATAATTTGTGATTACCATACCATGCTGTCAACACAAGAAAAGGAATAAAATGGAGCAGCACCAGAGCCTTTTGCCAGAAAATATAAACTAGGTTATCTTGTATGTCTGTGTTAGAAAACCTTCTGCTGAGGCATTCAGATCTCTTTTTCATTCATTATCAGATTCTCTGTTATTCATTATTCACATCTATGGGAATTCTGTCCTACCATTCTAAGGTTGCCTGTGGCCACCTCCATGAAAATGCACTTCTCCTGTGAAATACAAACCCAGAACTAGCCACATCTTCACTGGTAATTGCTAGTAAAAGAAACAGGGCTGAGAGTGGAGCTGGGAACCGTACAACATAATAATTTCAGGATCACTGAAATCTTCAGGACAGCAAACCTACCTATGTACAAAATAGAGACTGTCACAATATCATTTTCAAATTTTAACAGACTACTTGACCATATAGGATTCCTCAAAATGCTTATAGCTTGGGGCGCCTGGGTGGCGCAGTCGGTTAAGCGTCCGACTTCAGCCAGGTCACGATCTCGCGGTGAGTTCGAGCCCCGCGTCAGGCTCTGGGCTGATGGCTCAGAGCCTGGAGCCTGTTTCCGATTCTGTGTCTCCCTCTCTCTCTGCCCCTCCCCCGTTCATGCTCTGTCTCTCTTTGTCCCAAAAATAAATAAACGTTGAAAAAAAAAATTAAAAAAAAAAATGCTTATAGCTTATTTATTATCTGTAATGTAATTTTATAGTCAGGGAGTTAATAAAGTAAAAACTACTATGGGTTTCCTGTAATTTTCATTAACAATATTTTTGCTTTAGATTTCCATTTTCTTTCCCTTAAGAAGTTGGCAAAGAAATATTTTCTGGTTCAACTGTTACAAGCTAAGCTTCTCTGCATATTGCACAGCAGAAGGGCCATGAAGCTAAGACCTCTTCAGTAACATCCTATCACCTTCAATAAGGAACCGTGCTAGATCAATGACACCAATGTTTTACCACTAAAACAGAACAAGTAGGCATGACCAGTGTAATGGGCAAGGACAATGCTTGCTTTTCTTAGCAGCTCCAGGGCCCTGGAGTTTAAGACTCTGTGTCAGAGGGTCTCCCAAACAAGAACTTGTCTTCTGTGCTGCCATCCATGGCTAGAAGAAAAGAGAACCCCCAGAGAAAAATCAAAGGGTGTTCCCAACATGTTAACTTCTATCACCACAGACAATCTGGTCCTTAGAAAGACTTGCAGTAAGTAAGACTTGTGTTAAGAAGATGGCTATTAGGCAAGAGCCTTTTGGAGCTGGGAAGGACATTCACACATGTATCTGAGCATGTGATTAAATGGCATAAAAATGGAGAATACATTTGGTGCTATCTGTGCCCCTCTTTCCTTTTGCCTCAAGGTTATACAAAGTATTCTTCAAAAAGAGCCAACCCAGGTCTCAGGTCTGGGAGTGCAGTCCAGTCCTCCCACTACATTACATTCATGGCATCCTCACAAAACTCTTACGGGTTCCTTCAGATTATCAAACTGAAGCCACCAAGGACTCTTCTTGTGTGACCCCGGAATACCAATTAACCAGCAGAGTTCTGATGATACAAGGCATCATTTTACTTCAAAGTGAGCCAACCAAATCCCAGGACTGGTAGTGTCTGATCCTATTCTGCCATCTGATGACAGATTCCAGGAGACATGATTAAAATCACTGTGAAGCCAAATAAGATGTCTGGCAAGTCAAAACATACAACCATGAGGATGGGCAGATATGACCCAATTTTTTCAGACCTTTACTTTATCTTGGTGTTATTCTCTGGAAGTCTTCAATCATGATTGCAATCCACTTGAATTCTGCTCCTTCTGATCTAAATGTATAACTTGCTACATAGTATTATACTGTGTGGTCTACAAAAGAGGAACTGGCCAGAACCATCTGCCAAAAATGCTGAAATGCTACTAGGCATTAGTATTTATAGCCTATGACAGTCATCTCACAGCTATCACACAGCACCTGAGATAATTATGCTCCCCCCATCATCTTTTTTCTCTGCCCCACTCTATTCTTCTTGGACCTATATCTTAGACCTATCTATAAAACTTGATCAATTCTACTGGAATAAACCCCACAGTATATTAGACTGCTGACCTGTACTAGTCTAAAGCATTATTTTAATGATGGTAATTACAGAACTCTAGAACAAAATAAGACCAAAGTTCTGTCAACAAGTGCAAAATTTTACATAATATAAACAAATACACAGTAAGCTTACCATTGACATTAACCAAGGAGAGAATATTATCCTGGTGATCAAGGAGGCGCTTAATTTCAAGAATATCCCATTCCAGTGATTCTCCTGTTGGTGTTACCAACCTGAAAATTACTAAATGAAAATACAGATATGATTTTATCAAAATGGTCAAAGAAGATGGAATTCTATTTCTGGTGGGGAAAAAAAGCTAGTATTTCATTAAGTGAGAAAGATCTAAAATATTGAAAAACCCAACTCCAAAGAAAGCCTTATTCATAAACAGTATTTCTTTCAAATGCTTGAGATGTTTGAGATGATCTACTAAAATCCCAAATAAGTGTGTCTTTACAAGTGTTCTTTTATTAAAACTCTTCTAAACCCATTACAAACCAGAAATCCCCATCTTCTCTGGGGCTTCAGGGTGTATCTGGCTAACCCGCCTCCCTCTCTCCCTAGACTCTGGAATGTGGACCAGTCACTGACATCTCCATCATCATCATTCTCTACTTATGTTCTCGGGTCAGTATGCACTGCTACAAAATAAGCTACAAATTCATGTTTAACTTCAACTCAGTAAAGACGTGAGAAGCTATTTTTTTTAACTTTTCCTTATATTAGGTGTAAACTATTAAATTATATGTTCTCTGAGAACATGCCTTATAATTTTTCTATGTCAATATTCAATGTGTTGCTTTAATATACTTTTGACTGTAAGAGATGTTCAGTGTGTTGCTTTACTCATTGTCTGACACTAACAAATAGTTTTATTTAAACTTGTATAAATCCTGGGGCGCCTGGGTGGCGCAGTCGGTTAAGCGTCCGACTTCAGCCAGGTCACGATCTCACGGTCCGTGAGTTGGAGCCCCGCGTCAGGCTCTGGGCTGATGGCTCGGAGCCTGGAGCCTGTTTCCGATTCTGTGTCTCCCTCTCTCTCTGCCCCTCCCCCGTTCATGCTCTGTCTCTCTCTGTCCCAAAAATAAATAAAAAACGTTGAAAAAAAAATTTTAAACTTGTATAAATCCTAACTTTAATCAATACAGAAAACCAAAAATCAAATCAACAGGAGTGATTCTATCAACATTTACTAAATATCTTTTATGTTCCAGCAACTTAGATATTAAATGTGAATAAGGCCCAGTCACTGCCCTGAAATGCATTCTAGAGTGGGAGTGAGACTTATAAACAAGCTTATAATCAATGTATTAAGGGCCAGAAATAAGCCAATGTACCAAGTACTATGGATGGTCACAGATTAGGATCACTAATATCTGAGAAGTGGGAAGGTCTCAGAAGTCAGATCCTTTCCAGGTGGTGGCTAATTACTAAAGTCTCTCTTTTTATTTTTTTACATTCCTCTCTGGAAAATGGGTCATACCACATTCCTTTGTATCTCTCTGGATAATATTTTACCAACTGATGAATCTCTAGAAAAAGTTATTTCATCCTGACAGCCGTTCACATTCAAACTGTGGCTGGCAAAAGAAGGTCTTTCATTAAATAAAAGAACTCTTCCTGATACCTGTCCAACTTGTGTAAAAATTCTACTTATAGTTGGAATACTACTAAATGATCTTGAGATTGGGAATGTGGAATAATGGGCAATGTATTATTTAATCAAACTAACAAAAAGTAAACTCAGATACGGACAAAAAAAACCTTACAAAGGAGGCTTCCACAAAGAACTACCAAGTACTGGAGATAATGTGAAACTGTTCAGTGAATCCATAAATGTGGCCCCTACAGACAAGTATTCATAGGGTCACCTATGTAGTAACTTCAAGGAAATAAAACAAATATAAATTAGATCCTAAGACAAAAGAAAAGGAATAGTGAATTCTAAAAAAGGGTTAAGAACAAAAGCCTGGTTTTCTGAACCAAGATGAGGTGTCAGAGCTGACAGCCTTGCTGATTAGCCTCACAGTTACATGAGTACTCACAAGCTGTATTTCCTGGTGAAAATAGCCCGGCCTCACATAGAAAAAGAGAAAGTAGTATGGAACATTTAAAACCAAGGAAATGGGCACAAGCTTGGTCTTGGAAATAGAAAAGACACTCTATTTACGAGAATGAAATGTATTTTTATGTAAGAAAAAATGGCACTATATTTTATAATGAAACTAATAAAATGCAAAACCTTGTTTTTAAGAATACGTATTTTTTACAAATTATTTTCTGAATATAACCAATTCTCATTTCTTCCTTTTTTTACATGATATTCTAACTTCTGTTGAGGCCTTAGTAATACTTTTATTACCACATAAATGAATTGACTCAATTAGTCATTCATTCAATAAAAATCTCCCATCTTTTAACAGAAAGGTGAATAAAAAGCTTTAGTTGTCAAGGAGCTCACATTCTGCAAGGGAAGGGCAAGGAAAGAACAAAAAGCAAAGAGAAGTTTTTTTTTTTTTAAGTAGTAAGTGAAATGACACATAAGAGATTATGAGAACACAGAAGAAAAACTTCTAGGAGCAGAGAGGATAGGTAAGCAAGCCTTCAGCCTCAAAAAATCTCATTCTGGAGCTCCTAAAGAGTAAGTAGGAATTAGCAACATCAAAGAGGACAATGGGTAGGGGGCAAAGACCTGATACAGAGTGACTGGAGAAATGAAGGCAAAGAGGTGAGAAACACCTCAGGTGGGAGAACCCAGGGCAATTCAGTTTTGACAAACACGTGATACAGGACTCAGAGGAGAGAGGAGGAAGAGAATAAAGAACTGGATGTGATCTGCTGAAAAGTCTAGACTTTATCTTACTGGTGGTCTTATATTGGTCCCCCGGAGCAAAGATTTCATTCATGTAAGGCAAAAATGGGAAAAAATAAGGGCCACATACATTTTGTACAAAAATATATTCAGTTTAAAGTCCTATTCTTTGCTGAGATCACATTTTTCATACTTTTTTATTAAAAAGTAATTTTTACAAAATGATGATGGTAAATGATAGCTTTTTTTTTTTTGTATTTAATGATTTTACTAAGTAAAATACTAATTTGGCAACTCTCAGTTGATCTCCAAAAAGATGAACTATCATACGAGTCAGAAATTTGAGAGTCTAGAAATGACTGCTATAGACAAAGGAAGCAGGGGAGTAGCCTGCCTTATAGAGAGATCACCCCTAGCACCTCCTGGGAAATGTATCGGAGAAGCCCTAACCTAGAGGAGGAGAAGGCACTGGAGAAGCACTACAGTAGAGGAAGGAAGATAAAGTTTGGAGGTTAGCACAACAGAAGAGGCAAGAGGGGAGATGAGAGCCTGAACTGAGCAAAAGTAGTGAGACGGAAAGAAGAGAATCAAAGTACTTAAGGCAGGAGTCCTCAAAGTACGGCCTACACGCCAGCAACCCTAGCACCACCAAAACACCTGTTAGAAATGCAGAAACTCGGACCATACTCCAGACCCACTGAATCAGAAACTCTAGGGGTAAGACCGAGTAATGTGTGTTTTTTAACAAACCATTCAAGTCATTTTAATGCACACTAAAATCTGAGAACCACTGAGTTAGCAGTAAAATCAGCAAAACTCAAAGTGACTGGCTCACTACAAGAGGAGAAAGCCAGGGAAAAGCTAGGCTTCTTTCCAGCTTGATCAAAAACATGAGAAAACTAAATTTCTGCAAGGAAGAGAAAATAAACACAAAATTCTAATACCTTTTGAAACTACTCTATGGAAAGAAAGGGTAATAAGCACAGTGTTTAGAAAATTACTTCTCTGACATGATTACACATGGCAAGGTCAGTTGAAGAAAGAGAAACTTGGCTGCAAAGCCATGGAGTCTGCAAACAGCAGTTAATAAATGGTAAACAATTAGCCCATGTCTTACTGGCATTTGCAAATATGCCAACTGATGGTCACAGCAAATCTCATATCTGGCCTATGGAGAAAGTAGCACATGGCACAAAAACAGACACATAGACCAATGGAATAGAATAGAAACCCCAGAACTAGACCCACAAACGTATGGCCAACTAATCTTTGACAAAGCAGGAAAGAATATCCAATGGAAAAAAGACAGTCTCTTTAACAGATGGTGCTGGGAGAACTGGACAGCAACATGCAGAAGATTGAAACTAGACCACTTTCTCACACCATTCACAAAAATAAACTCAAAATGGATAAAGGACCTGAATGTGAGACAGGAAACCATCAAAACCCTAGAGGAGAAAGCAGGAAAAGACCTCTCTGACCTCAGCCGTAGCAATCTCTTACTCGACACATCCCCAAAGGCAAGGGAAATAAAAGCAAAAATGAACTACTGGGACCTTATGAAGATAAAAAGCTTCTGCACAGCAAAGGAAACAACCAACAAAACTAAAAGGCAACCAACGGAATGGGAAAAGATATTTGCAAGTGACATATCAGACAAAGGGCTAGTATCCAAAATCTATAAAGAGCTCACCAAACTCCACACCCGAAAAACAAATAACCCAGTGAAGAAATGGGCAGAAAACATGAATAGACACTTCTCTAAAGAAGACATCCGGATGGCCAACAGGCACATGAAAAGACGCTCAACCTCGTTCCTCATCAGGGAAATACAAATCAAAACCACACTCAGATATCACCTCACACTAGTCAGAGTGGCCAAAATGAACAAATCAGGAGACTATAGATGCTGGAGAGAATGTGGAGAAACGGGAACCCTCTTGCACTGTTGGTGGGAATGCAAATTGGTGCAGCCGTTCTGGAAAACAGTGTGGAGGTTCCTCAAAAAATTAAAAATAGACCTACCCTATGACCCAGCAATAGCACTGCTAGGAATTTACCCAAGGGATACAGGAGTACTGATGCATAGGGGCACTTGTACCCCAATGTTTATAGCAGCACTCTCAACAACAGCCAAATTATGGAAAGAGCCTAAATGTCCATCAACTGATGAATGGATAAAGAAATTGTGGTTTGTATACACAATGGAGTACTACGCGGCAATGAGAAAGAATGAAATATGGCCCTTTGTAGCAACGTGGATGGAACTGGAGAGTGTGATGCTAAGTGAAATAAGCCCTACAGAGAGAGAAAGATACCATATGTTTTCACTCTTATGTGGATCCTGAAAAACTTAACAGAAACTCATGGGGGAGGGGAAGGGGAAAAAAAAAAGAAAAGAGGTTAGAGTGGGAGAGAGCCAAAGCATAAGAGACTGTTAAAAACTGGGAACAAACTGAGGGTTGATGGGGGGTGGGAGGGAGGGGAGGGTGGGTGATGGGTATTGAGGAGGGCACCTTTTGGGATGAGCACTGGGTGTTGTATGGAAACCAATTTGACAATAAACTTCATATATTGAAAAAAAAAAAAAAAAGAAAGCACAAGCAACATCATATGCTCTCTGGGATACATTAGAAAAATTATTCAAGAAATAAGGAGCCTTGAAGAAGCATGCTTACTCTATCACTTCTCAGCACCCCAATTCTATTCAAAAGGCAGTAGGAACAAGAGACTTTATTTTTTACTATGGGCTCCATGGCAGTAAATGGGTTAGCTAACCATCACCAGCCAAATAGCCTTCAAACAGCAAGTTTATAATCAATTAATAAATTTACAAAATTCCTCTTGCTACCCCCTCTCTCTGCTATCCCACCACTCTGAAGGAAATGGCAGAAACTCTTCCCAAGAAAATGGGCCCCACTATGGCTTCCCGAGCCAAAACCACCATAGTTCCTGCCTTAGTGGCTTCCCACAGTAATCATCCTCCAACCCATCCAAATCAAGTTTTTAGTTTCCAGAATGCTGATAGTTGCTTTCTGTGGTCAGAATTTTTGCTAAGTGTAGGACTATAGATCAGGAGCAGACAGAACTGTGGAATGTAAACGGCTTTCTCTGGCCTCAGACATATGGGGTTACCATGCCCCACTTGGCTATGTTAGACCAAGCACAGTACAAAAACTGACCTAACGTCTTGAAAATGTCTCAGTCTACACATCGCTTCCAACAATCGCAGGTCAAGACGTGGGCAGGGGCAGATGTCCCTTAAATAAAAAACTTGTCTTTCTAAAATGTGTATACAAGTCTAGTTTTAAATTTTCTTAAAAAGAAAATAAAAGAAAAAGAGTCATACTCACTCAGTTCTTTGCCAATTGCTGCCACAACACAGTTCTTAGGTATTTCAATCAAAGCACTGATCCCTTCAAAAATATATATGACACAGGTCAAATTATTTTCTTCAAAGATTATATGAAAAATAAAAACATTTTCAGATTTATGCCAGTTATTTCCCATAAAAGGGTTGTAACAATAAAGCATACACAATATACTACATCATGGTTCCCTGCTCACCTGCACACGGAAAAGGAGTCTGTGATAAGTATTAGAGACCTAAAGAAGATGCAGATTTACTAAAGGTAGGATATGCTCTGTTGACACTTTCACTATTATGGTCAACTTTTTTTAACCAGGAATCCCTAAAGATAATCACCATTTACAAGATGACTAGCTCAAAGAAGATATAAAGAAAATATTTTGTGGATGCTTCTATGGCTTGTGGGTTACATTTTTTTTATAAGAATGGGGATAATAGCTAGTATGTTTATTCTGAAGCCAATTCAGATTATTAGTCAGTGGGAGCTTGTTATCACAATTATGGCTCCTGAAATGTGTTGATATAATAATAATGAGAATGGGGGTTTAATTACTACAGGAAGGATATAAATCAACATTTTCTGGGTATGGGTCCAATAGCATATTTAGCTGACCTTACTGGAGAATATGACATAATATGGTAGCACGAAGACTTCTTAATTCTTAGGATTAAGTTCGAGTCCTAGAATTCTAGAAATAAGAGGATTTAAACCTCTATTATTTACTCTATCAAAGTAACTCTTTTTTCACACATATTTCTTATGTTTGGGGTGGAATGCTTGCTGTGATGATGGGAAAGGATACACATCATATGCATATGGCTAGAGTGAGGGGTAGGAAATTTTTTCTTGGAAGACATATGACTTGGTCATATCAGAATCATGGGTAGGATGCTCAAATTCATAGGAAGGTGAATGTTAGGAATAGGGTTTTGACGGTAAAGTTAACGGTACATAGTTCTGGTATATATGGGTTGTGAAATCCTCCAAAGAATAGGATTGTTGTGAGAATATTTAATATGATAATGTTAGCATATTCCGCTAGGAAAAATAGGGCGAAGGGGTCTGCTGCATATTCAACGTTGAATCCGGAAACGAGATCTGATTCTCCTTCTGTTAGATCGAAAAGATATAAAGATAGAATTCTGAGTATCTTTTTATAGCTGAATCATGAAATGGTTGTAGAGAGACCATAATTTTTAAGCCTTGCTAGCCAAAAATCAAGCAAGCCTCATGAAAGGAGCTTCATGACATAAAGGTCTAACAGCACGGCTAACTCAATGGCATCTGGTAATGTGGAAAACCCAAATCACAAAAGGCTCACCAATAATAAATGATAGCCTTCTGAAAGGTTTCTAACAGATTTTCTCAAAAATTTCCACTATCTCTTGAGACACTGATAAATAGGACAATACTACGATTACTTAATAGTTCTCAAAGATAACTTGCAAAAGGGAGACTACAATAACAGGTAATTTCCATTATCAGACAAAATATTCTTGTTAGTCCTGATTTATTTCATAACATAGTTACTAATAATTCATGGAATAAAATTCACAGGTAACCACAGGCTAGTGTTAGAAATAGAAAGGAAAATATACGTGTAAATAGATATAATTCACGATAACGGGAAACATGAAAATACAATCTAGATACTACCAACATTACTAGTGATCAAACATTGAATTGAAAGGTAAAACTGAAAATCCTAGAAACGTAGTGATTTAGTTTTGTTAAGACATCACATTACTTTTCTGATTTAGTATCTTTGTGGAGATCAGTTAGTTCTAATTGTGAACTGTAAATTCAATTCACAGGGCTCCTGCTACCTTTACAGTATCAATATGCTTAATAATATTCTTTCTAGGATGTCAATGGGTTTATTGATTACTTTTAGAAACAAACATAGTTAACAGTATATCACATAACTTCAAGGTTATTCTTTAAATTTTCTCATTTATACTTAAATAGTTTTACTCTGAATAATTTTTTTATTTTGTTTAAGATCCTTGGTATCAGAAGTCAAACTGAATTTCTTTTCTTAAAACCAAAAATATTAACCAAATTCTGTACTTTATTAGTAAGTTTGCACAATGCATGGACTTTCTAGTAAAACCAATTATAAAATGAGGTCATCCTTTGGAATCTATTCAAAATCCAATGGCCCCACAAATAAACTCTATTATAAAGTTGGAAAGGTGTAATTCCATGTATCAATGTGCTCATCTAACTCAGTTTAGGAACGCAGACCAAGAGTATAAATCAAAGTTTTTCTTGACCACTTTTGAGAAATTCTGTTATAAGGGGAGGTGAAGACAAAAGGTGGGTGGGGGAGGCTTCTCCCTCCAATTTGGGATAGAAATATTTTTTATACAACCATCAAACTGGAGAAATAAAGTTACATGATATATTCAGAACTGAAAAGAAAAACCCCTATATTAATTAATGGATACAGAGGTATTCATAGGAAGTCTCTTCGAAGATTCATTATGTCTTTTAAAGAATATCAATCATGGTTCATAATTATGTTGATTTGATTTCTTACCTGTATCAGAAAGGTGGCTGGTCTTACACAGGAGATCTAATTTTCGGTTCCACACACATAGGTCATTCCCACCAGAGAGCCAAATATCTAGTCTCTGAAGAACAATTAAGCACTGAAAAATTCATTTGAAATATCAGTTTAGAATTTCAAGCATTCATTGGTGGTTTTTAAATATGTCCACAAGTTCTGTGAAACCATTCTCTTTAAAAGGTGGAGTTTAAGTTTCCCACCCTTGAATGTGGACTCTACTAAGTGACTGGCCTCTAATGAAGAGAATATAGCAGAAGAGACGGTGTGTGACTTACAAGACTAAATCATAAATGACAAGGTGGCTTCCTCCTTGCTCTCTCGAATCACTCTAAGGCAAACACACAAGCAGCCACATGGAGAAAGATGCACATGCAAAAAAGTGAGACCCCTGGACAACAGCCAGCACTAACTTACCAATCATATGAGTCCCCTAGGAACCTCCAACCCCAGTCAAGCCTTCAGATGACAGCAACCTCATAATACACACTGAGCCAGAACTGCTAAGCTGCTCTTTATTCCTGACTACAAACACTGTAAGATAATATTTATTGCTTTAAGCAACTAAGTTTTGAGGTAATTTGTTACTCGGTAATAGATAACACACAAGGCTTAAACTTCCTTTAAAATAAAACTGAATATATGACCTTAGTTTTTATGTAACTCTCAAATTAATACCTCCTAATTCATTTAGGAAAATGAGTATTTCAAGTCTATAGAAGTCCTTTACCTTTAACAGTACTTTAAAGTCCACACCTTTAATCATACTCCTCCCACTCAAGACTCTGATTGAATAAAAGGACAAGAGTGAGGGAGAAGAATAAACAAGAAAAGGAAAAGATTCTGATAGTCTTGTCCAACCTAAGTGTTGTCTTAGCTTTTAAAACTACTGGAACAAAAAGGGTTGAAAATAAGGCAGTTTCTATTTTAAGAATCCCTACCCTAATTTCTGAATATTTAATGTATCATTATTTTGCTCCCTTTGATTGCTGAATAATATTCCATTATGTGGATATAGCACATGTGTCCATTCTCAGCTGGTAGACATTTAGGATATTTCCACTTTTGGATTATTATGTACAGTGGTGCCATGAACATTCATCACGTACAAATTTTTGTGTGGACATACATTTTCATTTCTCTTGACAATGAAATAGGAATACCTAGGAGTGAGACTATTGGGCCAAATGATAACTCTTTAAGGCAGCTCTACCATTTTACAATTCCACCAGCAATGTGTGACAGTTCCATTGTCTCCACATCCTTATCAACACGTTACTGCCCTCTAGTGTAAGTGAAATAGTATTATATTATGGTTTTGACTTGCATTTCTCTAATAACTAATGATGTTGAGCTTTTTGCATGCTTATTGGCCATCTGTATATTTCTTTGGGTAAATGTCTTTCAAATTGTCTACTTTTAACTGGGTTACTTGTCTTTTTATTGTTGAGGGGTTTAAGTTTATTTATTTTGATTGACCACACATGTGCATGAGTGGGGGGGGGGTGGTGGAGAGGGAGAGAGACAATCCCAAGTAGGCTCTATGCTGTCAACACAGAGCCTGATGCAGGGCTTGATCTCATGAACTGTGAGATCATGACCTGTGAGATCATGACCTGAGCCGAGACAGAGTCGGACTCTTTAAACGACTGAGCCACTCCAGTGCCCCTTTACTGCTGTTTTAAGAGTTCTTTATATATTCAGGATACAAGTTCCTTATCAGATATATAATTTACAAGTATTTTCTCACACCCTATGTGTTGGGTTGTCTTCTCACCTTCTTGATAGTGTCCTTAAAAGTATAAAGGCTTTTCATTTTGATGAAATCCAATTTATCACTTTTTTTCTTTTGTTACTGTATTTCTGGTGTCATATTCAAGATCCCTATCCCAAGATCACAAACACTTACTCCCATATTTGTTCCAAGAGTTTTATAGTTTTAGCTCTTAAATTTTGACCTTTGATCCATTTTGAATTTTTATATATGGCATGAAGTAGGGATCCAAATTCATTATTTTGTATAAAGATATCCAGTTGACCCAGAATTATTTGTTGAAGAGACTATTCTTGCTCTTTTTGAAAAGTCCTGGCATCCTGGTTCAAAATTAATTAACCACATAAGTGAGGTTTTATATCTGGACTCAGAAATGTATTCCATTCATCTGTATGTCTATCCTTATGCAGAACCACACCGTCTTGATTACTGAACTTTGTAGTAAATTGTGAAATTGGGAAGTTTAACTCTTGTACATTGGCTCTTTATTCTCAAAATTGTTTTAGCTATTTCTGGGGTCCTTTGCACTTCTATACAAATTTGAGGATCCTGGGGCACTGGCGTGGCTGGTTAAGCGTCCAACTCTTGATTTTGGCTCATGTCACAATCTCACAGTTTGTTTGTGGGTTCAAGTCCTGCATCAGATCTGTGCTGACAGCACACAGTCTGCTTGGGATTCTCTCTGCCCCTCCCCTGCTCACACTCTAAATTTCCTCTCTCCCTCTCTCAAGATAAATAAATAAACATTAAAAATAAAAAGAAATGCTTCGAATTTGAGGACTGGTTTGTCAATTCCTGGGTGCAGGGGTAAGGGTGGGGAGGGGAAGCTTGCTGGGATTTTGGTGGAGACTGTGTCCAATCTGCAGATAATTTTGGGTAGTGCTGCAATCTTAACAATATTCAACTTTATCCATGAATATGGAATGACTTTCATGTCTAGATTTTTAGTTTCTTTCAAAAACTGTTTTGTAGTTTTTAATGTATAACTCTCATGTTTCTTCTTTGTTTCTAAGTATTGTATTCTTTTGGATGCTACTGTAAATTCATTTCATTTTCTTAACCGGTTTTTTTTTCATTTTTGGATGTTCATTTTTGGTGTAGAAGAATACAGTTAATTTTTCTATATTGATATCGTATACTGAAACCTTACTAAATCCATTTATTAGCTCCAATAGTTTGGTTATGAATTTAAGATTTAGTATATAGATCATGTCACTTGTGGATATAGTTTTATTTCTTCCTTTCCAATATGGATACCCATTATTTTTTATTGCCTATAACACTGAATACCATCCTTGTTTTATTCCTGATCTCAGGAGGAAAAGTATTCAGTCAGTCTTTCACCATTAATATGATGTTAGCTCCAGGGTTTTCATAAATTCCCTTTATTAGACTGAGGAAGTTCTCTATTCTTATTTTGTTGACTACTTTTACCATGAGAGGGTGCTGTCTATCAAATGCTTTCTGTGCATCGATTTAGATGATCGTATGTTTTTTGTCCTTTACTCTTACTGTAGTATGTTATAGTTACTAATTTTTCCGATGTTAAACTGGGATAAGTCTTATCTGGTCATAGTGCAGAATGTTTTTATATGTTGCTGATTTGGATTGCTAGTATTTTATTAAGGATAATATACTTCTGCTACTTAATATCTTATCAGAATTTTCCAAACTTCTTATGAACTCTAAATACCACTTTTAGCATATGTATCGACCATAATTTAACTATTTTCCTGTAAGATATTTAGGATACTGCCAATCATACATTTATGAAATATATTTGCAATATACATTTCTGTTCCTAAATCTCTGCCCAAGTTTTTTGTTTTTTTTTTCCTTTAAAGAGTTTTCTGTAAGTAGAGTCTCTGGGTCAATTCATGTAATCATTTAAAATTTTCATTAATAATGCCAAACTGTGTGCTAGGAATATCATCAATTTAATAAAAATGCTAATTTCACCACTTCCTCGCTAATACAAACCCTTATAAAAACTACTAGCTCAAAAAATAAATAATAGCATTTCTTATATTTATTAGGGATCTGAATTTCTTTGATAAATTATCTGTTAAAGAATTGAACCACTGAAATGAAGTGAGTGAAATGATACTTTTAAACAATCTCTTATGAGAAACATGATCACAGCAGGAGTATATACAACTATCTAGCTGACTAACATTATAGTAAAACCTCTTTAAAAAATAAATAAGATACTTCATAAAAAATAAATAAGATCATGAAAAAGTTCATGAAACAGTTCACCCAAAGAATTTGTCCAAAATATACCAAAATTTTCTCCAGTTTTCCTGTTCCCTATTCTTTCAATTCATGTATTTTCACTTGAAACCTAATAGCCTCAACTAGCAAAAATATTTGTAACGTATTTTAAAGAAGCATCTTTTCAGATCACATAAAACAGAAATTTTCATCAAATCAATATTTTAATAACTCCCTCAAAGACAATCCATTGTTAAATTGGATACAAGCATTTCTGGGCACTTTCTTCCCCCAGAAACTCTACTAAATTGATAATGAAGAATAGCATAGTAGCATGAGATGGCTACCAGACATGCTGCCTTTTAGGAAAAAAATCAAATACTTTGAACACTGAGACAAAACAATTCTTTTTACATTAAAAAAAAAAAGTGTAAGCTCAAATAAAGAGACAAGGTATCTTTAAAACAAATAAGGTGAGACACCTGGGTGGCTCACTTGGTTAAGCATCCAACTTTTTTTTTTTTTTAATTTTTTTTTCCAACGTTTATTTATTTTTGGGACAGAGAGAGACAGAGCATGAACGGGGGAGGGGCAGAGAGAGAGGGAGACACAGAATCGGAAACAGGCTCCAGGCTCTGAGCCATCAGCCCAGAGCCTGACGCGGGGCTCAAACTCCCGAACCGCGAGATCGTGACCTGGCTGAAGTCGGACGCTTAACCGACTGCGCCACCCAGGCGCCCCTAAGCATCCAACTTTTGATTTCAGCTCCGGTCCTGGTCTCATGGGTTAATGAGTTCAAGCCCCATATCAGGCTCTGCACTGACAGTGTGGAACCTGCTTGGGATTCTCTCTCCCCAACTCTCTCTGCCCCTCCCTGCTCTCCCTTTCAAAATAAATAAATAAAAACTTTTAAAAAATAAAACAAGGAAACATCTCATTTTAGAAGACCTTTTCCACCACATTTGCTGACATTATTGAAAAACAGACACACTTTCTAAGAAGACCTAAGAATTTCTTCTGTAGGAATCCAAGTAACCAAGTCTTCTCCAAATTTGTTTCTCCAACATGTGGCAGAGTTCCTATCATGTAATAAGCTCCAATTATTATTTGTTTGTAAAATCAGTGAACCTAATAGTAACAGCCAATTAGCCATATGACAGTTCTTTGGAATTAAGTAATTGATAATGTCTTATCTTCAGGACCTTATAAAAGGCAGAGAATGAAGGACAAATAAATCCATGTTTTTAGTTCAAAGTGTAAAGAAAACAGACTACCTACTTCTATAGTCATTCTACAACTAGTATGTCTTCCTAGAATTACCTACAAAAACATACTAGGTACTAACCTTTTCCTTATCTTGCTATATATTCACCCCTTGATCTAGTTCCAAATTCAAACATTCCAACATTTTATATGCTCCCTCAAAATCTAGTCTTCCAAGAATCAAATGACTATAAGTATGTATAGAAGAAATAATTCTTAAAACCTACAAAAGTAACTTCATCTACTTATTGAAGATTTTTGCTGAGAAAAAAAGACAATTACCATAAAATATCAGCATAAGATTTTACCTTTACAGTAGACTGGAAGCATGATACTTTCTGAACTTGTCTGCCAGTATCACAATCCCATACCTAAACTTATGTTAAGAAATAATTTCTAAGTAAAACATTAAAATCTAAATTAAGAGATAAGTTTTCTAATAATTAAATCACAGATGTTACACTCTTAGTTAAAAAAATCTTTAAATAAAGTATATTTACCATCTATACTGTTACTAAAATTAATTCATATAGTGAATTATCAACTCAGCATATCAAGCTTATAATCTAAAATATGTTTGAGGTAAATTTTACTACCAAAATATCAGAAAATGTCAAGGAATGAATGATCTGAATACTCAATATTTATAGGCATTAAATATTCCAAGTGTTTTCTCCAAAATAGTCCACCATGATTTAATAAACACTCAACATAAAGTATTTACACTAAAAACAACCAGTTCCATTAATTCTTACTGAAAGCTCCTTCAACATGCATGGCACGTTTACTACTATTATACTGATTGACAAAAGCCAGTAACAGTGTATTACTTGTACACATTCTTAAAATAATTAGAGGACCTTCTATGAGTGTCCAAGGTTAGTTTGACTTAAGAAGTATAACCATTTTCGAATTTTTTATCCCACTTCCTATGGTAACATATACATTCTACACCATGTCTGAGCACACGTTTACATATAGACATTCATGTATACACACACACAGACACACACACACACACATATACATACACACATATGTGTACGGACAGACTGTTAAGACTATTACCTGACAAAAATTAAAAATTTACCTTCAGCATTTAATTAATGAAGTTTGTTAACAGTGGAGACTCAAGCAGCCTGGAACTGGATTTTTAACAAGAAAATTCATTATGTGAAGCAAATGACTCTATACCATTATTTACAAGTAAAGTTCATGCTGATACTGTCTCAGCTACTCATTCCTGTACTATACTAATTCAGTAAGTGCCTCTAAATATTATTATAGTACCTTAGGAATGGTCTAATAAAAACAAAGTATTTTAGGGGTGCCTGGGCAGCTCAGTTGGTTAAGCCTCCGACTTCAGCTTAGGTCATGATTTACGGTCTGTGAGTTCAAGGCCTGCACTGGGCTCTGTGCTGACAGCTCAGAGCCTGGAGCCTGCTTTGGATTCTGTGTCTCCCTCTCTCTCTGCCCCCTCCCCCACTCATGCTCTGTCTCTCTCTCTCTCAAAAATAAACAAACATGAAAAAAAATTTTTAAACAAAGTATTTTAAATTCTATTTTTGGAGATTATACTGATACTAAAAGCAAAAGCTTTAGTGCCTAAACTAATATTTGCCTCAATTGAACAGTATTAATAAAGTTACACTGACCTAAACATACATAGTAATACTGTTTATGCAATATTGTCATCACCACAGAATATAGTTTACCACATGTAAATCGTACCTGCAAGTTTTTTCACCTACTGACAATGTGTCTAGAAATCACTTGAGTGAATGAGCTCATTTACAGTGTGTCAAAAAGTTTGTCCTGGTTGTATAGAAGCCCAGGAAACATCTACACCTTTGGACTTACTCCAAAACTTACTTCATTAATGCTTGAAACTATTTAAAACAGAACTCTCAGATAAGCACAGGTGATTTAAAGCAAATCTTTGATACCTTTTTAAAAAAATAAGTAAAGATTAGTTTCCATAAGTAACTGGCCATTAAGGCTTTCTTAAATCTAATTCCTCATACAAATATTAAAGGCTGAATTTTAAGGAATGTTTAAGGAAAATCTTTTATAAAGGCAGTATTATACAATGGTTGAGAGTTCTGACTCTGAAGTCAGACTGCTTGCTTGCTGCCCTATAATGGCTGTGTGACCTAGGGGCAAGTTACTTAATTACCCTCTCTGTGCCTCTTTTCTTATCTGTAAATGAGAAAATACTTACTGTAAGAATTAAATGGGCTAATGTATGTAATAGGTAATATATGTAAAAATATGTGTAATATATGTTAAACAGAACAATGCCTAGCACACATAAGCACTCTATAAAACATTACTGCTGTTATACCTTAAATTTTTACCTAAAAGTATGGAGGGAAGATAATTTACTCTTTTAAAACTGCTTTTAAACACTAAATATTAATATTAACCACTGAGGAGATGGCAATTCACTTTTCTGCCAGACTCAGATGCTCAGAGTTCTTATGGGTTGGGGCCATTACATTTCTTTTGCTGTACAATGTGGTATAGAGGAAAATGTGAATTATTCCCCAGTCCAACTCATCTTTGTTTCTCTAAATTGAAAAGCAAATGGAGATAAGTACTTTTAAGCCTAAATTCTCCCAATTTCTCCATTTTATATAACTTGATATAACAGTAACTCTGGAAAAAACTTTAGTCATGCGGTTTCCATCAATAATAAGCCTTTAACCTACATCCAGTCTAATACTTTCAGTTGCCTAATACTTTTAAGAAGTGTATTATGAAGGCTAAAGCAAAATCATTTTTTGCTCAAATTAATGTACAGACAAGCCCCAAAAGGCTAAAACTAATAATGTATGTACTGGTCTGTTGGGTCACTATGGGTATTTTACTCTCTTCCAGATTTAAGGATACAATAACTGTTCTATCAGCAGAGGCTGTCAAGATCAGTTGATTCTTTTCTTCACAAACTTCCAAGGAAGGAAATGTAATAATGGCTGTTATCTTCTGAGTGTGCCCATTAAGTTCCAGAAGTTTTTCTCCTGTCTGAAATACCAATAAAAATTTTAATAGGCTCATATTATATTCATAACTTAAATAATCTTAAATGACAATGTTAAGAAAAATCGCCACATACAAAATACATAATTCCATTTTTAATTACTTAGATGTTATACTTTAACCTTAAGCAATCAAATAGAATCTAAACAGGTACTGGAAGAGTAGCCATAAATAATCTTAATTATTTGCTAATAGAAAATATTAAATTCTAGCATATTTTATATGAAAATTTAAAAGAATATTTTCCTATATGGTTTTTTAGACCTGTGTAAATCAAGTATAAAAATATCAGTAAATGATCAGTAGGAAAAAATAGGGAGTCTGCATTATCCTTAAGTATTTGTTATCTAAGTCTCCACAGTTAAAATGTTGAAGGAAATAAAAGCATGACAACACAATATATACACTATATACATCCAATAATATGTCAACTGTTCATAAAGTCAGTCTCCACTCCATCTCTAACACCAACAGCTATTCTTACCCATCCAATGTCTTCATCTATCAGTATCTCACTGATTTTTCCCAAGTAGTAAATATATAAAAATCCTAAGTAAATATAACAAACTGCCAATCGTTCCAAGGTTGCAGTATTTCATGAATGTGGTGAACATAATGGTAAATAATTGCTTTAATCATGGGCAAAACCACTGAAAAATAAGGATCTGACAGAGTCAGACCAGATACCAATCCAAATTAACAGTGAGAAGATAAATGCTTCAAAAGGGAATAATTTGAGCATCAAAGGATCAGGAAGAGAGGTCCTGGAAAAATGTGATGAAGCTTAAATATTTTTCACAACAAAAATTAGTCTTTTATTATATTACTACTAAAGTCAAACATGAGAATATTATATTATCATACAATTTTGAAATAAAAATTGTATCTCTCACAAAAATCAACACTTGATTCATTTTCAGAATCAGTGCATAGTTGTTGATAAGTTTTGTTGAATAAGATTAAAACTTTTGTTTTTGTAATTTGGTATTTGTTTCTCAGGAAAAAAATCTTAATTCGAAACCTTTCTCTATTATGAAATATTGATCCCCATTTTAAATGGATTCATCCTAAGTAGCCTTTTTAAACTATCAATTAGTCGCATTATACTGCTATGCAGGTACATACCTAGATAGTGTTTATGAATGCATCCTCAACTATATAGTCAAATCTTTAAGTTTTGTTTTTTTGTTTTGTTTTTTTACATTAAAGAGAGAGAGAAGGAGGGAGGGAGGGAGGGAGGGGCAGAGAGATGGAGAGAGAGAATCTCAGAGGCTCCACACTGTCAGCACAGAGCCCAACACGGGGCTCCATCTCACCAACCATGAGATCATGACCTGAGCCGAAATCAAGAGTCAGACACTTAACTGACTGAGCCACCCAGGCACCCCTACAGTCATGTCTTTATTACACAATCCACATAGAATTTTTAATACACACCTGGGCATTCCACACAACTACAATTCCATCATCACCAGCAGATGCAAACCTGGGTAGAGAAAAAAAGTGAAAAAAAATCTCTGGTGACATTTATTTGCTAAAATAACTTACAAATATCAGAATTTATTAATGGTATTTTAACTTACTAATATTAATTCAGGTTAGGTTAAACTAATTCAACAAATACTTAAGGAATATCTTCTGGGTTTTAGGCCAGGTACAAAGATAAATAAAACTGAAGATGCAAAGATAAATAAAACCATTCAGAGTTACAATGAATCAGCAGCTAGAACTGTAAGAATAAGGGAGGCCTATAACTAATCTTTCAAGTCCTTCCTGGCTTGAATTATGATTAAACCCTGACTTAAGTGATAGGAAACTGAGCTGAGGAAGAGCTTCACTTGATGGGAAGTGATATTCCAAGAATGGAACGAAGGAATCACTTTCTCAGGTAAGTTCATTATTTCTATTATTTTCTCTGCAAAGATGTTTTAATTAGTTTCCTATTTAAAGCAAAGATCTCTCCTTTTCTTCTCTTGGCTCTTGGTCTTTCCATGTAAATACCATTTTTTTTTAGTTTGGAAGCTTTGAGGTTTTTTGAAGGTTTTTATTTTGTTTTTTAGTGAAAATGCTTGAAATGCAAAGAAGTAAAGAAAGTTTGCTCGCTGGCATGAAAAAAAGAGCTATGATGAACCCGGTTATAGCTTCTTTCTCCTCTTTACTTCCCATTCACTATATATAAAGGAACAATTATCTATACTTTGTAGAGTAGAAGTTATCCATGATAAAAACACTGTCAAGAAAAGTAATTTGTTATACAGGATTACTCATCATAGTGACTGCATTATAATAAAATCAAGAAAGCACTGTTCTCAAGCAATGTCCCAACACAATGGTTTACAGCAATCACACTGTAAGCGTGTCAAGTAATTTGTTATTAATAATGTAAGTTTGTAAATGATTCTTTAATAAATCAAAATTGATCCAAAGTTGTTCCCATAATATCATTTTCATTCACTTGAATTCAAGGTTTGCTTTCTGAATACGAGAGAGAGAAGTGGTATTATAGAAAGCCAGCTAAGAACTGTGTATAACTGGCCCCTTATAGTTAACAACCATTAATAAATGATAATCCATTAGCAGCTATGGCATTTAGAAAACATGTTCTTCCTTGCAAAACTGTTAGCGTGTTTCATAAAATCTGGGTATGCCTTGAACGTCTTCATTGAAGTAAACATTGTTAGGCACAGATGTCTATTGTTGGTGAACTGACACACTACGACACAAAAATTATTTTGTTCCTGAGATTATCTGTTCCAATGAATTTTACCACTATATGAGATCCATAAAATTTCACTACTTCAGTCATATAACAATTTCCTTAACATTCCAAACTGAGCTTCAAGTTCGAATTTCTCATACTCACTTTCAAAATCCCGTAAGTAACTGCTATCTTCACTGGCTCTGACAATTCCCACACTCAGCACTCATTTCAAAATCCTTCAATTACATCTCCTACTACAGGAGCTAAGAGATTATTCAGGAGATGGGAAATTGGTCAAATACATTCTTACCAAAGTCTATTAATAATTGTTTTAATATAGAACTACGTTATCTTTTTAACAGAAAGGACCTTCAAAACTTCCTAGGTAACTAGTGAGAAATCACCTGCAGGGTTATTTTTAAATCCATGCCTAACATTTATTCTTATTTCAAAACGAAATATATAAAAGATCTGGAGATTTAAAAGAAAACAAAACAATCATTTTTAAATTAAAAATACAATTTCTTATTTAATAACATACATTTTTCTGAATCAGAATAGTAAACAATGCCTGAGTACCAAAAACAGTTGCTGGACGTCAATCTTTAATAGCTTATGTTTCTAGGCCTATTGATTTCTTTTTATTTGTATAGTGATGGTGGGGAGGCAGGACTCAAGGTCTTAAGTTTTCTTTGGTATAAAACATCAATTTCTATTGATTCTTGAAACTCTTATAATTGCTTTTCTCCTTTCTAGAAGACTGCAGGTTTAAAATACATACTTTTTCTAACCCTGATTTTTAACTTCTCATTATTGTTTTATCGTGTCTGAATCTCATGAGTTCACAATGAGAGATGATTGAACGGTTGAGAGTTTAGAAATGATAGAGCATTTCACCTCAAACTTTAATTCAATCAGTAGTGAACAAAAGTTAAATCTAAACAATGCTCAATAGTAATGCATGAAATCACAGCCAATTTTTTATTGCTCAAAGGTCAATTACCTAGTTGGTGGATTATTCAGGCCTTTCAATTTTCTTATATATTCTATTGCTGCCTTTTTCTTTTTTCTTTTTTTTTGGTGCCATTTCAGTATTTATTATTACCTACTCTAAAGAGAAAACATGAAGCTTAAAAATACACATCAATATCACTTTGCTACATATTAGTATCTCCCATAAAATAACAAAGGGTTGGGAGATCATTCACAAATTATAATTAGCAGAATGGATAATTGAAAACTAGCTACACTTCATCAGTTTGTCTTAAAGTAAATCAGTTTATCCTAATCAGTCAAGTACATACTTCAGCCATCTGCAAATCAAAAATGAAAATTCAACCCAAGAATTCCTAATAGTAAGATACATTATATAATTGGTAAACAGAAATAATCAACTATAAAAAAGGACTAATTAAAATGCCAATAAGGTTTAAATGATTCAATAGAAGGAAGAATTATAGCTATATTGCATTAAAATTATAATAATAATTTTTAAAACATTCTAAATTAGTAGAATCCAAAGATTCACATCTGAAGATAAGGTTTTAAGAGAAATGCTTCTTTACTGATGGCACAAAATGTATTTAGTGAGATTCAGGCTAGGTGACGAAAATATCAAGATCAATTACATGTGGTTCTTGTTTCAAGATCTTAAAATTCAGCGATTGTTTAGAAATGTGCTGTATTTCATCAAATCTAAGATATCAATTATAAGACATTCTATTATTTTATGAATTATTAAGATAAAAATACTGCCAATTATAACTGAAAGTCACCATCAGATATATACTGTTTCCAAATTTCAGAGAGGTTAAAATAGGAAAAAATAGTCTTCTTAGAATCAATATAATAATTGCCATATTTATTAATGTTTATAATGTGGCACTTTCTAGTCCAACAAAACTCTGATTATCTCCAGCAGGTTTCAAGCACTAAAGAAATGTTTTTTCAATGAATGAGCAAACATTTAAGTGTTGCAAGGGCTCTGTAAAATAGATAATCATTCAGTTTATTAACGTAACCTCATTTTTTTTTATCATTGTTAATATATCTACTGTCACAACAAAAAGTAAAATTAAAAAATTTAAAATCCAGCATCCCACTCCACACATGGAATTCCTTTTATTTTTTTCAAGTTCCTGTCCCATATTTATGTATAATCTTCAACATGAAACCACATCTTTAAAAAAACTCAGACTATACAATTAAATGACTAAGCAAAAAACTATATGCATGAAAAGAAGTTTAACAAGGTGAAGCATGATTTAAAGACCTATAAAAAAACTTTTAGAATGTCCCATCTTTTCCTCCCCTAATCAAGAGAACTAAATTTACCATAAGAGTTGATGATTCACTCATTCATTCAAGAAATATTTATTAAACACTATATATTAAGCATTAAATATAATTATATTTGATAATACATATTTGATATTGAAAATAAAGATTAAAAGGGTAGTTCTTACCCTTGAAGAACTCAGTCTACATTACTAAGTAATGCTACAGGGTCCACATCATGAATCCATTGAGAATTCTCATTTATACTCAATTTAATTTATAGAAATCATTCCTTTTAAAGGAAGGTGTTTAACCTTCCCTTTGAACATCTTAGAGAAAGTGCTCTCATTCTTGCCAACTGTGAACTGAAATGTACAGCAAAGCTTCACAAAGATTTGTATAAAATATTTTCACAAGAATTCCTATGTCTATTACCCAAGTGCTTATTTAATAGTTCTTATTCATTTGAATATATTTCAATTAAGTCAAAGGTGGCTACAGATACCAATATAACCTTAGAGGATATAATGAAAAGTACAGTCCATAAACCTGCACATAAACTTTCCTGTATTCAATATCTACATAATCATAAAGCACTTGAAAAATAAAAACAGAACATTATTATGGCAATACAGAAAATACCTATAGTTAACTTCCCACATAATCCACAAATGTAATACATGATGCAACTAAAGTAGTATACATTTTTAATAATAAAATAGAGTTGAAAAATGGTACTACAATACCAAAACCAAACACAATTGAAAATATACAAAAATTTCATTTAAAATAGATTTTTACTGGGGGTGCCTGGGTGGCTCGGTCAGTTGAGTGACCAACTTCGGCTCAGGTCATGATCTCACGGTTTGTAAGTTCGAGGCCACACTGGGCTCTATGCTAACAGCTCTGAGCCTGGAGCCTGCTTCGGATTCTCTGTCTCCCTCTCTCTCTGCCCCTCCCCACCTCATGCTCTGTCTCTGTCTCAGAAATAAACACACATACATACATACATACATATACATACATAAATAAAATAGATTTTTACTGGGGCTCCTGGGTGGCTCAGTCATTTAAGCGTCTGACTCTGGGTTTTGGCTCAGCTCAAGATCTCATTGTTTGTGAGAGTTCGAGTCCCTCGGGCTCTGCGCTGACAGTGAATCTGCTTCAGATTCTGTTACTCCCCCTCTGCCCCTCCTCTGGTTGTGCTCTCTCTCAAAAAAAATAAACTTAAAAAAATAAAAACCGAAATAGATTTTTATTTATCTTTTTGCTAGAACTACTTGAAGAAAATCAAAGAAGTATGTAGAGACCTGTAGAAAAATAAAAGGGAACTTGAAAGCATTTTCGTGACCCAGAGACACTGATGTCATTGATCCTTTCATTAGATTTACTTGAACATGATTTTTTTTTTTCCTTAAGAAAAATGCATACATCAGGGCGCCTGGGTGGCTCAGTCGGTTAAGTGTCCAACTTTGGCTCAGCTCATGGTCTCACAGTTCATGGGTTAGAGTCCCGTGTCAGGCTCTGTGCTGACAGCTCAAAGCCTGGAGCCTGCTCAGGATTCTGTGTCTCCCGCTCTCTCTGCCTCTCCCTCGCTTGCACTCTGCCTCTCTTTCTCCAAAATAAACATTAAAAAAAAATGCATACAACTACATAACTCTAATATGTCAATGTCTGATGTCCCTCTTTAGTTCACATACATTGAAGGTATTGGAAGATTCCATAGTTTTCATGGTCATTAGGAAAGGTAAACCCTTTGTAAATTCTCCCCTCCACCAAATCACAAACAAGAAGCTAAACTACGCATCAAAGTTTTCAAGTACTAGAAAACCAAAACTCCCTGTGATTTCTATTAAAGGGAATCTCTAGGGATACCTGGTTGGCTCAGTTGGTTAAACGTCTGACTTCGGCTCAGGTCATGATTTCACAATTGGCGGGCCCGAGCCGTGTTGGGCTCTGTGCTGATAGCTCAGAACCTGGAGCCTGCTTTAGATTCTGTCTCCCTCTCTCTCTGCCCCTCCTCCCTCATGCTGTGTCTGTCTCAAAAATAAATAAAAATGTTAAGAAAAAATTTTTTAATAAAGGGAAGCTCTATTCACCTGAGCTCAAGTTTCTGTGAAAGAATTTCTAACTACTAAAGAAACATCTTGGCCTCTGTGCCCCACCAGTTAAATTAGCATGTGAGAATGAACTGAGCATGCTCAGTTCAAATCCTTCAGGGCTTTCTCTGAGGATATGTTTATACAGGGAGGGAACATTCTGGTTTGCTCTTGTTTTTGAGGGAAGCTTACATCTGAGTGGGAAGCCTACAGATGTCCAGGTGTACCAGTGATTTGAGTGCTAGGTCTACCCACCTCAGGATGAAGTATGAGAAATCCCACAGCAGTTGTATATCAAAGCCAACATCCTTTAATCCAGCTTTTTGCCAGTTATTACTTAATATGTTCAGGTCCATCTATGTGATTCCTGCATCCAATATCTAAGAAAAAGTTTTCTTGTTTTTTCATCTTTAAGTTTTATTTATTTTGAGAGAGATAGAGGAAGAAAGATGAAAGTGAGGAGGGGAGGGGCAGAGAGAGAAGGAGAGAGAGAATCCTAAGCAGTCTCCACGCTCAGCACAGAGCTGATGCAGGGCTAGATCACACGACTGTGAGATCATGACCTGATCTGTAATCAAAAGTCAGACACTTAACCAACTGAACCACTCAGGTGCCCCTTTAAGAAAAAGTTTTATACTCAAACAAAAATACCTTTCAAACTGGCATTTTTATTTCCTCTATATCAAATATACATCATTTTTCAATTTTTCATTATGGATAATTTAAATGTATATAAAAGTGCAAACAGTATGACAAACATCATCATCATCAGTTACTCATCATCTCTCTTCAATTATCAACTCATGACCAATATTGTTTCATCCGTACCACACCCAATCCCCCCTCTGCAGATTATTTTGAAGCAAATCCAATTAGCTGTATTTCATCAGTAAATATTTCAGTGTGTATCTTTTAGGAATCCTTTACATCAAAGTTACCATTTAATTTCTTAATGTCACCACATACTCAGTGATCATACTTCCCGATCTCATGATTTTTTTAAATTTTATTAGAAGGAGGATCTAAATAAAGTTCATAATTGGAGTAATTGATATAGCTTTAAAGTCTTTTGTTCTACTTATTCTTCATATTTTTCTCCTTGCAGTTTGTATACTCCAACAGGAAATGTAATTTCTCATAGTCTTTTCTTTGTGTGCATGTAAGGTTAACAGCCATCGGTAAACTCTCTAAATTTATTAGAAGTTGCAAAATTACAATATTCCAATTCCACAATTTTTCCTAGCCTGAATTCTTCTATAAAAAGAAATTTCCTCCCATCAATTATTATTGATCCCAGATACAGTCTGTATAGGAAAGGCAATATAGATCTTGCAGATACCCCTTCAGGAGAAGCTGCCCAGCTCTCAGAAAGGTGATTACCAGCCTCCACCTGTTGACTTCAGGGTACATTTCAGTTTTGAAGCCAAAGTCATACTACCTCAGTTGGCTTCCAGGTAATGGAATTTAAGCAAGGTGGTGGAAGCCAGAAGCATGTTCCTGGATGATCCTCAGCTAATGACTAAGCAAGGCAGGGTTAAAAGTCCCAGTTACTTCTATCCAACATAGAATTCCCCTAAAGGGCATTCTTTCCTCCAGAGCTCCCCATGGGGCTTACACAGACTTTGTCAGATCTAGACCATAGTCTGAGACAGCTCCCCTTGTCCAATCCTGCTTCTTTCTCTGTCCCTTCACTGGTGTTTCTAATAAACCATTTGCATATTTAATTCCATTTTGTTATCTGCTTTGCAGGGAACTCAGGGATTAAGAGGGTCTAAATCACCTTGACTATTGATTTCTATTCTCTGAATATAAGGAAGATATTCTTAGCTTAAGAATATTTTCTTAAAGATATAGCATACTGTTAGTGAATTATCAAACTGTACTGGGTTGACTTAGTTTCTTGTAAATGTACAGCTTCACCAGCTATCCTAAGGGCACATTTTGTTCTCCAGTCTGGCATTTCATGGGTCACCTGATTCTTTTCCAGTCATGATCACCATCCTACATAACCTTGTCTGTTTCCTGGAGGAGCAAGGAATGGTCAAATGAGCAACAGAAAAAACTATTCTTAAAATGTGTTATGAACTCAGTTTAGTTTAATGTGTCAAATGCTAGAGTATTACATGCAATTTTAGCACAGTCCATTATTTGGAAGACTCTTGCTGAGGCTTAGCCTTCTTTAGTGATCTCCCAATCAATATGACCCTCACTTCATGTTCAAAAAACACTAAAGAAAAGAAAAGGCAGCTGTCTGTTAGGTTATACAGGATTTATTTGGTATCTTCAAAAACCAATCTGTGAAAATTTTCCACTCACTGATTTTAGCTGAGCCACCAAGAAAACAAGAAAATCCTTCTGCAAAATTCTCAATAAAATGATATTATCTAAAGACCTGAAGCGTGAAACCTGGATTACAACAGCTGACCAAAAAACCAGAATGTAAGGTCCATAAAAATTAAATGAAAAACATAAAATATAATATGTATTTATTTTAAAACTGAAAAGGTATTTCTGTAATTTGACAATGCAAAAATAATATACATCTGGAATAGTAAAGGTAATTCTAAATTATCTAAACTACAAAATTGAGAATGAAAATGCTGTGCTCTTAATTCCATTTAAATAAATACTTATACAGTTTGTATATTTCTTATATCTTTCTTACCAGTAGTGACCATTTAGTTTTTTTCTTTCAGTGCAGAATTCAGTTTTTTAAAGCAAAACACAGATTGAAAGTTCTATAGGTCTGTGACTGACAGAAAAACTTCCTAACTAGATGTAAATTTTGGCATAGTAATAACTTGAATACAAATAATTAAATGTGACTCATGTAGTAATACCTTCACTTTATTGCAAAAGCCAAAATGTAAGTTTTGCATCCATTTTTAGACATTTAGATTCACTGCGGTGGGCAGCAAACATGGCCACAAGTTATTCTCCCTTTGTCTAGCACCATTTACAATAGGACTTAGTTGCTTCTCCCCTCAAAAGGTAGAGTTTATTTACCAACATAGTGAATTTGGCCAGCTCCTGACTTGCTTTGGCAAACAATACAGCAGCAAACACCACAAAGACGTGAGAAGAGCTTAAAACAGGGCTTTCCCTTTCGTTCCTATGAGAACTCCATGATCACTACGTGCACAAGCACTTGAGCAATCTTATGAAGAGCGATCCCAGTCATCCCAGCTGAGTCCAATGTGAATCACCCAGCCCAGCCCATTTACCTGTTGACCAGAGATGCATAGGTTAGGTTTACTACCTAACCAAGATCAGCTGATCTTGGCACAGATGGAAAACACCCACCCAGCTGAACCTAGCCCAATAATTGGTGAGCTAAGTAAACAGCAGGTTGTATTAAACCACTAAGTTTGGGGTGGTATTTAAAAGAGCAATATATAACTTGATACACTTATCTATAACTTTCTACTGTTAACAGAACATTTACTACATCATTAAACAACTTATTTATACAGGAACATCACTGTGGGGAAAATGTAATCAGATATTAGCATTTTCACAATGATCATTATTCTAGGTGATGGCCTTTTCTGCAGATTCTTACTCTAACTATGTAATAAAAGCCAAGAGGACATTTCAGAGGACAGGTAGTAACAAACATGGAATCTTAACAGTTAATCTATATAAAAATTTAAAGATCACATCCTGAAAGTACACTGTATATTTTTATTTAATTTTCTTACACAACATGATCTGAGGATTCCTTAAGACCCAAATATTAGTGATTATAGTCTAAGAAACTACAGTAAAACTTTGGTTTATGACCATAATTCGTTCCAGGAACATGCTTGTAATCCAAAGCACTTGTATATTAAAGCAAATTTCAAGAACCATTGGCTCACTTGTCATCATGCAATGTTTGGAGTCACACACTACTCATACTGCAAGACACTGCTCATTTATCAAGTTAAAATTTATTAGAAATATTTGCTCATCTTGTGGCACATTTGCAGAACAAGTTACTCACAATCCAAGGTTTTACTGTATTTGGGTTTTTTTAAAACCTGCTTAGCAACTGACTATGGTAAAACATGTAAGGAACTTTAGCTGTCCAGGGGCAGCGTGGCTCAGTGGCTCAGTAGGTTAAGCATCTGACTCTTGGCTTCGGCTCAGGTCGGAATCTCATGGTTCTCGAGTTAAAGCCCAGAATCAGGCTCTGCACTGACAGTGCGGAGCCTGCTTGGGATTCTTTCTCTGTCCTTTCCCTGCTCCTGCTCTCTTTCTCTCTCTCAAAATAAATAAGAAAACTTTAAAAAAAAAAAATTTAGCGGTCCAAACATCCCATGTTTCCAGTGATGCTTAGCTTCAAAAATCTGACTGGCTGGCTGACTAAAAAATCAGAGTGTCTCTTAGAACATATGAGCAATGAATACTACCAAAGGGCTGAAGATTCTTATATTATGGTTTACATGTTATGATTTGTCTGGGTCGTATCACAACAAAACAGTGTTGGAAGGCTAGTAATATATATGAGGTCAATCTTTTCAAGCAAAAGTTGAGGAACATAGTGTTGTACAATAATGTGTCAGGATTTTGTCCCTGGTTTCTAGAAGGCAGCTGGGCTCCTCAGAACTCACCTGTGTTTATGCTAATGAGATGATTTAGGGTGGGCTCCCTACACAATTAAGGATAGGGGCTGGCCATGTGGGAAATATGAACCATGTAATTAAAGGTTTGGTGCTGTGAGCCCTGGGATATCAGCCTGACCCTCCAACCTGAGGCTGAAGTATGGGCAAAGGGCAGGGAGAGAAGGGCTGGAAATTGAGTTCAATCAGGTGGCAAATGACTCAATCATTCCTATGTAATGAACCCCAATAAAACTCTGGATAATAAAAACTCTGGATACTCAGAACTTAAGTGAGCTTCCTTGTTGGTAATACATACTGATGTGCTGAAAGGGTGACATGACCTGAGGACAGAGAAGCTTTGGATCTGAGATCTTTCTAGACCTATGCATCCATGCATTCATCTGGTCCTGACTGGCATTCTTTATCATAAAACTGCAATTTTAAGAACAGCGCTTTCCTGAGTTCTGTTAGTCTTTCTAGTAAGTATCGCACCTGAGCCGGTAGTGGAAATTTGTAGCCAGTTGGTCAGAAGTGTGAGTGGCCTGGGACCCCTAGAGATTACAACTGGCGACTGATGTGCAGAGAGTGCTGTGCAGGACTGTGTCCCTAACCTGTAAAATTTAATCTAACTCCAGGTAGTGTCATACTTGCACTGCACATGGGAAAAGCAATACCAAAGACATTAAAGGAAAAAAAAAAAGAGAGAAGACAAGGCTAATAGACACGAGAAGCGATGGTCAGAATTAGGAATAATCACAACACCAGTCACCCATGGAGTCAAAAATGGAAAAAAAAAAAAAGTATCAAAGGTAAAAGAGAAGATTAGAGATGATAGCAGAAAAATTGATAGGAACAACAGACGGGGGTTAGGGAGTTAGGATGGCATGAAACATGCACACTTAATATTGTCTGTGGGGTCATATTCATTAAACAACTATTAATCACCTGCTATATGTAAGGCACTGTCTCAGGTACTAAGGATACTGTGGTGAATAAGAAAAACATGCCTCCCATGAAGTTTAGATTCTAGTGAAAACAAATATTAAGTAGTTACACAACTACTTAGTTACCTCTAAGTTACTAATTAGTTACCTCTAATTGTTATTATGCTACATATTACAAAGGATAACCTTTAATTGACTAAGGGCTTAATAAACAGATACATACATCAGAAATGAGCTAAATCTACAATCCTAAGACCTACATACTTCATCTCTATTTGCAGTTAAACACAGTATTATCTCAGTTGACAAGAAAGTAAATAATGAACATTTTAAAAGGATTTCCTCATTAACATAAGATTCAGATTAAATATTTACTTTCCACTAAAAATAGCACATTCCTGGTAGGTACTTGATAGTTAAACATTTCCCATATTTGTTTCTCAAATTTAGGTTCACCTTAACAAAACTCGTGTAAAATTTGTTTACAAGCAAATTTTAAAGTCATACACTTCTTCTAAACTAACAAAAAATTTTCCTGAGCAATAAAAAACAAAAGAAACTTCAAATAAAAATAACCATCAAATCACCAAATATGACATGCTGACTTCTGGGCAAAAAATGACTTCAGACGCATATTTCATTAAGATGCAGATGTCAATTTCGAGTAAATAGTTGAAATTTTTAGATCAGATGATCAGATTTGAAATTTTTAGAAAAGATGTATTAATTATGAAGCTGTTTTCAAATATACAATTCCCTAAAAGCTCTTTCCAAACAGTAGGCAACTGGACAACTAGAGCTTCTTACCTGTATTCATCTAACTGTACCAGAAACCGTACAATATCATGATGAGCTTTCAGTACAAGCAGTTCAGTGTAGGGATTCTGGGTTTGTTCTTCACCTATTGTCTGTAAGGGAGATTTCTTGTATTGGATAAAAAGAAAACAAAAACAAGAGAGAAAGAGAAATTAAATTATTTATGATAAATAACCATAGCGAAATAAAATACCCTGCTTCATGGTGTACATCTAAGAATATAAGACTTAAAAAGCTATGATATCATGTTCTAATACTATATATGATTTCCCCTAATATCAACTAACTGCCAATTTAACATAAAATATTTCTCTTAACCACAAATTCACATCATGAATTTTTTCTTCTTTGTTAGAAGTGACCTAAATATAATCCTTAAACTCAGATCATCATTCTTCAAATTGTTATCTAAAAACAATCTAAAAGGGAAGAAAAAAATCTCACTCTTGCATTCATTTTAGTATTTTCAAGTCACAATATATTTACAAAAAGCGTGAATTTTATGTTAAGGAGATTGTATCTCAATAAACCTGACCTAAAAAAATCAATGGGCCAATCTAACTCAGTATTTTAGAATGAGTGTTTCTCAATTAAAACTTGACAACAAAACTGCAGATCAAAAGGGTAAAATAGAGACTACAACAGTGCCTAGCCCGTTATAGGTACTCAATATATGATTGTTGAATGAATAAAAGAAAGGATGAAATCCTTTGGAGTTGATAAA
The DNA here is from genome assembly GCF_007474595.2 of Lynx canadensis. Classification (NCBI taxonomy): domain Eukaryota; kingdom Metazoa; phylum Chordata; class Mammalia; order Carnivora; family Felidae; genus Lynx; species Lynx canadensis. Next base: position 141,783,792 of record NC_044303.2, read on the forward strand.
TTCAATAAATTCCATTTTGGACAGTAAGTCTGATAAAGATAATTGCTAACAGAGAATTAGGTCACAGCCCATAAGCCAGAAACTGTGCAAATCATATACGGCATATAATTCACTCAACAATTCTGTAAGGTAGGTCTTATTAACCTCATTTCTGTAGTCAAACCCAATACTATTTCATGATAAAACCTTTGTTCTTAACCTCTGAACTGCAATTTCTCAAACTTGCCACTACTGAGATTTTGGGCCAAATAATTTTTTGTGGTTGAGGACTATTCTGTGCAATGTAGAATATTCAGCAGTATCTGTAGTTTCTACATACTAGATGCTAACAGGAATCTAACCTTCCTCATCCTGAAAATCAAAAATGTCTCCAGACATAGCTAAATGTCCCCTAAGGGCAAAACATCCCACCAGAGAAATACTGTGAAACTAGAAGTCTGGATACAAAGTTCTCGCATAAATTAAGGAAAATCATTGATTCCAACAATGCGCAAATTCACAACAGGTATACAAAACGTGGAACTAGCATGCCTAAGTGTTTTCCCCAAAAAATCATCCCCAAAGCAGTGGGTGCTTTCTATTTATCCCATCTCACTTCTGGCAGTGGTTATGACTAGAAAAACAAAACTGAGAAATCTGAAAACTGTATACCACTTGCCCTAAATGAAAATTTATCAGGAAAGGCAGAATCAGTTAATCTAATTATATGATTCATCAAATAAATGGGTTAATTTTGAATTATCATGTCACATAAATGATAATTTTCTACAACTTTTCCATAATCCTTAGGATTTCAGCCTATCTGAAATGAGTCTAATTTGAAATAAATGCTTTTAATAGACAGTAAGCCTCAACTGCAAAAATATGAGGAAGTTAAAAGTGAGAAGTAAGGTTGCTGACTCACAACTACCCAAATTTTTCATTTTTAACAATCTAAACAACTACTTCCTATGAGAAATAACGGGAATTCAACACAAATTCTAATACTTGGGTGGCATACAAAACCTTTCAAGGTTCCAAAATTATTGTATTCAGTCTTTCAAACATAAATTTCATTATAGTCAACTCAATTATTCAGGCCCATGAAGAAAGCCAGACTATGGAACCAAAAAACAGCAGTTAATTACAAAATCACTTTTTTGACTTTGAAGCATATTAATTTTTTAAAATACTTCTATCCTTTTTTGTTCTTGGGTAAATTATCAAATATTCTATTTCCTGAGCAAGCATCAGTTGGCGGGAAATGACACCAACTCTAATAAACCTTAAGTAGAAAGTTGCAGTCACCACTTGTTTCTCGTAAGCCAGATACTTCTATAATTGAAATGAAGCTAGTTTAAGCACGGAGGCGGCTAGCTGAATGTCCTTGAGCCTGCTGTTGAATCACATCAGCTTCAGTTACCTCCTTTTGAAACAGGGGTATTTAATTCTCAGGATCTTAGGGGGATCAACAGTTCAGACTAGCCACAGGAAGGGCGTCCCCCGCACGCCCGCACGCCAACCCCGCCCTTGCCGGCCTCCGAACCCGCAGGCCCCGCCTCCGCCCGGGTCTCCCGCGTCTGGATGAGGCACTGGACTCTGACAAAAGCCACTGGTCAGGCATGCTCGGCCTCTGTGGCGGCAGGCAGAGTCGCCAGGGGGTTTACCTCGGCCAGTCCCTGAGGTTCTCGGCCTCCCCCGATCAGCCATCGCAACATCCGGGCAGCGGCAGCTTCTCGCTGGGCCCAGGACCCAGTCAGCCTGAACTCTGTCCGGGGCTCAGCCTTCTATCTCCTGGGCAGCAGCGCAATGGAGACACTAATACTTGCCGCCCCAGATTTGCCCTGGGAACGAAGAAGTACAAGGCGAAGCCCAAAGAAGAGGGAATATTTGTGTCCCCAAAGCGCTGCCCTACTCAGACACAGAGGCTTGGTTTGGGGCAGCCAAAAGCTAGAATGGCGGAGGGGATTCAGAAGCACGCGTAGCATTCAGTGAGCACGCGCGGAGGCCTCTCCAGGTTAGCGCTCGGAGTTTAGGTAGCTTCAGCGGCCCCTGGTGGACATACGTAACACAGCACTTGGAGCCCGGAGAGCAACCAGTACCAACAGCCTCCTCCTTCTTGGTTGACTTTTGACCTTCACTTGGCTGGGGGGCTAGAAAACTAACCTCTCCAACCCCCTGGTTTCCTAAAGAACTGGCTAGAGAAGGTGTACTTCAGTAGATTCTGCATCTGGACATATCCAGTGGCATGTGTGTACACCAGAATAAATCTGACCAACATTTATTGTGTGCTGTAGTAGAGGTGCTAAGTAAGGCTTTACATAAATTCTCATGGTAACGCTATAATGCCTATTACAAAAAAAAAAAAAAAAAAGCCTGAAGCTCTGAAAAATCAGTAGTTTATCTAAGTGACTACACTGAAAATGGAATACAATCTCCATGCTGCTCCAAAACTACTGCTCTTGACTTTCTAACCCAGAATCTCCCTAAATAATAGAAGGCACTTTAAATCGTCTGTTGCGACTACTAGATTTTCTTAGACATTCAAAGGGTTGTGGTCCTCTACTCTGGCTGCCTATCAAAATTATGAGGTAGTTTTTGAAAAACACATTTCCAGCTTCCACCTCAGACTTACTAAAACAATCTCCATGGTTAGAACATAGGAATTAGGGTTTGGGGAAAGTTCTTCAGGTGATGAGTAGCAAGGTTTGAGGATCACTGGTCTAGGGACTACTAATACTTATGTCTGTAAAAGTTCATGCATATATTTGCATATGTGATTATTAGGTTCAAATGAGGGTCCTAGCAGTAAATTCTTATAGAGAACCTACCACAATTGTCCCAACCACTGCATTAATTCAAAAACATGTACTGGGTACAGATGCACCAAGATCCCAAAAGCAGTAAAATTGCTGCTCTCTAGGATCAAAGCAGAATGTACTGGACACCACTAATAGAGAGCCATACCCTCTACATGAAGGTATGTTGGCTATAGGCAGCTGATCAATGTAACTACCAGTCCCTGCAGAACTGGAATCTTCTGTGATTCATCTTTGTATTCATTGTGAATGCACTTGACAAAGGAACACTCAAAAAGGTCAGGAAAAGGTTGCCTTCAGTGTGCTAGCCCAAAATTGTAGTCTGTATGCAAATAAAGATAGACCGAATAGAGACTGACTAGCCCCTAGTAAAGGGGGGACTCATCTTAAGTGAAACAAAACCCAGAAACACCAGGATTTGGGTCCTGGAAGGTCAATCTTCAAATCAGGCAACATGGTTGCCCACGTAGACTAAATTTTATCCTTCTGAGTTTCCATATTCTTGGTGGGGGAGGGGTTCCCACTGCCTCCTTAGTCTGATCTAAGAACACTTTTCTGGTCTCTAAAGCACTGGTCCATGGATGAAGATTTTCTCCCTTGGTTCCTTTTAGGGCAGCTGAGAAAGAAATTTATAAAAGATTCTATGAGAGTGACCTCGGAGAAACTGGAGGAGTAGGAAGCACCAGGAATCCCCTCTCTCTACCTAGACAACAAATGTACTGGCAGACTTAATATAAACTATTTTGAAGCTCTAAATTCTATTTAAAAGTTTGCAGCTTTCAGGGGAAATCTTGGCTAGCACAGAACCTGGCCATCATTGTTTCAATCCCTATTGACTACAGCTGCTTACAGGGCATTTAAAGGAATAACACATCTTTAGGTTTCTTCCCTGCCCTTTTCCTTATTTTGGGCCTTATATTAATTTAAAGATTAAGTCATTCAAAAGCAACCACATACATACATAAATTTAGAAACCCACATGTGCACAGGGAAAGACACTGGCTTAAAAAAAGACATGAGGAGACCTTGAGCTTTCAACTCAAGCTAATCCCCAACACAGAGACACTTTTCAACATTCAAAAAACAAAAACAAAAACAATCAAAAAACATCAAATTCTGGGGAAGGAGGGAAATCTGATTTCCAAAGTTGACACATTAAAAGATTCAAATGTCCAGTGTTTTCAAAAAACAAAAAACCAAAGGCATACAAAGAATCAAAAAGTATGGCCCATTCAAAGGAGCAAAATTAATCGACAGAACTGACCCTGAAAAGCCTAGACACTGAGATTACTAGACAAAGACTTTTTTAAAACTGTCTTTTTATTTTTATGTTTATTTATTTATTTTGAGAAAGAGACTGAGAGAAGAGAGTGGAGAAGTGGCAGAGAGAAAGAGGAAGAGAGAGAATCCCAAGCAGGCTCCACACTATCAGCACAGAACCTGATGCAGGAACTCAATCTCACAAACTGTGAGGTCATGACCTGAATTGAAAATAAGAGTTGGATGCTTAAGTGACTGAGCCACCCAGGAGCTCCTAAAATTGTCTTTTTAAAGACGCTCAAAGGGGGTGCCTGAGTGGCTCAATCGGTTAAGCGTCCGACTTCAGCTCAGGTCACCATCTCGCGGTCTGTGAGTTCGAGCCCCGCGTCGAGCTCTGGGCTGATGGCTCAGAGCCTGGAGCCTGCTTCCGATTTTGTGTCTCCCTCTCTCTCTGCCCCTCCCCCGTTCATGCTCTGTCTCTCTCTGTCTCAAAAATAAATAAACGTTAAAAAAAAATTTTAAAAGAAAAAAAAAGACACTCAAAGAAGTACAGGAAGACAGGGACAAAGGAAAACAATGCATAAACAAGATTAGAATATCAATAAAGAGAAATACATTATAAAAAGGAGCCAAAAGGGGCACCTGGGAGGGTTCATTCCATTTCTCCAATCTCTCATGTCACAGACTCCAAGATATCCCATAACAATGGTGGCAGCAACAGTGACTACCAAGAGGAGATCGCAGGAGCCAAAATCCTGAAGGAAAAGAAACTTCTTCATTTGATGAAGTTAAGGCAGCAAGATGGTGGGTCCAAAGCTTTTTCTTGCTCTTTTCCCCTCTGTCTGTTCACCAGTGAGTAAAAGAGGTGGAACAATGATGGAAGTAGGTGGTTTCTGACCAGAGATCCAAAGAACCTGAAAGTACTAGAGAGATAGCAGAAAGGGAAAACTCCATAAAATATTGAATTAAACTCCAGGGCTCACTTCTCTCACCTGAATATGCATCGATCTTATTCTAATTAGCATACGAAAGACACTGAGAACTAAGCTAACAATTTCACTCAATCCAAGACTAATTACTAGGTGGTACACACATAGGATAAATTCAACTAACACTGCAAAAGCTTAAACTGAGCCAATATTGGAATCACAGTCACAGGTTGGAACTTGTGTCTAAATCTAGCCAGGTAAACTACTAAAAAAAAATCCCAACATTCTCTTTAGGAGTTAAATAAAACCATTTTTTAGTGTCATATTTCAAAGGCCCAGAAATACAATCCAAAATTACTTGGCATATGAAGAAATACAAAAATCTCAACTCACATGGGAAAACACAATCAACAGATGTCAATGACACGATGACACAGATGCTGAAATTATCTGACAAAGACTTTAAAGAGCTACTATAAAACTTTAAATGGCAATTGTGAACATTCTTGAAACAAATGTTAAAATTCGAAACATCAACAAAGAAATACAATATATAAAATAGAAGAACCAAACAGAAATTAAGAATTGAAAATACAATGATCAAAATCAAAAACTCACTGTATAGACTCAATAGCAGAATACAGATGTTAGAGTAAAGAATCATGAACTTGAACAGAGAAAACCAATGAAACTAAAATCTGTTGTTTTTTTTTTTTAAGATCAGTAAAATTGATAAACCTCAAGCAAGACTGACAAGAAAGGAGAAAGAAAGAAACTAATTAGCATTAAAGGGAATGAAAAAGAGGATATTACTACAGACCCTACTGACATAAAAAGGTAATAAGAGAATATTATAAATAGCTCTATACACAGATTTCACAACTTAAAAGAAATGAACCAATTTCTCAAATAACAAAAACTACTAAAACTCATTTAAGCTCAAAGAGATAACTTAAGTAGTTCTATAACCATTAACAAAATTGAATTCATAGTTTAAAATGTTCTGAAAAAGAAACTTCAAGGCCCAGATGGCAAATATTAATGAAAATCTCAGGAGTATTTCTTATAGAAAGACAAGCTGCTTCTAAAACTTTACAAGGAAGAAAAGGGAACTGGAACACACTGTGAGACATTTTGTTATGAATGGAGGATCCTCAAAATTGTACAATTTAAAATCTTATGGTAATTGATCTCAAAGAACTTACACTAGATTTTTAGGTTACTCTTGAGGAGATTCTTGTATTTTAAGAAGAAACAGCTGAAGAGTAACAAATGCTCACACAAATTAGTATTGAGTAAGTTTAAGGAGTAAGTTCTAAGAAAATCTGGTTAAAAAATAATCATCAGAGTTCTGGAGATTGATGACACAACAATGTGAATGTACTTAACACTAGTGAACTCTGCATTTCAAAACAGTTAAGATGATAAATTTTATATTATGTTTATTTTACACAATTTAAAATAAAAAGTGACATCATCAACATTAAGGAATAATTTTTCTACCATCTTCCCCCCAGCTAGCACTGATTTAGATAATCACCCATGGAGGTGAGTACCTCTGTGAAACTCTGGGAGTCCGGCAGAAAAGTTTCAGCATACCATCCGAGAAAAAAAAAAAATCCAAGATTAGACACATTCAAGAGGGTAAAAGGAACAGTTTTACTTTACCCACATCATCCTGCCTCCAAGATGGCATATCTCAGTGACAAGAAAAATCTTATTCGCCTATGATTTCACCAATGGAGAAAACTGAAAGCATATCAGTGAGTTCCAATTTTCCCTAACTGTGCAAGACACTGTCGAAGGGAACCACTTCTTTCTTGTCCCATTTAGAATACCGAAGTCTGCTGCACAGCTGCGGGCTAGGGAGTGGCCGGGAGAATAGCAGCCAATGCTCTCAGAAAGCATGAAAGAAATGGGGATCCTATGAAGAATCTACACATTACTGGAATCCCAGAGAAGATAGTGGGAAAAGAGCAAAACGCTTGTTTCAAGAAATAATGGCTGAGAAATTCCCAAATCTGGGGTGAGATCTGGATAACCATATTCATGAAGCTAAAAGGTCTCCAATTAATTTCAACCCAAAAATATCTTCCCCAAGGCACAAAGTGATAAAACTCTGAAACCAAAAACAAAGAAAATCTAAAAACAACAAGAGAAAAAAATATTTCATGTATAAGGACATCCTCATAAGGCTATCAAATTTCTCTGCAAAAATCTTAGAAGACTAGGAGAGAATGGGATATTATGTTCAAAGTTCTGTAAGGAAAAAAAAAACTGCCAACCAAGAGTACTTTATCTGGCAAAGCTGTCCTTAAAAAATGAAGGAGAGACAAATACCTTTCCAGACAAACAAAAGATGAAGAAGTTTAACACCACTAGACTTGCCTTACCCAAAAATGCTGAGAGAAGTTCTTCAAGCTGAAATAAAACAAGAAATTAGCTTCCCCAATTTCAGTAATTAGTAACAGAGAACCATAAAGCATAAAACACAGTGGTAATGGTAAGCATATAGTCAAATTCAGAATACTACTGTAAAATGGTAGTGTGTTAATCAACTCTAGTAAAAGGTTAAAGGGCTAAAGTATTAAAATTAACTATAGTGGGCACCTGGGTTTGTCAGTCAGTTAAGCGACTGCCTAACTTTGCCTAACTTTGGCTCAGGTCATGATCTCATGGTTCATGAGTTCAAGCCTGCATTAGGCTCTCTACAGTTAGCACAAAGCCCGCTTTGGATTCTTTGTCCCCCTCACTCTGCTGCTCCCCAGCTTGTTCTCTCTCTTTCTCTCTCAAAATAAATAAAGACGTTAAAAAAATAAAATTACAATTAACTATAGTTAAAATAATTTATTAATGGCTGCACAATACAAAAAGATGTGAACTGTGATATCAAAAACAAAATGTGGGGGAATTAAAGGGCAGAGTTTTATATGCAAATAAAGTTAAGTTCTTATCAGTTTAAAAGAAACTATTATATTTACATGATGTTTTGTGTGAGCCTCATAATAACCAGAAAGCAAAAACAGAGGAGAGAGACAAAAGATAAATAGAAGAAAAATCAAATCATAACACTACAAGAAATCATCAATCTACAAAGAAAGGAACAGGGGGAGTTACAAAACAACCAGAAAAAACAATTAATAAAATGGCATTAGTAAATCCTTACCTATCAATAATTTCTTTAAATGTAAATGAACTAAATTCTCCAATCAAAAGGCAGAGACTAGCTGAAGACCTAAGTATATCCTACCTACAAAAGACGGACTTTACTTTTTTTGTTGTTTATTTATTTTTTGAGAGAGAGAGAGACTGAGCACAAGATGGGGAGGGGCAGAGAGAGAGGGAGAGAGAGAATCCCAAACAGGCTCCACTCTGTCAGCACAGAGCCTGACGCAGGGCTCAAACTCACAAACCATAAATCATGACCTGAGCTAAAAGCAAGAGTCAGCCACTTAATGGACTGAGCCACTGAGGCACCCCAAAAGACTGACTTTAGCTTTAAGGACACACAAAAACTCAAAGTGACAGGATGAAAAAAAAAGTTTCATTCAAGTGTAAACCAAAAGAGAGGAGTAGCATACTTGTAATAAAATGGACTTTAACACAAAAACTTTTCAACAAAAAAGGCCATTATATGATGATAAAAGGATCAACTTCTCAAGAGGATATAAGAATTGTAAATATATATGCACCCAACATAGAAGCACCTAAAAAAATTAAGCAATACTAAAAGATTTGAAGGGAGAAATAGACAATACATACAATAACAGGGACTTCAATAACCCACTTTCAACAACAGATCATCTAGATAGCAAATTAATTAGAAAACACTGCAACTGAACTAAACTTTAAACCAAATGGACCTAACAGACTTATATAGAACATTCTATCTAACAGCAGCTGAATACACATTCTTTTCAAATGTACATAAAACATTCTCCAGGATAGATTACATGTTAGGTCACAAAATAAATCTTAACAGATTTAGGAAGATTGAAATAGCAAATTTATGATTGCTGAAATCATACGAAGTATCTTTTCCAACCACACTGGTATGAAACTAGAAACAAAAACAAGAGGAAAACTAGAAAATTCCAAATATGTGAAAATTAAACCACACACTCCTGAACACCCAATGAGTCAAAGAAGAAATGAAAAGTGAAATCAAAGTATCTTGAAACAAACAAAAAAGGAAGCAACATAACAAAAATTATAGGATATATCAAAAGTAGTTCTAATAGAAAACTTCATAGTGATAAACACCTATATTTTAGAAAGGAAACAAAAATCTCAAACAAATAACATTACAACTCAAGGAACTAAGCCCAATGTTAATAGGAAGAAAGAAGTCACAAATATCAGAGCACAGGTTAAAAAGATAGCGACCAGAAAAACAACAGAAAAGATCCATGAAACTAAGAATTGGTTTTTTAAAAAGGTAAACAAATTGACAAACTTTTAGCTAAACTAAAAAAAAAGAGTCAAATAAAATCAGAAGTGAAAGAGGAGATAATATAACTGATACCACATGAATACAAAGGATTACTATAAGAAACTACTAGAAATAATTATATGCCAACAAACTGGATAATCTAGAAGAAATGGATAAATTTCTATAAACATACAACCTACCAAGACTGAATAATAGAAAATCTGAACAATGGTCCAATAATAAGGAAAATAGAATCAGTAATCAAAAAACTTGCCAACAACAATAAAAAAGCCAAAGATCAGATGATTTTACTTGTGAAGTCTACCAAATATATAAAAAGAATTAATGTCAATCCTTCTCAAACACTTCCAAAAAATTAAAGAGGAAACATTCCCAAACTCATTTTACAGGGCTAGCAATATCCTGATACCAAAGCCAGATAAAGTGACTACCAGAAAATAAAACTACAAGCCAGCACTCCTGATGAACAGAGATGCAAAAATTGTCAACAAAATATTAGCAAACCAAATTGAACAGCACATTAAAACATCATATACCATGAGCAAGTGTGGGATGCAAGGGTGGGTCGACATATGAAAATCAATAAATGTAATATACATCAATAGAATGAAAGATAAAAATCATATAATCATCTCAACAGATAGAGAAGAGCATTTGACAAAATTCAATATCCTTTTTTCATAAAAACTCATGACAAATGGGGTAAGAAGGAATGTACCTCAACATAATAAAAGCCATACATGATAAGCCCACAAATAACATCATACTCAATGGTGAAAAGCTGAGAGCTTTTCCTCTAAGATCAGGAACAAAATAAAGGTGCTTACTCTTGTCACTTCTATTCAACACACTACTGGAAATCCTAACCAGAGCAATTAGGCAAGAAATTAAAGGCATTCAAATCAGGGGGAAAAAAAAGTAAAATTGTCTTTGTTTAGAGATGATATGATCTTATATACAGAAAATTCTTAGGACTCCACCAAAAACTAATAGAACTAATTAGTTAGAACTAATTTTAAAAATTCAGTAAATTTACATAATACAAAATCATTGTTGAAAAAATAAGTTGCATCTCTATAACTAACAACAGTAACAACAAACTATCAGAAAAAAATCCCACTTGCAATAGAATCAATAACAATAAAATATCTAGGAATAAATTTAACTAAGTAGGTGAAAGATCTATAAGACATCAAGAACTATACGACACTGATGAAAGAAATAGAAGACACAAATAGAAAGATACCTCATGGTCATGATCAGAAGAGCTGATATTGTTATGTCTATACTACTTAAAACCATCTATGAATCCCTATCAAATGCAATCCCTATCAAAATTCCAATGGCATTTTTCACAGAAATAGAACAAACCATTCTAAAATTCATATGGAATCACAAAAGACCCCAAATAGTCAAAGCAATATGGGGAAAGAAAAACAGAGCTGGAGGCATCACACTTCGTGATTTCAAACTACATTAGAAAGTTCGAGTAATCAAAACAGAATGGTACTAGCATAAAAATAGACACATAGACCAATGTACCAAAATTGAAAGCCCAGAAGTAAACCTTCACATATAAAGGTAACCAGTATTTGACAAGAGAGCCAAAAATACTCAACAGAGAAAGAAAAGTCTCTTCAACAACTGGTGCTTGGAAAACTGGTAAGTACATACAGAAGAATGAAACTGGACTCGTATCTGAAACCACTCACAAAAATTAACTTGAAATGAATTAAAGTCTTAAACATAAGACCTGAAATCATCAAACTACTAAAAGAAAATAGGGGAAAAGCTCCTTGACATTAGTTTTGGCAATAATTTTTTTGGACATGACACCAAAAATATAAGCAATAAAAAACAAAATAAACAAGTGGGACCACATCAAACTAAAAAAGTACAGCAAAATAAACAATAAAAAAAACAAGAGGGCAATGTTTGTAATGGAGTAAAATACATGCAAACCATCTATCTGATAAGGGGTTAATATTCAAATTATACAAGGGACTCATACAACTCAACTGCATAAAAACAAATAATTTAATTGAAAAATGGTCAGAGAACCTGAACAGACATTTTTCTAAAGAGGACATACAATTTGACAATAAATTATATTTTTAAAAAATAAATAAATAAAAAGGACATACAAGTGGCCCACAGGTACATGAAATGATTCTCAACATCACTGATTAGCAGGGAAATGCGAAATCAAAACCACAATGAGATGTCACTTCACACCTGTTAAAATGGTTATTACCGAAAAGTCAAGAAATAACAAGTATTGGTGAGGATGTGGAAAAAAGGAAACACCATATACTGTTGGTGGGGATACAAATTGGTGCAACTACTATGGAAATGTCATGAAAATTCCTCAAAAAATTAAAAAGAACTATCACATGATCCAGCAATCCCTCCTCAGGGTATATATCCAAAGGAAATTAAATAATTATCTTGAAGGATATCCTCACTCCTATGTTCGCTGCAGCATTATTCACAATAGCCAAAACAAAGAAACAAACAACCTAAGTGTCCATTAAAATATGACTAAACAAAGAAATGGGATACGCACACACACACGCACACACACACACACACACACACACACACACGACTATTATTCAGCCATGAGAAAGGAGGAAATCCCTCCATTTGTGACAACATAGAAGAACCCTGAGGGTATTATGTTAAGTGAAATGAGTCAGACAGAGACAAATATATGATCTCATGTATATGTGGAATTTTTAAAAGCTGAACGCATAAAAACTAGAGTAGAACAGTGGTTGCCAGGCACTTGGGGGAAACAGGGAGATGTTGGTCAAAGGGTACAAACTTCCAGTTATAAGACAAGTAAGTTCTGGGGATCTATGTAGAGCATGGTGACCATAGTTAACAACAGCGTGTTATATACCTGAAAGCCGCTAAGACAGTAGATTTTAAATGTTCTCTCCACACACACACACAAAAAGATAATTATGTCAGGTGATAACTAACCTTACTAACCATTTTGCAATATATACATGTATCAAATCATCACATTGTATACCTTACACTTAACGTAGTTATGTGTAAATATATCTCAATAAAGCTGGAGAAAAAGAAAAAGAAGTATCACCATTTGTGGTAAGGTAAAAAAATTAAATTGCATTTTATGGATGTAAAAAATATATATATACATAAAGTCAAATTGTACTAAGGGCTTACAACAAAAAACAAAACACGCCGTCCAACCCATTCCCAGTGTTGCCTCCAAAAGCAACCACTTTGAAGGCTGTAGCTGCTCCTTTTTCAATTTACCTACATATTTCTGAAAATGTGCATACACTGCTATCTTTTGCTTTTATTTTTGTTCTCTTTGCATCATTTTGAGATCTTTGATTTCTTATGTTACATGAGGATTAACACTAACTGTAAACTTCACATTAAACTTCACATTAAACTTGCCTCATCTCACCACTGCAACAGTATTACCAATGTTCCTTTTTACCATCCTCTCAATAAATAACAAATTTTTGGTTAAATCAATATTCAGTGTTTACAATCTTATGGCTGTGACATTTGATGGTAAATGTTGCTTACTCACTACTGACTCAAAGTAAAAGGATTTCATTCCTATGATGTAACTAGTTGTGGATCTCTTTATATTTATCTTGCTTGTATTTTATTGAGCTTCGTGTAGTTTATTGAGCTTCTTGGATGTGTAGATTAATGTTTTTTCATCAAATTTGGGAAATTTTCAGCCATATCTCTAAATACTTCTATTCCTTTATTCATTCGCATCCTTCTGATATTCATATTATATGTTGGTATGCTTAATGTGTCCCCCATTTCTCTGAGGTTCTGTCATTTTTTTCTTTTCCTTTTTTTTTTTTTAGCTTACACAATTTATATCAACCTATTCTTCAGTTTGCAGATTCTTTTTTTCTGACAGTTCAAATCTGCTGTTGAAGCTCTCCAGTGACTTTTTCATTTTGGTTATTTAACTTTCCAAGTCCAAAGTTTCCTTTTCATTCTGTTTTACAATTTTTGTCTCTTTATTGGTATGCTCTATTTGATGAGATGTTGTCATCACAGAATCTTTTACTTTTTTAAGGATAGCTTCCTTTAGCTCCTTGAACACATTTATAAAAGCTGCTTTGAACTCTGTGACATCCTATGTCTGGCATCCCTCATAGGTACTTTTCATTCATTCTTTCTTTTTTTAAAATTTATTTATTTAAATTCAAGTCAGTTAACATACAGTACAGTATGGGTTTCAGGAGTAGAACCCAGTGATTGATCATTTACATATAACACCCAGTACGCATCCCAACAAGTGCCCTCCTTTTTAAAATTTTTTTTAATGTTTTATTTATTTTTGAGACAGAGACAGAGCACGAGCAGGGGAGGGGCAGAAAGAGAGGGAGACACAGAATCTGAAGCAGGCTGCAGGCTCTGAGCTGTCAGCACAGAACTCGAACTCACGAACCACGAGATCATGACCTGAGCTGAAGTCAGACGCTTAACCGACTGAGCCACCCAGGCACCCCCAATCTTAATGCCCATCTCCTCACCCACCTCCTCTCCAGCAACCCTCACAGGTAGTTTCTATAAAACTGAACTTTTAGGTAATACAACTGTATCAACACTGGCTGCATATTTCTCTTTTTCTCTGGTGCTTATTTTTGTTGTTGTTGGCTTGTGTATTGATTTAGTGGTTAAACTAAATCACTAAGGTAATAGACTTGTGGTTAGTTTAACAGACTATTCCTCATGTTCCCCAAACATATCCAGGCTACATGCATAGTATGAAAATTCTTCTGTAGCTCATCAGAGGGCAGAGCCTTCAGTATGGGACAGTCATCATTGAATGTTCAGTTTCGGCAGAGCTCTCTTTGTCTCTTTCCCCAATTTTTCTTTTAAGTGTTCCGCCCCTTTTGGTATTACAACCAGCTGTTAGTCTCCACTAATCATAGGCTGATTGTTTCTGACAATGCCCCAAGTAATTTATACTTTAAAGTATGATCCAATAAAATTCAGACAAGGACAGTTTTTAAGGTCAGGATTTAAGGTTTGTTCTGTTCCCAGGAAAGCTCTTCTTAACTGCCTCTTTTCCTGGTTCTTTCTGGTGACTCTAAGATACCAGTTCCATTATATTTCTGGAGACCTCTCTCCTTAAAACTTCAAACTTCCTGCTCCCATTTGAGCAAGCCTGATGAATACCCGTCACCCTGGGGTATAGTTTGCCATCTTCCTGGAATACCCTTTTTTCCCACAGGTCCCAGAAATTCCACTCCTATGTATATAACCAGGAAAAATGAAAACATATGTCTTCACAGAAATGTGTATTTATAGCACATATTAATAACAGGTAAAAGGGAGCAAAAACTAAAAGTCCATCAATTGGATAAATAAAATGAAAATCCATAAATAGGATATTATTCAGCAACTAATAGGAATTAAATGCTGATACATGCTACAACATGGATGAACCTTGAAAATATTATACTAAGGGAAAGTAGCCAGTCACAAAAGACCACCTACTGTATGACACGGAATAGGGAAATTTACAGAGACATAAAGTAGATTGGTGGTTGCTTAGGGCTAGGGGAAGTGGGTCAGAGCAATGGTAACTTTTTCTTGAGGTTGATAAACACATCTAAAATTGACTGTAATAATATGTGCACTTATCTGTAGATATATTAAAAAGCAATGAACTGTAGTACACCTTAAATGGGTAAACTGCATGTGACTTATATCTCAATCAAGCTATTTTAAAAATTCAAGCTATTAAAGATATTTATTGACAACTTCAAGTTGTCACTGAATCTTGCTACTCTACCAACATAGGTGAGTAACTCTTAAATAGAACCTGTGGAAGAACTTCCCCACACATCTCAATGACCAGGATTGGTTCTCCTTCTCGTTTCTAAAAAAATCACTAGTATGAACTGGGATCACCACGTTAATTAGTTCATGATTTACCTCATGGCAGATGGGTAAATATCTAAACAAAATTAGAGTTCTGCCAAAACCAGTAAAGATGGTTAATAGCCATTGCATGGGCTAACAATAATCTTTACTACAAACTTACTTAACATTTTCAGGTTTCAATCCCTTGCTACTACCTTATGAGTTTAGCAAGAGAAAGAGCTACATTTTACAGATGATAGAACTGAGTCACAAACATGTGAAATAACTTAATCATGGTTAATGCTGTCTGTTAAGTAATGGAGCTACGACTCAAACCCGTTTTTCTGACTCAAGATTTTAAATAAGAATTTTAAAAAATCATACCCCTATTAATTAGGATTTGTATTAAACAAAGTATCACTTATAATTTTTAGAACCTCCCTCTGAAAGATCCTCTAGATCATAATTCTTATTTAAAGCTCTTTTTTATTTCCCCTTTAACAAATACAACCAGTTCCTTTTCTCCAGGTGACCTTTTTTCAACACACTCCATTGCACCAGTATATCCTGAGCTCTCACTCAAACAAGGAATTGTTCAGCTAAGGAATTTGTATTCCTACTAAAGAGTGTATTGTATACTTCATGGAATTAAGCAGAATGTAGAATTTTAAACGAAGTTCTTGGTCTCTATCTCTAATGGTTTTTCATTCATAATTACAGGATTTGTAATGAGTGCATTGGTGATGATAGAAATCCACCATAACATTTTCCATTGTGTGAATGAGCTTCAGACTTTTATTTAATGACTTATTAATCAACCACAGTCAGGCAACAGTGTATCACATTAAATCTCTGAACAACACAAGCAAAGAATTTTTATTTTCTGTGTATCCTGTGGAGTAATCTTTAGCAATATGAATCTGTTCAAACACCTATCCACAGTTCTATCACATGTGCAGTTCTATTAGTAAAGGTCAGCTTAGGTTAGTTCACTGTCAGCAGCTAGAAAGTTGCAAGAATAGATGAGCTTAATTGCTTTATTGTTACTATCACTGTGCCTGTTTAGAATTCTGGTACATAAAACTTCTCAGATACTAAATCTCCATTTAGGTTACCAAGAAGAATTACTTAAGTTTGGATTCTTACCCACAAGCCACCCTAATTATTAATACTATAGATGAGCACATTTAAGACACTTCATAAATCAGTAACAGATAATGTGTATTATAATTACTTTACCACCTATTCCACTTCTACCATCCTTAGGGGTTCAGAAAGTTAATCAATCAATGAATAAAATATTCCATTAAGCATACTAGCCAGTAACTGTCAATACGGAACAAGAGTATTATATATTTAGCTAGGTTAAATGAGGAAAAACTAAAATGAATTTATAATTTTTCTGGTTTACTTCCTCATCTAGAACAGTAATTGTTCATAATCCCTTTTAATTATAGTAATTCTTAACTTTGTAACACACTAGAATCACTTGGAGAGATTCAAAAAATTATAGTAGATTCCACCCAGAATATATGTAACTGGGATAGGGAGCAACCTGGGCATCAGATTTTTAAAAATTCACCAGATGATTTTAAGATGAGCCAAAAGTTCAGAAAAGCCATGCTCTGTAATTGTGTGTGTACATACACACACATGAGTATGCATGCTGGGAGTAGTTACAAAGAGACCAAGAACAATGTGAAGTTTTTATGACATAAAATCGAGCCCCACGTTGGGCTCTGAGCTGGCAGCACAGAGCCTGCTTGGGATTCTCTCTCCCTCTCTCTCTGCCCTTCCCCTGCTTGCACTTTCTCTCTCTCTCTTCCATCTCTTTCTCTCACTCTCTGAAAATAAATAAACATTTAAAAAACTAAATAAATAATAAAATTGAGCTTGTGACCCCAACTTTCCTAGGAGTAAAAGCCTTATTAAAATTCTGAAAATAAAAGTCAGTAATTAATATATAAATACATTATCATATTGAACACTCACATATAATATTCTTGCTGTGTGCCAAGGCTTGTTTCAAACCCCCAGGGAATCTTTTTTTTTTTTTATATAAAATTTATTGACAAATTGGTTTCCATACAACACCCAGTGCTCATCCCAAAAGGTGCCCTCCTCAATACCCATCACCCACCCTCCCCTCCCTCCCACCCCCCATCAACCCTCAGTTTGTTCTCAGTTTTTAACAGTCTCTTATGCTTTGGCTCTCTCCCACTCTAACCTCTTTTTTTTTTTTTCCTTCCCCTCCCCCATGGGTTCCTGTTAAGTTTCTCAGGATCCACATAAGAGTGAAACCATATGGTATCTGTCTTTCTCTGTATGGCTTATTTCACTTAGCATTACACTCTCCAGTTCCATCCACGTTGCTACAAAAGGCCATATTTCATTTTTTCTCATTGCCACGTAGTATTCCATTGTGTATATATACCACAATTTCTTTATCCATTCATCAGTTGATGGACATTTAGGCTCTTTCCATAATTTGGCTATTGTTGAGAGTGCTGCTATGAACATTGGGGTACAAGTGCCCCTATGCATCAGTACTCCTGTATCCCTTGGATAAATTCCTAGCAGTGCTATTGCTGGGTCATAGGGTAGGTCTATTTTTAATTTTCTGAGGAACCTCCACACTGCTTTCCAGAGCGGCTGCACCAATTTGCATTCCCACCAACAGTGCAAGAGGGTTCCCGTTTCTCCACATCCTCTCCAGCATCTATAGTCTCCTGATTTGTTCATTTTGGCCACTCTGACTGGCGTGAGGTGATACCTGAGTGTGGTTTTGATTTGTATTTCCCTGATAAGGAGCGACGCTGAACATCTTTTCATGTGCCTGTTGGCCATCTGGATGTCTTCTTTAGAGAAGTGTCTATTCATGTTTTCTGCCCATTTCTTCACTGGGTTATTTGTTTTTCGGGTGTGGAGTTTGGTGAGCTCTTTATAGATTTTAGATACTAGCCCTTTGTCCGATAGGTCATTTGCAAATATCTTTTCCCATTCCGTTGGTTGCCTTTTAGTTTTGTTGGTTGTTTCCTTTGCTGTGCAGAAGCTTTTTATCTTCATAAGGTCCCAGTAATTCACTTTTGCTTTTAATTCCCTTGCCTTTGGGGATGTGTCGAGTAAGAGATTGCTACGGCTGAGGTCAGAGAGGTCTTTTCCTGCTTTCTCCTCTAAGGTTCTGATGGTTTCCTGTCTCACATTTAGGTCCTTTATCCATTTTGAGTTTATTTTTGTAAATGGTGTGAGAAAGTGGTCTAGTTTCAACCTTCTGCATGTTGCTGTCCAGTTCTCCCAGCACCATTTGTTAAAGAGGCTGTCTTTTTTCCATTGGATGTTCTTTCCTGCTTTGTCAAAGATGAGTTGGCCATACGTTTGTGGGTCTAGTTCTGGGGTTTCTATTCTATTCCACTGGTCTGTGTGTCTGTTTTTGTGCCAATACCATTCTGTCTTGATGATGACAGCTTTGTAGTAGAGGCTAAAGTCTGGGATTGTGATGCCTCCTGCTTTGGTCTTCTTCTTCAAAATTCCTTTGGCTATTCGGGGCCTTTTGTGGTTCCATATGAATTTTAGGATTGCTTGTTCTAATTTCGAGAAGAATGCTGGTGCAATTTTGATTGGGATTGCATTGAATGTGTAGATAGCTTTGGGTAGTATTGACATTTTGACAATATTTATTTTTCCAATCCATGAGCAGGGAATGTCTTTCCATTTCTTTAAATCTTCTTCAATTACCTTCATAAGCTTTCTATAGTTTTCAGCATACAGATCCTTTACATCTTTGGTTAGATTTATTCCTAGGTATTTTATGCTTCTTGGTGCAATTGTGAATGGGATCATTTTCTTTATTTGTCTTTCTGTGGCTTCATTGTTAGTGTATAAGAATGCAACTGATTTCTGCACATTGATTTTGTATCCTGCAACTTTGCTGAATTCATGTATCAGTTCTAGCAGACTTTTGGTGGAGTCTATCGGATTTTCCATGTATAATATCATGTCATCTGCAAAAAGCGAAAGCTTGACTTCATCTTTGCCAATTTTGATGCCTTTGATTTCCTTTTGTTGTCTGATTGCTGATGCTAGAACTTCCAGCACTATGTTAAACAACAGCGGTGAGAGTGGGCATCCCTGTCGTGTTCCTGATCTCAGGGAAAAAGCTCTCAGTTTTTCCCCGTTGAGGATGATGTTAGCTGTGGGCTTTTCATAAATGGCTTTTATGATCTTTAGGTATGTTCCTTCTATCCCGACTTTCTCAAGGGTTTTTATTAAGAAAGGGTGCTGGATTTTGTCAAAGGCCTTTTCTGCATCGATTGACAGGATCATATGGTTCTTCTCTTTTTTTTTGTTAATGTGATGTATCACGTTGATTGATTTGCGAATGTTGAACCAGCCCTGCATCCCAGGAATGAATCCCACTTGATCATGGTGAATAATTCTTTTTATATGCTGTTGAATTCGATTTGCTAGTATCTTATTGAGAATTTTTGCATCCATATTCATCAGGGATATTGGCCTGTAGTTCTCTTTTTTGACTGGGTCTCTGTCTGGTTTAGGAATCAAAGTAATACTGGCTTCATAGAATGAGTCTGGAAGTTTTCCTTCCCTTTCTATTTCTTGGAATAGCTTGAGAAGGATAGGTATTATCTCTGCTTTAAACGTCTGGTAGAACTCCCCTGGGAAGCCATCTGGTCCTGGACTCTTATTTCTTGGGAGATTTTTGATAACCGATTCAATTTCTTCGCTGGTTATGGGTCTGTTCAAGCTTTCTATTTCCTCCTGATTGAGTTTTGGAAGAGTGTGGGTGTTCAGGAATTTGTCCATTTCTTCCAGGTTGTCCAATTTGTTGGCATATAATTTTTCATAGTATTCCCTGATAATTGTTTGTATCTCTGAGGGATTGGTTGTAATAATTCCATTTTCATTCATGATTTTATCTATTTGGGTCATCTCCCTTTTCTTTTTGAGAAGCCTGGCTAGCGGTTTGTCAATTTTGTTTATTTTTTCAAAAAACCAACTCTTGGTTTCGTTGATCTGCTCTACAGTTTTTTGAGATTCTATATTGTTTATTTCTGCTCTGATCTTTATTATTTCTCTTCTTCTGCTGGGTTTAGGCTGCCTTTGCTGTTCTGCTTCTATTTCCTTTAGATGTGCTGTTAGATTTTGTATTTGGGATTTTTCTTGTTTCTGGAGATAGGCCTGGATTGCAATGTATTTTCCTCTCAGGACTGCCTTCGCTGCGTCCCAAAGCGTTTGGATTGTTGTATTTTCATTTTCGTTTGTTTCCATATATTTTTTGATTTCTTCTCTAATTGCCTGGTTGACCCACTCATTCGTTAGTTGGGTGTTCTTTAACCTCCATGCTTTTGGAGGCTTTCCAGACTTTTTCCTGTGGTTGATTTCAAGCTTCATAGCATTGTGGTCTGAAAGTATGCATGGTATAATTTCAATTCTTGTAAACTTATGAAGGGCTGTTTTGTGACCCAGTATATGATCTATCTTGGAGAATGTTCCATGTGCACTCGAGAAGAAAGTATATTCTGTTGCTTTGGGATGCAGAGTTCTAAATAGATCTGTCAAGTCCATCTGATCCAATGTCTCATTCAGGGCCCTGGTTTCTTTATTGACCGTGTGTCTAGATGATCTATCCATTTCTGTAAGTGGGGTGTTAAAGTCCCCTGCAATTACCACATTCTTATCAATAAGGTTGCTTATGTTTATGAGTAATTGTTTTATATATTTGGGGGCTCCGGTATTCGGCGCATAGACATTTATAATTGTTAGCTCTTCCTGATGGATAGACCCTGTAACTATTCTATAATGTCCTTCTTCATCTCTTGTTACAGCCTTTAATTTAAAGTCTAGTTTGTCTGATATAAGTATGGCTACTCCAGCTTTCTTTTGGCTTCCAGTAGCATGATAAATAGTTCTCCATCCCCTCACTCTGAATCTAAAGGTGTCCTCATGTCTAAAATGAGTCTCTTGTAGACAGCAAATAGATGGGTCTTGTTTTTTTATCCATTCTGATACCCTATGTCTTTTGGTTGGCGCATTTAATCCATTTACATTCAGTGTTATTATAGAAAGATACGGGTTTAGGGTCATTGTGATGTCTGTATGTTTTATGCTTGTAGTGATGTCTCTGGTACTTTGTCTCACAGGGTCCCCCTTAGGATCTCTTGTAGGGCTGGTTTAGTGGTGACAAATTCCTTCAGTTTTTGTTTGTTTGGGAAGACCTTTATCTCTCCTTCTATTCTAAATGACAGACTTGCTGGATAAAGGATTCTCGGCTGCATATTTTTTCTGTCTAGCACACTGAAAATCTCGTGCCAATTCTTTCTGGCCTGCCAAGTTTCAAAAGAGAGATCAGTCACGAGTCTTATAGGTCTCCCTTTATATGTGAGGGCACGTTTACCCCTTGCTGCTTTCAGAATTTTCTCTTTATCCTTGTATTTTGCCAGTTTCACTATGATATGTCGTGCAGAAGATCGATTCAAGTTACGTCTGAAGGGAGGTCTCTGTGCCTCTTGGATTTCAATGCCTTCTTCCTTCCCCAGTTCAGGGAAGTTCTCAGCTATGATTTCTTCAAGTACCCCTTCAGCACCTTTCCCTCTCTCTTCCTCCTCTGGGATACCAATTATGCGTATATTATTTCTTTTTAGTGTATCACTTAGTTCTCTAATTTTCCCCTCATACTCCTGGATTTTTTTATCTCTCTTTTTCTCAGCTTCCTCTTTTTCCATAACTTTATCTTCTAGTTCACCTATTCTCTGCTCTGCCTCTTCCATCCGAGCTGTGGTGGTTTGCATTTTGTTTTGCATTTCCTTTAAAGCGTTTTTCAGCTCCTCGTGACTGTTCCTTAGTCCCTTGATCTCTGTAGCAAGAGATTCTCTGCTGTCCTGTATACTGTTTTCCAGCCCAGCGATTAATTTTATGACTATTATTCTAAATTCACTTTCTGTTATATTATTTAAATCCTTTTTGATCAGCTCATTAGCTGTTGTTATTTCCTGGAGATTCTTCTGAGGGGAATTCTTCCGCTTGGTCATTTTGGATAGTCCCTGGTGTGGTGAGGACCTGCAGGGCACTTCCCCTGTGCTGTGGTGTATAACTGGAGTTGGTGGGCGGGGCCGCAGTCAGTCCTGATGTCTGCCCCCAGCCCACCGCTGGGGCCACAGTCAGACTGGTGTGTGCCTTCTCTTCCCCTCTCCTAGGGGCGGGATTCCCTGTGGGGTGGTGTGGCCCGTCTGGGCTACTTGCACACTGCCAGGCTTGTGGTGCTGGGGATCTGGCGTATTAGCTGGGGTGGGAAGGCAAGGTGCACGGCGGCAGGGGGGGCAGGCTTAGCTCGCTTCTCCTTAGGTGATCCACTTCAGGAGGGGCCCTGTGGCAGCCGGAGGGAGTCAGATCCGCTGCCGGAGGTTTGGCTCCGCAGAAGCACAGAGTTGGGTGTTTGCGCGGAGCGAGCAATTTCCCTGGTCGGAACCGGTTCCCTTTGGGATTTTGGCTGGGGGATGGGCGGGGGAGATGGCGCTGGCGAGCGCCTTTGTTCCCCGCCAAACTGAGCTCTGTTGTCCGGGGGCTCCGCAGCTCACCCTCCCTTTGTCCTCCAGCCTTCCCGCTTTCCCAGCAGAGCTGTTAACCTATGACCTCCCAGACGCTAAGTCGCGCTTGCTGTCGGAACACAGTCCGTCAGGCCCCTCCGCTTTTGCAAGCCGGACTCGGGGGCTCTGCTTGGCCGGCGAGCCGCCCCTCCGCCCCGGCTCCCTCCTGCCAGTCCGTAGAGCGCGCACCGCCTCGCCGCCCTTCCTACCCTCTTCCGTGGGCCTCTCGTCTGCACTTGGGTCCGGTGACTCCGTTCTGCTAATCCTCTGGCGGTTTTCTGGGTTATTTAGGCAGGTGTAGGTGGAATCTAAGTGATCAGCAGGACGCGCAGTGAGCCCAGCGTCCTCCTACGCCGCCATCTTCCTGTCTCCCTCCCCCCCAGGGAATCTTAAGTAGCAGTGGAAAATTTCTGATTAAGGCATAATAAAAAGGTTTATAAATTTCTTATTGATTGAAAGTAAAGGCTGCTTTAAGTAATTATGATTTTATTTCATAGATGTTGGCTAAAACACACTTAAGTGATTGGTATATAATAATATATATGAATTTGTTCCACTTCTATATTCTTGCAGTGATCAACTTCCTGTCAACTATATATCATATGTACTTTTTTACATAGCTTTTTCTGTTAACCCCTAACTAATGAAACTTTATAAAGATTCCAGAGCCTAAGTCATGGAGTCTGATATCTTATTACTGCTTGGCAATCTACAGATCTGTGCACCTGCTCGTGATAGCCTGAATTCTTCATTGGCATTGCCTTTCTAATGTTGCTAGTGATCAGCATTTACCATATAACTAAATTAGCTCTTAAACTTAAAATCTGTAATGCAACTTCTTCCTTCCAAGATTAGAAAATAACAGCAGAAAAATTCACAGTTGTCTAGATACAGCGCCATATCCACAGATCCTAAAATGATCTTTTTCTCCAATTAGCAAAGGGTTTCCCTGGAAACTAAATTACTATTCCTCATTCATCCACCTGCCTTCTTCCTCCTTACACTGAATGAAGGAATAGAAATTATTTTGCACACGATATTAAAGATGACATAAAGAAGTTGCTTAGTTTTTTTTCGAAACTAGCCCTTTAAAAGGGCTATTTATACCTTTTTTCCTTTATAAAAATTTAAACATACATTAAAAGAACAATTTCCCAAAATTCAATAATTTCCACACAGTAGTTGCCAGATTTTAAGTATGCTTTTTAAATGTTCATGAGCCCAATTTATTTTTCTAGCTCCTTTGATTACAAAAAGACCTTCCTCCCTCTACCCTGGGAATAGCCAAATTTTTATACCCTTTGCACATGCCCACAGATGGCTTTTATCAATCAATGACTGCTTAATAATTTATTTTCTTTATCTTGCTTTACAAAAACTTTAATTTTTTTCTTTCTTTTACTGTAAGAGTTAAAGTTTCCATACATGAGTTATGCTAATAGTTTTATATATTAGCATAATGGAAAAATAGCACTTCTTAAAAATTTTTTCATAAAATTATAGCACAATTAAAGAAAATTGGGAAAACATGAAAGGAAAGAGCACCTACAATCTTACCATAATTTACATGGTTCTTACCATTTTCATGGTTCCTTTCCAACCTTTCTTTCTGTACATTTATTTCTACACATAATCACACTGTACATTCACTTTTGTACCCTGTCTTTTCCAATTACTACAATCTAAACAGTCTTCATGTTATTACATAATAGTGACAAACTGGAAAAAATCTAAATATCCAATAATAGGGAGTGGTTAAAATATGATAATATATATCAGAAAGATTGTCAAATGACCCTTAAAAATGAGGATCCCTTATTCAAGAAATTTATATTTGTTGGCACTTAGTGGCATGTCAATAGATATTTGTTGAATATTAATGTCTATAATGTTAGAAGGTTATATAATGATAAGATTATATAATGATAAGCAAAAGTAGATAGACATGGTATTGGTACTCACAGAGCTTTTATATTTTATAGCCTTGTGAAAAAGATGATGAAATAGCTACATTTATGGTTAGTGCTATATAAGAAAGGAGCATGGTTCTATGAAAGCAAACAATAAGGTAACCTGACTGACATGGAGTGATATGTTAGGATAAGCATCATTAATTAAAAATGTGACCTTTGGGGGTGCCTGGCTGACTCAGTTAACTCGAAGAGCGTGAGACTCTTGATCTTGGGGTTGTGAAGTTGAGCCCCAAGTTGGATGCAGAGATTACTAAAAAAAAAAATAAACTTAAAAAAAGATGTGACCTTTGAACTGAGGTCTGAAGAATGGAAAGAAGTTAAGCAGCAGAATGGATAGAATTACATCTTCTTTATCCATTCATCAGTCAATGGACATTTGGTCTCTTTCCATAAATTAGCTATTGTTGACAATGCTGTTATAAACATCAGGGTGTATGTATCACTTTGAATCAGTATTTTTGTATCTTTTGGGTAAATAGTAGTGCAATTGCTGGACCATAGGGTAGTTCAATTTCTAATTTTTTGAGGAACCTCCACATTTCTTTCTAGAGTGGCTACACCAGTTTGCATTCCCACCAACAGTTTAAGAGAGTTCCCCTTTCTCCACACCCTCAACACCAGTTGTTTCCTGTGTTGTTAACTGTAGTCATTATGATCAGCGTGAGGTGATATCTCATTCTAGTTTTGATTTGGATTTCCCTGATGCTAAGTGATGATGAGCATCTTTTCATGTGTCTGTTGGCTATGTGAATGTCTTCTTTAGACATATGTCTGTTCATATCTTCTGCCCATTTTTAAATTAGGTTATTTGCCTTTGGGGCATTGAGTTTTAGAAGTTCTTTATATTTTTCAATACTAACCCATTATCAGATATGTCATTTGCAAATATCTTCTCCCATGCCAAAGGCCTCTTTTTAATTTTATTGATAGTTTCCTTTGCTACACAGAAGCTTTTATTCTTGAGTAAGTCCCAATAGCTTATTTTTGCTTTTGTTTCCCTTACTTCAGGAGACCTATCTAGTAAGAAGTCGCAAACAGCCAAGGTCAAAGAAGTTGTTGCCTGTGTTTTCCTCTAGGATTTTGATGGTTTCCTGTCTCACATTATTAGGACTCTTATCCATTTTGAATTTATTTTTGTGTATGGTGGAAGAAAGTGGTCCAGTTTCTTTGTTTTGGATGTCGTTGTCCAGTATTCCCAATACCATTTGTTGAAGAGACTTTTTTCCATTGGATATTCTTTCCTGCTTTGTTAAAGATTAGTTGACCATATAGCTGTGGGTCCATTTCTGGGTTTTCTGTTCTGTTCCACTGATCTATGTGTCTGTTTTTGTGCCAGTACTATACTGTCTTGATTACCACAGCTTTGTAATATAACTTGAAGTCCAGAATTGGGATGCCTCCAGTTTTGCTTTTCTTTTTCAAGATTGTTTTGACTATTTGGGGTCTTTTAAGAAACTTAACTACAAAATTTGAGAAGTGTTTCTTCCAGGTCTATGAAAAATGCTGTTGGTATTTTGACAGGGATTGCATTAAATGTGTAGACTGCTTGGGGCAGTATGGACAATATTTGTTCTTCCAATTAATGATCATGGAATGTCTTTCCATTTCTTTGTGTCATCTTCAATTTCTTACATAAGTGTTTTATAGTTTTTAGAATACAGATCTTTTTAGTTAGGTTTATTCCTAGGTATCTTATTTTTTTGGTGCAATTGTAAATGGAATTATTTCCTTAATTTATTTTCTTGCTTCTTCATAACTGGTATATAAAATGCAATAGATTTCTGCACACTAATCTTGTATCCTGCAACTTTACTGAATTCATGTATCAGTTCTAGCAGGTTTTTGGTGGAGTCTTTCAGGATTTGTACATAAAGTATCATGTCATTTGCAAATAGTCAAAGATTTACTTTTTCTTTACCAATATGGATGCCTTTTACTTCTTTGTGTTGTTTGATTGCTATGGCTAGGCCTGCCAAAACTATGTTGAATATAAGTAGTGAAAGTGA
Source organism: Lynx canadensis (assembly GCF_007474595.2). Classification (NCBI taxonomy): domain Eukaryota; kingdom Metazoa; phylum Chordata; class Mammalia; order Carnivora; family Felidae; genus Lynx; species Lynx canadensis. The sequence continues at coordinate 141,810,698 of NC_044303.2, forward strand.
ACATTCTTGCCCTATTGCTGAACTTAGGGGAAAAGCTCTCAGTTTTTCCCCACTGAGGACAATGTTAGCTCTGGGTTTTTCATATATGGCCTTTATTATATTGAGGTATGTCCCTCAAAACCTACTTTGTTGAGGATTTTTTAAAATAATGAATGGATGTTGTATGTTTTCAAATGCTTTTTATTTTTTTTTTAAGTTTATTTATTTATTTTTGAGAGAGACAGAGATAGCATGTGAGCAGGGGAGGGGAAGAGAGAGAGGAAAAAAGAGAGAATCCCAAGCAGGCTCCGGGCTCAAGCCCATGAAATCATGAGATCATGACCTGAGCCAAAACCAAGAGTCAGACGCTTAACTGACTGAGCCATCCAGGCACCCCATCAAATGCTTTTTCTATGTCTACTGAAAGGATCGCATGATTCTTATGTTTTCTCCCACTGATGTAGTATATCATGTTGATTGATTTGTGAATACTGAACCACCCTTGCAATCCAAGAATAAATCCCACTTGATTGTGGTGAATGATTTTTTAAATGTATTATTTAATTCTGTTTGCAACTATTTTTTTGAGGATTTTTTCATCCATGTTCATCATGTATATTGGCCTGTAATTCTCTCTCTCTCTCTCTCTCTATCTCTCTCTCTCTCTCTCTCTCTCTTTGTGGAGTCTTTATCTGGTTTTGGTATTAGGGTAATGCTGGCCTCATTGAATGAATTTGGAAGTTTTCCTTCCTTTTCTACTTTTTTGGAATAGTTTGAAAAGAATGGGTATTAACTCTTCTCTAAATGTTTGGTAGAATTCATCTGTGAAGTTTTCTGGTCCTGCTCTTTTGTTTGTTGGGAGTTTTTTGATTACTGATTAATTTCCTTGATGGTTATTGGTCTGTTCAAATTTTATATTTCTTCCTGTTTTGGTTTTCATAGTTTATGTTTCTAGGAACTTACCAATTTCTTCAAGGTTGTTCAACTTGTTGGCATATAGTTTTTCATAATATTCTCTTATTGTATTTCTGTGGTGTTGGTTGTTATTTCTCCTCTCTTATTTGATATTTGAGTCCTTTTTCTTTTTTTCTTGGTAAGTCTGGCTTGAGAATTATCAATATTATTGATTTTTTCAAAGAACCAGCTCCTGCTTTCATTGATCTGTTCTATTGTTTTTTAGTTTCTATGTCATTTATTTCTGCTCTAATCTTTAGTATTTCCTTCCTTCTGCTGGCTTAAGTTTTTGTTTATTGTTCTTTTCCTAGCTCCTTCAGGCGTAAGGTTAGGTTATTTGTTATTTTTCTTGCTTCTTGAGGTCAGCCTGTATTGCTATAAATTTCCCTCTTAGAACCACTTTGGTGCATTCTAACGGTTTTGAAAAGTTGTGTTTTCATTTTTGTTTCCATGTACTTTTTTTTAAAGTTTATTTATTTATTTTGAGAGAGTGTGAGTGAGCTCATGTGTGCATCAACAGGGGAAGGGCAGAGAGAGGGAGAGAGAGAACCCCAAGAACACTCTGTGCCATCAGCATGGAGCCTGACACAGGGCTCAATCCCACAAACCAGGAAACCATGACCTGAGCCAAAATTAAGTATTGAATGCTCAACTGACTGAGCCATGCAGTGCCCCATGTTTCCATGTACTTTTTGATTTCCTCTTTGGTTTTTTTGGTTGACCCATTCATTGTTCAGAAGCATGTTATTTAACCTCCATGTATTTTTTGGTCCTTTCAGATTTTTTCTTGTGGTTGACTTTCTTTTTTTAATTTTTTTTAATGTTTATTCATTTTTGAGAGACAGAGCATGAGTGAGGGAGGGGCAGAGAGAGAGGGAGACACAGAATTCGAAGCAGGCTCCAGGCTCTGAACTGTTGGCACACAGCCTGACACACGGTTCAAACTCATGAACCATGAGATCATGACCTGAGCCAAAATCAGATGCTTAACTGATTGAGCCACCCAGGCACTCCTCTTGTGGTTGACTTCTAATTTCATAGCATTATGGTCAGAAAAGATGCATGCTATGACTCCAATCTTCTTAAATTTATTGAGGGTGGTTTTGTGGGCTAATATGTGATCTAGTCTGGAGAATGTTTTGTGTGCACTTGAAAAAAATGTGTATTTTGTTCTTTTAGGATGAAATATTCCAAATATATCTTAAGTGCATCTGGTCCAGTGTGTCATTCAAAGCCAGTGTTTCCTTGTTGGTTTTATGCTTAGATGATCTGTCCAATGATGTAAGTGGAGTGTATAGTCCCCTACTAGTATTGTATTATTATCTATTAGTTCCTTCATGTTTGTTACTGTTTTATGTATTTGGGTGCTTCCATGTTGGGTGCATACATATTTACGGCTATTGTATCTTCTTGTAGGGCTGTCCTCTTTATTGTTACACAGTGTCCTTCTTTGTCTCTTGTTACATTGTTTTAAAGTCTATTTTGTCTGATACAGGTATTGCTACTCTGGCTTTCTTTTGACATCCATTTCCATGATAGATGTTTCTCCATCCCCTTACTTTGAATCTGTAGGTGACTTTAGGTCTAATGTGATTCTCCTTTAGGCAGCTTATAGATAGGTCTCTTTTTTTTTTAATCCATAGGACATTAATTTTTGTATTCACTTTACTAAGTAATTAGCATTATATTAAATTGAAGGTACAGGTTGCTATTTAACTCTAAGTACTTAGTCTTTGTTCTTTCCAAATTTAACCTACCCACTGCTGTATCAAATTATCTCTAACTTAATGTACTAAGAAATTCAAACAAAATATTTATTGAGACATAATTATTTAAGTTTCAACTTGAAAATAGCTTCTTGTGAAAGCTTAGAGCAGATTTAAAATTTCTGCCCAAAACAATACTGATAAATAGCCTGGTTTGCATCTAGATTAAGTAATTTCCAAGTTTTTAAAAATCTTTTCTTTTTCATCTTTATTAAATAAGTTTGTATTTTTATGTTAAATATGCAGCCCATGCCAAAAATGTTCCAATTCTGGGCATGTACTTTAACTTTTTCATGAGTTTTTAGTTATAACTTTCATGGTAACAAAAAATATGAAATCTTTTCTGGTATCTATCATATACAGACACATACAAAAAAGGTATCACATTCAAAATTCTGGAAGATTAGTTAATCTAAGACCCTGGATTACTCGCTGAAAATATTAAAGCACTTTACTTTTTCAATATATTTCAATATGTTTTTCTAGTACATTACTTTTTTTATTTTTTAGTAAATTAAAGAAAAACAACTTTAAAAATTTAGATCCCTAAATTACTTTCCTTGAAGTCTCTTAGAGTGTTATTTTCAGAGTATCCATGCATAGCCTCACTGGGAAAAAATGCCTAATTGAAGAACTAACAATCATAAGAGAAAACCAGGATAATTATCTATCTTGGACTTTGGGTGTGAGATCATTCTCTGACTGGGTTCCAGGCCCATTTAGAATGCTTTGATTAAATAAAATCAGATTTGTTAATTTAGAAACCACAGATATAATGTGAAAAATATCTACTCTAATAAATAAGTGTGCATTGACAATATCTTAGTAATTGCTTTGGCATTATTCTAGAGTCCAAATGCTTCTATGCTAGGACTGATAACAGTATTTTTGTCTAAAGATCTTTAAACTCTTTTCCACCATTAACCCATGAATTTTCACACTTTCTCTGTGAGGCAGTAAGATCTAAGTATGGTTAGCTTCATTTTCCACATGAAAAAACCAAATCAACCACAAATGAATTTCCTAAAAGTCACACATTCAGTGAAACAGAGCTCAAAGACTGGAAACTCAACTGAGTAAGTAAGAAGTGCTTTAAACACTGGTATACACAGAATGACCATCTCCATCACCAAATTTACTAGCCTTATTCCCTTGTAATCAAATCTTTCCTCACTTTCTCCCATCCCGCTCCTCCTCTGCTGCTGATCCATCCTGGAAAGAAACTTTCTTTCACATCTGAACCCCATAAAACTTTGGGGTTTTATGGTCACTTTGCTCCCTATTCCCCATCATTATGGAATATGCCATAGGTATTAAAAAGAGCCACTTGAAGGTAAGTGGGTTCAGATAATATTTGAGGGGATTATATGTAGTAGTATTTAACATAGCAAGACCTAACGATAGTCTTTATTAAAAAAAATTAAAAAAAACCTCCCTCTCTCTCTGCCCCTCCCCCGTTCATGCTCTGTCTCTCTCTGTCCCAAAAATAAAATAAACGTTGAAAAAAAAAAAATTAAAAAAAAAAAAAAAAAAAAAGGGGCGCCTGGGTGGCGCAGTCGGTTAAGCGTCCGACTTCAGCCAGGTCACGATCTCGCGGTCCGTGAGTTCGAGCCCCGCGTCGGGCTCTGGGCTGATGGCTCAGAGCCTGGAGCCTGTTTCCGATTCTGTGTCTCCCTCTCTCTCTGCCCCTCCCCCGTTCATGCTCTGTCTCTCTCTGTCCCAAAAATAAAATAAACGTTGAAAAAAAAAATAAAAAAAAAAAAAAGAGAATTTGGTTTGATAATGGAGTTTAGAGTCTGACAAACTTGGATATTAATCCACTTCTGCCACTTACCCTGAATTTAAACAATTTACCTAACCTTTTTGAATCTCAGCTTCCTCACCTGTAACATGGAAATCTATTTCTTTGTAGGTTTGTTAATATAATTGCTAAGATTATATAAACGATGAGCATTATATAAAATACCTAAGATGTTACTGGAATTTAATTTTTAAAAAAGCCAGCAGTTTTCAGGAGAATTGAACAAATGGAATTATTTGGACTACAATCTTTGGAGTCATGATATCTGACTATCTTATACTGTCCCAAATAATTAGATAATTACTTCGTTTTCCATTTTATGTTCTTAATATACACCTTACTATATAATGTATACCTACAACTGTTATAAACTTATTTCTGTCCATCCATCTATATAGCAGGAAAATGATTAGTTGTTATAACCATTCTCCAATGAGGAAAAAATATCATCAAACTGTACTCTTCTAGACAACTCAAATTCTCCCGGTTTCTACATGCCCTTGTTTAATTGCTCCCACCTACCTTAATTATCAGCCTGGGTGCAACCATGGACTACCAAAATTCAGGAATTTGAGGTAGGGATTCTGATAAGGCACATGGGCTGAGTACAAAGAAAAAATTATGGACAGGGGCCCCTGAGTGGCTCAGTTGGTTAAGCATCTGCCTTCAGCTCAGGTCATGACCTCATGGTTTGTGAGGTCAAGCCCCACCTTTGGCTCTGTGCTGACAGCTCAGAGCCTGGAGCCTGCTTTGGATTCTGTGTGTCTCTCTCTCTGTCCCTCCCCCATTCATACTCTGTCTCTTTCTCTCTCACTAATAAACATTAAAAAAACTTATGGATAGGGGCGCCTGGGTGGCGCAGTCGTTAAGCGTCCGACTTCAGCCAGGTCAGGATCTCGCGGTCCGTGAGTTCGAGCCCCGCGTCAGGCTCTGGGCTGACGGCTCAGAGCCTGGAGCCTGTTTCCGATTCTGTGTCTCCCTCTCTCTCTGCCCCTCCCCCGTTCATGCTCTGTCTCTCTCTGTCCCAAAAATAAATAAACGTTGAAAAAAAAAATTAAAAAAAAAAACTTATGGATAAAATGACAAGACACAATCATAGCATTTGAGAACTGAAAAGGGCCTTTGTAATAATTCACCAAATCTCCTTTTCCACAGATGAGGAAACTAAATTATGACCAAACCCAGAACCTAGAATTGAAGTTGTAATCCATTACTCATTGAATTTTATCACTTGATGTCTTTTCTTACTTACTCACTACAAAGACTCATAAAAGACCTGTAATCCGCAAGCATGCTAAGGTGAAGTGAAGTGAAATGGAGAAAGGTGAGGAGGGGAGAAAATAGATTAGAAAGAAGTATGTTGCCTGGGCAACTCTCCATTTAAAAAAATACTCATAACTACCTGAAAACATACATTCTTCATCCTTGTAAATCCCCCATGCCTCCACAACACCTCACTGGCTGCAACTCCTTAATACCACCTGAGTTTCTAGTCCTCAATCCCTAACCTGTGGAGGTTTTCTATGCCAGAAGACTCTGGCTACCCTGTGAGTCTAGACCAAACAAAGTGGTATTGCCCCTAGGCTCCCTATCATCCCCCCCAATTCTCTTTAGGATACAAAATACTTGGTTCCCTAGATAATAATGGGGAGAAACCACCCATCAGCCCAATAAAAAATGTTGTATCAAAACTACAAACATTAATTTCAAGTGAGTAATTTTCCAAGTCCACAATCCTTTATCTTTAATTCCAAAATCCAAAAAGCTCCCCAAACTGAAAATTTTCTTAGCTCATTTGGTGGCGAAACTTCACCTGACCCGACCACACTCTGTGGGGGAGAAAACAACAACAACAACAAACTTACCTAAATTAACCTGAGGCTTTTTATAGTCTTGACTTATCTATCACATGTGAATATTCATGTATTTTACTGCAGAAATAAAAGTATGCCGATTATGTATGCTGTGCTGTCCAAAAGGATATTTTCTGAAATATACCTAGTACTAAGGATTTCAGATAAGGCATTACGAGCCTTATAAGCAATAAGCCTTTGGTCTTTAGGTTTTAGGATTTCAGCTTTATTTCTCGGACCACCTACTAGCTCAGTGACTTTGAATAAGTCCTTGGTTCCTAATAAGTTTGAGATAATTACAAGAGTTATTTTTCCAGAAGAATCAATAGAACTTCATGACCTATTGGTAACTAAAGCATCAGAGGTGAAATTAGGAAGTGCAGAATGCCTGAGATGCGCTAAATTTCTTACCTGTCGGCATTTGAGACAATGTGTAAAGATGCCCTCCTGGCACATGTACAGATAGATTGCTTGGAATTTTTTCTCTGGAATTACCTGCCATCTCAAAGTTCCAATTTTTGGTTTCCTATGGCTCTTTCTCCTACATCCACCAGAAGGAAACAGAACTAAAAACTGGACCTTTGAGATGGCAGGTAATTCCAGAGAAAAATTCCAAGAAAGACAGTCACAGAGAATGCCAGAGATAAAGGAATCTTTAAAAGAAACAGAAAGAACCATCCAAGAGAGAAGGCCAAAAACTACAGCACCATCAAAGCCAAGATAGAACACAACTTTCTAAAGGGAGTGACCAGAAGAATTAAATGCTGGAAAAAGATGAGGGATTTTGAGGTGTGTAAGCAAATGGGGAAATATTTTGGAAGGAAGTCACTGCAGATTTTGAAAGTGTAGTTACAGTAAAGACTACAAGGGAATGTGTGATATTTGGTGAAGAAATGGGGTGACAGATGCAGAGCATTCATTTGAGAGAAAGTACAAATAACTGTAGTAGGGACATATGAAAAGGAAAACTATAAAAGTAATGGTATATACTTTAAGCATTTGAAAAATAAAAGGGAGTAACAGTTTCTACTTTTTAGAATAATCTAAACATTTTTCCCCTTACTAGCATCAATTTTATATTTGTCTGCGGCTTAGAAAGCATCTGATTTATTATTCTGCTTAAACTTTGATAAGGAGAAATAACTATAATTTGCAGATGGTAGAGCGAAGGCACAGAGTTTAACTACTTTGCTCATTACTACTACTATTTCTAGTTCGTAAGCCTTTATTGATTATATACTATCTACAGAAAGCCATACTAGTGCCATGCTTATTATAGTGCCTGGCATTATTCAGTGCTTAGTAATTTTTTAACTGAGTTGAACTAGGAATATTTGGATTTAATGTCACTATAATCAATATAGACCTATGGACTACCAGCCACTTTCTTAGTTCAACAGTCTTAGTAATGATGAGAAATAGAGTAGAATATATCCACATATACACCAACAAACTGGAATATAAAGAATAAAGATCAAATCACAGTTCAGTAAGATCTGAACATTGAATACTGACTATACTGACTGAATTAAATGCCCACTCATTTGAAGCCTAAGTAAACAAGGAAAAAAAAAAACGATCTGAATGAAGGAAGAATTTGAATTATCTAATCATTTTATCAAATAACAATGGGGCATCTAATTATCTGGAGAATTTACAAGTATTTCAAATTATAAAAAAAATTATGCTGACTAGGATTTTACTAAATGTGTTTTCTTACACTTTTTATAAATTATATTTCATAGTTCAAAATAGCAGAGTAGAGGGCTTGCTTCAACAGCACATATACAAAACAGCAGAGTACATGTGTTCATCCACAGGGATAAATCTATCAGGTTACTCCTAAAGAAAATGTGACAGTTTAAAAATAAAATAAACTTTTTTCTATTATTACTCTAGAGTTTTTATATATGTCTTAGGTTGGTCCAAATCAAGCATCTTCTACCAAAATACCGTAGCAAAGAATAAATCACTGACCCAGGAGTTGGGGTAGGATGGACAGTCATTGCCCCAAAGGCTCCCAAACAATCTTAAGATACATCTTAGTGGGGCGCCTGGGGGGATCTGTCAGTTGAGCATCCAGCTTCGGTCCAGGTCATGATCTCGCAGTTTGTAACTTGAAGCCCCACATCGGGCTCTCTGCTGTTAGCACAGAGCCCACTTCAGATCATCTGCTCCTCTCTCTCTCTCTCTGTCCCTCTCCCACTTCTATGCACGTGTGCTCTCTATCTCTTAAAAATAAACATTAAAAAAAAAAAGATGTATCTTAGAATTTGTGTTACCTGAATGTTCTATTTGATAATACATTTGTGTTTGTTTTAATATAAAACAATGTTCTAAACCATCTCCCATTTACATTTCACTTTCCTAAGAATTTGTGTAAAATCTACCCTCTAGGAAGATATACCACAATTCACCAATGGCTTTCCAAACCCCCTTTCCATCAGTCCTAGTTTTGGAACTATAGCTAAAGGAACTCAGGTGATGAGGGGAGTATACAACTTAATGCTTTCTGATCAAATTACTCCTTCAGGAGACAATGTACTGCTGAGGATTACTGGTAAGGATGGAATAGGCAAGCAATAGGGAGAGTGAGCAGGCCAAGATAAATGAACTCCACTAAAAAGACCAAATTTGCTAAACTTAATAGTGAAGACATATTCATGTTGTTTTCATTATGTACCATGACATTAAATTAAATGCCACAAGATTCCTTTACTTTGTTTCACTCAGGGGTGCCTGGGTGGCTCAGTCGCTTGAGTATCCGGCTTCGCCTCAGGTCATGATCTCACAGTTTGTGGGTTCGAGCCCCACATCGGGCTCAGTGCTGACAGCTTAGAGCCTGGAGCCTGCTTCTGATTCTGTGTCTCCCTCTCTCTCTGCTCCTCCCCCCGCTCATGCTCTGTCTTTCTCTCTCTCCTTCAAAAATAAATCAAAACATTAAAAAAAAAAATTAAAAAAAATTTTTTTCATTCATACATGCATGCATTTGTTCAATCAACAAATATATATTATGCCCTTTTGCATGCTAGATGTGTGCTAGGTACTCAAGATACAAAAATGAAAAATAAAATCCCTACCTTAAGGATCTCACTGTCTTGTGGGAAAGCACATGCAGTATAAGAGAGTAAGAGCTATAAAAAGAACTGTACATACACAGTGGGCACAGAAAGACCAACTCTTCCCAGGAATTAAAAAAATAAGTTGGCAAAAAACTCTAAAACCAAACAAACAAAAACAAAAAACAGGAATTTTAAAAAATAGAGATGAACTGTTCTACTGAGTTGGTGCTTGATCACTCAGCATTCTTCCTTCAACTTGAAGGAGTTCCTTAAAACCACCAGAATTCTGAGGGCCTCAGTTGGGACACCTTATATCTGATACAAATTACCAATTCAAGTAAACAAAAAATTCCAACAAGCCCACTATACATGCACTTCAACAGAACCATAGATAACAGGACCTACAAAGAACTTTAAGCTCATTTAGGCCAATGTCCCATCTTAACAAAAACTCCTGAGGCCAGAATGGTACATGTCTTGCCAAACGGGGTGGAGCTCATTCATTAGTAATAGTCTGAAGCTTATAACCAAACCAGTGTTCACTCCACTACAACAAATTCCAGCAGGCATCATCCTTAGCATTCTCTGACTCATTTTCTAGCCTCCAGTGACTTAAAAAATCTCATAAAAATTTTATCCATCATGAAAACATATACACTTTTTTAATATTAAGGTGATACAGTACCTTTCCAGGAATGTATTTTTTCTGTAAAGTTTTGTTACAACTTTCAAACATACACCAAAATAGAGAAAGTAGCATAATACACTCTCATATAACCTATTGATCAAATTCAATAGTTTTTGGGGCGCCTGAGTGGCTCAGTCGGTTGAGCGTCCGACTTCGGCTCAGGTTATGATCTCACGGTCTGTGAGTTCAAGCCCCGTGTTGGGCTCTGTGCTGACACCTCAGAGCCTGGAGCCTGTTTCCGATTCTGTGTCTCCCCCTCTCTTTGCCCCTCCCGTTCATGCTCTGTCTCTCTCTGTCTCAAAAATAAATAAACGTTAAAAAATTTTTTTTAATTCGATAGTTTTTAAGATTTGATACATGTGCTTTATTTCCTTTTTTTCTTTCAGTTACCACAAAATTCTAAAGTAAATTCCTGACATTGTGTCTATGTCATTTCAATCCTAAATACTTCTATGTGTGTGAGTGAAAAGTAAAGACAATTTCTTCTATCACCACAATATGGTCACATGTACAAAATTAACAATGATTCCTTAATAACATCTAATATCCAATTTTTTTACAGTTATTCCAGTCCTTTAAAATATTTATTTCTGATTCACTACAAAACAGTATTCAACATTTCAATTTAGCAATACTATTTCTTTTGCTTTTTATAACTTCTATTCTGAACTTGTACCTTACTTACAAGGGCCTTATACATAAGTCATTAACTTCAGGCACACCTCCCCAATCCTCATCCCAGCCTTGATATATTTTTAACACTTCAATGATTACTTCAGATATCCTTCCTGCTTTTTCACCCCAATACACATAAATTATGGCTCTCATTACTTTCTCCAGTCTATTAAAATTACAGTAAAGCCCCATTAAAAAGACCCTTTTTATATTACAGATAAAACCACATTTGTTATGTGTATGTATATGTATATATAGCGGTATGTGATTCATACAGCTGTATTCATAACTCAGTAGGCCTAGTATTTTCTTTTCTGTGGCAATGCCAAACTGAAGATTGAGTTTGGCTGTATTTATTTTTTAATGTTTATTTTTGAGAGAGAGAGAGAGAGAGAAAGAGAGAGAGAGCGCGCGTTAGCAGGGGAGGGGCAGAGAGAGGGAGACACATAATCCAAAGCAGACTCTAGACTCAGAGCTGTCAGCACAGAGCCTCACAAGGGGCTCAAACTCACGGAATGAAAGATCACGACCTTAGCCAAAGTCAGACGCTTAACTGACTGAGTCACCCAAGTGCCCCTGGCTGTATTTGTAGAGTTCATACGGTTACTTTCTTAGCCAGTGCTTCTAACAGTAATCTCTTTTATGGAATCTAATTATTCTTTAAATCTCAGCTTGAAACTCCTTCCTTTTTCAGAATATTTTTAAAAAATAAGGAAATTTTCTCAAGATAGCTACAACACAACTGGAAAACTTAAGCCTTCTGTAAATATCTCAGGCCATTCCATAAGCTTTAGTTTAATAAAAGCCTAACTCTAGGTCACCTCAGCAGAGCAGAGATACCCATAATTTTGAGAAATAAATATTAGTGGCTAAATGTTCTAGCAAAAATATTGTCAGACTGGATCAAAAAACAAAGCCTAACTCTGTGCTATTCAAAATATACATGTATTAAAAAGAATATAAAAGTATTAAAAGTACATGGAAGAAAAACATATACCATACAAACACTTGCAAAGAAGAAGCTAGTGTCTTTGGAGTAATACCAGGCAAAAAATTATTTAAGGCAAAAAAGCAATATTAGAAATAGAGAGGGATAATTCATAAGAATAAAAAGCTTGATTCATATGAAAGATGCAACAATTCTAAATTTGTGTGTACCTAATAATGTGACCTCAAATATATAAAGCAAAAATTTAGAACTAGAGGTAAAATCATGAATAGAAATTGACAATCATGAATAGAAATTGATAGAATACATAGACTATATATATATATACAATTTAATCAAAAAGACACTCGAGCTGATTAATATGATCAGATTATCCTCACAACAGCTCAAATGAATTTTCAAATGCATACAGAACATTTTAAAAAATTAAGCATGTGTTAAGTTTCTCAAATTCCACAATTAGTGAAATCATATATCCATCTTTCTCTGACTTATTTTGCTTAGCATAAAACCCTCCAGTTCCATTCTTGTTGTTGCAAATGGAAAGATCTCATTCTTTTTCATTGCCAAGTAGTATTCCATTGTGTGTGTGTGTGTGTGTGTGTGTGTGTGTGTGTGTGTATACATACACATCACATCTTCTTAATCCATTTATCAATTGATAGACATTTGGGTTCTTTCCATAATTTGGCTATTGTTGACAGCACTGCTATAAACATTGGGGTGCATGTGCTCCTTCGAATCAGCATTTTTGTATCTTTTGGATAAATTCCTATTAGTGCAATTGTTGGGTTGTAGGTAGTTCTATTTTTAATTTTTTGAGGAACATCTACACTGTTTTCCAGAGTGGCTGGACCAGTTTGCATTTCCACCAACAGTGCAATAGGGTTCCCCTTTCTCCACATCCTCACCAACATCTGATGTTTCTGGAGTTGTTTATTTTAGGCATTCTGATGGGTATGAGGTGGTATCTCATTATGGTTTTGATTTATATTTCTCTGATGATGAGTGATGTTGAGCATCTTTTCATGGGTCTGTTTGCCTTCATGTGACTGGATGTCTTCTTTGTAAAGGTGTCTATTCATGTCTTCTGCCCCTTTCTTTACTGGATTATTTGTTTTCTGGGTGTTGAGTTTGGTAAGTTATTTATAGATTTTAGATACTAACCCTTCATCCAATATGTCATTTGCAAATATCTTCCCCCATTCCGTTGGTTTCATTTTAGTTTTGTTGATTGTTTTCTTTGCTGTGTAGAAGCTTTTTATCTGGATGAGGTCTCAAGTGTTCATTTTTGCTTTTATTTTCCTTGCCTCCGGAGACATGTCAAGTAAAAAGTTGCTGTGGCTGAGGTCAAAGAGTCGCTACCTATTTTCTTCTCTAGGATTTTGATGGTTTCCTGTCTTACATTTAGGTCTTTCATCCATTTTGAATTTATTTTTGTGAATGGTGTAAGAAAGTGGTCCAGTTTCATTCAGCTGCATGTTGCTGTCCAGTTCCTCCAGCACCATTTGCTAAAGAGACTTTTTTTTTCCATTGGATACTCTTGCCTGCTTTGTCAGATGAACACAGCGGAAGGGAAGGAAAAGTACGATAAAAACAGAGAGGGAGGCAAACCATAAGAGACTCTTAAATACAGAGAACAAACTGAGGGTTGGTGTAGGGGTGAGGGGGCTAAATGGGTGATGGGTATTAAGGAGGGCACTTTTCAGGATGGGCACTGGGTGTCATATATAAGAGATGAAACACTGGGTTCTACTCCTGAAACCAAGACTATGCTGTATGTTAACTAACATGAAAATGAATTTTAAAAAAAATTGAGCATGTGCTGAAAAGCAAGTCTCAACAAATTCAAAGAATTGAAATCACAGAGACATATTCTGTGACTACAATGCAACTAAGCCAAATGACAGTATTTTTAAAAGATAACTTGAGGGGCGCCTGGGTGGCGCAGTCGGTTAAGCGTCCGACTTCAGCCAGGTCACGATCTCGTGGTCCGTGAGTTCGAGCCCCGCGTCAGGCTCTGGGCTGATGGCTCATAGCCTGGAGCCTGTTTCCGATTCTGTGTCTCCCTCTCTCTCTGACCCTCCCCCGTTCGTGCTCTGTCTCTCTCTGTCCCAAAAATAAATAAACGTTGAAAAAAAAAATTTTTTTAAAAAAAAGATAACTTGAAAATTCCCAAATTTTTGGAAAACAAGAAATCAACCTCTGGAAACCGAGGCAATGGCAACCCTGAATCAGCAACCAACAATCATCTGATGAGAATGTTCCACTGCTCGCCACGTCGTGTTTGGAAGCAGCTCCACAACTTTGGACCTGAGTAATATCCAGAAATATGGGACAACTGGCCAAAAGATATCCTGAAAGGAAGATTCTGGGCTGCTGCCTTATATGGTTAACGGATATAGAGGAGGGATCAAGTGATTAAATAAATAGAAAAGATATCATCATCTCTGTTGTTCTGGCTGGTGAAGTGAGTCCTTCTGGTTACACCTAGTTCATCAAGCAATCAAAGATTTGTGAATACACTGGTCAGGAAGAGGATGTGAATTCAAAATATTATTTAGAGTTTATAGTAATATGACTCCTTTTTCAATAATTTTTAAAATTACCTATATTCAAAAATATAGACATTTATCTTTAGAATATTTTAATTATATTTAGTAAATGAAATCTAATAATGAAGGTATGATTTTCTAAATGCATCACATTTATTTTACCTATGTGATTTCATTTCAGCATTACTGCACCACTGTGAATTAGACCAACTTACAGTTTTGGTATTCAAGATTCAGAGATAATGTTTGAAAAGTTGGACCAAACACCCAGGTTTTTGGATCAAGTCACTGCATAAAATGACAGAGACCTTCAAATAAACAAATATACCTTAAAAAACCTTAGGATAAAGAGTATATAGGGAGTTGGTATTTCTCGTTCTATCCACCCTGGCCAATGTCCATGTCAACTACCTCCCTCTTTGAATTTTTAGAGCAAAAAAGGAGGAAAATGGAAATGCTACTTGTCAAAAGAAGAACTTCAAAGTAGATTCCTGATTCTCCTTCCCCATCTTTCCCAACATGTGGTCAAAGGGCTCTCACATGGGTGCTTGTTACCAATGAAGAGTTCTGGCCTTGTCTAAAAACCTGTGCCTGGGATCTCTCAGGCAGTTTATGTGGATATTCATTTTTAACAGCTTTCTCAAGTGGTTACTCTACACACTAATGTGTAAGAACCACTGCCTCACATATTAAAGTCCTAATATTAAAGTTATTTGACCAACAGCATTTTTCAACATCATATCATTACTTATAAAGCCCTAATGAATGGGTCCAAGTTTAAATCGTTATGAATCACAGACTATTTATTACTCTTTACATTTTTCTATCTCATAGTTAATTTACCAGAAATGGATCTGCTTATAAATTGGCTTTTGAAATAAATACCATATGTTGTGTTAAAACATTTCCCTTCTGTTTTAAACTATTAGAATATATGATAGCCTGAGGAAAATATATAAAACATCAAAAGAAAGGTCAACACTGAAATTGGAACCTTACAATAAAATGATATGGAAAATATGAATATGGCTTGTTTAGTCTAATTCTGCCAGAAATTCAGGTACTCCCTTTCATTATGTCAGACAGTCACCACAGTAGTATTTAGATCTTGTATTCTGATAAAATGCACTTTGGTTAAATAAAACTGGACGATATGAGGTTAAGTAAACTTCTGCTTTAGAAATGACAATGCTTAGTGGAAAAAAAATACTTCAGAAGCTAATTATAAAATAATACTAAATATAAATGAAAACTGATAAATGAATTCATATTAAATTTAATTTTTTTCTATAGAAAAGATCCATTTTCCTAATGTAATTTATTTACTAACACCTTATTTTTCCAAGTGAATTCTAAGCATTCCTCTATCATGTCCTCAGTTCCCATAATAGTATTTTGAGAAAGGAAAAAGGAAAATTACCAATCTCATTGATCATGTACATAATTTAGAAATCCAAAACAAAAAAATATTACCAAACAAAATCCAACAATGTATAGAAAAGATAATAGATCACAACCAAGACATGTTTATTGTAGAAATTAAAGACTGGGCTAACATTCTGAAACCAATCAGTAAAATTAAGAACATTACTAATAGAAAAATCACATGATAATCTTAATACACATAGAAAAATCACTCAATAAAATTGACATCCCATTGTTATTTTTACAAAAAGAATTTTCAGCAAATCAGGAAAAGAAGTGAATTCCTTAATCTGATAAAAATTATCAGTAAAAAACCAATAGCAACATCTTACTAAAAGAAATAGTTTTCCCTTGAAATGTAGAATGAGATAAGAATGCTTACTGTCATTACTTCTATTCAATTATGCACTCAACAGCATAACAGTACAAAAGGCAAAAAAAAAAAAAAATCTTTAAAGGGTACAAGGATTGGAAAGAAAAAAAATAGATCTGTTGTATTCACAGCTGACATATTTAACTGCATACAAAGAAAATGCAAAAAAAAAAAAATCTACAGATGAACTCTTAAGAACACACATCCACCAGAATGGTTAATGTCAGAAAGATCACCAACATCAAAAGAGGCAATTATGTGGAGCAGTCCAACACTCATTCATTGTTGGTGGGAAAGAAAAATGGTATAACTACCCTATGGCACAGCAACCCTACTGCTAGGTATTTGCCTAAGAGATACAAAAATATATACCCACAAAAAGATTTGGACAACAATACCAACTGCTGCTTTATTCCTAAGAGCCCTAACCTGAAAAGAGCCCAGGTGTTCATCAATAAAAATATATATAAATAAACATATTCATAAAATTAAATAACCCTGGTCACTAAGAAAAACCAAATCAACAATATGAATGATCTCAAAAACATACTTAGTAAAAGCAGTCCTATACAAAAAAAAAAGAACATACCAAACAATTTTATTTTTATGAAGCTCCAGAACAGACCAAACCAATCAACAGTGGGGCAAAAATCACTCTGCTTTTGAGAGTTTGAGGATAAGAATTACTGGCAGAAAACATGAAGGAATTTCCTTAGGTAATGATAATGTTCTCTTTTTTTTAAGTTCTTTATTTGAATTCCAGTATAGTTAGCATATAGTGTTATATTAGTTTCCAGCGTACAATACAGTGATTCAGCAATTCCATATATTACTCAGTGCTTATCTCGCTAAGTGTACTCTTTAATCCCCATCACCTATTTCACCCATTCCCCCAACCCACCTCCCCTGTTTTCCACAGTGGCTGTCAAAATTTACATTCCCAGAAACAGTGCATGAGGTTCCCTTTTCTCCACATCCTCACCAACACTTATTATTTCTTGTGTTTTTTATGTTAGCCGTTCTGACAGGTGTGAAGTGATACCTCATGGCAGTTTTGATTTGCATCTCCCTGATGATGAGTTATGTTGAACATCTTTTCATGTGTCTGTTGTACATCTGTATGTCTTCTTTGGAGAAATATCTGTTCATGTCTTCTGCCCATTTTTAATTATATTATTTGGGTTTTTTTTTTTGGTGTTGAGTTGTATCCGGTTTTTATATATTTTGGATACTAAGCCTTTACTGAATATTTCACTTGCATATATCTTCTTCCATTCAGCAGGTTGCCTTTTAGTTTTGTTGACTGCTTCCCTCGCTGTGCAGAAGGTTTTTATTTTGATATAATCCCAAAAGTTTATTTTTGCTTTTATTTCCCTTGCCTCAGGAGATTTATCTAGAAAAAATGTTGCTATGGCTGACATCAAAGAAGTTACCGACTGTGCTCTGTTCTAGGATTTTTACAGTTTCAGGTCTCACAGTTAGGTCTTTGATGCATTTTGAGTTTATTTTTGTGTATGGTGTGAGAAACTGGTCCAGTTTCAATCTTTCACATGCAGCTGTCCAGTTCTTCCAGCACCATTTATTAAAAAGACAGTCTTTTCCCCATGTATATTCTTGCTTCTTTTCTCACAGATTAACTGGTCATTTAATCATAGATTTATTTCTGGGGTCTCTATTCTATTCCATTGATTTATGTGTCTAGTTTTGTGCCAGTACCTACTTCTTTGATTCCTACAGCATTGTAGTATAATATCTTGATATCTGCTATTGTAATAACCTCCATATTTGTTCTTTTTTTTTGTCATATTTGTTCTTCTTTCTCAGGGTTGCTTTAGATACTTGAGGTCTTTTGTAGTTCTACACAAATTTTAGTATTATTTGTTCTAGTTCTGTGAAAATGCTGCTGGTATTTTGATAGGGATTGCACTGAAACTGTAGATTGCTTTAGATAATATGGGCATTTAAGAATATTAATTATTCTAATTAATAAAACAAAATGACAACCTACTGAAAGGAAGAAGATATTAGCAAATGATATATCCAATAGGGAATTAAAATCCAAAATATATAAAAAAAAATTGAACAACTCATTACCACCCCCCCCAAATAATATGATTAAACATGGGCAGAAGACCCAAATAGACATTTTTCCAAAGAGAACCTCAAAATGACCAAGAAACACAAGAGAAGATGTTCAACATCACTCATCATCAGGGAAATGCAAACCAAAACCACAACGAGCTATTATTAGCTTACATCTTTTAGAGTAACTAAAATCGAAATGATGAGATGTAACAAACAATGGCAAGGATGTGGAGGAAAAGGAACCCTCATGTACTGCTGCTAGGAATGTAAACTGGTACAGCCACTGTGGAAAATGGTATGGAGGTTTATCAGAAAATTAAAAATAGAAATACAATATGATCCAATAATTCCAATATTGGGTTTTTAATCCAAATAAAATGAAAACATTAATTTGAAAAAATATACCTGCATGTTTATTGCAGCATTATTTACAATAGCCAAGATACGGAAGAAAGCTAAATGTCCATCTACAGATGAATGAATAAGGAAAATGTGGTGTGTACACACATGCGTACACGTACACACACACACACACACACACACACACACAGGAACACCATACAGCCAGAAAAAAGGATGAGATCTTGTCATTTGAAACAACACTGATGGACCTAGAGAGTGTGATGCTGAGTGAAATAAGTCAGACTGAGAAATACAAATACCATGATTTCACTCATGAGTGTAATCTTAAAAAATGAGTAAACAAACAAAAAGAAGAATCAGACTTAGAAATACAGAGAACAAACTGATGGTTGCAAAGGGGAAAAAGATAAGAGTATTGGGCCAAATGGGTGAAGGAGAGAAGGAGATACAGGTTTCCAGTTATGAAATAAATAAAACACAGGAATATGAGGCACAGCATAAGGAATACAGTCAAGCATATTGTAATAGCAATGTAACAGACAGATGGTAGCTACACTTGTGGTGAACAAAGCACAATGTGTAACTTTGTCAAATCATTAAGCTGTACACCTGAAACTAATGTAATATTGTGGGTCAACTATACTCAAACAAAAAAATAGAAATGAAAAATAAAAATCTATAGCTAAACATGAAATAATTCCCTCTGAAAAAGATGTGAAAACTAGCTGAACAGTCCTCCCCAAAACAGGATAAATGGACCACATCAAGATGGTGAAGTGGAGACTTGCCAAATACTCCATTCCCAGGGCAAAACCCCCTCAATCAGGAGGGATCTCACAAACACAAAGCTTCTCCTTGAAAAGTGAGGGGTTTGTGCGCCACATCAGGCATCCCAAGCCTTAAGACCAGCATCAGATAGAGGAGTCCCAAAGTGGCTGCCTTTGAAAATCAACAGGGCTTACATCCAGGACCTGGATGTAACAACAGGGCTTACATCTGGACCATCAACATAAATGAAAAGGCAACCTACTGAATGGGAAAAATATTTGCAAATCATTTATTAGATAAGGGATTGATATCCAAAACATATAAAGAACTCCTACAACTCAAGAACAGAAAATAAAAATAAAAAAATAAAAATAACCCAATTTTAAAATGGCAGAAGATCTGAACAGACATTGTCCCAAAAAAAGACATTCAGAAGGCCAACAGACAATTGTAAAAATGTTCACTATCACTGATCATCAGGGAAATGCAAATGAAAACCACAATGAGGAGTTACCTCGCACCTGTTAGAATGGCTATTATCAAAAAACAAGAATGACAAGTGTTGGCTAAGATGTGGAGGGAAAAAAGAACAGTCCAAGGACTCCATCCACATCTTTAAAACCTACCAGCTTCACTTCTTAGGGTTCCCTCTGCAGTGACTACTTCTGCTTATTATGCTTGTGCTTTCCAAAATATTAAAGAGCTATTCTCACCAGCACTGTGTCTTTGCAAAACTTAGAGAATCACTTTTGAAGCTGTTAAACTACATCAAAGAAATAAGCTCTGAAACTCTAAAAATATCATCTATGTGTAATTTTGAAAGGCATATTACCATTACAGCTACTACATAAATATTAACCTAAAAAATAAAATATAACATTTCTGGAGGAAATTTCAACCATCCCAGCTGAATCTAAAGGTTCTATTCCAAGAAAGTTTAATTAAAGTTTTGAAAAATTCATTATCTCTTCTAAAATTAAATATTTTTTTATTTTAAAAAATCATCTCATAAAACAGTATTTTTTGAATCAGAATCTTTTAATTTACATAGATCTTATGTAGAAATTATGTTTAAAACATAAAATTCCAGATAACATTCTAGAACAAATTTACATCTATACCATTACATGTGAAAAAAACGGTTTCCACAGACAAAAAAATTGAAAACCATAGGTAACTGAGCAAAGACAATGAAAAAGTATTTTAAAAAATTTTTTAAACATTTATTTATTTTTAAAAGACAGAGTGTGAGCAGGGGAGGAGGAGAGAGAGGGGGAGACACAGAATCCAAACCAGGTTCCAGGCTCTGAGCTGTCAACACCGTGCCCAAGGCAGGTCTTGAACCCACAAACCGTGAGACCATGATTAAGCCGAAGTCGGATGCTTAACTGACTGAGCCACCCAGGAGCCCTATGACAATGAAAACGTTTTTATAAAGCACCTACAAAATTTCAATTTAAGCAAACATTTATCATGCATTTAATATGGGAAAGGCATAGTCTAGAAGCTAGGGATATCATTATGAAATAAGACATAGGTTCTGCCCTCATAGACCAAAGCCTAAAAACAATAAATGATAGGTGGTGGTAGTGATGGTGGTGGTGTTTTGAATGTCTTAACTCCCCAGACCAAAAGGAATGTTTTGACTGTGTTTATAAAATGTACACAAATTAAGATGAAATGGTTTTGAAGTTATATTAGATCAGTTTGTGAAGCCAGCAGTTATGATCAAACTTTATCTGGTATTTTAACTGCTGTGAGCAAATACCAGAGATCATGGATCTAGTGATTTCTGAAGTGTTTTTCTTTCTGTTTTCTTTCTTTCTTTTTTCTTTCTTTCTTTCTTTCTTTCTTTCTTTCTTTCTTTCTTTCTTTCTTTCTTTCGAGTCATGGTGAATCTTAGCTGGACAAATTCTAAGTCAGGTCATGACTGTCTTGCTAAATTCCCCTTACAGTCTCAGCTGGACCCAATGTCCTTCATTTCCTATCCTAAATTGTCCTCTTTGTGTTCCATGTTCACTGTAGAGAAGAATTTTAGCTCTTAATTGTCTGGGGCCAGATTCTCCCACTCCATCTTCCCTTTCTGCACAGAACGCTTCATGCTTATCAAACACTCTGAGCCTAGGGAGAAAGGTGCTGTACCCATGCAAAGGGTAGTTATTATTATTGATGTTTCTCATAAACACTGAGATTTAGAATGTCAAAAGTAATGTCAGACCCTAAGGTAACAACAAAGCTTTCTCTCTTGTAAAGCTATTGCATTATGTTTGCTTTGATGTCAGTTATGTCTGTATTGTGCACAAATACCTCCATGTAGGCACAGCTCAGAGGCAAGAATAACTAGCCCAGAGGGCTACTAACAAAGATTTTATTTTCTGCCACATCTCATCAGTTAAGTAGTTCCCACAGTGGTTACCTCTGTCACAAAAATACTAAGATGTTTAATGACAAAATTATAGGAAAAGGAACAGTTGGCCTAACTTCAACTGTTTATTCTGGACTCACAAAAATTGTTTTTATTAATTTGTCCAGCCTTTAGCAGTCACCAACATTAATGAATAGCTGCAAAATGACAAGACCGAATTGTCTCTGCTCATAAATTAGGAGTACTATGATGTAGACTCATCAGCAGAACTTTAAATTATGAAAATTAGAACAAATGAAGCCTACTCGCTAGGATTTGCCTGGCAAGTTCATGAGACCAGCTTAGTTCTACTGAGAAATGGGCCAGTGAATTTTTTTTATTTCCTCTCCCCTTATAAGGATGAATAATTCCATAGTCAAAATTTTTGTCCAAGGATTTCACTACCACAGTGAACCAGGGTCATCAAGATCTGAGCCAGATAAAGTTGAAAGTTATTGGTCTAATCAGTTTTTCATTCCTTGGAATACATGAGAGAATGCTACACTGTTTCATTGGCCTACTGCAAATATCCTCATTTACTATGTATACATACAAGTTTATGCTTGTTTGTGAGGAAAATTCTATTTAGGACTTAGGTTCCAAGGAGCAAGCTCTTCCATAAATCTTCTGATGATTAATTAGTCATTTCATTTCAGCATTTACTGAGATCCTACTCTGTGTGTGCAGTGCTGTGCTAGGTACTGAAGATAACAATATAAATATCTCCCCGTGCTCAAAGAGTTGAGAACATAATAGAAGAGACAGATATGTAAACAAAGCAAAACAGAATAAGAGTTCTAACAGATGCATAGGCAAAGGGAAAGAAAGAAAGAAAGAAAGAAAGAAAGAAAGAAAGAAAGAAAGAAAGAAAGAAGAAAAGAAAAGAAAAGAAAAGAAAAGAAAAGAAAAGAAAAGAAAAAAGAAAAAGAAAAAGAAAAAAGAAAGTAGTGGCATTTGTCTGGGGATACCAGACAGAGAAGTCTCTATGGAAGATGTAGCAGTTAAGTTAGAAATAAGATTTCTAAAGTCAGAGAAGAGAAGAAAAAGAGCATTATGAACAAAGTCAAAAGGGGTTTAAGAGTTAAGTAGTTCCGAATTGTATTTTAAAGGAGAAAGAACATTGGATTTTAAATCCCAAGACTGTTTTAGTTCCTGCCTCATCTCTTACTCTCTGTACAAACTTAGTTGATAAGAAAAGTGAGATTAGGGTTTACCTAATAGAGATGTTATTCAAAATCTTTAACAACTGGTATGGCAAATGACCAATCAAAACAAATGTTGGCTGTAATCAGTACAGACATTTTGGTGCATATAAAGTGAATACCAACTTACTTATATCTTCCCCTCCCCCGCCTCCCGTCTTCCCCACCTAGCATGTAGGTTCCATGAGAATAACCATTGTTTTTGGTTTTTTTTTTTAATTTTTTTAATGCTTATTTCTGAGACAGAGAGAGAGCATGAGTCAGGGAGGGGCGGAGAGAGAAGGAGACACAGAATAAGAAGCAGGCTCCAGGCTCTGAGCTGTCAGCACAGAGCCTGATACAGGGCTCAAACTCACAGACTGCGAGATCATGACCTGAGCTGAAGTCGGACGCTCAACTGACTGAGCCACCCAGGCGCCCCAAGAATAACCATTGTTAATCACTGTAATCTAGAAACACACCAGGGATTTGTTTTTATCAGATATTATAAGGCACGAAAACACATAAATAATCGTCATGAGGGAAGACATTTATACTCACAGATACCTAGAATAATTTCAGAGGGCCCTGGGCTACAGGTCCTTAGTTGTCTAGTACTTGGTCCTAGAGTGATTCACGGCAAGTGAAAATATGTGCTTGGTGTGTGAGAATTTGACAAAGAGTATGTTGGCTGTGGGCTCTGGACTGGTTGCCTTGTATAGCAAAAGTAGGCTCACAGGGGAGGTATTTGCTACTTCCAGGAATTAGCCAGCATGGGAGAGACAAACTTTTCAGGATCAGGCTCCCAAATGCTACAGCATCAAGAATACAAAAAATTAAATAATACAGTCAAATACATATTGCTTTTGCAATGCCTGGTAAGTACAGAGACTCATCAAATATTTGCTAAACAGATAAGTGAATGAAAAATTTAAATGTGACTGAAGTATAAAATAGATTAAAATATGTGGTGAGATTAGAACAAAAAATGTATATTGAAATCACATCAGAAGACCTGCATGTTATGCCAAGAAGCCAAGTCTTAAAACACATTTGGAAGTACTTATTGAATATATATGTGTCCTGTAATGAGGCCAGGATAAATACATTAGCCGATCAGTTAATGACTAGAAAACTGAAGAAGTTTTTGTTTGCTTACTTATTCCAGAAGTAGTTTTCATTATTACTATATACCATCTGTAGACAAAAGTTGGAATTACCCATCTTCAAATATTAATGTCCTACCTCCAGAATGTCTTCCCTGATCAAGCTAATCCACCTCTTTAATACTGTTTTAGAGTAGTGCTTCTCAAACTTTAATGTGAGTCAAATTATGACTCAGAAGGTCTGGGGTGGGGTAGGGCTGATTCTGCCTCTTTTAATAAGCAACCAGGTAATACCTTTGTAGTTGGTCTATGGGTTGCACTTTGAGTTGCAAGTCTGTAGAGATTTTAGATGAATATTTTCTAATATTAATAGAGAGGCAATACAGTACACAGAGCTGGCTAAGAGCAAGAATGGGTTTGAATCATAGCTCTATTGCATCAGACAAGTTACTTCATCTCTCTAAGCCTCAGTTTCCTGTAAAATGATAAGAGCACTTACTTCATAGAGTTGGTCTAAAATTAGCACATTACTTTGTACAACACCAAAAAAATACAGCAATATAATAAAGATGATAATAATAATTATAGCAGCAATAATAATAATGATAGTCTTCAGGACAGAAGGACATCCTCATAAACCAAGTTTGAATCCAAGAAGACTTCCTGACAGAGTGGTGGTCAGGAGTTTAAAATGGTACCTATCACCTCCCAAAAAAGAAATCTATAATGATCTGATTAAGATTCATTTTTCCTTCCTGGAATGAAAACAAGAATACGTTCTTTTCCCTCTACATAACTAGGCCTTTTCAAAGAGAACACCGATTCATAGGATGAAACACAAGGTAAACGCTAACCAATCTTTAAGAGTATTTCCTAGCCTCCCTCAACCCAGTAATGAGGAAAAAAGGAAGACACTTACTTAAGAGGGAAACAGTTATGGTATCCCATATTCCCTATACTCTGTAAAAGGAGGTGGGAGTGGGGTTGGGTGTCACTCTAGCAACTGGCAGGACTCTGTGGAACAAGTCTTGCTTTGGTAATCCTGTGGACATAGCTCAGCAGATACAATAGCAGCAGCAGCAAGACCCACAGCTGATACTGTTCCCTCAAGCTGACTCACGGAAATGGTCAAAGAATCTCAATTTTTAAATCTCAACTCTCACAACTTTTCAAGAGTGAATAGATATTTAGAGGCCAAGAAAGAGGGCTTCAACTACCTCCATTTTGACATGCATCTGTACTTTCTAATTGATTAATTTCCTCCTTCCATCTTATCTCTTAACTCAGGCAAAAGACATGGAGGGCAAAGCCTCCAGTGATGGGAAATGAAACTAACCCCTCAAGCAAAAAGAACTGCCCTGAGGCAGCAAGACCCCTGAGTGATTGACCCAAAGACAATGATCAACCTGACCTTCACTGCCCACCTGCATGTACCCAGAGACCTTTCCACATCTGCCTTATATGAACCTAAGGGTTGCCTGGCTGGCTCAGTCGGTGGAACACACGGTTCTTAATCTTAGGGTCATGAATGGGAGCCCCAAGTTGGGCATGGAGCCCACTTGCAAAAAAACAAACACAAGAACCTAGAAGTATTTTCAGCACTGTGGAGACATTGTATACCTAGAATGTTGTCTTCCTGGGGTGGGACTCACTGAAATAAATTCCTTTCTTGTTTCACTATCACTCCTATCTCTGTCTTTGGATTTTGTCAGTGGCGAGTGGCCAAACCTGGTCTATTTGGGACCCTGGAGACAGGTGCTCTTGTACTCCTGGTTACAGCCATGCTGCCCAGGTCCAAGTAAACCAATAATCCTTTTTAAATATATTGCTTAGAGTTTATATCATTCTTCCATGTCAAACAGTTTTGTGTCTAAATTCAACTGCTGCATTACAATAAAGTTGTATAAACCTCTTTTCACATTTAAGGCCTATGAGTTTCAACCAACAAAGGGGACAGTTTGACCATTAACAGCCTTTTTACAAATTAACAGAAGCAAGAGCAGCCAAACCATGGGGAAAAAAATTTTTCTTCCAAGACCTCTACTAAGATCCTGAGGTTTCCACTACCACTACAATATAAAGGATTTCTTGATTCTGTGAAGGTTATTATACTAAGCTTGAGAAATGCAGTATCTGAAGTCAACATACCTAAATGAAACTTTTAAAACCCATACATAAATGAAACCCAAAAACCCTGTATTTAAGAATGCTCTTATAAGAAAAAGGAGGATAAAAACTCCTATCAACAAAATTTATGACTTTAGTATTTATAACAACAACAACAACAACAACAACAAACCCAAAAGACTGGAACTAATCTTAACACTAACAAGTGAAAATTAAAGAAAAATATATAAAGAACTTACAAAACTCAAATACCCCAAAAAAGCAAATAATCAAATTTAAAAAGGGGCAGAATAGATCTTTGTCTGAAAGACATACAGACAGCCAACAGACATGAAAAGATGCTCAACATCACTCACCATCAGGAAAATGCAAATCAAAACCATAATGTGGTATCACCTCACAACTGTCAGAAAAGCTAAAATCAACAACACAAGAAACAACAAGTGTTGGCAAGAATATGGAGAAAGGGGAACCCTCTTACACTGTTGGTAGGAATGCCAACTCATGCAGCCACTCTGGACAACAGTATGGAGGTTCCTCAAAAAGTTAAAAATAGAACTACCCTATGTTCCAGCAATTGCACTACTAAGTATTTACCCAAAGAATATAAAAATACTAATTCAGAGGGATACATGCACCCCAATGTTTGCAGTAGCATTATCTATAATAGCCAAATTATGGAAACAGGTCAAATGTCCATCAACTAATGAATGGGTAAAGAAGAATGTGGGATGTGTGTGTGTGTGTGTGTGTGTGTAATAGAATATTACTCAGCCATAAAAAGAATGAAATCTTGCCATTTGCAATGATGTGAATATTATGCAAAGCGAAGTAAGTCTGTCAAAGAAAGACAAATATCGTAAGATTTCACTCATTTGTGGAATTTAAGAAACAAAACAAAGCATAGAGGGAAAAAAGAGAGAGACAAACCAAGAAATAAACTCTTAACTATAGAGAACAGATTGATGGATTGATGGTTACCAGAAGGGAGGTGGCGGTGGGCGGGGGATGGGTGAAATAGGAGATGGGGATTAAGGAGGACTTGTGATAAGCACTGAGTGCTGTATGTAAGTGTTGAATCACTAAATTGTACACATAAAACTAATATTATGTTGTATGTTAACTAACTGGAATTTAAATAAAAACTTAAAAAAAAGGAAAAGAATATAATGCAGCTATTATTATGCTCACTCATTACCAGCTTCAACTTTTACAATACCTTGATTATACAATGAAAATAGCAACTGCATATGATTGTTGTAAGGAACATCTCCTACTTCTTGATAAAAAAAAAATTGTAAAAAAAACTGAAGAAAAGCTATAACAGTACAAATGTGCCCATTTGTTTTAACATACACTTTTGTGAATACAGCTATAGAGTAGATCCCCCCACACACTGAATACCTATATGAGATAGAGGATCTATTTATTTATATGCCCTTTGCTAATTTTGAACCAAAGTATCTATCTTAGGTACAGAAATGATTTTAAATCATTGTGAATATTATTAAGGATAATTATAACCTTCACTTTAATTGCCTTCAAAAGAAAAATGAACATCCATTTCTAGACCAGACACCTGCGTGACTTCCTAATGAAAATATTAAAATGCTAAATTAAGTATTAAACCCTCTTTTTTTAAAGTCATCAGTGATCTAGCAAGATACTAAATATTTAGAAGTCAAAACAAACTGAACATGAGAACTCACAGAGGAAAATGCAACACCAAAATCTACTCTTCTCTTGAGAGTGTATACCTACTTAAATGACCTTGATCTTAGATTTCCACAGCCTCCCAGGAGCTGAGAGGAAGATGGAAAGGATGAGGGCTTGCTCAAGTTATAAAGCATAATAAGCGATTCCTTTAATATAGATGAGACACAGAGTGCTACACCTTCTGTGTAAGATATACTAAAAATAATTCCTGTCAGTTAAGCTCTCAACTCCTGATTTTGGCTCTGGTCATGATCCCGGGGTCGTGGGATCAAGCCCCGCTTTGGGCTCCACTGAGCATGAAGCCTGCTTAATACTCTTTCTCCTTCTCTCTTTCTCTGCCTGCCCCTCCCCTTCACTGAGTGCACACACATGTGCATGCTCTCTGTCTCAAAAAAGAAAAAAACTCCCAATCCCATTCCTCAAACCCACAAAGAGAACTGCAGGGAAAATTTCCTGATCTTAGTGCAGAATAAATGGAGAGTCAAAACACCAAACCGGGGGAGAGACAGGAAGATGGCGGCGTAGGAGGACGCTGGGCTCACCCCGCGTCCTGCTGATCACTTAGTTTCCACCTACACCTGCCTAAATAACCCAGAAAACCGCCAGAGGATTAGCAGAACGGAGTCACCGGACCCAAGTGCAGACGAGAGGCCCACGGAAGAGGGTAGGAAGGGCGGCGAGGCGGTGCGCGCTCCACGGACTGGCGGGAGGGAGCCGGGGCGGAGGGGCGGCTCGCCGGCCAAGCAGAGCCCCCGAGTCCGGCTTGCAAAAGCGGAGGGGCCTGACGGACTGTGTTCCGACAGCAAGCGCGACTTAGCGTCTGGGAGGTCATAAGTTAACAGCTCTGCTCGGAAAGCGGGAAGGCTGGAGGACAAAGGGAGGGTGAGCTGCGGAGCCCCCGGACGACAGAGCTCAGTTTGGCGGGGAACAAAGGCGCTCGCCAGCACCATCTCCCCCGCCCATCCCCCAGCCAAAATCCCAAAGGGAACCGGTTCCGACCAGGGAAATTGCTCGCTCCGCGCAAACACCCAACTCTGTGCTTCTGCGGAGCCAAACCTCCGGCAGCGGATCTGACTCCCTCCGGCTGCCACAGGGCCCCTCCTGAAGTGGATCACCTAAGGAGAAGCGAGCTAAGCCTGTCCCCCCTGCCGCCGTGCACCTTGCCTACCCACCCCAGCTAATACGCCAGATCCCCAGCACCACAAGCCTGGCAGTGTGCAAGTAGCCCAGACGGGCCACACCACCCCACAGGGAATCCCGCCCCTAGGAGAGGGGAAGAGAAGGCACACACCAGTCTGACTGTGGCCCCAGCGGTGGGCTGGGGGCAGACATCAGGACTGACTGCGGCCCCGCCCACCAACTCCAGTTATACACCACAGCACAGGGGAAGTGCCCTGCAGGTCCTCACCACACCAGGGACTATCCAAAATGACCAAGCGGAAGAATTCCCCTCAGAAGAATCTCCAGGAAATAACAACAGCTAATGAGCTGATCAAAAAGGATTTAAATAATATAACAGAAAGTGAATTTAGAATAATAGTCATAAAATTAATCGCTGGGCTGGAAAACAGTATACAGGACAGCAGAGAATCTCTTGCTACAGAGATCAAGGGACTAAGGAACAGTCACGAGGAGCTGAAAAACGCTTTAAAGGAAATGCAAAACAAAATGCAAACCACCACAGCTCGGATGGAAGAGGCAGAGCAGAGAATAGGTGAACTAGAAGATAAAGTTATGGAAAAAGAGGAAGCTGAGAAAAAGAGAGATAAAAAAATCCAGGAGTATGAGGGGAAAATTAGAGAACTAAGTGATACACTAAAAAGAAATAATATACGCATAATTGGTATCCCAGAGGAGGAAGAGAGAGGGAAAGGTGCTGAAGGGGTACTTGAAGAAATCATAGCTGAGAACTTCCCTGAACTGGGGAAGGAAGAAGGCATTGAAATCCAAGAGGCACAGAGAACTCCCTTCAGACGTAACTTGAATCGATCTTCTGCACGACATATCATAGTGAAACTGGCAAAATACAAGGATAAAGAGAAAATTCTGAAAGCAGCAAGGGGTAAACGTGCCCTCACATATAAAGGGAGACCTATAAGACTCGTGACTGATCTCTCTTTTGAAACTTGGCAGGCCAGAAAGAATTGGCACGAGATTTTCAGTGTGCTAGACAGAAAAAATATGCAGCCGAGAATCCTTTATCCAGCAAGTCTTTCATTTAGAATAGAAGGAGAGATAAAGGTCTTCCCAAACAAACAAAAACTGAAGGAATTTGTCACCACTAAACCAGCCCTACAAGAGATCCTAAGGGGGACCCTGTGAGACAAAGTACCAGAGACATCACTACAAGCATAAAACATACAGACATCACAATGACTCTAAACCCGTATCTTTCTATAGTAACACTGAATGTAAATGGATTAAATGCGCCAACCAAAAGACATAGGGTATCAGAATGGATAAAAAAACAAGACCCATCTATTTGCTGTCTACAAGAGACTCATTTTAGACATGAGGACACCTTTAGATTCAGAGTGAGGGGATGGAGAACTATTTATCATGCTACTGGAAGCCAAAAGAAAGCTGGAGTAGCCATACTTATATCAGACAAACTAGACTTTAAATTAAAGGCTGTAACAAGAGATGAAGAAGGACATTATAGAATAGTTACAGGGTCTATCCATCAGGAAGAGCTAACAATTATAAATGTCTATGCGCCGAATACCGGAGCCCCCAAATATATAAAACAATTACTCATAAACATAAGCAACCTTATTGATAAGAATGTGGTAATTGCTGGGGACTTTAACACCCCACTTACAGAAATGGATAGATCATCTAGACACACGGTCAATAAAGAAACAAGGGCCCTGAATGAGACATTGGATCAGATGGACTTGACAGATCTATTTAGAACTCTGCATCCCAAAGCAACAGAATATACTTTCTTCTCGAGTGCACATGGAACATTCTCCAAGATAGATCATATACTGGGTCACAAAACAGCCCTTCATAAGTTTA
The DNA here is from genome assembly GCF_007474595.2 of Lynx canadensis. Classification (NCBI taxonomy): domain Eukaryota; kingdom Metazoa; phylum Chordata; class Mammalia; order Carnivora; family Felidae; genus Lynx; species Lynx canadensis. The sequence goes on from NC_044303.2 coordinate 141,841,549, forward strand.
CAAGAATTGAAATTATACCATGCATACTTTCAGACCACAATGCTATGAAGCTTGAAATCAACCACAGGAAAAAGTCTGGAAAGCCTCCAAAAGCATGGAGGTTAAAGAACACCCAACTAACGAATGAGTGGGTCAACCAGGCAATTAGAGAAGAAATCAAAAAATATATGGAAACAAACGAAAATGAAAATACAACAATCCAAACGCTTTGGGACGCAGCGAAGGCAGTCCTGAGAGGAAAATACATTGCAATCCAGGCCTATCTCCAGAAACAAGAAAAATCCCAAATACAAAATCTAACAGCACATCTAAAGGAAATAGAAGCAGAACAGCAAAGGCAGCCTAAACCCAGCAGAAGAAGAGAAATAATAAAGATCAGAGCAGAAATAAACAATATAGAATCTCAAAAAACTGTAGAGCAGATCAACGAAACCAAGAGTTGGTTTTTTGAAAAAATAAACAAAATTGACAAACCGCTAGCCAGGCTTCTCAAAAAGAAAAGGGAGATGACCCAAATAGATAAAATCATGAATGAAAATGGAATTATTACAACCAATCCCTCAGAGATACAAACAATTATCAGGGAATACTATGAAAAATTATATGCCAACAAATTGGACAACCTGGAAGAAATGGACAAATTCCTGAACACCCACACTCTTCCAAAACTCAATCAGGAGGAAATAGAAAGCTTGAACAGACCCATAACCAGCGAAGAAATTGAATCGGTTATCAAAAATCTCCCAAGAAATAAGAGTCCAGGACCAGATGGCTTCCCAGGGGAGTTCTACCAGACGTTTAAAGCAGAGATAATACCTATCCTTCTCAAGCTATTCCAAGAAATAGAAAGGGAAGGAAAACTTCCAGACTCATTCTATGAAGCCAGTATTACTTTGATTCCTAAACCAGACAGAGACCCAGTCAAAAAAGAGAACTACAGGCCAATATCCCTGATGAATATGGATGCAAAAATTCTCAATAAGATACTAGCAAATCGAATTCAACAGCATATAAAAAGAATTATTCACCATGATCAAGTGGGATTCATTCCTGGGATGCAGGGCTGGTTCAACATTCGCAAATCAATCAACGTGATACATCACATTAACAAAAAAAAAGAGAAGAACCATATGATCCTGTCAATCGATGCAGAAAAGGCCTTTGACAAAATCCAGCACCCTTTCTTAATAAAAACCCTTGAGAAAGTCGGGATAGAAGGAACATACCTAAAGATCATAAAAGCCATTTATGAAAAGCCCACAGCTAACATCATCCTCAACGGGGAAAAACTGAGAGCTTTTTCCCTGAGATCAGGAACACGACAGGGATGCCCACTCTCACCGCTGTTGTTTAACATAGTGCTGGAAGTTCTAGCATCAGCAATCAGACAACAAAAGGAAATCAAAGGCATCAAAATTGGCAAAGATGAAGTCAAGCTTTCGCTTTTTGCAGATGACATGATATTATACATGGAAAATCCGATAGACTCCACCAAAAGTCTGCTAGAACTGATACATGAATTCAGCAAAGTTGCAGGATACAAAATCAATGTGCAGAAATCAGTTGCATTCTTATACACTAACAATGAAGCCACAGAAAGACAAATAAAGAAAATGATCCCATTCACAATTGCACCAAGAAGCATAAAATACCTAGGAATAAATCTAACCAAAGATGTAAAGGATCTGTATGCTGAAAACTATAGAAAGCTTATGAAGGTAATTGAAGAAGATTTAAAGAAATGGAAAGACATTCCCTGCTCATGGATTGGAAAAATAAATATTGTCAAAATGTCAATACTACCCAAAGCTATCTACACATTCAATGCAATCCCAATCAAAATTGCACCAGCATTCTTCTCGAAATTAGAACAAGCAATCCTAAAATTCATATGGAACCACAAAAGGCCCCGAATAGCCAAAGGAATTTTGAAGAAGAAGACCAAAGCAGGAGGCATCACAATCCCAGACTTTAGCCTCTACTACAAAGCTGTCATCATCAAGACAGCATGGTATTGGCACAAAAACAGACACACAGACCAATGGAATAGAAGAGAAACCCCAGAACTAGACCCACAAACGTATGGCCAACTCATCTTTGACAAAGCAGGAAAGAACATCCAATGGAAAAAAGACAGCCTCTTTAACAAATGGTGCTGGGAGAACTGGACAGCAACATGCAGAAGGTTGAAACTAGACCACTTTCTCACACCATTTACAAAAATAAACTCAAAATGGATAAAGGACCTAAATGTGAGACAGGAAACCATCAGAACCTTAGAGGAGAAAGCAGGAAAAGACCTCTCTGACCTCAGCCATAGCAATCTCTTACTCGACACATCCCCAAAGGCAAGGGAATTAAAAGCAAAAGTGAATTACTGGGACCTTATGAAGATAAAAAGCTTCTGCACAGCAAAGGAAACAACCAACAAAACTAAAAGGCAACCAACGGAATGGGAAAAGATATTTGCAAATGACCTATCGGACAAAGGGCTAGTATCTAAAATCTATAAAGAGCTCACCAAACTCCACACCCGAAAAACAAATAACCCAGTGAAGAAATGGGCAGAAAACATGAATAGACACTTCTCTAAAGAAGACATCCAGATGGCCAACAGGCACATGAAAAGATGTTCAGCGTCGCTCCTTATCAGGGAAATACAAATCAAAACCACACTCAGGTATCACCTCACGCCAGTCAGAGTGGCCAAAATGAACAAATCAGGAGACTATAGATGCTGGAGAGGATGTGGAGAAACGGGAACCCTCTTGCACTGTTGGTGGGAATGCAAATTGGTGCAGCCGCTCTGGAAAGCAGTGTGGAGGTTCCTCAGAAAATTAAAAATAGACCTACCCTATGACCCAGCAATAGCACTGCTAGGAATTTATCCAAGGGATACAGGAGTACTGATGCATAGGGGCACTTGTACCCCAATGTTCATAGCAGCACTCTCAACAATAGCCAAATTATGGAAAGAGCCTAAATGTCCATCAACTGATGAATGGATAAAGAAATTGTGGTATATATACACAATGGAATACTATGTGGCAATGAGAAAAAATGAAATATGGCCTTTTGTAGCAACGTGGATGGAACTGGAGAGTGTAATGCTAAGTGAAATAAGCCATACAGAGAAAGACAGATACCATATGGTTTCACTCTTATGTGGTCCTGAGAAACTTAACAGGAACCCATGGGGGAGGGGAAGGAAAAAAAAAAAAAGAGGTTAGAGTGGGAGAGAGCCAAAGCATAAGAGACTGTTAAAAACTGAGAACAAACTGAGGGTTGATGGGGGGTGGGAGGGAGGGGAGGGTGGGTGATGGGTATTGAGGAGGGCACCTTTTGGGATGAGCACTGGGTGTTGTATGGAAACCAATTTGTCAATAAATTTCATATATATATATAAAAAAAACAAAAAAAAAAACAAAAAAAAAAACACCAAACCAAAACCAAAGCCAAAAATAAAAACAACAAACACCTACCCAAGTATTATTAATTGCAATTTGTCATGGTTTGTATCCTGAATTCATATTATCTGGGAAATCTTAAAACACCTCAAGCCAAAAATTAAGTGGTCTCAGACATACAATAGTAGGAAATATAAATCCTTTCTGAAGTAACTCACCTCCAAGGCAAGCTTCAAAGAATTACCACTATTGTAAGAAATAATCAACTCATACTCATCAAAATTCACAAAACACATAAGCACACAAGCTACTATGAGTAAGAACCAATAGAAACAACAAAGAACAAGATCAAATGCATGAACACTTTAGGTATTAGAATATCAGACACAGAATATAAGTATTTTAATATATTTAGTGAGAGAGAATTAAGATAAGGGTAAAAAAACAGAAGAAAATAAATCATAACTAAATATTTGAAAAAGAACCAAATATATAATAATTGAAATTTAAAATTCAATGAACAAATTCTATAGCAGATTAAAAAGAGGTAAAAAGAAAATTAGTGAACTAGAAGATGGATTACAGTAATTTATCCAATTGCAGCAGAATATTTCTACAAACCTAAAAAAGAGATGGAGAAAATATAAAAGAAAGGTAAAAGACATGGAGCATGGAGTAAGAAGGTCTAACATACATGTGATCATAAAGACAAAAGGATAAGTTTGTTTAAAAAGTATATACTTCAGATAAAATGAAAGTTGTCTCAAATGGAAGGTCTTACATGCAAAGAAAATGGTAGATGTGTGATTAGATTTAAACAAACGCTACTTCTTTAAAAATAGCAATGTTTTACTGAGCTAAATAAAAAAGATAAATTTATAATCCATAACAACATAACATAACAGCATGTAAGTCAGAGCATATAACCAGGAATGATGTGATTTTAAAAGATGGGTAAATATAATAATTAATGTTAGATTTTCATAAGGTAGAATTCAAAAGCTAATTCTAGAGTAAATATCAAAATAAAAATAATAGAGCATAAAATGTCTTAACTAATAAGGGAGATATTAATTGAAAAACAATATGCTACTGATTCAGAGGAGAATGAGAAACAATAGGTAGGACAAATAGAAATCACTAAATAAAACTGTCAAAATCAATCTAATTATATAAGTGTATTTAATATAAATACAAAAGGACACACACGAATCAATTACACTAATGAACATATCAAAACTGAAATTATAAACAAGACGGGGCACCTGGGTGGCTCAGTCGGTTAAGCATCCAACTTCAGCTCAGGTCATGATCTCGTGGTTGGTGAATTTGAGCCCCACATCAAGCTCGCTGCTGTCAGCACAAAGCCTGCTTTGGATCCTCTGTCCCCTTCTCTCTGCCCTTCCCCCACTTGCACTCTCTCAAAAACAAATATTTTTAAAAAACAATACATTTTAATTAAAAACTTGCTTAAACACTTATATACTTGCTTATACACTTAAATACTTGCTTATACACAATCTATATGCTAGAAACTACCAAATGTTGTTTTTTAAAAGTCAAAGAAAACTAAAATAAATGGAGAGATATATCATGTTCATGAACTGGAAGACTCATTATAATTAAAATGTCAATTCTCCCCAAATTGGTGTATAGTTTATGCATATTGGTGTATGCAATTCCTATCAAACTATTAGCAAGGTTTTTCTCATAGACAAGATTATTCTAAAATCTATATGGAAAGGTAGAGGCCCTAGAGTAGTTAAAATAATCTGGACAGAAGAAATGGGAGAAATTATTCTGCCTATATTTACTATATAGCTACAGTAATCAAGACAGTGTGGTATGGGCAAAGAAACAAACACATAAATCAAGAGAACAAAATGGAAAATCCAGAAACAGGTTGATGCATATACGCTATACTGACTTTTAACAATGGTGCAAAACCAGTTCCAGGAAGGAAGCATAGCCTTTTTTTTTTTTTTCAATACTGCTTTTAAAAAAAATTAGAGTTTATTTATTTATCTTGAGAGAGAGAGAAAGCACGAGCAGGGTAGGGGCAGAGAGAGGGAGAGAGAATTCCAAGTAGGCTCCATGCTGTCAGCCCAGAGCCTAACTCAGGGCTCAAATTCACGAACTGCGATATCACGATGTGAGCCAAGATCAAAAGTTAACTGATCAGGGGCGCCTGGGTGGCGCAGTCGGTTAAGCGTCCGACTTCAGCCAGGTCACGATCTCGCGGTCCGTGAGTTCGAGCCCCGCGTCGGGCTCTGGGCTGATGGCTCAGAGCCTGGAGCCTGTTTCCGATTCTGTGTCTCCCTCTCTCTCTGCCCCTCCCCCGTTCATGCTCTGTCTCTCTCTGTTCCAAAAAAAATAAATAAACGTTGAAAAAAAAAATTAAAAAAAAAAATAAATAAAAAAAAAAAAAGTTAACTGATCATCCAGTTGATGATGTCCGCTCAGATCTTTCCAGTAATGTATGAATGACCCATTTTCTCTGCATCCTTGCCAGCATTTGGTATTAATATTTTTTAGTCATTTTTATGTATGTAGTAATAGCTCATTTTGGTTATTAAATTAACTGACTGAGTCATCCAGGTGCCCTTAATAGGAAGCATAGCCTTTTCAAGAAATTATATTGGACAACTGTACATGCATAAGCAAAGAGAGAGATAACTTGGACCTAAACTGTACATCTTATATAAAAATTAGCTCAAAATGGATCACAGATTTAAATACAAAATGTGAACCTATAAAACTTTTAGAAAATCAACTAAGAGAAAATTATCAGGACCTGGGGCTAAGCCTATAGATCTCAGACTTGACATCAGTGATCCATAGAAGGAAAAAGTGATAAAATGGGTCACAATGAAATTAAAAACTTTTGTTCTGTGTAACCCAGGTGAAGAGAATGAAAAGACAAACTACAGACCAGGAGAAAATATTTACAAATCATGTACCTAACAAAGGACTAGTATTCAGAATATATAAAGCACTCTCAAAACTCAATAGTGAAAAACAAACAATTCAGTTAGAAACTGGACAAAAAAAATTAAAGCTTTATTTAAGAAGACATAGGATGTAAAATAAACACACAAAAACATGTTCAACATCATTAACTATTAGGGAAATTTAAATTAAAGCCAAAATGAGCTATTACTACATACATCAAAATGACTAAAATAAAAAATATTAACACCAAACACTGGCAAGGATGCAGAGAAAATGGCTCACTCATACATTACTGAAAGGAATGTGAAATGGTACAATCACCCTAGAAAAAACCTTGACAATTTTCTTAAAAACTAAACATCCAGCTATCATACAATTCACTAACTGCACTCCTAAGCATTCAATCCAGAGAACTAAAAGTCATTTTCACACAAAAACCTAAACATGGATGTTTATACCAGCTCTATTTGTAATTGCTAAAAAACTAGAATCAACAGGGGCTCCTGGGTGGCTCAGATGATTAAGCATCCGACTCAGCTTAGGTCATGATCTCAAAGTTTGTGAGTTCAAGCCTGTGTCAGGCTCTGTTCTAACGGTGTGGAGCCTGGAGCTGCTTTGAGTTGTGTCTCCCTCTCTCTCTGCCTCTCTCACACACACACACACACACACACACAAACACACACACACACACACACACGCACACACTCACGCACTCTCTTTCTCTCTTTCAAAAACAAATAAACATTTAAAAAATTCAAAAAAAACCCCACTAGAATCAACAGGTGAACGATTAAAGAAACTGTGGTATATACATACCATGAAATACTACTAAGCAATCGAAATGAACAGACTATTGACACATACAACTTGAAGGAGTCTCTGAATGAAAAGTCAATCCCAAAAATCAGATAGTATTTGTCTTTCTCTTATTTCACTTAGCATAACACTCTCTGGTTCCAACTATGTTATCACCAACGCCAAGATTTCATTCTTTCTACTGGATGAGTAATAGTCCATCATGAATGTATGTATTTACATACATACATATATGTACATATATATACATACACTACACCTTCTTTATCCTTTTATCTATCAGTTGACACATTGTAAATAATGGTGCAATGAATAATGGTGCTTGTATCTCTTCAAATTGATGTTTTCAAGTGTCCAGTATCTTGAACAGTGGTAGTGGCTACCTGAGGTTACACAGGTGATAACAGTGTACAGTACTTAACACACACTTAAAATTATAACTGGGTAAATCTGAATAAAAATCACTGACTTACACTAATTTCTTGGTTGTAATATTATACTATAGTTTTGGAAAAGGTCACCATTGAAGAAACCAGGCAACATGTTAAAGAGACCTCTCTATACTATTTCTTACAACATGCACATGAATCCACAATTTTCTAAAATCAAAAAAAGACATAAATTACAGTAACATCAAAAAATGTAAGGCATAGAGAAATCATTCTAACAATGTATAAAATCCTTATGGAAAAATTATAAAATTTTCTTGAGACTAAAGAACTACTGAATAAATACAAATATAACTTATACTCTTGAAATGAAAGACTTAAGTTCATAAAGATGTAAAGATTCAATGCTATTCCCATCAAAACCTTAGCAAGATTTCTCTGTGCAAATGGGCTGATTCTAAAATTACTATAAAAAGGGCCAAGAATAGCATAGAAGACACTTTTAAGGAAGAAAAAAATAATGAGATTTGCCTTACCAGATATCAGATAGCATTATTATAAGGCTAGAACAATTTAGACAGGGGTAATGGCACTCCAAGAGACAAAATAACCAGCAGAATAAAATAGCCCAGACAGACTTGGTTTTTGACCAAAATGGCATCGTAGACAGGAGGGAAAAGTTATGACTTCTGTTTCTCAAAAGTTACTACAAAAAGAGTAACTAGATAAACACACACTGGAACAAGTTATTTGTAATACCCTCTAGGTGGTCAAAAAAAGTTGAACCCAAAATACATAACGAGCTACTATTAATCAGTAAGAAAAAGACATACAACCCAATAGAAAACAGAATACTTGAACAAGCATTTCACAAACTATAAGTAGTCAAAAGCATAAAAAGATGAAAGATGCTCACAATAATATAAAATTTTGTCTCTACCAGGTTTGTAAAAATTTTAAATTCTGACAATATTAAGTATTAATGTGAGGCACTACCACACATGCACTGCTGTGAATAGTATAAATTAGCATAATCACTTTGGAAAACAATTTGACACTACTTAATAGAGGTGGAAGTATATAATTCCATTCTAGGCATGTACCTAAGGAAACTCTTGCACATATGCACCAAAATACATGTATAAGAATACTCATGTAGCACCTGGGTGGCTCAGTTGGTTAAGTGTCCAACTTCGGCTTAGGTCATGATCTCTCAGTTCATGAGTTCGAGCCCCACGTTGGGCTCTGTGCTGACAGCTCAGAGCCTGGAGCCTGTTTCCGATTCTATGTCTCCCTCTTTCTCTGCCCCTCCCCCCATCTCTCTCTCTCTCTCTCTCTCTCTCTCTCTCTCTCCCTCCCTCCCTCCCTCCCTCCCTCTCCCTCTCTCTTTCTTTCTCAATCTCCCTCCCTTAAAAATAAATAAACATTTAAAAAAATTTTTAAAAAAGAATACACATAATATCGTGGAACTATTTGTAACAGAGAAAAGTAACTGAAATGCTACCAAAAATAGAATGAGTAAATTTTACTATATTCCTATAATGGAATACTATATAACAGTGAAAATTAATGACTTATGGTAGAAGCCATAAAGTCACAAAAGAATATATACACTATAATTCTCTTTACATAAAGACAAAAATCATGTGGAATTAATCAATAAATTGTTTATCAAAAAAATGTCAAAATGGTGAGTGAAAGAAAGCAAGAGAAAACTCCAAGTCAGTATAATGGTTACCTTAAGTAGATAGGGAAGGGATGGGCACACAGGGTACTTCAAATGTTTGTTGTTGTTGTTGTTTTTAAGTTTATTTTGAGAGAAATTTAGCACAAGTGGGGGAGGAAAGAGAGAGAGGGGGAGAGAGAGAGAAGCCCAAGCAGACTCTACACTGTCCTCTCAGAGCCTGGTGTGGAACTCAAACCCATGAACCCATGAGATCATGATCTGAGCCAAAATCAAGAGTCAGACACTTAACCAACTGAACCACCCAGGCACCCCTATTGTTGCTGTTGTTGTTTTTTAAGCAAGAATAGGCACATAGATAATCATAAAAATTTTATTCACCAGATGTTAACTAACATATTTTTAATATTTAACTTAAAATAACTTTTTACAAAGAAAAAAATCATAGATCTTGAATTCTTTTTTTTTGTTGTTGTTGTTTAGGAGAGGAAAACTTAACCATGGTTACATTTTTAGTGGATTGTGAGCTATTTCTTCTCAGTTAAGTATAAACCCAGGAATAGAAAAGAAGAAAACTGAAAACAAAATTCTTAAATAAGTGCTAGGCAACAGCAGACAGCCCACCTTTCTCAGGGAGTCTGGCTACACAAAGGGCCTGTGGAAGCAGAACAGATTGGTGCATTCACCAGAAGAGCCTGCTGACCTGCGCTGTGTTCCCCAGAGGATTTGGCCCTACTTATTTTTACATCATTAGCCCTCTTAGGATGGGCTGAGGTTGCTTCCAATTTGAAAATGACCTTGGATCACAAGCTGAGGTTTTTAATTTGTTTACACTGATTATTAAGCATCCTGAAGTATAATTAATAAATCTTCTGCATAGGGTAATAAGTTTATTTCTAACAACGATGGTCCTTGGCATAATTCTACTATTGATACTTTTACAGTGAGTTTATTCAACAAACTAGTTTTCTAACACATTCTAATCTCAGGATTGCTTGACAGCAATAAATTGGTAAACTAATAAGATGCAAACTGTTTAGTAAACTCGGATATGTCATAACTTTCCTCCTTTCAAAATAATGCAGTCACTGAAAAAATATTTTTCTCTGTTTTCCAATTCATCTATTATCCTAAGAAGAAAAATGTATTTTTTAAAGTTTAACTAGAAATTGGGGTTAAGATACCATAGGGGGGTCAAATATGTATTTTGCTTTTTGTAAAGGGGTCTGTGAGAGCTACTGTTACTCTCTTAGAAAAGCCCAAGAATAAACAGAGAACATGTAATGAATTGCTGTGTGTGTGTTATAATTAAAGACAGTGGTGTGTTGGTTAACAACTAGTGGCATGGAGGAGAGAAAGCCTTGATCTGTAGCACTTGCCAATTTCTGTGGTGTAAATACTCCCACCACGGCTTATTTCAAGCTACCAATTTGATGTTACTAAATGTGGAGTTGGAAAGAAATGCACAGTAGTACATCATTATCTAGTATTTTTACCATACAGATACAAGGAATAGATGTAAATAACCTTAAGAGCATAAATAACAAGAAAATGTAGCACAATAATTAGGAATTGATGTGTGAGCAGCTATTACCTTTGTTTTTGGTATAATTTTAACATATGCTTATGTAATTTTATTTTTAAGGGCTGTGTTTAACAACACAGTTGAAACTTTGTTCCAGCCTATAACTGCTAAGACTCCACTCTAGGTAATGTCCCCAAACCAGCACAACAATTAGTAAATGGCAGAATTCAGTATACAAACATGATTATATATATATTCCCATAAATTTATGACCTGTATATAGCAAAAAAATTCCAGAATTCTACTTTAAGGTAATTACTTGGTAAATTATATTTCCGATTCAGTGAGAGTCATGTTAATGGACTGTTCTGCAGATAACAGTCATAATTTTCAGAATTTACTTACTCCTTACTCCAGCTCCATCAGACATAGCAATGTAACATGTAATTTCTAGATTCCCAACAAAGTCATTCAGCAGGCCTGAAAGAACTCCAATATCTTTCCCACTCTGTCTAGTCAGTGAACAAGACACAAGGTAGGAAAGGAAAAAGGGAGAAAGAGATTCCCAAAGGATCCCTTCCACAATTAATTATGCAAATCCAAGTAAATTAGACACTAAAAATTTAAGATTGATTGAAAGGCTTGCTCAAATTGCTTTAACTGTGATTCATATACCAATCACGCAAATTCATATGTTAGGTTGTGTAAAAAAAAAAAAAAGAAAGAAAGAAAGAAAGAAAGATGTAGAATAAGCTTACCTTAATTTAAATGTCAAAGACATGGCTGCTGAAGTATGAGTCTCTTACAGTGTTAGCACTGGCCCATCAGATGTTAACAAAATCTGATATGCAACAGTTTTACATATCCCCTTGTGGGAGAAAGATCAACTTGTGATCTGCTTTATAAATCAGCTACAGTGTTAGAGTTAGGCTACTGTAGCTAAATGGCTTTTAGATATGCTTCCTGTTTTAAGCTACCATATTTACAAATGAAAGCTTTTTCAAACCACGGCTTTTAATATAATTTGCATATTTAGTAATACATTGATTAAAATTAAACACGGATTATTGCAATTTATTTCAGAAACAGATGGGATGCATTAAGTGAAAAGCCTGAGCTTTTAAACAGAACAGACTCACTGGCTGACTACTGATGAATGATGAATACAAAAACTTTGTAAATTGGTAAAAAGGAAAAAAAAAAAAAAACCCTTTGCACCCATTTCCTTTAAAGGCTTTCCTGAGTAGTGACTCCATGAAATTAGTAATCAAGTTAATTTAAAATGAATAATGTATATCAAAGGTATGTATCAGCTTAATGACAGATTTCTCAGAAGACAAAAAATGCTTCCACAAACTTTGAATTTTTCTGGTCTACAGAGCATGTGTCCTCAGATTTTCCTAATTAAATATGGACTTGATAGGGTTCACCAGCAGATGGCATTCTTCCATTACATACACTCCTGCTGGACTGCTTTGAGTTCACAGTTTCATGAAACTTCCCCAGCTAATGTAAATTAACCATCGACTCACTCAATAGTAGAGGTAGTTGGGTTACTGAAATGGCATATTCTCAAAATAGTCTTGTTCACTGTGAACCTGATTAGATTGTAAAGAAAATTTCATTTTTTCTCTGCTCTCCATATCCACTGCTTTGCTGTTTATCATTCACAAAAGATAATGCTGGTAAGAATAATATATCTCTTATGCTAGCCTCTTGTCAGTTATCTCATCAAAGGCAAAAGAACTAACCTTTGCCTCATCCCCATAGCAGTGTGATATAATTCAACCCGGTCATATTAACATGCTAGTTCCATTTTGAAAATAACTTTTGCATATAAGCTTTTCATTTTGTAAAGCTTAGGCATTTTCCAAATTAATACAGTAAATCTGGATTATTGTGCTTGGCTATCCAATTCTTCTTATTAACCTAGCCAATTAATTCTCAGAATGCCATAAGAGAAAACCTATCAAATAGATTGATAATTTTTATATATTTTTTTCTTCCAGATTTCTGTGCATGTGTTATAGGTGAAAAGGAAATTTGATCCATAACATTTAAATAATGTAGTATTGGGGCGCCTGGGTGGCGCAGTTGGTTAAGCGTCCGACTTCAGCCAGGTCACGATCTCGCGGTCCGTGAGTTCGAGCCCCGCGTCAGGCTCTGGGCTGATGGCTCGGAGCCTGGAGCCTGTTTCCGATTCTGTGTCTCCCTCTCTCTCTCTGCCCCTCCCCCGTTCATGCTCTGTCTCTCTCTGTCCCAAAAATAAATAAAAAACATTAAAAAAAATAAATAAATAAATAATGTAGTATTATTCAAAAACCTTCATTAGACAGTACAGAAGTACTATCATTATGTAGACTTAAATTCACGAAATTCAGTTGAACTGCACTGCTGAAGGTAGGGCTGTACTAAAGTCAGATTAGTTCTAATATTTCCTATTTAACATAAACGCTAATTATAAACTCTCAGAATAGGCAAAACTGGAAAGCTTAAAGCATAAACTGTACATTTCATAATGGATCAATGGCACATATTTCAAGAAAGCAAATGAAAACAATTTTTATATACAGTTTCTGATGATTTTGTTTCTTAAAAGCACATATGAATACCAAAAACGAAAAAATTTTTCATCAAAATCTTGATAACAGTAACACCATGCTGTGAAGGGTTTATTTTTTTGTTTTGTCTTTAAATGTAAAATATTACCAAAAATTACCTCCAGCTTTTTCAAAGTTTGATTACATACTCAAAAGTACTTAAAAGGTCAGTTCCCAGTTTCACTGCTATGGATTACTCTAACATGAAGTGTTTGTCACCTATTGTGAGTTGTGAAAATCCCCCCTGTATCCAATGTGTTTTGTTTGGATTGAGATGGCATGCAGTTGATGGCTGTGACCTTCATGGTGGCTTAGATCCCTGGCTGGCACTGATTTTTGATTTAGTGCCGATCTGCTGCGCTTGTCACAGGCTGCAAGGTGCTTTCCATGCACTAATGGAACAGCTCAAGGGCAGAGGGGCCCTGTAAATGTCTATCTCTTACCAACCATGGGCTAAATAGAGAGGTGAGTTTTCTACATGTGAATGACAGACTGTAAGATTACGTGCAGGAGGTAATGCAAAGTTTTAAAACCTGTTCAGACTTCATGAAAATAACAAGCATATGCAAAGTGCAAACTCTAAGGTTATTCTGTCTACTAATGAATATGTATTTGCACTGTTAAAATGGAATGTTTAACACAAATACTGATAATATATCTTCATTTGGTGCCAGGGAACTACCAATCAGTTGATGTGTCCTTTGGTTCAACTATAGTTGTTAATAAATTCTGCTACTTAATGATGTCTTCAACAGAAAATTGCATATGTCCAAATTTTTTTCTTTCTAAGACAACAAAAAATGGTATGATAATTATTTTAGAAAGAGAGAAATTTAGAGAGAAAAAATAACATCTTGTCCTATGTATCATTTTGCCTCAGTATTTTGACTACTAAAGGGTGTTCTACATATGCAGTAGAAAAAAAATGATAAATTTTGCCTTTTAAACATACACGTTACTTGCTTTGACTTAGGTGAGAGTAATTCATGCCAAGAGGCTAGTAAACAGAGTAGGAGTACATCTGTAAGTGATCAAATCCTATACATTCTTCAAGACTTACTTCAAACGCTAACTCCTCCAGGAGAAATTCCTGATTCTCCCAAGAAGAAATCTCTCCTTCCTTGAACTTCTTACTGATAAATGCATTTCTTACTGTTATTATTGTTCTCTCAGTTCCTGCAGCGGACTATAAGCTCTTCAAGGGTAAGTACCACATCCATTTTATCTTTAAAATCATCACCTTACCTAGCCCTGTGCCTGACACATTATAAGCGCTTAATTCATGTGCATTGCTGAATGAATTCATAACCCATAGCTGAATGAATTAATGAATGATAAATACATAACTGCAACATGGTAACATCCAGTTTAATGAAATTTCAAGGCTATCAGATTTTATTATTAACATAAATGCCTAATGACTTCCTAAATCTTTATTTCTTTAAGCACCACATACAGGTCAATGGCCCCTCTAACATTCAGAAATCTGACTTTGGAGTTTCTGATTTCTCTCTGACTTTGCCTCCCATCAGCAAAACAACATGCTAGACCTTATTCTCATCTAAGATGACTCTCTAGACAAGCTCACCAAACCAACAGTCCCCTACACATACTGTTCAGATTCCTTCTATGTATAATATCCTTAGATCCTTCACCTGACCGCACAGTAATTCACAGGATATAAACTTTATCCATTTATTTATCCATTCCTGACAAGCCTTTGAACAAACTGAGGGTTGCTGGAGCATTAAAGCAGGCCAAGACATATTTTGAGGGTATCCTTTTCAATATTTATGGGTCTTTTCTGCCATTTTTTAAAAAGAAAGGGATTTGTTAATTTAGTGAGTTATGTTTTTGGGTGTGTGGTTAGATGCCAGTGGGCAGGGAGAATCTAGGGGCTAAAAAAACATGCTTTTTGAAAGTAGACATCAGAATTTGTTTGTGTCAAGGTAGTGACTTGTTTTCTATCCTGTTTATATGTTGTATACTTCTTATGACATACTTCTGACACACAAACCTGTTATACCTCAGCGTGCATGAACTGACTGCAATCAAAGTCTGTGCACGATGTGTTTAGGCCTAGGGGTCTGGTTTTCCTGACAGTCAGCATGATCTGAGGGGCACCACAAGTCACCAGAATTAAATGGCACTCCATGTGATAGAACGAGACATTTCTATCAGCTCATATCAATGGGAAAAAATAGGTTCCAACATTTAGAAGAGTCCAATATGGTAGTAGTGAACCAAATTTCATATCTTGGGCCAGACCCTTGAAAATGTGAGCCCTATTAAAAGGCTAAAAACAAATGAGGTAGAGAGACAGAGTCCATTGCTCTATTTACACCGATAATGGCTTCCACATACTTATTGGTGGCTCTACTAGAACAGGTAATAAGCAGCTCTAGATTTTTCATGGTTTGGAGTTTTGGAATAGCATGAATAATTGAAATCCACAGATAATACAAAAATTTAATTTTAGTCAAGGTATTCAGCCATCTCCTCTTCAATGAAGCTTTTATATTAGCTAACAAACAGCATCACTGACTGGCTTGCACTTCAGCTTTTAGTTTTTTCTGTACATCTTCTAGGGTTCTTGGGTAGGTGTTAAAGAGAGACAATAGAAAAAAGAGATCTCCACTTCCAGCTTGTCCACCAGGACAAACTATTTGTTGCGCATTTACAAGGTAGTTGGCTGATGCTGGAGTTGAAAGAGGACCACCGTTTTTCATCCTCACAGAGCTACTCGACCCACAACACATGGTAACAGTACAGTTAGTGCAAACTGTCCATTTCAAGGAGTGATACAAATATTTCATGAATGGAACTACTTTTAATCACTTAAAAATGGTACCTTTACAGACTAATTATATACTGAAGTAAATGTGATACTTACCCTAAACGAGCTATCAAAAAAATAATAGTAAGAATTCAAGACTAGGAGCTACTGCTATTCTAAATCACTTAAGACTCTTATTTAAAATAACGATTCCCCAAATTTCCCTTAGGAGAGTCTGACTCAATAGGTTTGGGCCCAAGAAGCTGCATTTCAAGAAATAGCCCCTCCCTCTCCTTTTATTCACCCCTTATTCTACCCTATTCACCCCTACCCCTACCCCAATTATTCAGATATGAATGGACCACACTTTGAAAATCACTGCTTAGGGCATGAAAATAGAGTTGGATATCCCTGCATTTGGTTCCAGAACCAAAAGAGCTCTTATTTTGTTTTTTTGGGTCCCACAGATGAGTTGAGTCTAAATCAGCTATGCTGACAGAGAGACCATGTTAAAAATCCAATATACACTTCCTCTAAAGCAAAAGGTGATAAAAAAAAAAAAAAAGTGTTCACTTACTGGGTGTATGGAGGTTTAAGGAGTAGCCTTGAGGGCTGCTTAAGGGCAGGATCAGGCTTATAGATAATGAAATGTACAAGATAGTGATACTGTCCAGCCAGAATACGATTCTGCCATGCTCTGATTCAGGCAGAACAAGCAGCTGCTGAGGCCAAACCATGACAAGGGCTATTTTTGCCTGTGACATTGGAGAATTTATTCAAGAACAATTCCCCTTTGTGCCAGCATTTCCACCGTACAGCTGCAAAGGTTGCTTAGTCCTTGGTTCACCTGGTTGTTTAAACTTTCTCAAATGCCTAAAATAAAGCCAGTCATTCTTCCTGGAATTATAGACTCAGAGGAGAACCCTGCTACTGGGGAACAAAACCTTGTGTCCCTATTTTCCCTCGTCCATATATTTTGAAGAACAGCCACTTTGTGGTAACTATAAATTATTCAAATAGCAACTCCTCACACAAGTAGTATGATTTGGGGTAGAAGATAATTGTCTTTAAGGTTCCCATAGTTCACATGGGTCTTTGTAAGGATTAAATAATGTAATGTCCATGAAAGCATTCTGTGTATTCTCAAATGCTGTGAAAACACTAGAAACTATTAAACAGTGTGTAGCAGAAAGGATTCAAACTGTAAACATCCAACGAGGAAGACTAATAGAGAAGTCCATCAACAGACTGTCCTCTCCTAGAAAAATACCTCTTGTATGCTTGTCTTCCCTATGCCTAATCTGGGAATATAACAGTATGTATTATTATGTGTGCTAGATTTCTGTGGACTGTGGCAGAAAAACCCTGTTCAAGAAAATAAAATTGTTTTTTCTTCATTTCAGCAATAATAAACTGTAATGTCATGGAGTGTTTCCAGTGCAGGGCATCTCATCAGACCTCCCTGCATCACTGTGTCCTGCCTTTCTCTGATTCTTTCCCACTATTCAAGCACTTTAACATGTTGTGGATTATGCTCTCAGGTTCTTTCATCAATTTAACATTAACACTCCTGTGAAATATTAATGAAATAATGTTTAAAAAAAGAAAAATGTTCCTACAATACTGCAACATTTTAATGCCTCATTAAAATCATTAGCAATGCTAATACTAAAGAACTTACTTCATCTTTCAAGGAGCCAAAAAATAAATCATAATAAAATGTTTGTTAATGTTACATCTGGAGAAACAAATTACACAATGCCTTTCTATATAGGCTTTATATATTCTAAAGATGACACACTAAGGTCATATTATTAAGTACATGCAACTAGTTTTTTCTATGGAAACTCATATTGTATTATTTTATATTATTCATTAAACACTGTGAATATTGTTTGTGTTTTTCATTTATGAGAAAAATATATGGTGTGCCTATCAACCAGCCAGAGCTCTCATGGAACTCAGGTTGCAAACAATGACATGCTTCACTGACCTGAATGACTTACAAAAGCCATTTATATTCAGTACTCTCATTTATGCTATCTTTAAAAATGAATAAGAGACATATATTAATAGCAAGAAACTGGTAGGATGATTGCATCACTACCCATCTCCAGACTTATTGCAACACTTCATTCTCCATCAGTTGAACTGACATGAGAAAGTAAATGTCGTATATAATAGTCATATAAAATTTCACTACATGAGTAACTAAGGCGAGTATGACACTTTCCTTCTCTTTGTTGACCAACTTTTATTTGGAAAGCAAGAAGGTTTAATGACATCACAGAGTTCTAGCTAGTTTGTTTTTGAATTTTTTTTTTAACGTTTTTATTTATTTTTGAGACAGAGACAGAGCATGAATGGGGGAGGGGCAGAGAGAGAGGGAGACACAGAATCGGAAACAGGCTCCAGGCTCTGAGCCATCAGCCCAGAGCCCGACGCAGGGCTCGAACTCACGGACCGTGAGATCGTGACCTGAGCCGAAGTCGGACGCTTAACCGACTGAGCCACCCAGGCGCCCCTAGCTAGTTTGTTTTTGAAGGAAATCTCTTACCAATGATTGGGGTAAGCAGGAGAGGAGTATTCTCTTAAATAAATCTACATTTCCCGGGTGGGAGGGGTTGCAATACAGCCTCAGCAAATGTGCAGATCCAGAAGATCTTGGGAATTTCCTATCTCTGAATAATCCAGCATGTAGTCATGTATGTAGAGACAAAGATGTTAAATAAATAAATAAATAAATAAATAAATAAATAAATAAAATGACACAAAAACTCCACCCAGAAAAGTGTTCCCATGTCTCCCTAGATAAAAATAAGCAAACCTAAAAAATCTAATCTCTCAGGCACAGCTATTTGATACTTAATGCTATTGAAAATTAATACTTGCTAATACATGATTTTTACTTGGGCCTGATTTCTCTCAGGCTCTTTATCATGATCTGTCTTATTTGAATGTTTCTTTAGAGGTGAATATTAACCACAGATTTATATGCTTTCTCATGAAAATATATAATAAAATGTCTATTATTACTTACTATCAATGATGATCATTGTCACTATAATCATTATATGATTAAAAGATGATTGTTTTCATTCAATGGGGAAAAGTACAGGCATTGAAGACAGCTGCTTACAAATAAAACCAAAATGTATTGCTTGGAAAAAGCAACACTTATCAAGAAGGTGGGAGGGGAGAGGTTATACTTTACTATATTATGTCATATAATGTGTAATATAGATGTTGCCAATTTTACATTAGTAATTCTAATCCACAGTGCTAAAATTTTACATAAGTATAATTAAGCCATTTTTTAAAAAAATATGTAATTGTAAATTCTTAAAATCTAAGGATTTAAAGGTATGAATTCCAAATCAGAGAACTTAGTTTGGCACTTTTGATTCAAATTATCATTTAGCTGAGATAAATAGTTAAGGATCTTTTAAAATCACATTATTTAAGACATAAGCAAGCTCTAAAAATAATAAAATCATTTGTTAAAAACTGCAGCTACATCTTCCTTAGCCATCCGTCTCTTCAAAGAGTAAATTAATTGTTCCAATCTAGTAAGCAACAAAAGAAATCGTCGACAAAGGGTGAAATATGAACATCAATGGTAAGTTTTGAATTTACCCTATTTATCTTGAATGTAAGATCTCATGACCCACTAAAACTCAGTTCACAGTGTTTTATGAAAAATAATGGCTGAAATTGAATGTCTTAATTTACATTTAATGCAATTAAGAATGGTTTAAATTATGACTGATGAACAGCACACACAGATGTCAGTCAGTTTCATCAGAATAAATTGAAGTCAGTGTCAATGAATGCTCTGCTGATAAATCCCACTTTACATAAAATTAATAAAAATAAGGAAATATAGTCCTTAACTAATTGCAAAATGGTCTAGAATTCCCCTGAATTTGGTGGGGAAACTTATGTAACTGAGAAAACCACAGTATTGTTTGGAAAAGGTGTTGCTTTTAATAGTCAGTGCCTCTATCAGCAAAGAACCCAAGAGTTATAGGATATAAACGTCTAATGTGAATTATGAAAATATTTGTAGTAGGAGGCAAAAAGAAAAAAAAGAGGAGGAGGAAAAGCGGAAATTGTAATAACACTTGTAAAATAAATGCCTTTGGCAGCACTTATTTCAGGTGGCTGCACTGCCAAGTTTCCAGTCTAAAGCACAATACTGGATTCACATCTTGGTTTGTAAGTCTTCTCCAGTTTTTGCTGGAAATGATGCTCTCCCACTTCCATGTTTTAATGCCAAGCTAGAAAGACCGTGGAATGGACTGCTAACTGGATTCTTAGCTTGCAAAGAGCACTCTCTTCTTCCTTGGTAGACTCTGAAGCTTTGTGGATTGGAGCAGATGTTGCTGCTTTTGAAGTTAATAGAAACTTTATGGACCATTTTTCACTCTCTCTTCCAGGAGCAAATGTCAACCATAGTTTTTATCAAAACCTGAATTCTTGGCTCAAGTACTAATTGTTGTTAATGTGTTTAAATCCCAATTCTCAGTGAAAGGGGTAACAGTGTTTTACCAATGGAAAAACTGGGTTAATATTTGCATTCTTAGTGCCTGAATAAGCAAGAAAAATGCTAGGCTTCTCAGCCACACAATTTTGCAAGCAACCACAGAAGGCCTAAAAACCAAGTTTCTCTAAGTTCTCTGGGTTAGTGTGTTTGAGATGAAAATGGATATTGAAAATTCAAAGAATATGGAAAATTGTCAAGTAAGACAGGCTAAGAAGATGACAAGGTTCACCTCATAAAACTATAATAATAACAACAGCAGCCACCCTTCCTATTACTATTTGTACAGCACTTTAGAACTAATAATATACTTCAATTGTGAGACACAGTTTTTTTTAATGTCATTCTACCCATTTCACATCTGAGTGAAATACTCAGAAATTAAGAGATATACATAGGTATGAAACAGCAAAGCTCTTTGACTCCAAATCTTGTGTTCAATTTTTTTACATATATCTGCTCTAGCTACATGACTTCATAGCAACTTAAAAAACTCTCAAGAGTATTCAGTAGTCAAATAGCCAACAAACACATGAAAAAGTGCTCAGAATCACTAATCATTAGGGGAATGCAAATCAGAACCACAATATCACCTCACAACTATTAGAACAACAATTATCAAAAACAAATGTGAGCAAAATGTGGAGAAAAGAGAACTTTTGTCTACTGTTGGTGGGAATGTAAACTGATACAGTCATTATGGAAAAGAGTATAGGGGTCCTCAAAAAATTAAAAATAGAGCTTTCTTATGGTCCAACAATTTCACTTCTGGGTATATATCCCAAGTAAAGGAAGTCACTATCTTGAAGAGATAGCTTCAATGAACCTCATGTTCATTCACAATAGCTAAGACATGGAAACAACTTTAGTATCTGCCAATGGACAAATGGATAAAGAATATGTGGTTACATGTACACAATGGAATAATACTTGACATAAAAAAGAAGGAAATTCTGCCAAAACTTGAAGGCATTACACCAAATGAAATACTTCAGACAGAGAAAGACAAATACTATATAATCTCACTTACATGTAGAATATAAAAAAATTGAACTCAAAAACAGAGTAGATTGGTAGTTTTGAGGAACAGGGAGAACAGGGAAAATTGGTGATAGTTATCAAAGAGGGCAACTTTGAGTTATAAGATAGATAATATTATAACTCAGGATATAATGTGAGGATCTAATGTGCAGCATGGTAACCATAGTTAACAATACTGTACTGTATACTTCAAAGTTGCTACAAGAGTAAATCTTAAAATTTCTTACCACAAAAAAAATGGCAATTACGTGAAGTGATGGATGTGTTAACTAACCTCATTGTGGTAATCATTTCTCAATATGTATATGTATCAAATCAACACACTGTACCGCTTAAAGTTACACAACATTCTATCTCAATAACACTGGGAAAATTTATATAAAAAAGAATATTCAGTAGTTGTTGCTACTATGTAAGAGCTATAACCATTAAAAATGTTAGTTCAAGAATTCAGGCCAACATGGCAGAGAAGTAGGGGGAATCCATACTTCCCATGTCTCTCAAACAAAGAAGTGTAGAAGCCAAAGGACTTTGAACACCAGAGCCTGGGAGGAAAAGAGACCGAATCTACTAGAAAGAAAATGGGAAAGCTGGAAAAAAGACAGGTGGGTGACTGTGAACTGGGGGAGACAAAAAAAAGGCCGCGTGGGCATGGAGGGGAGGGACCCCCTTCTGCGGAGACACAAAGGGAAGAGAAAGGGCGGCTAGGGAAGTGCAGGACCATATCTGGACAGGAGAAAGACCTGGGACTGAGACAGAGGGATCCGATCTCTAACTGTGGGGCTTTCTTCGGACTGGGGCTGGCTCCCGGTTCACTCACCTGGGGAGGAGGAGAGCCAGCCCTGGGTGCGGTGGTGGTCAGGGGCTCAGTGGTTCCCTGGAGAAAGTGGTTCCCTCCCTGGAGGGCTGCGCAATAATACAGAACTTGCCTGCATCCACCACCCCCCAGGCGCAGTGGCTGGACTGAGGGCGCACTCTGCAGGAGGAAAAGGCAACTGTCTCCCCTGGAGTGCTGTGGGAAAAGACAAAGGCTGCCAGCATCTGCCACTCCAGAGGCTCGTGGTGAGGGTGGCCACTCTTAGTCCTCAGTAGAAGGTGGTCCTCCCTGAAGTGTGGCTACACAGACAAAGCCAGCCAGGACCACATATCGGTTGCACTGAGAGGCGCTTCCCCAGTGTCAGAGCACACGGAGTGGGACTTTGAATCCTAGCCAAGTACAGAGTCAGGGGAGTTGGCAGAGCAAGAAGGACCGCCCAGTCTGTGCCCACAGCACAGTGAGGACGACTCAAAGGGAGTCCACCAGGTCCGGTTCTGTGGAGAAGAGACTGGGGGATCACCATTCCCCCCAACCACCACCACCAAGGCGGGGCCTCAGGGATCAGTGCCAGAGCCCGTAGTGGAGGTGGGTTCAGAATATGCCAAACACGCCCCTTTGCCTGGGTAATTGCATATCCACCAGATCGGCACAGACCCTGTGGACAGCTACTACCTACAAGCGATACAGCATTGCCTAGATTAACTCTAGGTCAATTCTGGATATATAGATATATTCTCCCACCACTACCACCCCCCCCCCATTTCACCTCCTTATCTCTTCCCTCCCCTAGGTTGGTTACTCTGGTTATTGGTCTGTCTAAACAGACATATTTAATCCATTTTCTTGATACAAGTTCTACACCTCCTGCTTTACACTCCTTTCTCTCTCTCTCTGGAATAATCAAGCCATATAGTTTCTCTATCTGGGTAACTTTATCTTCATTTCATTTTCCTCGCCTCCTTCTTTAGTTTCCTCTCTCTCTGGATTAAGCCTTTTAGTCTCTCTGCCTAATCAATGTTTATTTTTTGTCCCCCCCCCACCCCACTCCTGTCATTTCACTCTTTGTATGTGCTCTTCCATCAGCACTGCCTCCACCCTCTTCTTTACTTGTAGTCGGTGTTTTTGAGTTTTTTGTTTTTTAGTCTTTAGTTTTTTATTTTTATTTGTTTGTTTGTGTTATTTGTTTGTGTGTTTGCGTGTTTTTGTCTCCTGTTTGTCTGTTTTCCTTTACAGGGCTACTCAAGGAACAAATCAAAGCACACCTGGTGGAGGGTCCAAAATGTCACTATGAGTAGGGTAATGAAATGACCAAAGTCATAACAACAGAGAGCAAATAACAGTCTCCAAAAAAACACCTCCTGAAGGGCCAGGCCCTGGACAGTGTATGACCCTCTTTTAATATAGCAATGCTTGCAGGTGCAGAGCACACAACAAGCTTTTAAAACACATAAGGGACAGAAAACTAGCCAAAATGACGAAACGGAAGAATTCTCTTCAAAAGAAATTCCAGGAAGTAGTGACAGCTAAAAAACTGATCAAAAGCAATTTAAGCAATATAATGAAACAAGAATTTAGAATAATAGTCATAAAATTATTGCTGGGCTTGAAAAAAGCATAGAGGACAGCAGAGAATCTATTGCTAGAGATCAAGGGACTAAAAAATAGTCATGATGAATTTAAAAATGCTATAAATGAGATGCAAAATAAAATGGAGGCAGAGGGGAGAATAGGTGAATTAGAAGACAAAATTACGGAAAAAAGAGGAAGCTGAGAAAAGGAGAGAAAAAAATCCAGGAGCACAAGGGGAGAATCAGAGAACTAAGTGACACAATCAAACGGAAAAACATCTGTATCATAGGAATTCCAGAAGAAGAAGAGAGAGAAAGGGGCTGAAGGTGTACTTGAACAAATCATAGCTGAGAACTTTCCTGATCTGGGGAAGAAAACACGCATTGAAATCCAAGAGGCACAGAGAACTCCCTTCAGACATAACTTGAATTGATCTTCTGCACGACATATAGTGAAACTGGCAAAATACAAGGATAAAGAGAGAATTATGAAAGCAGCTAGGGGTAAACGTGCCTTAACATACAAAGGTAGACACCTAAGGTAGTAGCAGACCTATCTAATGAAACTTGGCAGGGCAGAAAGGAATGGCAGGAAATCTTCAATGTGATGAACAGAAAAAATATGCAGGCAAGAATCCTTTACCCAGCAAGTCTGCCATTCAGAATAGAAGGAGAGATAAAAGTTTTCCCAAACAAACAAAAACTGAAGGAATTCATCACCATTAAACCAGCCCTACAAGAGATCCTAAGGGGGACTCTGTGAGTTAAATGTTGCAAAGACAACAAAGTACCAGAGACACCACTACAAGCATGAAACCTACAGATATCACAATGACTCTAAACCCCTATTTTTCAATAATAACACTGAATGTAAATGGACTAAATACTCTAACCAAAAGACATAGGGTATCCGAATGGATAAAAACATAAGACCCATCTATTTGCTGTCTACAAGACACTCATTTTAGACCTGAGGACACCTTCACATTGAAAGTGAGGGGTTGGAGAACTATCTATCATGCTACTGGAAGTCAAAAGAAAGCTGGAGTAGCCATACTTATATCAGACAAACTAGACTTTAAATTAAAGGCTGTAACAAGAGACGAAGAAGGGCATTGTATAATAATTTCAGGGTCTATCCATCAGGAAGAGCTAACAATTATAAATGTCTATGCACTGAATACGAGAGCCCCCAAATATACAAAACAATTAATCACAAACATAAGCAACCTTATTGATAAGAATGTGGTAATTGCAGGGGACCTTAATGCCCCACTGACAACAATGGATAGATCACCTACACAAAATCAATAAAGAAACAAGGGCCCTGAATGAGACATTGGATCAGATGGACTTGATAGATAAATTTATAACTCTGCATCCCAAAGCAACAGAATATACTTTCCTCTTGAGTGCATGTGGAACACTCTCCAAGATAGATCACATACTGGGCCACAAAACAGCCCTTCATAAGTATAAAAGAATTGAGATCATACCATGCACACTTTCAGATCATAATGCTATGAAACTTGAAATCAACCACAGGAAAAAGTCTGGAAAACCTCCAAAAGCATGGAGGTTAAAGAACACCCGACTAAAGAATGAATGCGTCAACCAGGCAATTAGAGAAGAAATTTAAAAATATATGGAAACAAATGAAAATGAAAATACAACAATCCAAATGCTTTGGGATGCAGCGAAGGCAGTCCTGAGAGGAAAATACATTGCAATCCAGGCCTATCTCCAGAAACAAGAAAAATCCCAAATACAAAATCTAACAGCACATCTAAAGGAAATAGAAGCAGAACAGCAAAGACACCCCAAACTCGGCAGAAGAAGAGAAATAATAAAGATCAGAGCAGAAATAAACAATATAGAATATAAAACAGAAATAAACAATACAGAATCTATAGAGCAGATCAATGAAACCAAGAGTTGGTCTTTTGAAAAAATAAACAAAATTGATAAACCTCTATGCAGGCTTCTCAAAAAGAAAAGGGAGAAGACCCAAATAGGTAAAATCATGAATGAAAATGGAATTACAACCAATCCCTCAGACATGCAAGCAATTATCAGGGAATACTATGAAAAATTATATGCCAACAAACTGGACAACCTGGAAGAAATGGACAAATTCCTAAACACCCACACGCTTCCAGAACTCAAACAGGAAGAAATAGAAAATTTGAACAGACCCATAACCAGTGAAGTAACTGAATCAGTTATCAAAAATCTTCCAACAAATAAGAGTCCAGGACCAGATGGCTTCCCAGGGAGTTCTACCAGACGTTTACAGCAGAGATCATACCTATCCTTCTCAAGCTGTTTCAAAAAAACAGAAAGGGAAAGAAAACTTCCAGACTCATTCTATGAAGCCAGCATTACTTTGATTCCCAAACCAGACAGAGACCCAGCAAAAAAAGAGAACTACAGGCCAATATCCCTGATGAATATGGATGCAAAAATTCTCAACAAGATGCTAGCAAATCGAATTCAACAGCTTAAAAAAAAGAATTATTCACCATGATCAAGTGGGATTCATTCCTGGGCTGTAGGGCTGGTTCAAAACTCGCAAACCAATCACTATGATACATCACATTAATAAAAGTAAAGATAAGAACCATATGATCCTGTCAATTGATGAAGAAAAAGCATTTGACAAAATTCAGCATCCTTTTTTAATAAAAACCCCCGAGAAGTTTGGGATAGAAGGAACATACTTAAACATCATAAAAGCCATTTATGAAAAGCCCACAGCTAATATCATCCTCAATGGGGAAAAACTGAGAGCTTTCCCCCTGAGATGAGAAACGCGACAGGGATGTCCACTCTCACTGTTATTGTTTAACATAGTGTCGGAAGTTTTAGCATCAGCAATCAGACAAAAAAAAGGAAATCAAAGGCATCAAAAATTGACAAAGATGAAGTCAAGCTTTTATTTTTTGCAGATGACATAGTACTATACATGGAAAACCCGATAGATTCACCAAAAGTCTTCTAGAACTGATACATGAATTCAGCAAAATCGTAGGATACAAAATTAATGTACAGAAATCAGTTGCATTTTTATACACTAATAATGAAGCAACAGGAACAAAAATAAAGAAACTGATCCCATTCACAATTGAACCAAGTATCATAAAATACCTAGGAATAAACCTAACCAAAGATGTAAAAGATCTGTATGCTGAAAACTATAGAAAGCTTACGAAGGAAATTGAAGAAGATACAAAGAAATGGAAAAACATTCCATGCTCATGGACTGGAAGAATAAATATGGTTAAAATGTCAATACTACCCAAAGCAATCTACACATTCAATGCAATCCCAATCAAAATAGCACCAGCATTCTTCTCAAAGCTAGAACAAGCAATCCTAAAATTTGTATGGAACCACAAAAGACCCCGAATAACCAAAGTAATATTGAAGAAGACCAAAGCGGGAGGCATCACAATCCCAGACTTTAGCCTCTACTACGAAGCTGTAATCATTAAGACAGCATGGTATTGGCACAAAAACAGACACATTGACCAATGAAATAAAATAGAGACTCCAGAATTGGACCCACAAAAGTATGGCCAACTAATCTTTGACAAAGCAGGAAAGAATATCCAATGGAAAAAAGACAGTCTCTTTAACAAATGGTGCTGGGAGAACTGGACAGCAACATGAAGAAGAATGAAACTAGATCACTTTCTTACACCATTCACAAAAATAAACTCAAAATGGATGAAGGACCTAAATGTGAGATAGGAAGCCATCAAAAACCTAGAAGAGAAAGCAAGAAACAACCTCTTTGATCAGCTGCAGCAATTTCTTACTCAACACAACTCCAAAGGCAAGGGAATTAAAAGCAGAAATGGACTATAGGTACCTCATCAAGACAAAAAGCCTCTGCACTGCAAAGGAAACAATCAACAAAACTAAAAGGCAACCAATGGAATGGGAAAAGATGTTTGCAAATGACATATCAGATAAAGGGCTAATAACCAAAATCTATAAAGAACTCACCAAACTCCAAACCCCAAAAACAAATAATCCAGTGAAGAAATGGGCAGAAGACATGCCCAGGAGACATGAATAGACACTTCTCTAAAGAAGACATCCAGATGGCCAACAGGCACATGAAAAGATGCTCAACGTCACTCCTTATCAGGGAAATACAAGTCAAAACCACAATGAAGTACCACCTCACGCCAGAGTAGCTAAAATGAACAAATCAGGAGACTATAGATACTGGCAAGGATGTGGAGAAATGAGAACCCTCTTGCACTGTTGGTGGGAATGCAAACTGATGCAGCCGCTCTGGAAAACAGTGTGGAGGTTCCTCAAGAAATTAAAAATAGATCTACCCTATGACCCAGCAATAACACTGTTAAGAATTTACCAAGGGATACAGGAGTACTGATGCATACAGGCACTTGTACCCCAATGTTTACAGCAACATTTTCAACAACAGCCAAATTATGGAAAGAGCCTAAATGTCCATCAACTGATGAATGGATAAAGAAGATGAGGTTTATATATACAATGGAATACTACTTGGCAATGAGAAAGAATGAAATATGGCCTTTTGTAACAACATGGATGGCACTGGAGAGTGTTATCCTAAGTGAAATAAGTCAGGCAGAGAAAGACCGATACCATAAGTTTTCACTCATATGTGGATCCTGAGAAACTTAACAGAAGACCAGGGGGCAGGGGAAGGGGGAAAAAAAAGTTAGAGAGGGAAGGAGGCAAACCATAAGAGGCTCTTAAATACTGAGAACAAAGTGAGGGTTGATGGGGGCTGGGGGAGAGGGGGAAATAGGTGATGGGCATTGATGAGGGCACCTGTTGGGATGAGCGCTGGGTATTGTATGGAAACCAATTTGACAATAAATTACATATAACAAAAATTTTAAATAATAATAATAATAATAATAAAATGTTAGTTCAAGGGGCTCCTGCATGGCTCAGTCTAATAAGCATCTGACCTCGGCTCAGGTCATGATCTCATGGTTCATTAGTTTGAGCCCTGCATCAGGCTCTGTGCTAACAGCTTGGAGCCTAGAGCCTGCTTCAGATTCTTTGTCTCCCTCTCTCTCTGCCCCTCCCCTGCTCGCACTCTGTCTCTCTCTCTCTCTCAAAAATAAATAAACATTAAAAAAAATGTTTTAATTCAGGAGGATTTAGTTCAAGAGGGTTTTATTGTCTTGTTTCATGTTGTCACTTCATGGTCCTTTGGATCGAGGATTTTAAATCCAATTTAGAACTCCTAATATCTGATAAAGAGCATTGAGTAATTATAAGCATTTCCTAGTGACAATTTCTACCTAGCCATTTCCAAATTTCCTGATTCAGTTTGACAGTAAATGAAGACCAGTCTTGTGAGTAAATAAGAAATCAGTCCTCAAAAGTACTGAAAACTTTGCCTATCAAGAAACATCTTCTCTTGCTATTCTGAAATTTTACCCTTCAGAAACATTTACTTGAGGCAAGGCAAAGTTTCCCAAAGCAGCCAATTTCATTTTTAAAATCCCTCAAGCTAGTTTCTTGACATTTATTTGACCAAAATACCTGCTGACAATTTTTTTCAGTAGCAATATTTGATTTTCACTGTGTATCTCTTCATTTCTATTAATTCAGCCCCAAAAATGATATAGAAAACATGGTCCCTTTATTGCACAAAGGAGCGAGCAGTTCCTGTGTATTTCCTGTGCTTTTTTTTTTCCTGTCTACTAGTCTTCCTGTCCTGTCATAACAATTAAACTAAAAAAGCACTTACTAACAATTGTACTTTGTGCCACAGAACCACTGTGTTGATGTCAATGTCCTCAAAGAACTTAAAATCAGAGGTCCCTTCCTATCAAGGATAGAGTTGTTTCCACAACTTTTGCTTAGCTACCTGCAAGGTTTAGGTGGTCCAGAAACTCATGGAATATTAAGACTAAACCAGGCACAAGTCAAGTACCTGTCGTCATCTACTCCAAGATTCTCCCCATCTGATGAGTTTTTCAGAACTTTACCTGAATATCATAGACACCATTCAACTATTACAGATTATTCAACTTTACCCCTAATTCTAAACTTGTAAAAAGAGACTCACAGAAGAATTAAACATGCAACTTATCCCAAATTACTAACGTGATAGATCTCCGCCATACCAACTTTTCATGGGGCCTCCTTCTTATAAGCTGGGAAACTGGTCTATAAGCAGGCACAGAATTTCCAACTAATCCCTGCCCAGCACTGACTCCAAAACTCAGAAGTGCATTTCAGCAGTGTTTTAGGAAGTAGGAAGGATGGCTGGGGAGTGGAGCGGGGCAAGATTAAAGAGACTGATTTGAGACATTTTCATCAGAACTAGATATGGTCCAGGCAACATCAAACACACTATCCTTCCCCTTTCCTATACCTCAACCTCAATACTTTTTTTTTTTAACATTTATTTATTACTGAGGGACAGAGACACACAGAGCATGAATAGGGGAGGGGCAGAGAGAGGGGGAGACACAGAATCCGGAGTAGGCTCCAGACTCTGAGCTGTCAGCACAGAGCCCGATGCGGGGCTTGAACTCACAGACTGTGAGATCGTGACCTGAGCCGAAGTCAGTTGCTTAACCAACTGAGCCACCCAGGTGCCCCATACCTCTCTTTTTTTAATTTATTTATTTATATTTGAGAGAGAGAGAGTAAATGAGGGAGGGGTAGAGAAAATGTGAGACAGAGAATCCCAAGCAGGCCAGACGCAGGACTCAAACTCACAGTGAGATCATGACCCGAGCCATAATCAAGAGTGAAACGCCCAACCAACTGAGCCACCCAGGAGCCCCAGCCTCAACACCTCTTTGAGCAACATTTGAATGAGTTTGTGGAAAGATAGTTATAACCTCTATTAATTAACCTAATTTTCCTATCTACCACCACAGGCAATTTTTCTAAGACTGAGAATGGAGGCCTCATTATTGCCTGCTTCCCTCATCTATACTCCCCCTCTCACCTCAAGTAAGGAGACATTTTATAATAAAGTTCCTTTTCAATTAAAATTCCTATACACTGATTGTGTTTATTAGCTAACTGATTTCTGACTTAACCTCTTTCTTCACCCCAAACTCCTAGAGACACATCAGGTGTGGAGCCAGCAGTCAAAAAGAGAGGAGGTCAGACATTCTAACTATTCAGTGTGGGTGACATATAAGCCAATAAACACTGTGTAGGTTTTTTATGTACATTTTTTCATTTGACTTTAAGGGATCATTACTCAATGTTATTTCTCATATTGAAGAATCTAAGGCTAATGCTTTGACTTGATTTTAAAGACTGAATTTTTTCTGCTGGTATAAATAGTATGGACACAGTAAAAGTACTTGAGAGAGCCTAATGAACCATTTCTTACACCCCATTACCTTTAGTCTGATATGACTGAGAGTGCAGGCACTAATTATCCTCTCTTTCACAGATACCGACATAGATCTACAGTAGGTCTTAAAACACAATTTCCCATACAACTCAACACTTCCTTGCATAACACATTCCTGTATTTTTCTTCTTGTTACAATTTAAATGAGAAAGGCCAATTTCTTATCTTCAACTTTTCTAAACACAAGGGGCACATACAGTTAATGATACTTCTTAATCTCCAGAGACTAAAGATAAAATTATGCCCAACTGGAAATGAGGAATTTTTTTAATTACAAAAATCACATTCCATAATAGCCTCTATCCATGGAGAACAGCCTAAAATGCATTTATGAAATTTAAAAAAAAGATAACTTATTTCCTACTAGGATATATAAATGATTCTATTACATTGAACCTTCTTTATCAATGTATTAAGTATATATTTTGGTATAATATCTAGTATAATGAACATAGTTTTTCCCCACATTATACCACTCTAGTTTGGAAAGAAATATCTGTAATTTCTAAAAGAAAAGGAGTCAAAGAATAAGCTTTGACACCTATACCAGATTTGATATAGTGAGAAACAGGAAAGAACTTTACAATGAATATTGTAAAGAACATTACAATAAATTAGAGATGTATAAAATATATTTGAATATATATGGTTCTTTAATTTATACATTTGTGAAGAAGATATATAAAAGAACAGCAAATGCTATCCTTTTGGCATTTAAGCATCCTTCCATACTACCTGTTGAATCATTTTGGTAAAGATTTTAATGGTAGAAGAGAAAATTCCTTTACCTCATAGCAGAAACAAAAGGAAGGAAGGAAGGAAGGAAGGAAGGAAGGAAGGAAGGAAGGAAGGAAGGAAGGAATAAAGAAAGAAGGAAAGAAAGAATAAGAGAAAAAGAGAAAGAAAAGAAAAGAGTAAAGGGAAGAGAAAAGAAAAGAGTAAGAGAATGCATCTTAAAGCAGAGATCTCAAGTGGTATGCCCTAGCACATCAAATGAGTTACAGGTGTGTTCAAGTGTGCTCAAGCTATTGAAGCTCTTGAGGCAGACAGGCAGGAGCCCCTGGCATCAGTTGGGAGAAGTATGTTCACCCCAGTAGGCAGGATTAATATTATCTTTTTTTTTTTTTCTGTAGGTCACGATGTAGAAGAAAGAAGTTGGGAAGCATTGCAAGAAAGCCCTCTGGACTCAGAGAGTAACTTGGCTGAAGAACTGAGACTCCTCATGGAATTTGTGAATAGAGCTATGGAAAAAGTGTAAGGTTAGCAAGATTCATTTTCTTTACCACCTGCCATATTTTAATATAGTTAGAGAAGAGCCTAAAAATGCATCAAAGTCTACAAATCCTTGATCCCAAGGACCATGAAGTGACAAAGCTCATGTCTGTGGTTCCCTGGGTATTCAGGCTATACAGACAAGCAGTCAGTCAGTTGTATCAGATCAAAATGAGCTTCATCAAATGGATGAAGTCTTCCTGACACTAGACAGGGATTTAATAGCTCTCTCCCTTACAGCCTCTTTTTACTTTGCACATACTTCAAAGCATATCTTACACAGTATATAATTATTTGCCATGTAACAAAACACATCCTTACCCTCTTTCCTTCTTAGAAGAACCCCTTGGTCTGTGTTCTGCCCCACTCCTTCCTGTTTCCTAAAAATAATGTTCTCTTTTGTCTTTCTTGCTTCTTCTTCTAGTCCATTTCCTTCACATGTAAATGTGTACAATATCTCATATCTTAATCATCCCCTCCCAAACCTCACATCTCTTTCTACATATCATCTTATCTTTCTGCTTCCTTTTATATCGAGTTCCTCAAAAGAATGCTCTACCCTCAGTCTTGCCAAATTTTACTTGACCTATCATAACTAACTATTCCCTCCTTAAAATTTCGGCCTCTTATTAATTCTGTTAACTATTCAGTCCTTCTTGAATCTCTTTCACCCCTAGGTTATATGAGTTCTCCTAGAGCTCTGGCTACCTCTCTTTATGCCTTCTCTTCCCTTTCCTATTCTTTAAGAGTGAGTGTTGGCTAGATTTCTGGTCTAGTCTTTTTTCTTTCTCATCCTCACATTCTTTCTGGGCAGTTCTATTTGGGTACTCTATAGGTAGCAGAACTCAGCATGTCCAAAACTGCATAAATTACCTTTCCTCAAATGTTACTTCCTCCTCCTCACCTATAATCCCTACTTTGGTTAACAGCACCATTAAGAGATGAAATACGCAAGCCAGAAATTTGACATTAGTATTAAAGTTACTTTTTAAAATTTGTTTTTGTAGCTAGAAGCGAAAGAAATCGACCCAAGACTGTACCGTAATATTTATTAAGTAGTTGGGTATTGAAAGGATACTAGAATATTTCACAGACTCAAAGGAAGAGATGACATTGGAAATGGTAGAACAAGAATATCACAGGGGACTTGAGGAAATTATCTTTTTTCCAGAACCTAATTATAAACATAATTCCCAGGCTCTGTCTGTGTTCAAAGTTTCTTTCATATTATTAAGGAAAGAATGGTATTGGCCCAGCCTGGGTCATGTCCCTTGTGCATCAATCAGCTATGGCTCCCAAACTGGAATCATTACTCGGCAACCCACACAGCCAAAAAGGAATTGGCACCTCAATATAAAAACCTCCCCTATAGGGGCGCCTGGGTGGCGCAGTGGGTTAAGCGTCCGACTTCAGCCAGGTCACGATCTCACGGTCCGTGAGTTCGAGCCCCGCGTCAGGCTCTGGGCTGATGGCTCAGAGCCTGGAGCCTGTTTCCAATTCTGTGTCTCCCTCTCTCTTTGCCCCTCCCCCGTTAATGCTCTGTCTCTCTCTGTCCCAAAAATAAATAAACGTTGAAAAAAAAAATTAAAAAAAAAAAAAAACCTCCCCTATAAATCAATATCCCCATTCCACCCCCACAAGCTCCACCAAAACAAAACAAAACCAGAAAAACGGGCAAAGGGTATAGACAGATAATTTTCAAAGCAGGAAATAAGTATCACCAATAAAATATAAGAAGTTGCCCAATCTCAGTGGTAATCAAGAGATGAAAATTAATAAAACAAAGAGAATCATTTACATTAATCAGAATTGCAATAATTACTAGGTGTTATAACACTAAATGTTGCTAAGGATGGAGAAGGTGTAAATTCAACTAAATATTTCAAAAGATACTTTGGCAATACTAAGTAAAATTGGCCTTAACATTACAACAACCTAGATATTTTACTTAAAAGGTTTATCATAGAGAGGCTTTGCACACGTGCAAAAGGAGATACATACAAAAAGGCACACTACAGCATTGTTTCTAATGAAAGGGTGAAAGCAACCTAATTATACCTGAGTAGAGAAAGAGCTAAATAAACTGTACTCTATTCATGGAAAAATTAAATGCAGTAGCAGTAAAATAGTATGAAGTAGTAAAAATGAATTAACTAGAAGTATGTATCAATGAGGATAAATATTTTCAAAGTGACATTGAGAGGGGGAAAAAATCATGAAAGAATGACTTCTGGAATGATAGCATGAAGAGCTCCAATGAACTAACTCACTCTCCAATGAAACTGGTGAAAATAACTAAAAAGCAACCTCTAGGGCCTCTGGAAATGGTCCTAAGGGAAAACATCAAATGAAGAAACATGTATTCAAAAAAACCTCTGAAAGTTCATTAAGAAAGGCCAGACTCTATGGTATTTAAAGTAAGACTGCTCCCTCCCTCCCACTCCCAGCTTAATGAGGCACAGACTCAAGACTGCTGCAGCTAAGAACACGAGGCTCCCTCTGCCCTCATCTCCCAGGATGGCTTGCTTTCCTGGAGAATAACTTGGCCATTTTTCATCCTGCCCAGAGCAACCTACTGCTAAGGCCGTGTGCTGGGCAAATATGGTCAAAAGGTGAAAACTGCCTTCTTCTTCCCTGCTCCCATTTGTGGAAATGAGGCTCTATCTTGGCATGGTATGCTGAGAATAATGGGGACCTGATTACCCTTGCCTCAACTCAAGAGGCAATGGTACCATGACAAGAGAAACAAGTCAAGAGGATCTCAGGCCAATGGCTCCACCTTCACTAAGCACTCAGCTCTTAAATCAGGGGTGTCACTGAGAGAGAAGTTTTACATTGTCTCTACCCCCAGCTGCAGAGTGCTGCCTCAGAGATTTTGCCTGTGCGAGAAGCAAGCCTAATCTCTTCCCAAATGAACTCACTGCATCTGCAACACAGTATGAAGAGGTTCAAACCTTCAGGTATTCTCATGAACAGTAGACTCTGTGGTGAAATTCAATTGGGAAGAGAATAACAGATTTAAGAAAAATACAGATTAGACGATAGGTGATTAGTTTGCAAGAGAAAACAGGAATAAAACAGCTAGAAAGAGTCCTCTTGGTATCAAAACAAATATCAAATGCTGATCTCAGAAAATGTTCCTTCGAAAGAGACATAATTTGTTGGATACAACTGGGCTACAGAAATTACTACAGATAGTAAACTAATAATTAAAATAATGTATTATTGTGTTTATGACATTAATAGATATATGTATAATAGTACCACAAAATGGGGGGAAATAAATAGAGCAATATAGCAAACACATTTCTATATGTCACAGAAATTAAACTAGTATAAATCTGAAGTTTATTCCAATGAGATGTAGATAGTAAACCCTAAAGCAATCACACACACACACACACACACACACACACAAAGTAAAAAAAAATCATTTAAGACATTAAAATACTACCTTAAAAAACATACACAAAATGCAAAAGAAAGGAGTAAAGAAGAATTATAAGAATATAAAATACATGAGACATATAGAAAGCAATAAGTAAAATGGCCAATGTAAATCCAACTCTATCAATAATAACACTAAATGTAAATGGATTAAACAATCCAATCAAAAGGCAGCGATTGTCGATTAAATTTAAAAAAAGACACACTTTAGATTTAAAAATACAGACTGAGGGGTGCCTGCGTGGCTCAGTCAGTTAGGTGTCTGACTTCAGCTCAGGTCATGATCTCATGGTTCGTGAATTCAAACCCCACATCGGGCTCTGTGCTGACAGCTCAGAGCCTGGAGCCTGCTTCAGATTCTGTGTCTCCCTTTCTCTTGCCCCTCTCCTGCTCATGCTCTGTCTCTCTCTCTCAAAAATAAAAATTTTTAAAAATTAAAAATTAAAAAAATACAGATTGAAAGAAGTGAATAAAAATATATTGTGGAAATAGAAATCATTTGAAAATTGGAGTAGCTTTACTAAAACAAAACAAAACAAAAAAGCCTTTAAAAGAAAACCATGTAATTTGATACAGAAGAAGTTTTATAATCACAAAAGAGTTGATCCATCAGGAAAACATACTTATAAATGTATATGCCTCCAATAATAGAGTTCCAAAACACACAAAGCAAAAACTGCCAGAAATGAAGGGAAAAACAGACAACTCAACAATTACAGTTGGTAACTTAAACAGTCTGCTTTCAATAATGGAAAGAATAACTAGATATAAAATCAACAAGGAAACAGAAGACATGAGAAAAACCAACTAGACCTGAAAGACAGCTAGAGAATACTTCACCCAACAACTATAGAACATACATCCCTCTCAGATGCATGTGAAACATTCTTCAGAAGAGATCATATACTAACCTACAAAACAAACTTCAATAAATTTAAAAGGTTAAAAATAATACAAATTACATTCTTTGGGTACACTGGAATGAAATTCAAAATCAGTAGTGGGGAAAAAAGACACTTGGCAAGTTACAAATACATGGAAATTAAATAACACACTCCTAAATAACCAATGAGTCAAAAAATATTTCAAAAGAGAAATCATAAAATACTTAGAGATGACTGAAAACATTCAACATACCAAAACTTGTGAGATAAAGCTAAAGCAGTGGTCAGAGGGAGATTTATAGTGGCAAAAGTGTATATTAAGAAAGATCTCAGGGCCCCTGGGTGGCTCAGTCAATTAAGTGTTTGACTCTTGGTTTTGACTCAGATCCTGATCTCATGGTCATGGGATCAAGCCCTCGTCAGGCTCCACATTGGGTGTGGAACTTGCTTAAAATTCTCTCATTCTCTCTCTCTCTCTCTCTCTCTCTCTCTCTTTCCCCCCCTCCTGTCCCTCCCCTGCTTGCATTCTTTCTCTCTCCCTCTCTCTCTCTCTCTGTCTCTCTCAAAAAAAGAAAGATCGCAAATAAATAACCAAATCTCCTGCCATAACATATTAACCTAAAGGAAACTAAAATTAAACAGAACAATCCCTATCAAAATAACACCAGCATTTTTCACAGAGCTAGAACAAACAATCCTAAAATCTGTATGGAACCAGAAAAGATCCCAAATAAGCAAACCAATCCTGAAAAAGAAAACCAAAGCTGGAGGCATCACAATTCTGGACTTCAAGATGTATTACAAAGCTTTAATCATCAAGACAGTATGGTACTGGTGCAAGAACAGACACACAGATCTATGGAACAGAACAGAGAACCCAGAAATGGAGTCACAAACTTATGGCCAACTAATCTTTGACAAAGCAGGAAAGAATATCCAACAGAAAAAAAGACAGTCTCTTCAGCAAGTGGTGCTGGGAAAACTGGACAGTGACATGCAAAAGAATGAACCTGGACCACTTTCTTATACCATACACAAAAATAAACACAAAACAGATGAAAAACTTAAATGTAAGACAGAAAACCATCAAAATACTAGAGGAGAAAACAGGCAACAACCTCTTAGACCTTAGCCACAGCAACTTCTTACTTGACATTTCTCCAGAGGCAAGGGAAACAAAAGCAAAAATTGGGATGAAGTCCCAATAGTTCCCAGCAAAGGAAACAATCAGAAAAATTAAAAGACAACCGGTGGCATGGGAGAAGATATTTGCTTTATCTGACATATCAGATAAAAGATTAGTATCCAGTATCTATAAAGAGCTTGCCAAACTCAACATCCAAAAAACAAATAATCCAGTGAAGAAATGGGCAGAAGACAAGAATAGACACTTTCCAAATAAGACATCCAGATAGATAACCGACACATGAAAAGATGTTCAACATCACTCATCATCAGGGAAATACAAATCAAAACCACAATGACATACCACCTCACACATCAGAACGGCTAACATTAACAACTCAGGCAACAACAGATGTTGGCAAGGATGCGGAGAAAGAGAAACCCTTTTGCAGTGCTGGTGGGAATGCAAACTGGTGCAAACAGTATAAAGGTTCCTCAAAAAATTAAAAATAGAACTACCCTACAGCCCAGCAATTGCACTATTAGGTATTTATCCAAAGGATGTAAAAATGCTGATTCGAAGGGGCACATGCACCCCAATGCTTATAGCAGCACTATCAACAATAGCCAAAGTATGGAAAGAGACCAAATGTCCATCGGCTGATGAATAAATCAAGAGGATGTAGTATACATATACAATAGAGTATTACTCGGCAATCAAAAATAATAAAATCTTGTCATCTGCAACAACATAGATAGAACTAGAATGCATTATGCTAAGCAAAATAGATCAATAAGAGAAAAACAAATATATGATTTCACTCATATGGGGCATTTAAGATATAAAACAGCTGAATATAAGGGAAGTGAAGCAAAAATAATATAAAAACAGAGAGGGAAACAAACCATAAGAGACTCTTAAATACAGAGAACAAAAGGAGGGATGCTGGAGGGGTGTTGGATGGGAGAAAGGGCTAAAGGGTTGAGGGGCATGAAGGAGGACACTTGGTGGGATGAGCACTGGGTGTTATATGTAAGTGATGAATCACTAAATTCTATTCCTGAAATTATTATTACACTATGTGTTAACTGACTTGGATTTAAATTTTTAAAAAAAGGATTAAAAGCCGTATCAAGCAAAAAAAAAAAAAAATAGAAGAAGAAAGAAATAGTATTAGAGATAAGTGAAAAATAATAGACAACAATAAAACTAAAATTCAGTTAATTGAAAAAGATCAACAAAATTGACAAATCTTTATTTAGATTAACCAGAGAGAGAGAGAAGAATCAAATTAGTAGAATCAGAAATGAAAGAGGGGACATAATTACGAAACTTACAGAAATAAAAAGGATTATAAAAGAATACTGAGAACAACTGTATACCAATGAATTAGATAACTTAGGTAAAATGGACAAATTCCTCAAAAGGCACAAACTACAAAAACTGAATCAAGAAAAAGTAAACAATCAGAGTAGATTATAACAAAGAAATGGAATGAGTAATCAAAAACTACTCACAAAGAAAAGCCCAGGTCCAGATGGCTTCACCACTGAATTTCACCAAATATTTAAAGATCTGGAATACAAAATGGGAGTTTGGAGTGTGGGAGTTCCTCAAAAGTTTAAAATTAGAACTACCATGAGATCCAGCAACTCCACTTTTAGGTATATATCCAAAGGAAATGAAAATAGGATCTGCTCATGTTCATTGCTACATTATTCATGACAGCTAAGATATGGAAACAACATAAGGGTCATCAACAGATGAATGGATAAATAAGATATGGTACACACCATGATATATTATTCAGCCATGAGAAACAAGAAAATTCTGCCATTTTCAATCTGGATGGATCTTGAGAGCATTATGCTAAGTAAAATCAGCCAGAGAAAGACAAATACTACATGGTATCACTTATATGTGAAATGTTAATTAAAAAAAAAAGTCAAACTTGTAGAAACAGTAGAAAATTGGTTGCCAGGGGGTAGAATATGTGGAAAATAGGAAGAAGCTGGTAAAACTTTCAGCTATATGATGAGTAAGGTCTGAGAATTAATGTAAAAATGGTGACTATAGTTGATAATACTATACTGACTCTACTGTATAAGTGAAATTTGCTCAGAGAGAACTTAAATGTTCTCACCAAAAAAGGAAAAAAAGATAAAAAGATATGAGATGATGAATGGGTTAATTAACTAGATGGAGGAAGCCTTTCACAAATTAAAAAACAATTAAGAAAATCTGAATATAAACTTTAGTTAATAATAAAAGAAAGAATGAATACTAGTTTCTCATAAACTGTTTCAAAAAATATAAAATAGAGAAATGTTTCCTAACCCATTTTATGAGGAAAGTACTACCCCAAAATAACAAAAACAGGCAACGGTATTACAAGAAAACTATAAGACAACCACATTTTTTATAAATATAGATACAAAATCCTCAACAAAATACTAGCAAACTAAATCTAGCAACACAAAAATATAATTATATATATACCATAACCAAGTGAGGAATGCAGTTGATTTGACATTCAAAAATCAATTAATGTAATACACAGAATCATTACAATAAAAAACAAAATCACATGATCATCACAATGACAAAGCAAAAACATTTGACAAAGTCCAACATCTTCCATGACAGAAACACTCAATAAACTAAAAATAGAGGGAAACTTCCTCAAGCCGATAAAAGATACCTGCCAAAGAACCACAGCCAACGTCATACTTAAACAATGAAGACAATGCTTTCCTCCCAAGATCAGGAACAAATTGAGGATGGCCACCCTCACCACTTGTATTCAACACTGCACTGGAGGTACCAGTCAGCAAAATAAACAAAGTAAGAAAATAAATAAATAAAAGGTATATACTGGGGGGAAAAAAGTGAAACTTTCTATTTGTAGATGCTATAATTTTTATATAGAAAATGCTAACTAATCCACTAACACTCTACTAGAACTCATAAATGATTGAGCAAGGTTGCAGGATATAAGATCAATATACAAAAATCAATTTTTTATATACTTGCAATGAACAATTGGAAAGTAAAATTAGAAAACAATTGCATTTATATTAGCACCTAAAAGAATACTTAGGAATAAACTTAACCAATCTGAAATTTTCAACAAAACAAATTGAAAAAATAACTTACCAAAATCGAATCAGGGAGAAATTCAAAAAATCAATTAAATTTTCTAAGAAATTAAATCTAGTTAGAAGAGCCACTCAAAAAGAAAACTAAAGTTTCAGATGATTCACTAGTGAATTCTTTCAAACATTTAAGCATTAACTCCAATACATAAACTTTTCCAAAAACGAAAAAAGAGGGTACATTTTCCACCTCATTCTGTGAGACTAGAATAACTTTCATACCAATACCCAACAAAGAAAACACAAGAAAAGAAACTAGAGGCTGATCTCTCTCCTAAACACTGTAGTGAGAAAATCTTTTCTTGACACAATGACTACAATGACATCTGTCATGGGTCTAAAGAGAAAAACGGACTTACCCTAAGGGAGACTCCTCCTTTTTCACAGAAACTACCAACTCATACTAGTAGCTCTCTCTCTTTGCTATCCTAGTAAGTAGAATTCCTTGCTGTCTACTTTTTTATCTAAAACAATCCACTCTCAGTTCCTCTCTGTACTTCCTCTTAGTCTTGACCTAGTTTTCCAGCTGCTTTCATTCAAACCATCCAGTTTAACTGGGTTGATGTGGGAAGCCCTACCCTGTAAGTCATATAAGGCCTCAACCTATTCCCAGCTCTGTTTTTGTTTTCTACTCTTTCTTTCACCCCTATTGCCACCCACGAGGTCCCTCAAGGTGTGCTGTGTTCTTCCTCCATGGAGTTGTATGTCTTAATAAATCTGACTTGTTTCTTCTGCATCCAGTGTGGATGTTATGTGCTGAGTCATCTGAACCTACTGAAAAAGTATATGCCTGCCAACCCACTGTGGGCATTGGTAAGGTAATCAAAACAAACATAGGCATGTAAACACACAAATCAAGAATAAAATACTAGCAAATTGAATCCAGCTATATAAAGCTAATAAGATCATAATCAATTAGGTTTATTTCAGGAATGTAAGATTTGTTCAACATTTTCAAAAACCAGCGGAATTCACATTAACAAAATAAAGAACAAAAAGCCTCCAAATGACCATCTCAATGGATAAAGAAACTACGATTGTGGAACGGCCAATTTTCCTTTCATAACTTTTGTTTGATATGTTATTAAAGGCATACAAATATAGGACTGTTACTTTTCCGTGGGATTGACCATTTTAACATTAAATGTGTCTGTCTCACTAAAATCTACTTCGTCTTATATGTCTACAATAAATAGCTTTCTTGTGGATTATGTTTGCCTGGAATATCTTTTCCCATCCTTTTAATTTAAATCTTTCATGTTATATTTAAGATGTGGCACTATAAACAGCATACAGTTGGATTCAAAAATCAAGTGTGACAGGGGTATCTGGGTAGTTCAGTCGATTTAGTATCCAACTTCGGCTCAGGTCATGATCCCACAGTATGTGAGTTCAAGCCCCATGTCAGGCTCTGTGCTGATAGCTCAGAGCCTGGAGCCTGCTTTAGATTCTGTGTCTCCCTCTCTCTCTGCCCTCCCCTGCTGACATTCTGTCTCTGTGTCTCAAAAAAAAATTTTTTTTAATTAACAAAAAAAGAGTGTGAG
This sequence comes from Lynx canadensis, assembly GCF_007474595.2. Taxonomy (NCBI): domain Eukaryota; kingdom Metazoa; phylum Chordata; class Mammalia; order Carnivora; family Felidae; genus Lynx; species Lynx canadensis. Next base: position 141,884,497 of record NC_044303.2, read on the forward strand.
TTTGTCTTTTTAATTATTTAGCCCACTTACACTGACCATAATTACAATATTTGAGTCTAAATCTCTCAGCTTAATTCATATTTTCCATTTGCCTCATGTGTTACTTGTTCCTTACTTTTTTCTCTATCAAGAATATATTATTATTCCATTTTCCCCCTGTATTGATTTGTTAGTGTTAATTTGTTAGTCGTTAATCAACAACTTTTTTGTTGTATCAGCAGATCCCAAGATCATTTACAGGTTCAATGATTTCCAAGAACAACTCAGAACCCAGAAAAACTGTATACTCACCATTATGATTTAATGCAATGAAAATACATAGGGTTAAAATCAGCAAGGGAAAATGTGCATAGTGTAATCTAGGAGACACCATGCTCAACTTGACCTCTCCCAGGGGAATCAGAGTAGCAGCACTTAATCCTCCCAGCAATGATGTATAACAACACATGCAAACAACTGCCAACAGGGGAAAGGCCAGGGAAACTCACCGAAGTCTTAGTGTCCCGGGGTCCACCCCAGCTCTAATGAGATATTAATGACATATACAGAGGGTTTGGTTGGGATGGGGAGAGCTGGGGGACCAGTCATCACATATAGGCATGGAACACCTGTCAGACTGACTTTAGCTAATCAATCTCCAGTGCAGCCCCTCCCACCACTACCTCCAAACTAATAAAGCATGTGGCCCAGGGCCACAGGTGAACAAAAGCACATGTTTACCAGAATTCACACTGTTAGCAAAAACTTAGCAGGCATGGTCCACAGCCTCATGTATGCAAAGACAGGATATCCAGGCAGAATACCCAAGGGCTTAGAGATTATTTCTCAGGAGTTGGTCAAGAGCTAGTCCTGAAGACCTGGAAATGTGCACGGTTTGATCAACTAAGGCCTGATGAGTTAACCCTCTACTGTACATTAGTTATATTCTCATTTATTATTCTTTTATCAGTTTTCTTAAAGATGAGAACATGCATTATTATCTACTAAAAATTAGTACTTTTACCATTTTCCAGACATGCAAGGATGTTACTTCAACACTATGCACCCCATCCCACATCTTGTGCTATTTTTAAAATATAATTCTATACACATTTTTTTAAACCCTATATTATTATTTTGGATAATCCAAAGCCACTTAATTTTATTCACGTATTTACCCTTTCTAGTGCCCTTCATTTCTTGCTGTTTTATTGTGTTTCCATCCAGTGATCATCTGCCTTCTGGCTAAAGAACTCCCTTTTAAGGTACTGCAGTGGTGCAATCAGCGCACAGTATTTATAAAGAATTCCCTTTTAGTACGTGTCTGCTGAAAATTTTAATTATTTTATCAGAAAATGTCCCTATTTTGCTTTCATTTCTGAAGAATTTTCCTCGTGTGTAGAATCTAAGGGTATTTTCTTTTAACACTTTAAAGATGTTAACCCATTATCTTCTGGCTTCCATCATCTAGCTTCATGACTCACAGTTGGAAGGTTCTATAGCCAGCAGCTTCAGCATGCATTTTTAAAAGTCAAAGTTACACATAACGAAAGCAAATGGTTCAGCTTGTTGTTGTTCTTGGAATTAGGTTCTAAGAGCTTTTTTGTTTGTTTTGTTTTTTTTTTTTTGGAATATGTTCTTCTGTCTCCTCATTTTGCTTGACTTTTGGTGTTTGTCTTTTATAGATTAGGCTCAACAGTTACTTCTCCTAAATGTGAAGGAATGGTCTTGTGTATGATTGTCTCCTGTGTATACTGTGTGTGGTTGGTGACTTTTGCTGGCTGACTGTGGCTGGCATAGGCTGGAGTCTGTGGGCTTTCCATATAGTGAACACCTGTTGGATAGCTAAAGCTGAAGTGGGTGCATGGCAGGATATCCCAGGGTGCTTGCTACAGGGGGTGCTTTGGTAGGGTGGCTGGAGTTGATGAAGTGTGTGGGCCAGAAAGCCCCTGAACTCTCTGTGCAGAGGGTATTCTGGCAGGACAGCTGAGCCTAAAGTGGGTGCAAGCTGGGAGTACAGAAGACACCTTGGTAAGATAGCTGAAGCTGAAGTGGATGCAGACCATGGTGTTTCTGTATTTTCTGTGCAGAGAGCACCCTGGAGGGGCAGCTGGAGTCGAGGTGTGGTATAGGCCAAAAGGTCCTGAGGCACTTTATGCAGGGACGACCTGGTGTGACAGCTAAAACTAAAATGGGCAAGGACTGGTTTGGTCCCTGGGCTATCCACACAAAATGTGCCCTGGAAGGACAGCTGAAGATGAACTGGGTGGTATCCCAAGGTGTTTGGCCCTAACCAGGCAACTGGAGGCCAGGCCAGCCTGGGCATGAGTGTCCCAGGGTGCTCAACACAGGGGTTACCCCAGCAGGGATAGCCAGATCTGAAGCAGATGTCAAGTGAGACATTCCAGTGTATTCTGCACCAAGGTACTGTAGCAAGCCTCCTGAAGATGAAGTGATGTGAGCCTGGAGTGTTTTGGGGAGCTTTGTACCTGTGTCCACCTCGGTGTGAAGGCTGAGGCTGTAGTAAACACTAACCAGTGGTGTCCCAGTGTGCACTGCCCTGTGGATGCCTTGGTGAGACAGCTGGGGCTGGTATGGGCTAGAGATTGGGGCTCACTCAGGTGGCAGGCTGGTTACAGTAACTAGACTGTGCACTGGTCTGTGTTTTTGAAGGTAAAGGGAAGTGTACACCATGTCTGTTAGACCCTCCTACTTGAAGATTCCACCAGCTTCCCCACTGTTTGTCAGAGTTCTAAGGCTGGCTCTTCTATAAGCTAGTTGCTCTTTTAAACTACAACTTGTAGGGGCGCCTGGGTGGCTCAGTCAATTGAGTGTCCGACCTCGGTCATGATCTCACAGTCTGTGAGTTCAAGCCCCGCATCGGGCTCTGTGCTGATGGCTCAGAGCCTAGAGCCTGCTTCCAATTCTGTGTCTCCCTCTCTCTCTGCCCCTTCCCTGCTCATGCTCTGTCTCTCTCTGTCTCAAAAATAAATAAAAAAATTTAAACTACAACTTGTAAAAACTTCTTAATTTTTAATATTTAATTACTTAATTTTTAAAATGTTTATTTTGAGAGAGAGAGAGGGAGGGAGGGAGAGAGAGAGAAAGTACGCATGTGCATGAGCAGGGGAGGGGCAGAGAGAGAAAAAGAGAGATCCCAAGAGATCCTAAGCCAGTGCACAGCCCAACACAGGGCTCAATCTCATGACCCACAAGATCATGACCGAAGGTGAAATCAAGAGCCAGATGCTTAACTGAGTTAGCCTCCAAGGTGCCCCTAATTTACTTATTTTAATTCTGGTGTAGTTAACATACAGTGTTATAGTTTAGTTGTATAATATAGTGATTCAACAATTCCATATATTACTTAATGCTCATCAAGATAACTGTAATCTTAATCCCCTTCACTTATTTCACCCATCTCCTCACCCACCACGTCTCTGGTAATCATGTGTTTATTCTCTATAGTCTTTTTGTTTGTCTCTCTCTCTCGCTCTTTTTTCTCCTTTGTTCATTTGTTTCCTAAATTCCACAAATGAGTGAAATTGTATTTCTTCTTCTCTGACTGGCTTATTTCTCTTAGCTTTATACTTTCCAGCTCCATCCTTGTTGTTTCAAATGGCAAGATTTCGTTTTTTTAAGTTTTTATTTAAATTCTAACTAGTTAACACACAGTGTAACATTAGTTCCAGGTGTACAATTTAGTTATTTGACACTTCCATACAACATCTGGTGCTCATCACAAGTGCACTCCTTAATCCCCATCATCTATTCTATCTTCGCACCGATCTCCCTGCTGATATCCATCAGTTTGTTCTCTGCAGCTAAGAGTCTGTTTCTTGGTTTGCTTCTCTTTTTTTCCCCTTTAATCATTTTTTATGGCTGAATAATATCCTATTGTGTATATATATATATACCACATCTTCTTTATCCATTCATTTACCAATAGACACTTAGGCTACTTCCATAATTTGGCTACTGCAAAGAGTGCTGTAGTAAACATAGGGGTGCGTGTATCTCTTCGAATTGGTGTTTTCATATTCTTTGGGTAAATATCCAGTAGTGTGATTACTGGAATGTAGGGTGGTTATATTTTTAATTTTTTTTTTGAGGAACCTCCATAGTGTCTTCCACAGTGGCTGCACCAGTTTGTATTCCCACCAACAGTACACGAGGGGTGCTTTTTCTCCACATCCTCACCAACACTTGTTTATTTCAGTCATTCTGACAGGTTTAAAGTATTACCTCATTGTGGTTGTGATTTGCATTTCCCTGATGATGAGTGATGTTCAGCATCTTTTCATGTGTCTTTGGCTATCTGGATGTCCTCTTTGGAGACATGTCTGTTCATGTCTTCTGCCCATTTTTATATTATTTTTTTTTAAGTTTGTTTATTTCAGAGAGAGACAGCATGTGCAAGTGGGGGAGGGGCAGAGAGAGAGGAAGAGAAAACCCCAAGTGCTAACAGTGCAGAGCCTGATGCTGGGCTCAAACTCTCAAACTGTGAGATCATGACCTGAGCTGAAATCAAGAGTCAGATGCTTAACTGAATGAGCCACCTGGGTGCCTCATTCTCATTTTTAATCTGATTATTTGTTTCTAGTGTTGAGTTATGTAACTTCTTTTGTATACTACCTCTTTATCAGATATGTCACTTGCAAATATTTTCTCCCATTTAGTAGGCTGTCTTTTAGTTTTGTTGATCATTTCCTTTGCCATGCAGAGCTTTTTATTTTGATGTTTTCCTGATAGTTTATTTTTGCCTTTGTTTCCATTGCCTCAGGATATGTATCTAGAAGATTCTGTTACAGCCGAAGTCAGACAAATTATTGCATGTGCTCTCTTCTAGGAATTGTATGGTTTCACATCTCATATTTAGGTCCTTAATCCATTTTAAGTTTATTTGTGTGTATGGTGTAAGTGGTCCAGTATTATTCTTTTGCATGTAGCTGTCTAATTTTCCCAATGCTATTTGTTGGAGAGACTATCTTTTTCCCATTGCACATTCTTGCCTTGTCAAAAATTAACTGAACATATAATTGTGGGCTTATTTCTGGGGTCTCTGTTCTGTTCCACTGATCTGTGTGTCTATATTTGTGCCAGTACCAAACTGTTTGATTACTACAGCCTTGTAGTGTAACTTGAAGTCTGTGATACCTCCAGTTTTGTTCTTTTTTTTTTTTTAACGTTTATTTATTTTTGAGAGAGACAGAGTGCAAGCAGGGGAGGGGCAGAGAGACAGGGAGACACAGAATCTGAAGCAGGCTCCAGGCTCTGAGCTGTCAGCTCAGAGCCCGACATGGGGCTCAAACTCACGAACTGTGAGATCATGACCTGAGCTGAAGTCGGATGCTTAACCAATTGAGCCACCCAGGCGCCCCAGGTTTTGTTCTTTTTCAAGATTGCTTTGGCTATTTGGGGGTTTTTGTGTTTCATACAAATTTTATGATTATTTGTTCTAGTTCTGTGAATAATGCTGTTTCTATTTTGATAAGGTTGCATTAAATCCATAGGTTGTTTTGGGCAGTATGAACATTTTAACAATAGTTTTTCATCCAATCCATCAAAATGGAATGTCTTTACATTTCTGTGCGTCTTCAATTTCTTTCATGAATATTTTATAATTTTCAGAGTACAGGTCTTTCACTTCTTTAGTTAAGTATTCCTAGGTATTTTATTATTTTTGATGCAATCATAAATGGGATTATTTTCTTAATTTTTCTTTCTGCTCCTTCATTACTGGTGTTTAGAAATGCAGTGGATTTCTGTTCACTCATTTCTATCCTGTGACCTTAATGAGTTCATTTATTACTTCTAATAGTTGTTTGGTGGAGTCTTTCAGGTTTTTATATATAGTATCATGTCATCTGCAAATAGTGAAAGCTTTACTCCTTCCTTACTAATTTGGATGCCTTTTATTTCTTTTTGTTGTCTGATTGCTGTGGCTAGGACCTCCAGTACTGTGTTGAATAAAAGTGGTGAGCATGGACATTCTTGTCTTGTTCTTGACCTTAAGAGAAAGAGCTGTCAGTTTTTCTGCAGTATGATATTCACTGTGGGTTTTTCCTGTAAGGCCTTTCTTATGTTGAGGTATGTTGCCTCTAAACCTACTTAGTTGAGGATTTTTTTTTTTAAATCATGAATGGATGTTGTACTTTGTCAAATGCTTTTTCTGCATCATTTATTGAAATGATCACATGGTTTTTATTTTTTTCTCTTATTAATGCGATGTATCATGTTGATTAATTTGTGAATAATGAATTGCCCTTGCATCCCAGGAATAAGTTTCACTTGATTATGGCGAATGATTTTTTAAAATGTATTGATGAGTTATGATTTGCTAGTATTTTGTTGATGATTTTTGCATCTGTGTTCATCAGCAATACTGGTTTGTAGTTTCTCTTTTTTAGGGGTGTCTTTATCTAGCTGTGGTAACAGGGTAATGATGGATTCACAGAATGAATTTGCAAGTTTTCCTTCCGCATCTATTTTTTATAACAGTTTGAGAATAGGTATTAAGTTTTCTTTAAATATTTGGTAGAATTCACCTGTGAAGATGTCTGGTCCCGGACTGTTGTTTGTTGGGAGATTTTTGATTATGGATTCAATTTCATTGCTGGTAATCTATGTGTTCAAATTTTCTGTTTCTTCCTTGTTTCAGTTTTGGTACGTTGTATGTTTCTAGGAATGTGTCCATTTTTTCCAGGTTGTCCAATTGTTGGCATATAGTTTTTCATAACATTCTCTTACAATTGTTTGTATTCCTGTGGTGTTGGTTATTTCTTCTCATCTTTAATTTGTGATTTTGTTTATGTGGGCTCCCTCTTTCTCCATTTTTCATGAGTCTGGCTAGAGGTTTATCAGTATTTTTTATTTTTTCATAGAACCAGCTCCTGATTTCATTGATCTGTTCTATTGTTTAGGAGTGGGTGGGAGGAGGTTGGGTTTTTTGTTTTTGTTTCTGTATTATTTATTTCTGCTCTAATCTTTATTATTTCATTCTTTCGGCTGAGTTTGGGTTTTATTTGTTCTTCTCTTTCTAGTTCCTTCAGATACAAAGTGAACCAACCTTATTTGAGATTTTTCTTGCTTCTTGATGTAGGCCTGTATTGCTATAAACTTTCCTATTAGAACTGTTTTATTGTATCCCAGAGGTTTTGGACAGTTGGGTTTTCATTTTCATTTGTCTCCAATTTTTTTTTTTTAATTTCCTCTTTGGTTTCTTGGTTGACCATTGTTTAGTATCATGTTATTTAATTTCCATAGATTTGTGGTCTTTCCAGATTTTGTCTTGCAGTTGATTTCTAGTTTCATAGTTTTGTAGTCAGAAAGGATGAATGAATCAACTTTGATATTTTCGAATTTGGTAAGACTTGTTTTGTGACCGAATATGTGATCTATTCTGGAGAATGTTCCACATGCATTTGAAAAGAATGTGTATTCTATTTATGATGGAATATTTTGAATATATATGTTAAATCCATCTGGTCCAGTGTGTCATTCAAAGCCACCATTTCCAGAGCACCTGGTTGGCTCAATTGCTTAAGCATCCAACTTCGGCTCAGGTCATGATCTCACGGCTTGTGAGCAGCTGATAGCTCAGAGCCTGGAGCCTGCCCCTCTCCGACTCATGCTCTGTTTCTCTCTCTCTCCCTCTCAAAGAAAAAAAAATTTTTTTAAAGCCACCATTTCCTTGTTGATTTTCTATTTGGATGATCTGTCCATTGATGCAAGTGGGGTGTTAACATTCCATACTATTACCATTATTGCATTACTATCGATTAGTTCCTTTATGTTGTTATTAAGTGTTTTATATATTTTGGTGAAATCATGTTGGGTACATAAATATTTACAATTGTTATATCTTCTTGTTGGATTGTGTTTTTAATTATTATATGATGTCTGTCTCTTGTTACATTCTTCATTTTAAAGTCAACTTTGATATAGGAATTCCTACTCCATCTTTCTTTTCCCATTTATTTGCATGATACATATGTCTCTGTCCCCTCACTTTGAATCTACAAGTGTCTTCTTGTCTGAAATGAGTCTGTTATAGGCAGCATATTGATGGTTTGTTTGTATTGTTTTTATTCCGTAATCCTGTGTCTTTTGAATGGAGCATTCAGTCCATTTATATGCAAAGTAATTATTGATAGGTATGTATTTATTGTCATCATGTTACTTGTTTTGTGGTTGTTTTTGTAGTTCTTCTCCCTTCTTTTCTTCTCTTGCTCTATTCTCTCACAGTTTGCTGGCTTGATTTCTTGATAGCTTAATTCCTTTCTCTTTATTTGCTGTGTATCACTGGTTTTTGATTTGTGGTTACCATTAGGTTTGTGTATATCATCTTATGCATATAACAGTCTATATTAAGTTGATGGTCGCTTCAATTTCAACCCATTCTTTACACCTCCCCTCCACCACCACATTTTGGGTATATGGTATCATACTTTACATCCTTTTATTTTGTGAATCTCTTCACTGATTTTTATAGATATATTTATTTTTACTGCTTTTGTGTTTCCTACTTTTAATACTCTTACTTATGACCTTTACTTTCCAAAGAGTCCACTTTAATTATTTCTTGTAGGGCTACTTCAATAGTCATACACTCCTTTAGCTTTTGTTTGTCTGGGAAAATCTTTCTCTCTCCTTCTATTCTGAATGATAGCCATGCTGGGGAGAGTATTTTGGGCTGCAGATTTTTTCCTTTCAGCAGTCTGAAACATTATTCCAGTCTCTTCTGGCCTACAAAGTTTCTGTTGAAAAATCCCCTAGCAAGAAAAAATACTTTCTAACAGAGAGGGAGGCAGACCATAAGAGACTCTTAAATACAGAGAACAAACTGAGGGTTGATGGGAGTGTGACAGAGGATATATATATATATATTTATGTATGTGTATATATACACATATATGTATATATATATACATACATAAGTATCTATATACATATATGTATATGTATATATATGTGTGTGTGTGTATATGTGTGTGTGTATACACACACACACACACACACACACACACACACACGGGGGGGAGAGAAATATCTAATAGCCTTATGGGGTTTCCCTTATATGTAACTATCTTTTCTCTTGCTGCTTTTTTTTCTTTCCAAGATTTTATTTTAATTCAAGTTAGTTAACATATAATGTAGTATTGGTTTCAGAAAGTAGAATTCAGTGATTTGTCACATATATAACAGCCAGTGCTTATCACAAGTGCCCTCCTCAATGCCCCTCACCCATTTAGCCCATTCCCTCACCCACCTCCCCTCCAGCAACCTTCAGTTCATTCTCTATGGTTAAGAGTCTCTAATGGTTTCCCTCCCTCTCTGTTTTTATCTTATTTTATTTTTCCTTCCCTTCTACTATGTTCATCTGTTTTCTTTCTTGATTTCCACGAGTGAAATACTATGGTATTTGTCTTTCTCTGACTTATTTCACTTAGCATAATACACTCTAGTTTCATCATTGCAAATGGCAAGATTTCATTCTTTTTGATCACTGAGTAATATTCCATTGAATATATGTACCACATCTTCTTTATCCATTCACCAGTCGATGGACATTTGGACTCCTTCCATACTTTGGCTATTGTTGATAGCGCTGCTATAAACACTGGGGTGCATGCTTCCCTTCCCATCAGTATTTTTGTATCCTTTAGATTAATACCTAGCAGTGCAATTGCTGGGTCATAGGGTCATTCTATCTTTAACTTTCTGAGGAGACTTCACACTATTTTCCAGAGTGGCTGCACCAGTTCACATTTCCACCAACAGTGTAAGAGGGTTCTCCTTTCTCTGCATCCTCACCCACATCTGTCATTTACTGAGTTACTAATTTTAGCCATTCTGACTGGTGCGTGGTGGTATCTCATTGTGGTTTTGATTTGTATTTCCCTAATGATGAGTGATGTTGAGCATCTGTTCATGTTTCTATTAGCCATCTGGATACCTTCTTTGGAAAAGTGTCTATTCATGTCTTCTGCCCATTTCTTAACTGGAATATTCGTTTTTTGGGTGTTGAATTTGATAAATTCTTTCTAGATTTTGATCCTGGCCCTTTATCCGATATATTTGCAAATATCTTCTCCCATTCCATAGGTTGCCTTTTAGTTTTGTTGATTGTTTCCTTCACTGTACAGGAGTGACCTTGATGAGGTCCCAAGAGTTCATTTTTGCTTTTGTCTCCCTTGCCTCCGGAGACATGTCTAATAAGAAGTTACTCTGGCTGAAGTCAAAGATGTTGCCGCCTATGTTCTCCTCTAGGATTTTGATGGTTTCTTGTATCACATTTGATTCTTTCATCATTTTGAATTTATTTTTGTGTATGGTGTAAGAAATTGGTCCACTTTCATTCTTCTGCATGTCACTCTTGAATTTTCTCAACACCGTTTGTTAACAAGACTTTTTTTCCATTGGATGTTCTTTTTTGCTTTGCCAAAAATGAGTTGACCATACAATCGTGGGTCCATTTCTGGGTTCTCTGTTATGTTCCATTGATTTATGTGTCTGGTTTTTGTGCCAATGCCATACTGTGTTGATGATTACAACTTTGTAATACAGCTTCAAGTCTGGAATGGTGATGCCTCCTACTTTGCTTTTCTAACATTACCTTGGCTATTGGGGTATCTTTTCTGGTTCCATACAAATTTGAGAATTGTTTGTTCTAGCTCTGTGAACAATGATGGTGTTATTTTGATAGGGACTGAACTGAATTGTAGACTGCTTTAGATAGTATAGACATTTCAATGATATTTGTTCATCTAATGCTTGGGCATGGAATGTTTTTCCATTTCTTTGTGTCTTCTTCAGTTTGTTTCCTAAGTGTTCTACAGTTTTCAGAGCACAGATCTTTTATCTCTGTTAGGTTTATTCCTAGATATCTTACAGGTTTCAGGACAGTTGCAAATGGGGTTGATTCCTTGATTTCTCTTTCTGCTGCTTCATTATCGGTATATAAAAATGCAACAGATTTCTACATGTTGATTTTATATCTTACAATTTTTTGGTGGAGTCTTTCAGGTTTTGTACATAAAGTATCACATCATCTGTGAAGAATGAAAGTTTGACTTTTACCTTGCCTGATTTGTGATCTAGTTTGTGATCTATTCCAAACGATGTCCCATGTGCACTGGAAAAGGGATGTATCCTGCTGCTTTAGGATGGAATGTTCTGAACATATCCATCTGGTCCAGTGTGTCATTCAGCATCAGTATTTCCTTGTTTATTTTCTGTGTACATGATAGGTGCATTGATGTAAACGGGGTGTTAAAGTACCCTAATATTATTGTATTATCAGTGAGTTTGTTTATAATTAATTATTTTATACATTTGGGTATTCCCATGTTCAGTGTTTAAGTATTTAGAATTTTTTTTTTCTTGTTTGATTGTCCCCTTTCTTATGATACAGTGCCCTTCTTCATCTCTTGTTACAGTCTTTGGTTTAAAGTTTATTTTGTTAAATACAAGTATTGCTACTCTCGCTTTAAGTCCATGTGTATGATCAAAGTTTCCCCATCCCCTCACTTTTAATCTGCAGTTGTCTTTATGTCTAAAATGAGTCTCTTATATAAGCAGCATATAGATGGGCCTTGTTTTGTTATCCATTCTGTCATCCTATGCCTTTTGAGTGGAGCGTTTACTCCACTTACTTCAGAGTAATTATTGATAGATATGTATATATTGCCATTTTATTACTAGTTTTGTCATTGTTTCTGGAGATTTTCTCTATTTCTTTCTTATCTTTGTCACTTTTGGTCTTTCCTTTTCATGCAAAGGAATTCTGAGTGAAATTTCTTTAATATTTCTTGCAGGGCTGGTTTAGTGGTCACGAACACCTTTAGTTTTTGTTTGTTTGGCAAACTCTCTCTCTCTCTCCTTCTATTCTGAATGGTAGCCTTGCTGGATAGAGTATTCTTAACTGCAGATTATCATGCCACCCCCTCTGACTTCTGAAGTTTCTATTGAGAGATCTGTAGTTAGCCTTATGGGTCTTCCCTTCTAAGTTAGGGAATTCTTTTGTCTTGCTGCTTTTAAGATTTTTTTTTTAATCACTTGATTTTAAAAATTTAAGTACAGTATGTCTTGGTGTTGGTCTGCTTTTGTTGATTTTGACAGGAATTCTCTGTGCCTCCTGGATCTGGAGGTCTGATTACTTCTCCAGATTAGGGAAGTTTTCAGCTATTATTTCCTCAAACGAATTTTCTGCCCCCTTTTCTGTCTGTCTTCTGGGACTCCTATAATATGAATTTTATTATGTTTGATGGAATTACTAAGTTCCCTAAGTCTATTCTCATGTTCTATAATTCTTCTCTCTTTTGTTCAGCTTCATTATTTTCCAGTATTTTATCTTCTAAATTATTCATTCCTCTGCTTCTTTCATCCTGTTTGTCACAGCAAGTCTGTTTTGAATCTCAGTTATTGCATTTTTCATTTTTGACTGATTGTTTCTTAATTCTTTTATCTCTGTAGTAAGGGCCTACCTGAAGCCTTCCATTCTTTTTTCAAGCCCAGCAAGTATCCTTATGATTGGGGCTTTAAATTCTCCATCAGGCATGTTACTTATATCTGTTTCACTTAGATCTCTGAGCTTATCTTGTTCTTTCATTTGGGATGAATTCCTCTCTCTTCTCATTTGGTCTAAGTCTCTATCTCCTTTTCTGTGTTAGAAAAGCCCATTATGTTTCTTCCATGCTTCTGAGAAAAATGGCTTTTCAAAGAACATGTCACATAGTGTCTGAGGACTAGTGCTTCAGGGAGTGCCTGTGGGTGTGTGCTGCGTGCACTGTGCTATTGTGTTTCAGCTGCTCTATTTTCAGGCCAGTCATCTGCAGAGGCTCTCCTTGCCTGCAGTGGGCAGTGTTGGGTGCGTGACCAGAATGCAGCAAATTTTAACTAGGTATGTTCTGGTCTACTTGTTAAATTAGACCTGATACTGCTTCCACTAGAAGTGAAGCCCTGCAGAACTCTCTGGTTGGGGAACTTGGTGTGGGCAGTGGTTTCTGCTGGTCTTCAGGGGAAAGGACCTGCAGCACTGGGACTGAGCCAACTTAACTGTGAAGGGCAGTTCCGCCACAGAGCATGGGTGTGGGACCTGATGTAAGCAGATTAGGTATCCAGTGTTGACACTGCACTACTGATGGTGGGTGGCTCTGTATTTATGCTGACGGGCAGAGGAGGGAAACAGACCCAGCCAGCTCTTTTGTCCCTGGAGAGGCATCTCTGTGAATGCTACCTCTCAGGGACACTCTCCAAGAAGAACAAATAATATCCCTTTGTGTGCCCAGGTGCTCTTCAGATCACTCTTTCCATACCATCTGCCCCAGGGTGTTTGCCTGACTCTTCTCCAGGAGCAGGGAAGCACCCCCGGGGCTCTATCCCAGCCAAGCCACAGATCTTTAAAACTGCAGTCTCTATACTCCACTAATTCCAACAACTTATGAAAACCAGCCCCTCTCGTCTTCCCAGCCAAAGGATTTGGGGAAATGTTCTCCTTGTGCATTTCCCTGTGTGCTCCTCTCTTTCTCTCACCTTTCTCAATGACCAGGGCTCCCACCTCTTTGCAACATCAGCTATCTGTTTCTCCCCCCAAATCACATCTCTGTACTTCCTACCTTCTTCAATGTGGCTTCTTCTCTCCCTTTAGTTGCAGAGTTAGTCCTGTCAGTCTTCAGGTTGATTTCTGAGATATTAAGAATGATTTGACAGTTATCTAGTTGTGTTTGAGAGACAAGATAAGCCCAGGGTTCTCCTACTATACCACCATCTTAGCTCCCTCTATCAACAATATACTTAAAAAAGGATCATTTAGGGGCACCTGGGTGGCTCCGTCACTTAAGCGTCTGAGTCTTTTTTTTTCAACGTTTTTTTTTTTTTATTTATTTATTTTTGGGACAGAGAGAGACAGAGCATGAACGGGGGAGGGGCAGAGAGAGAGGGAGACACAGAATCGGAAACAGGCTCCAGGCTCTGAGCCATCAGCCCAGAGCCTGACGCGGGGCTCGAACTCACGGACCGTGAGATCGTGACCTGGCTGAAGTCGGACGCTTAACCGACTGCGCCACCCAGGCGCCCCATAAGCGTCTGAGTCTTGATTTCAGCTCAGGTCATGATCTGATGGTTTGTGAGTTCGAGCCCCACATCAGGATGTGCACTGATAGCTCGGAAACTGCTTGGGATTCTCTCTCTCCCTCTCTCTCTGCCCCTCCCCTGCTCGCTTGCTGTCTCTCTCTCAAAATAAATGAAACATTTATAATTAATCTCTCTCAAAATAAATAAAAACATTTATAATTAATTAATTAATTAATTTACCACAATCAAGTGGGATTTATTCTGGGGACGCAAGGATGGTTCACTATTCACAAATCAATCAATATGATACACCACATGAACAAAACTAAGGATAAAAATTATATTGGGGCGCCTGGGTGGCGCAGTCGGTTAAGCGTCCGACTTCAGCCAGGTCACGATCTCGCGGTCCGTGAGTTCGAGCCCCGCGTCAGGCTCTGGGCTGATGGCTCAGAGCCTGGAGCCTGTTTCCGATTCTGTGTCTCCCTCTCTCTCTGCCCCTCCCCTGTTCATGCTTTGTCTCTCTCTGTCCCCCCAAAAAATAAATAAACGTTGAAAAAAAATTAAAAAAAAAATTATATAATCATCTCAATAGATGCAGAAAAAGCATCTGACAAGACCAACATCCATTCGTGATAAAAACTCTCAACAAAGTGGGTATAAAGGGAACATACTTTAACATAATAAAGGCCACATATAAAATACTCACAGCTAACATCACACCCAGTGGTGAAAATCTTAAAACTTCTCTTCTAAGGTCAGGAAAAAGACAATAATGACCACTCTTGTCACCATTATTCAACACAGCACTGCAAGTCCTAGCCACAATAATCAGACAAAAAAGAAAAAGAAAGAAAGAAAAAGAAAAGAAACAAAGAAACAAAGAGAGAGAGAGAGAGAGAGAGAGAGAGAGAGAGAGAGAGAGAGAAAGAAAGAAAGAAAGAAAGAAAGAAGAAAGAAAGAAAGAAAGAAAGAAAAGACATCCACACCAGTAAAGAAGAAGTAAAACTGTCACTATTTACAGACAACATGATACTATAGATAGAAAATCCTAAAGACCCCATCAAAAAACTGCTTGAAATAAAAAAATGAATTCAGTAAAGTTGCAGGATACAAAATTAATAGCCAGAAATTGGTAGTATTTCTATCCAGTAATAATGAAGCATCAGAAAGAGAAATTGAGAAAAAAACACGATTTAAACTAACACCAAAAGGAATGAAATACCTAAGAATAAACTTAACCAAGGAGGTGAAAGACCTATATTTTGGAAAACATAAAGCACTTGAGAGAAAATGAAGATGATACAAACAAATGAAAGATATTCCATGCACATGGATTGGAAGAATGAGTATTGTTAAAATGCCCACATTACCCAAAGCAATCTACAGATTGAGTCAATCACTATCAAAATACCAACTGCATTTGTTCTAGATAACTAAAACAATCCTAAAATCTGTATGGAACCACAGAAGACTCCAAATAACCAAAGAAATCTTGAGTAAGAAAAGCAAAGCTGGAGGTATCACAATTCCAGATTTCAAGATATACTACAAAGCTGTAGTAATTAAAATACTATGGTACTGTCACAAAAACAGATACATAGAACAATGGAACAGAATAGAAAACACAGACATAAACCCACAATTAAATGACCGATCAATCTATGACAAAGGAAGCAAGAGTATAAAATGGGAACAAGACAAGCCCTTCAGCAAATGGTGCAGGGGAAATGAATAGCTACATGCAAAAGAATGAAACTGGACCCTTTTAATACCATACACAAAAATAAACTGAAAATGGATTAAAGACCTAAATATGAGACCTGAAACCATAAAAATCCTAGAAGAGAACAAGAGGGTAAATTCTTTGACATTGGCCATAGGAACATTTTTCTAGATATGTCTCCTACGGCAAGGGAAACAAAAGCAGAATTAAACCACTGGGACTACATCTGCAGGAAAAGCCTCTGCACCACAAAGGAAATCATCAACAAAACAAAAAGGCAACCTACTGAATTGGAGAATATATTTACAAATGATGTACCTAATAAGGGGTTAATATCCAAACTCTATAAAATTACACAACTGCACATAAAATAACCAAATAATCTGATTTTCAAATGGGCAGACGACCTGAATAGACATTTTTCCAAGAAGACACTGATGGCCAACAAACATGAAAAGGTGATCAACATCACTAATTTTGAAGGAAATACAAATCAAAATCACAATGAGATATCACCTTACACCTTTAAGCAATAACTAAAATCAAAATGGAAAGAAATAAAAGTGTTTGCGAGGATGTGGAGAAAAAGGAATCCTTGTGCGCTATTGGCGGGAACGTAAATTGGTACAGCCAACATGAAAAACAGTATAGAGGCTTCCTCCAAAAATTAAAAATAGAAATACCATGGAATCCAGGAATCCACTATTGGGTATTTGTACAAAGAAAACAAAAACACTAATTTGAAAAGATATAATGTGCCCTATGTTTATTGCAGTGTTATTTATAATAGTCAAGAGGGAAGAGACCTAAATGTCCATCAATAGACAAATGGATAAGGAAGATGTGGTATACACACACACACACACACACACACACACACACACACACACACTATGGAATATTATTCAGCCAGAAAAGAAGAATGAAATCTTGCTATTTGCAACAACATGGATGGAGCTAGAGAGCATAATGCTAAGGGAAGTAAGTCAGTTAGAGAAAGACAGGTACAATATGATCTCACTCATATGTGGAATTTAATAAACAAAACAAACCAGCAGAGGAAAAAAAAGAGAGATAGAGAGGCAGACCAAGAAATAGACTCTTAACCATAGAGAACAAACTGATGGTTACCAGAGGGGGGTGGGTTGGGGGACTGGGGAAATAGAGGATGAGGATTAAAAAGTACACTTATCATGATGAAAAATAAAGAAAGAAAATCAAAGAAAAAAATTATCCAAAAAGTAAATTATGGTCTCTTTGTAAAAGATACACTATACAAAAGACAAAGAAATATAGAAATTTTTTCAAATATATATTTTCAAATACATTTCAGGCATATTTTCAAATTAAAATCAAGGGTAACAATATTAATATCAAATTATAAATTAAAGCAAAAAATAAGTGGAATCTAAAATAAATAAATAAACAAAAAGCAGAGTCAGACCTATAAATACAGAGAACAAAGTGTTGGTTGCCAAACAGGAAAAATGGTGTGAGGTTGGGCAAAATGGGTGAAGGATAATGGGAGATAGTGGGCTTCTACTTACAGAATGAATAAATCACAGGAATAAAAAGCACAGCATAAGGAATATAGTAAATAATATCATAATAACAATGCATGGGGACCAAAGGTCCCCTTTGTTGTGAACATAGCACAATGTATAAACTTGTTGAATCACTCTGTTGTACACCTGAAACTCATGTAATATTGTGTGTTCACTTTACTCAAAAATTAAAAAATTAAAAATATCAAAACTCAAAAATTGAAAAAATAAAGTGTATGTTAACATTTTTTCATATATTCACAGAGTTGTGCCACCATCACTACAATCTAATTTTAAAATACTTTCATCCCCCATAAAGAAACCCCATACTCATTACTGTCACTCTTTATCCTCCCCAACCCCAGCCCTAAGCAACCACTAATCTACTTTCTGTTTCTACAGATATGCCCATTCTGAACATTTCACAAATGTAATCATACAATATGCAGGCTTTTGTGACTGGTTTCTTTTACTTGGGTAATGTATTTAAGGCTCATTCATGTATAATGGGCACATTTGGTTTGTTTCTACTTTTTGGCTACTATAAATAATGCTGTCATGAACATGTGTGTTTAATTTTTTATGTGGATGTTTGTTTTTATCCTACTCTCTTGGGTATGTAACTTAGAGTGGGATTGCTGGGGTCATATGGTAACTCTATGTCTAGTTTTTTGATGAACTGCCAAACTATCTTCCAAAGCAGCTATACCGATTTACATTCTCAGCCGTAAGAGGTGAGCGCTCCAATTACTCTACACCCTCGCCAACACTTATATTCCATCTTTTTATGAAAGCCAGCCTAGTAGGCCTATAATATTGAGGTTTCTCTTACAGTTGATCTTAGCAAAAAGGTTGAGAAGCAATTTGATATTTCTTTTAATAACTTTTGTTTTTATAAAACATTTTAGATTTTAAGTTGGTACCATTTTTCCGGAAGGCAATATGATCACACATCAAAAGCCTTAAGAATGCCAACACACACAAAAAATAAGAGGTAGCCTTGGTGGCTCAGTTTGTTGAGCATCTGACTCTTAATTTGGGCTCAGTGTATGATCCCAGGGTCGTGAGATTGAGCCCTGCATTAGGCTTCACACTAAGCATGGAGCCTGCTCGAGATTTTCTTTCTCTCTCCTTCTGTCCTTCTCCTCTGCTCATGTGCTTGCTCTCTCTCTCGCTAAAAAAAAAAAAAAAAAAAAAAAAAAAAAAAAAGAGCAAAAACATTTTGATTCAGTGATTCCAGTTTTAGAAATTTATCCTAAGTAAATCATGGTCATGGTACAAAGAATTAACTACAAGGGTGCCTGGGTGGCTCATGTTAAGCGTCTGACCTTCAGCTCAGGTCATGATCTGGAGCTATGCTGATAGCTAAGAGTCTGGAGCCTGCTTCAGATTCTGTGTCCCCCCCCCCCCCGCCCATCTCCCACTCATGCTCTGTCTGTCTCTCTCTCAAATATAAATACACATTAAAAAAATTAACTACAAAGATATTTACCACTGTGTTGTTTCTATAACTCAGGCTTGCGAGCTAGACGAGCTCTACTTAATTCCTCTTCCTTCTTCCAGTGAGCAAACCAGTGACCTCCCTGTAACTTCTGGCTTCATTTTGATTTCTGTTCAATACTCATTCTCCATGTACAAACTGTTCCTTTATCACCCCTGGGTTTTAACTCAAACATAAGATGTGGCTTTTCTGGATTTACCCCAATAAAAAACTGTCACGGGGCGCCTGGGTGGCTCAGTTGGTTAAGCACCAGACTTTGGCTCAGATCATTATCTCACAGTTTGTGGGTTCGAGCCCTGCATTGGGCTCTGTGCTGACAGCTCAGAGCCCTGAGCCTGCTTCAGTTTCTGTGTCTCCCTCTCTCTCTGCCCCTCCCCCACTTGCCCTCTGTCTCTCTCCCTCTCTCTCTCAAAAATAAATAAACATTAACAAAAAATTTTTTAGAAACTGCCAATGACATCAGGTAGCTTTATGCTACAGAGATGCAGGAGTTAATGGGAAAGAAGGCTTTTACTGCCAAATTACTAAAATATCAATATGAAATACCCTTGTTCTGTTGAAAATCTCTGTCATTTTTGCCTACTCATGTTTTAGCCTTCTCCCTTATAGTTTGATCCTCTCTCTCCACACTCATCCCCTTATCCTCTTCATTTTCCTCTCTTCTATCCATAAATTGCTATTCACTTTTTTAAAGTTACTTTATCTAAGTCTTTGTCTTCTTCTTTCAACCCATTTCCTCACAGCCACACATTTCATGTGTAGATGCTAATCAAGATCTGTTTTTACCAACAAAGATAACCGACAAAATAACTTTCCTCATCCTAACTACAGTTATAACAGAAAGACAGTGAACAAAGCCGCAAGTCATTCAACAAGTATTTTTCAAGTGCCTTCTTTAAGGTAACCATAGTTTTGTGTGTGTGTGCTAGGGATGTAACAATTTAAAAAAATTTTTTTAACGTTTATTTATTTTTGAGACAGAGAGAGATAGCGCATGAACGGGGGAGGATCAGAGAGAGGGAGACACAGAATCTGAAACAGGCTCCAGGCTCCGAGCCATCAGCCCAGAGCCCGACGCGGGGCTCGAACTCACGGACCGCGAGATCGTGACCTGAGCTGAAGTTGGACGCTTAACCGACTGAGCCACCCAGGCGCCCCTAGGGATGTAACAATTTAAAAAAAAAAAGCAGATGCAGCCCTACTCTCAGGGAGTTTATGCATTGATGACATAAAATTTTTCAAAAGATATATATAACATAATGTCAGGTAGTAATGAGGGTTATGAGAAAAAAATACAGCAAAAGAATAGTTAATGGTAGAGGGATGTTATTTTAGATAAGATACCCAAAGAACTATCTGAGGAGGTGTCCTTTAAGCAGAAATCTGAACGAATAAAAGAACAAATTATGCAAGTATCAGAAACAAGAGTGTCCCAGGTAGAGGAAACACCAAGAACAAAGGCCCTGAGATTGGGACATGCCTAGAGAATTGGAGAACAGCTAAGAGAACAGTGGAAAATGAAGTAGACCATAGAAATAAGGTCCTAGAGGTAGGCGGGTGTTAGATTACACAGTGCCCTATAGGCCATGTAATGATTTTGAATTTTATTCTAAGACTGGTCGGTTGAAGAGTTTTGATCAGGACAATGTTGCATCTTATAGGCATTAAAAGGAAAATAAATTATCTCATGAAGATTATAGACAATATAGGGGCAAGAGCAGAAAAAGTGAGACCAAATAATAAACTAAGACAGCATTATAAGAAAGATATGATGATAGCTGTGAATGACTAACCTATATAATAGATTTGGTACAGCCCTTATAAATGTGTCCACTATGAGTGATGTAAAAAATATGTAATGACATAGAAAAATGTTTACACTAAATGTAGACTACGATCAGAATCACAAAGTTTATTCATCACTGTATAGTATGATGCTATTTTATAAAAGTATTATATGCAATGAATATTAAAGCTAGAAAAGACTTAGAGCTCACCGAGTCTACCAAAACCAGAAAAGTTACAGGTCTTAACTGACACAGCAGTAAGTAGAATACAGATCTGATTCCCAATGTAATGCTCATTCTATCTCAACCATGGTCTATTCTATCAGCTCTCACAAGTACTTATACTTCTCTGCTAGTTTCACATTCAAACGGGAAATTTTATTTCCCAGAATCTTTTATTACTAAAACATTATTTTTTTAATTCCAGTGAAATTTATATATAGTGTTATATTAGTTTCGGGTGTACAGTACAGTGATTCAGCAATTCTACATAACACTCCATGCTCATCATGATAAGCGTACACTTAATCCCCTCCACCTATTTCACCCATCCCTCCACCTACATCTCCTCTGTCAATCACCAATTTGTTCTCTGTATTTAAGACTCTATTTTTGGTTTTTCTCTTTTTTTCTTTATTTGTTTTGTTTCCTAAATCCTACATATGAGTGAAATCATATGGTATTTGTTTTTCTCTGACTTATTTCACTTAGCATTATACCCTCTAGATCCATCTATTACTAATATATTATTAATATGCTTAAATCTAGATTTTTAAAATTAATCTATACTAGACTGAAGCCCTGTTCAAATAAAAAAGGTGGAGAGTAGATGATCTCAAAATAAGCCATATGTATATGTCACTGAAGGACTCTTCACATGAAGCAAGTCACTGACTATAAATAAATATACTACATGTTAGCACCCATTATTAAAATACCAATGATTTTTTGAAATTCTAACAGTACACACAATCTGCCAAGCAAGTAACATTCCTGTGCAGCAAAACACAATTTCTGTGACACAAGTAACCATGTCTCCTTTGAAGCTGCAGAATTCCCTGGCTAAGATTTTGTTTTAGACCAAGAGGGCCAAAAATGCTTCTTCTAGAAGCCTAACAGCCTATTCTACTCCCTTCTATGGTAACATAGTGTAGCCTTTCACTGTCTGACCCACAGAGGAAAAAAACTGATTTTAATTAACCATTAATTACTCGAATGCAGCCTGCATTATATGGAAAAATGTGTTACTTTCATCTTAATTTAAAAGACAACATTGGAGGTTCAAACTGGCAAGAAGATACACTTTATAAATGCATTTATATCATTATTCCTCAGAGAATTGGAAAAGAGACTCATTTTCCTATGGTTCTGTAGTGCTTGGAATGGTAAGAAAGGTATAAGATGATAAAATGGGGGATTCTCTTTGAAGCTTTTTGCAGGGCAAAGAAAATATTCTTTAATTTGAGAGCGTTTTGATTACTGTAGGTAGTTATCTGAATACTGAAAAGTAAAATTCAGATGAGGTCTTATTGAGTGCTAATAAAGTCTATTTGAAATTTAAGATCTTTGTGTTGTATTTGCTATAAATATATTAAAGTTATCTGAATTTGTGCACTAAATAAGATCAAATAGAAAATAGAAAAGATTTGTCACAGGTATAGAATGCATGACCAATAAAATCAAGTTCAGCTATAAGAAAGAATGTTTATAAATATGGGGGAAAGTTGCCTCAATATTTTTATAATTTTATGTGCATTATTTTTCACATCTTAAAGCTGCCCAAGTATAGAAAAATACAGGACTTCAATAACAGTTACCAGCATGATTTGCTTTTATTACCTTTCTGTTCAAGACCCTTGTTTCCCCTTGTAGCATGTCAAATTGCCCCCAAAACCATATTATACAGCAGAGAAATGTTGTTCACACTTCACTGGCTATTGATTTACTTTATTTATTGGCACAAAATCAGCTTGAGATAAACATTTTGTCCCCCATTTCCACTATTGTAAGCGGTATACTTCATTGCAAGATAGGTAAACCCAAATGTGCAGGGTCACAATTCGACATGGCTTTCTAATCAATGTGTGAAAAATTATCTAATGAATAATGGGTTGCACATTTCCACAAACAAATTAACCAGGGTGAGACTGAAACTAATGATTATATTTATCTAATGTAATTTCACATCTGTTACTAGTGGTAGTAATTTTTTTTCTCTTTCATCCATGGTGTCCTCAAAATTACAACTTAGCTTTTCAGATACAGTTATAGGACATCAGTTTAACTAGAAAATAGACAATTTTGTGGAATGTTTATTTTTTTCTTTGAATGCCAGCAGCCCAGAGAAATATGATGCCATTTTATAAAATTTGGGGATTCAGGCGTTTCTTGATCAATAACCCTGTTGTGTTTTTACATATTGCCTGTGGGCTTAATTTGATAGCATATGGTTCAAATTCCATCATTCAGCCTTATAAAGAGCAAAATTACTCCATTTCACATGGTACTGTAAGACCATCTTTAATTCTACCTGTCCTTATATGAATATATTATTTATCCTGATTTAAAATGTACAATAGTTTAAAAAGTAGAAGCAGTTCCAACAATGAAAAAGTTAAATCCTAAACATCTGATTTGGAACTCAGGGCACCTAAGCCTTCCAGACAAGCCCACAGATACCTATTCCATCCACATGTACCTTTGTCATAGAAGCTAGCCACAAATGGCATCATATTTCAATGGGAAAGAGCATTCACAGTTTAAACCGAGACCATGTATCTTTCAGCTATGGTTGCCCACTCTTCTGCTACCTGCCAGGGAATATGAAGGAGTCTCCTACTTTAAGGTACTGATTCTGGCACCAGTGACGTGAGGAAAGGGCCTAACTGGGCTCAAGATAAAAAGATAACTTCACATGGCAAAGACATGAGGAGCTCTAGAGGCAAGGGTCATCAGCTGGAGTGCATACCAGAGATATTTCGTGGCCCTACATTTTGCTCCCTATCCAGACAGACTTCAGCCTCATCCTGAAATGAAATCCTAATTTTAATAAAAAGCTCCAATAATTTGTATTCTAATAATTCAATTATTAGAAATTAAACTTTGGTAATTAGACATCTGTAAAATCTACCACCTAACTGGATTCTCTGATAAAATTTTACTTCTGTGGGGAACTCTTCAGTTAGGCTCACTATGCAGAAAAAGCAGAGAACTGAGATACAACCTTGTGATCCTTAGAAGGAAAAAACAGCGCTTTAAGGCAGCAGTTCTCAACATTTGAGTTCTCAAATCTTCTTGGTCCCATAAAAATTACTGAGGACCTCAAAGAGTTTTTTTAAATAGATTATTTCAGTAGTTGTATTATTAGAAACTAAAAGTAAAAAAATTAATAGTTATTTTAACATAAAAATAAACCCATTACCAGTTACTATAACATAGCTTATTAAAAATAAATGTATTCTCCCCCCTAAAAAAATTAATGAGAAGATGGTCTTAACACAAGACAGCTGAATTCTCATACATAAGCCTGCCTTCAATTTATCATGGTACGTTATTTTGACTAAAGTATATAAAGAAAATCCAGCCCCAGACAAGTATGTAGTTGGAAAAGAGGTTATTTTCACAGAGGTTTTGGATAATTGGGGATATTCTTCTTGGATAAAAAAACCAAAATGTATCAAATGATTGTAATTTAGTTGCAATATGGAATCTGAAACCATATCAATGAAATTTTCATACTTTCTTATATTAAAAATATATTGGTTAATCTTACACTTCAGATCTAACTTGTACGATTTAGTACCATCATGCATTGGTGATTTGAAAAATATTATTTTACTGAATTATGTAGATCTTTCCAATGCTGACACAATTCATTATCTAATATTTAAAAATCACGTTCAGCAATTAACCACAAATCTCATCAGAAAAGTCTCTAAATATTGGGACACTATCAAGTTCACAGCGGCTAATAGAAGTTTTCCAAATACTATCTAGTTTTCACTTGAGAGGCTGAATGGCAATAAACACTATCAGTTTGTTTTTCTTGAAAGATCGCTGTTCATTTTTGAGAAAATGTCTGCCACATACTCAACTCTGAATAGCTACTTTGTCATTTGTTCTCTCAAGTAAAAATAGTATTTCATGAAAAAAGCAGCTAGGTCACCTCACAATGAAATTACCCAAGTGCTTTTCTTTCAGAATCACTCCATACTTTGATATGCAGGCAAAAGTGCTTTATGCATGGTTCCTATTTCCTCACCCAGATACTAAAAAAAAACTTTTCCAGAGCTAATATTTAATAAAATCAATTTTTTACTGATCAAAATGTTCTTAGCTGTTCATCTAAAATGTTAAGTGAGGGGCGCCTGAATGGCTCAGTCAGTTAAGCATCCAACTTCAGCACAGGTCATGATCTCATGATTCATGAGTTCAAGCCCAGGCTCTTTGCTGACAGCTCAGAACCTGGAGCCTGCTTCGGGTTCTGTAACTCCCTCTCTCTGCCCCTCCCCTGCTCATGCTCTGTCTTAAAAAGTAAATAAACATTTATTAAAAAAAAAAAAAAAAAACCTTTAAATGTTATTAAGTGAAACTTTTTTTTTTTTTTTTTTTTTTACTTTAAGAATACCCAGACAACTAGAACAGTTTGGTGTCATTGCATTGATTCACTCTAAACATGAGCAGTTTTTTCCATCATTGTTTTTGTACCATCACACCAAATGTCAACACAGTGAAAAAGGTTAATCACATCTTAGTCTTATAATGAAAATGGTTTTAATCTCCTAAAGCTCTTAAAGGGGACCCCAGATATCTGAAGGCTACCTTTTGAGAATCACTGCTCTAAACAATCTAACATATTGCATGTATGGAGGGAAGGCAGTGGTTGGAATAAGAGAAACAAACTCTTTCTAAAAATAAACCAGAAAAATGAGGAGAAGACATTTTGAACATAAATGAATGTTTAAGTCATTTGGCTTTCTTTATAGCTTGACTGATTTTAGGTAGTTACTTCATTCTTCAATCTTGCTTCTGGCCCTCATATCAGTTCGGTCTCAATGAGCAGTTTTATGAGTCAATACTATACAAACTATGAATGAAATTTCATGGATCTGCCTGACCCAGAAATTGTGTGAGGGTTGAAGCTCCTTCAGTAATCTAAATTAAAAGGGAAGCCTCAAAATCACCTAATCTCATAGTATATACCTCGTTGTATACACCAGAACGTAAGCTCCTTGAGATAGGATACTTGTTTTGTTCACTACTTTATCCTCAATTCCTAGAACACTATCTGACTCAAAACAGGTACTCAACAAGTATTTATTAGATGAATGAGTGCAGCCCATATGGGTCTACACAAGGAAAAACTAAAAATAATACAATTCGTCATTTTACAAACACATCCAAATGAGTGTTTCAGTCTTCAAAATAATCAGAGAGACTACTGTCATTTTCCAGTGATGCAGCAACTACTGCTCACAGTTATTTTTTGAATACCAGACAGACAGTGGTGAGAAATGCACTGCAATTTGATACAGAAAGACTCGGCCTAGAATCCTGGTTCTAGAAATTACCACTGATAAAAAACTGGGCAATGACTTAACCTCTCTGAGATAATCTTCTTAACCATAAAGAAGAGAGAAAAATAACTATCTCACAGAGACATTGTAAGAATGAAATTAAATGAAACCACATTTGTTGAAGTATCTAGCACAGTGCCTAGCAAACAGGAAATGACAAATGCAGGATAAATGCTAGTGTGTAGCTATTTGGTATTAGACTACCAGACGTCCTTCCTCTGATAACTTTATTTCAACTTGCCTCTGCAAAATGCCTGGCCCCAGTTCTCAGTCCATACATTTAGAAGGAGCTTCACACCTAGAATTAAGGGCCTCGGCCTAAACAATCAGTGCATCATTTCCCAAGCACAGTCACTTGTGTGAGATGACCATATATTTCTGTCAAAGCCAATGAGACTCAAATTCTTGCTAGGTATCCTGGAAAGAAGAGCCTCTCTCTTTCCCACTGGACTTAAACCTTGAAAGATGCAGACAGGAGTTTCTTTAACCAGCCGAGAACCACAGGGAAGAATCAGCCTGAGAATGTAATGAGTTCATCCTGAAATTGCAATGTTAGAGCTGAGAGATACAGAAGAATTAGGTTTGTGAACAATGCTTGAGCTCCGCCAAACTGGTCTCTGGAATTATGTTAGTCAATAAATTCCCTTTTTCCTAAGTAAGTTTGGGTTAAGTTTCCTGGCATGAACAATAGGAAGAGTCCAGTCTGATGTAATTTTCTTCTTTTCCAAAAGGTCCAACTAGATTTGTACAGACCAT
The DNA here is from genome assembly GCF_007474595.2 of Lynx canadensis. Lineage (NCBI taxonomy): Eukaryota > Metazoa > Chordata > Mammalia > Carnivora > Felidae > Lynx > Lynx canadensis. The sequence goes on from NC_044303.2 coordinate 141,911,439, forward strand.
TATGGTTCAATGCCAAAGCTGCTGATGAGGGCTGAAACAAAATGCCAAAGCCTGTCCTTAGGCTTTGGAATTACTATGATTTTAAGCAAGCCAGAAGTTCAGGTTCTCAAAACATTTGGTTAATATTTAGATCAGGTGTTCCTGAAAAAGAAACTGCATAGTAATTTCAAACCTAGAGTCTCTTGACATTTAGGGATGTGTAAATGCAGTAATGAGCAATCTCAAGCTATTACTACTATTTCTAAAAAGAGTAAAAGCTGTTCCCTTAATGTGGTTAACTAAAACATAAATTTATTGGCTCTTAGTAGGAATTATGACTACTCTATGCAGTTAACAGTGGTTATCTCTTGCTAATCGGAAGCTCTCTTACTGTCAGATACATCACTAGCTAGACAGATAGATAGATATCCTTGACTGATTTTCCAAATGAGAAAATTATTTGTTTAATAAATTCTATATGATAGTGAAAATCTTCCAAAACACAGGGTTCCATAATGTGAGGAGAGGTGAAAGATTAAAAAAGGACTTTGGCACTTGGTAATTTAAAAAAAACAACAACACTAATATAAGGTTATAGCAACATTTTTCTGGATATATCTCCTGAAGCAATGGAAATAAAAGCAAAAATAAACTACTGAGATTACATCAAAATAAAATGTGTCTAAACAGCGAAGGAAAAAAATCAACCAAACCAGAAGACAACCTAATGAATGGGAGAAGATGTCTGCAAATGACATATCAGATAAAGGGTTAGCATCCAAAATACATAAAGAACTTACACAATTTAACACCAAAAAAACCACAAATGTATAGAACAGTGTAACAAAATGTTACCATTTGTTTATAAAAGGGAGGAAAATATATAATCTACATTTGTTTATAATGCACTTTAAATATCTCTAGCATATATGGGAAACTAATGACCACCTGTTAAGAAGGAGAATTTTGATATATGGGGGCAGGGTTGGGTGGGAGGAAAGCTTTTTACTAGATCCTCTTAGGTTTTAATTTTTAAGCATTTGGATATATTATGTGTTGAAAAACATTTCAAATCTAGCCTCACCAACTGGATGAGCCAACTTTCACTTCTTGGATGACCCACCAAAGATAGCTACTGACTAGAACCAGCCCTAAGTAAAATGATGGAGACTATCCTTGGGAACCTCATCCTACCAAACTTTCTCTTTCCCCTGTGTTAACACATACTCTTAACTGTTTATTACCATTGTCTATCCTCAAAGTCCTCACCACTCATCTTTCTTCCTACCCCACATGCCCAAAAATCCTCACCATAACTCATTTCTCTACCATACTCTCTTTCCAAATTTCCCAAGGCAAAGATTACATGCATTCTTCCTTTATTAGTAATGGATAATTGCAGTTGGCTTTTCACCACCTCTCTGGGACTGGGAACATGTTGGGTGGGAGTTTTCCAGCATCAAATCCTTTTCCTACTTGGGAGAACCTATTTTGTATAGTCTTGTGACACGCTTTGTTCTGAGGGGCCAAAGGGGACAATTCCTTCCTTTCTCTACTCTCTGAAAGGTAGAGCTGCTTAGAACTCTAAAGTTTAGAAGAAGAATAACCCAATGTCAAAGTTTGAATTAAGATTGATTTAGGGAGGAACGCAGTAAAGATGGAAGTATCCAGAGATGAAAGCAACTAGCTGGCCAGACTTTTATAGCTGCCTACACTCTGGGGCCCTTTTGGTTCCTGCTCACTTTCCAAGCCTGCTCCTCTGGCTTCCTGTCATTTCTGTGATTCTCCATTATCTTTTTTTTTTTTTCAGTTTTTTTTTTCTTTTTATGTTTGTTTATTTTTGAGAGAGAGAGAGAGAGTAAGCAGGGGAGGGGCAGAGAGAGCTGGAAACACAGAGTCCAAAGCAGGTTTGAGCCTCTGAGCTGCCAGCACGGAGCCGGACACAGGGCTCACACCCACGAACCGTGAGATCACGACCTGAGCCCAAGTCGGATGCTCAACTGACAGAGCCACCGAGGTGCCCCATGTGATTCTCCATTATCTCCACAATACATCCTTTTTGCTTAAAACAGCAAGATAGTTCTCTGTTTCTTGTCATTAAAACTTTCACTGATATACTCTGAACAAAAATCTGAGTACCTATTATGGGCAGGGGAGGATACAGAAGTAAAAAATTCAAATATGATCACTTTTCTCAAGGAGATCATAATCTAGTTTTAGAGATGTAGAAAACTAAAAAATACGTGTTAATCAATGGTATGGTCAGAGAACAAAGAAAGAAGTCAATGATTTGGAGAAGCCAGGGAAAGCTAAATGTGGCTCTCCCAGGCGAAATTTACCACTCTTGCCCTCGTAAGCAAAATTCATCACTCTTCACAACTGACTTTTTAAAATTACTATTAAAATTAGCTTGTTACATACCAGTGTCTCCCACAGTCTCCCACAGTCGGAGCTCCCTGAAGACAAAGATTTCAAGAGCCCAACTAGTGCCAGAAAAACTCACTCATCCATTAATTCCACACACAAGGCTAGAAACTGGTCACAGTGTGAGATGAGTTCATTTTCAAAGCATTTGGATAAGGGTAAGAGAGGAGAAAGGGAGCAAAAGGATAAGAAAATGGATTAAAGTTTCCTGTAGAGGAGTAGTAAGAAATAATGTTGGAAATACAGAGGGCAGCCATTATTCAGGGCGCTGAAGACCATGCTAAATATCAGGAAGATTGGCAAACTAAAAATGGCTACAGGAACAAGTAGCAAGTACAAATGAGTAGTACTTGAGAAGTGAGCTAGATAAAACCAACAGAGGGGCACCTGGGTGACTCAGTCCATTGACATCTGACTCTTGATTTTGGCTCAGGTCATGATCTCATGGTCACGACATTGAGCCCCGCATCAGGCCTGTGCTGGGCATGGAGCCTGCTTTAGATTCTCTCTCTCTCTCTCTCTCTCTCTCTCTCTCTCTCTCTACTCCTCCCCTGCTCTCTTGCTCTCTCATTCTCTCTCTCTCTCCAAAAAAAAATGTTTTAATTATAAAAAGAAAGCAATAGAAAGTCATGCAGGATGAGGTGAAACTATGTCATGTCTAAAACCATTCAAATTAAAGAAAAAATACTTTTCTGGTTGCAAAAAATAAGTTCATAGGCCACAGACTTCTACTGGGCTATGAAAAAGGTTTTGATGGAAATGCAAGCTGGTGCAGCCACTCTGGAAAACAGTATGGAGGTTCCTCAAAAAAACTAAAAATAGAACTCCCCTACGACCCAGCAAATGTACTACTAGGCATTTATCCACGGGATATAGGTGTGCTATTTTGAAGGGACACATGCACCCCCATGATTATAACAGCACTATCAACAATAGCCAAAGTATGGAAAGAGCCCAAATGTCCATCGATGGATGAATGGCTTAAGAAGATGTGGTATATATATACAATGGAGTATTACTTGGCAATCAAAAAGAATGAAATCTTGCCATTTGCAACTATGTGGATGGAATTGGAGGGTATTATGCTAAGTTAAATTAGTCAGAGAAAGACAAACATCATATGACTTCACTCATATGAGGACTTTAAGAGACAAAACAGATGAACATAAGGGAAGGGAAAAAAATAATATAAAAACAGGGAAGGGGACAAAACAGAAGAGACTCATAAATATGGAGAAAAAAACTGAGGGTTACTGAGGGGTTGTGGGAGGGAGGATGGGCTAAATGGGTAAGGGGCACTAAGGAATCTACTCCTGAAATCATTGTTGCACTATATGCTAATTTGGATGTAAATTTTAAAAGATAAAAAATAAAATTAAAAAAATAAAAGTTTTTTTCTTAAAAAAAAAAAAGGTTTTGAGTAAGACAGAAGGAGGATCAGAAAGTTATATAAGAAGAAAAACCAAGCAGTAGTAGACATGGAGAGAAAACAAAAAAGCACAAAAAGGCAAGCAAGAAAAAATAAGGCTCTGAATTAGGAGTAGAGCAATATTCATCAATGGATGAAACTGTTTTATAAAAAGTAAATAGTGAACTAAATAATGAAAGTGAGGCTGTCACCACTTGACCCCACTGATTCCAGCTTCACTAAAAATGAGAAAACAGGAGTGTGATAAATGCTTCAAAGAAAATTTCCATAGGACTTTATTTATTAGGTAGGAAACAGAAGAAAAGAGGAGAATAGGAGTTAATGATTATTACCCCCATATAGTCCCTGGTAACTGTAGCAATGACTATGACACTGACAAATATATGGAAACCAAGAGGTAGAACCAGTTTTCAAGAGGGATATTAGAAACATCTATGGTGCAGTGATAAGGACTTCACATAGGACAGGTGGTCTGCAAGCTCTATCACCATTTAGCCACTTAACACTGAACAAACACAACCTCCTGGCTCCATGTCCTTTTCTTAAAAATGAGATTATGGGGCGCCTGGGTGGCGCAGTCGGTTAAGCGTCCGACTTCAGCCAGGTCACGATCTCGCGGTCCGTGAGTTCGAGCCCCGCGTCAGGCTCTGGGCTGATGGCTCGGAGCCTGGAGCCTGTTTCTGATTCTGTGTCTCCCTCTCTCTCTGCCCCTCCCCCGTTCATGCTGTGTCTCTCTCTGTCTCAAAAATAAATAAAACGTCGAAAAAAAAAATTTAAAAAAAAAAAAATGAGATTAAACCAGATGTTCTATATGACTCTTCTAGATCTGACATTCCAAGATAAGTTTGGTTTAAATGTGTTTAAAGTATCACAGGATACTGAGGTGGAGGTGGGGGGACAGGTTTTCCCAGTGGATTTTTTTAAGTATATAAATTTCTTTAATAATACACACACAGAACACCTGGCTGATTCAGCAGGTTAAGTGTCCAACTGTTAATCTTGGCTCAGGTCATGACCTCCTGATTCCTGAGATCAAGCCCCATGTCGGGCTCTGCAGTGACAGCACAGTGACACCCTCTCTCTCTGCCCCTCCCTCACTCACACACGTGCACACTTGTGCTCTCTCAAAATAAATAAATAAAACATAACATTGATTTAAAAAATAATAATATACACACATGTGAGGAAAATACACAAAAATAACAATGCTTGGTTTTTAAGTAGCATATAAATGAGTTTTTAAATACTTTTGTTCTTACTAAAGAAAAAAAAACACAAACACAAAAAAAACAAAAAACAAAGAAAAAGGGCACCTGGGTGGCTCAGTCGTGAAGTATGCAACTCTTGCTCTTGGGGTCATGAGTTCAAGCCCCACACTGGGTGTAAAAAATAAACAAGTAAATACACTTTTTGCTGATTTTGTATATATTTTAACTTTTCAAAAAAATGCCTATATCTAGATTCTCCAATTCCACTCCTTCCATTTTCACTTAAATGCATACCCAATTAGGCTTTTGCCCGTAGAAGACCAAGAAACTGCTTTTTAAGCAAATTGTGGTAAAATGTACATAACAAATTTACCATCTTAACCATTTTTAACTGTATAAATCAGTGGTATTACATATATTCACATTGTTGTACAATCATCACTACCATCCACACACAGAACTCTTTTTATCTTGTAAAACTAAAACTCAATACCCATTAAACAACAACTCCCATTCTCCCCAAAGCCCTAGCAACTATGCGCCTACTTTCCGTCTCTATGAAATTGACTACTTTAGGCATCTCATATGAGTGAAATCATTATTTGTCCTTGTGCAACTGGCTTATTTCACTTAGCATGATGTCCTCAATGTTCTCCCAAGTTGTAGCATGTATCAGAATTTCCTTCTTTTTTAAAGCCAAATAATATTTCGTTGTATGCATATATAGCATTTTGTTTATTCATTCATCCATCTTTTGGCTACTGCAATTAATGCTACTATAAACATAGGTATACAAATACCTCTTCAAGTCCCTGCTTTCAATTCCATTGGGTATATTCAGAAGAGGAACTGGTGGATCATATGGTAATACCATTTTTAATTTTTTGAGGAAACACTCTCCATCTTCCATAGCAACTGCAACAATTTACTTTCCCACCAATACCACACAAGGGCTCCAAGTTTTCCACATCCTTGCCAACACTTGCTATTTTCTGCTTTGTTTTGGTTTTAAACCGTAGCCATCCTGATGGGTCTGAGGTGATTTTGATTTGCATTTCCCTAATGATTAGTATTCTTCATGGTTTTAATCAAAAGACACATGAGCAGGATGCCTGGGTGCCTTAGTCAGTTAAGCATCCAACTTCGGCTCAGGTCATGATCTTGCAGTTTGTAGGTTCAAGCCCGGTGTTGGGTTCTGGGCTGACAGCTCAGAGCCTGGAGCCTGCTTCGGATTCTGTGTCTCCCTCTCTCTCTGCCCCTCCCCTGCTTGTGCGCTCATGCTCTCTCTCTCTCTCTCTCTCTCAAAAATAAATAAAAACATTTTTAAAAATTTAAAACATAAAAGAACATATGAGCCAACACAAAGAGCTCCAAGAGGCCAAAGATAGAATATTTAGAGCATCAAAAAATATCTAAATACAACTGAGTAAAATACACCAAATATATAAACCTCAAGTGTAAAATAACACCTTAAAAAAAAAAATCTCTTCCTGGCACCTAGGTGGCTCAGCCAATTAAGCGTCTGACTCTTGATTTTGGCTCAGGTCATGATATTGCAGTTTGGTTCCTGAGACTAAACCCCACATCAGGCTCTGCGCTGACAGCATGGAGCCTGCTTGGGATTCTCTCTCCCTCTTTCTCTGCTCTCGCTTGTGCACACACTCGTGTACATACTCTCGCACTCTCAAACAAATAAACTTCTTTAAAAAGCTCTTCATTAAACACTACTGGAAATAACTAGGGCACACATTACTTATTCTGAAGATCGGCAGTTAAAATGGAAAAATTAAACATTTTTCCTGCCTTTCACGTACAAAATATATTTTAGGATAATCAAATAGCTCTAGGTGATGAAATAAAGTTATTTACTAAAGAATTCTACCTAATAAACATGGAAGGAATGACAGAATGAGAAAATCATAATTTTGCAAGCCCTAGTGAAGCAAATGCTTCACACAATATTCATAAATGTATGAAACCATTAGCTAAAGTGGTGATAGGAAACTGTACAATGGAGATCGGGCTGTAACAACTTGAACCCCCTGGTTGATCACTGCATCACTGAAATGAAGACAAGCAAACACTGTGTGCTTCCTGATATGATCAAATATGAAACATACAGCACAACCTATGAAATATTCATACCCAAAAATGTTGGACCTAAATCTGATTAAAAGCCTCTACAGTGCACTAATATGATAGCCAGTAGCCACATGTAGCTATTTAAATTTAAAAAGTAAAATTAAAAATTCAGTTTCTCGATCACAAGTACTCAAAAGCCACATGCAGCCATTAGACAGCACAGGTACAGAACAACAGTGCAGATACACATTTCCATCACTGCACAAGTTTTACTGGATAATGCTGCTCTGGAGCTAAATTCTATTTACAAGAAATATGGAAGGATAAGAGGAGTAAAGGAACAAATAACATGACTCTAGAAAGAAGCAAGCAAACAAATCTAGAATGCAGGGGTTTCTACAGACCAGTTAAGTGAATGGCAGGTGGAGAAAAGAAGGGAGGAGGACACTACTACAGATTTTAAAACTTAAGATATGAAATATTCAGAAAAGGAAAATTTATACAAAAAATCAGATCAGTGGTTTCCAGGGACTGGAGGCAGAAGCAAGGATTGACTGTAAATGTGTTTGAAGAAATTTGGGGGGAGTGTTGAAAAGCTTGAACTGGATTATGATAATAAATAAATAAATAAATAAATAAATAAATAAATAAATAAAACTGGATTATGATGGGGCACCTGGGTGGCTCAATCAGTTGAGCATCCAACTTCAGCTCAGGTCACGATCTCACAGTTCATGAGTTTGAGCCCCACATGAGGCTCATGCTGTCTGCGCAAAGCTCACTTCAGATCCTCTGTCCCCCTCTCTGTCCCTCCCCCATTCATGCCCTCTCTCTCAAAAATAAATAAACATTTAAAAAAAAAAAAAAACAGGAGCACCTGGATCACTCAGTTGACTAAGTGTCCAGCTTCGGCTTAGGTCATGGTCTCACAGTTTGTGAGTTTGAGCCCTGCATCAGGTTCTGGGCTGACAGCTCAGAGCCTAGAGCCTGCTTCAGATTCTACGTCTACCTACCTCTCTGACCCTCCCCTACTCATGCTCTGCCCCTTTCTCTCAAAAATAAATAAACATTAAAAAAAATTTTAAAACACACCACAAAAAACCGACTATAATGAAAAAAAAAAAAACTGGACTGTGACCAACTCTTTTAAGTTCACTAAATATTACTGAATTGTTCTTTAAAAGCCAAAAGAGACAAATCTAATGTGCAGAACTTTTTTGAACAAGATTCTAAGTAACTCTAAAAAGGTATTTTGAAATAGTCAAAGAAATTTGATTATGGATTATATTATACCAAAAAAATTAATTGTTGGAGGATATGAATAGAATATTTATTCATATTTTTAAAGATACATATAGAAATATGTACAATGTCTGAGATTCACTTTAACAGACTCAGAGAAACAAGATGAAAAAAATAATGAATAAAGCAAATGAAACAGAAATCTTAAAAATTATTAGATATGGCTGCTTTATACATGAGTTCATTGTACTATTTTTTCTATATTTGCATATGTTTGCAATTTTTTATCATTAAAAAAAATTAATGGCTACAATAATACCCTCTCATAATCAATCCTACAAACCAAATCTATGATGAAGTTTGTGACTTTCCAATATTACCAGCAACAAAGATACAAGGTGATCATTTTTAAGTAAGTTTCAATTTTAGAATTATTTTAAGTCCCCAAAGAAACACTCAATGATTACATTTAAGTCACCATCTTAAACTTCAAAAAATTTTATAAGCCCACTCTGTCTGGGGGCTTTGGATGAGGTGAAGTGGCAGGAGGAACTAAATACACACATATTTTTCCCCTACTAGCTGAGCTGAATCTCTTTCATGATATACTTGACACTAAGTCATTAAATAAATCCAACAGCATTCTCAGTAACTAGCCTGTGATAAATATGCCTGGCACCAGTGCAATGTATTCAAGCCTTTTCAACAGCTTTTCCTTTGTGCACATCTGCAGGCTTTCTATGCATATCTGCACACAGAATCCACAACCACAATCTGCATTATAATTAATGTAACAGCACATTTGACCAGGTCCACAGGGTTTTGATATATAACCATTTTTGAGATCTGCTGGGAACTGAGGATGCCCTGCGGAGAAAGTATGGCTAATTTCAAATCAGAAACCAGACAAGCTCTAAGTGGTAAGACAGTTGTTTTCCGGAAACAGCTATGACATAACTGTGTGTATATGTGTGTGTGCACAGACATGCATCTATCTCAAATCACAATGCTCTTCTCTTTTACTCCTCACCACAGCTGTCATATACCCACTCTAAATAGTCAAGGAACAGCCCCAAATGCACATACAGATCAAATTAAAAATCTTATATAAAAAGCATTCTTTGGTTACCATTGACAGGGAAAATCACTGAAATATGGATTCAACTAGGGATATATAGCAAGTACAGAAATAGTAGACCTGAACTATACATCTCACCCATTCTGTACCTTTGGTAATTAAAATCACCTTGCTCAGTTCCCCTTAACCTCATTTTTAAAAAGTTTACTTTGAAATCTAGACTGAAATCCCATGGCTAGGTAAGTTCTTATGTACATGCACTTCTTCAAAGGCCTTTGGGGAGTACTCACTGTCAGCTTATATTGTTCGATTCACTCTGTACTGTAGCACAGAAATCCCATGGAATTCAGCAAGGAGCAGAGCAATCTGATTCTCTACCACCCTAGCCTAGAATGCTGTAAGTTAGCACTGTCTAATAAAACTTTCTGTAATGACATTCAACACAGTAGCCACTAATCACATGTGGGTTTTGAGCACTTAAAATGTGGCTATTGTGACTGAGGAACTGAACTTTTAATTTTATTTAACTTAAATAGGGACATGTGGGTAGTGGTTACCATATTGCAGGACGTAGCTGTAAGTAACTTTCTTGTGTTTTCACACAGGTTTCATTCTCTGTGTCTCTATGTCTCTCTCTTGCTCTCATCTACAAACACACACACTCATACATCAAATCTTAGTATTTAACTGAGTGATGGGGTTATGGAATCAGATTCAAATATATTTTGAATGAATAAATATGTATTTATATTTAATAGTATTTACAACAAACAGGTAACACTAGTATCACAAAAGGCTCTAAGATAATCCTATAGACATTAAAACTACATATATGAAAACATACCCCAATATGGAAAATACACAGAGAAAGAATACAAAATATCATCTATTTTTTTGGTCACAAAAAATTAAATAGGCACATGCATGAGGATTAGAAGGTATCATAAACCAAAGAAAAATAATCAGATGGAGGAAGGAATTATAAGTGGATTTCATTCATATACATAAAGCTTTAGAAAATAAATTAAGGTTGAAAAGCAATGAAATATAAAGGTCTAAGCATAGAAATAATCTCAGAAAACTTGAATTTGGAGAACAGGTAACTATCCTACATTGGCAGCAACCTAGAGGGCTAAGGATAAGGAGACTGAAAAGAACTCAACCTGTGCACTGTCGGGGGAAGGTCTAACTAAAACTGAGAAATCTGGAATGCCTGGGTGGCTCAGTCAGTTAAGCATCCAACTTCAGCCCATGTCATGATCTCATGGTTTATGGGTTCGAGACCTGCCTTGGGTTCTCTGCTCTCAGCACAGAACCTGGATTCTCTGTCTCCCTCTCTCTCTGCCCCTCCCCCACTTGCTCATGCACCCTCTCTCTCTCCCTTTCAAAAATAAATAAACATTAATAAACAAATAAATAAAATTGAGAAATCTATGACTAAGAGAAAGAGGGAAAGAAAGTTTGTAAATTAAGAGCTAATAGGTGTCAATGTTAACATTTAGTCAGTAAAAGACTTAAGGCCATTCCAAGGCTGTTAGCTGAGAGGTGAGAAAGGCTCAACATTACCCTTAAAGACAGACAACAAACTGAGGGTTGATGGAGGGAGGTGGGTGGGGGATGGGCTAGTTGGGTGATAGGTACTAAGGAAGACACTTGTTATGATAAGCACTAAGTGCTGTATGCAAGTGATGAATCACTGAATTCTACTCCTAAAACCAATATTGTACTGTATGTTAACTAACTAGAATTTAAATAAAATTTTAAAAAGAAAAAAATTAAACTAAAAGTAAAACAAACAAACAAACAAACAAACAAACGCTCAACACTGCTTTCTAGGTGAGACCCATTCCTGAGATTAGCATCAATTACACTTAATTCACCTGGACAGCTTCAGTGACTGGAACAGTGGTTCTCAAACTTCAAAATGAGATTCTAAACCCCATCCCTAGAGACTGAGACATATTGATTTAAAAAAAAAAAAAAAACCTGTTTTATCTGTGTGGGTTAGGAAAAATAAAGACACCCCACCCCATGCAACTTAAAATCTGTCTTCTATTTAATAAAGATGATTAAACATGTTTTTTGATAACTTGGGAAACTCTAGCATCTCTGATCATAGCCTCTTATCTTTTCATAGATTTTAGGAAAGGAAGAAAAATAAGAAAGCTGTCTTTATACATGGGAAGATATGTCAAGTAATAATAAAGGAGGTAGACTTGTTTTGTAGGACATCAAGGCTAAGACAGAGGAGGGATGGCTTCAGTGTAATATAAGAATGTATTAGAAGAGCGGTGCCTGAGTGGCTCAGTTGGTTAAGCTTCTGACTCTTGGTTTCAGCTCAAGGCATGATCTCACAGGTCATGGATTCAAGCCCCACACTGGGCTCTGCACTGAGGAGCCTGCTTGGGGATTCTCTCTCTCCCTCTCTCTCTGCCCCTCCCGCTACTTGCACTCTATCTCAAAATAAATAAATAAACTTTAAAATAAAAAAAAGAATGTATTCGAAGAAATGAGATTCCTTATCAGGTGGTGAGTTTCCTATATCTTGAAGATGTCTAAGCTGATGCTATATGACCACAAGGTCTGTAAGTTGTGTGAATGATTTGACCAGCAATAATTTTAGATAACCAGTGACTTTCCTTCCTACCTTGATACAACCTACCTAGTATCTCGTGGAATTTACTACTGTTACCAAAGAAAACTCAAATATCATTTGAAAGTATTTGATGTGACATATATTTGCTTAGTTGTTCATGATGATCAGATAAGAAGTTCACATCAATAGAATTTTTTTTTACTTTTACACTGCAAATTACTTGACTTCGCTTTCACTTTTCCAATACCTAAAGTAAAATATTGTATTTTTACCTTATTACCACCTCAGTATCATTTATTCAACAAATATTTCTTACCATCTAATAAGTGTCAGGTGCCACGCATTCAGGCCAGGAAATAGTTGAACTAATCATCAATACACACAAGTTAAGAGATAAAGTCCCATGGGTGATTCTCCCAAAACTTAGATTTCATTGTCTCAACCTATCCCTATGTTCCAGGTCAGACTTTCCTATATTATACCCAATGAAGCCTCCATTTTCCCTCTCTCCCTCACCCCATTTACCTGAGAGATGCATGGGCAGCATGTCCAGCTGTTACTTCTCCCAAGCCCTGACCCCAGTTCCAGATGTCCCTGAAGCAGCAGAAATTTGGGGCCAGGAGGATGAGGACTGCCTGTCTAGAGGAAACAACAGGATTACCATAGGGAAGGCAGAAGGAAGCTTCAAATGAGGATATTACATAGTAAAAATGGACTCTGGGGATTTCACAGCAGAGGAATAAAAAACATAGGGAAGAAAGAGATGAGGTTTGTATGGGAGCAATGGCTGGAGAGGACTACTTTAAAGCCATAAATGGCCCAAGTGACTTTGGAGCCCAGGGTGTCACCTAGGAGAAGGCAACAATACAGAAGTTGCCACTTGTGTCCTCAGAAGTTCTGAGGCGATCAATCTCTAAGGAAATCTGTAAAATCTTGGTTACTCTAGAAAAGCTGATGTTTGAAGACAGGAACTGTGGAGGGGAGGAAACTACAACTGATACTTTTATTGTTTTTCTCTTATTGTGAAATATGTCCAATGAACAAAAGAATATATATACCATTTAAAGAATAATAAAACCCACCTATGCTCCACCTTCCATATGAAGAGTATTTTTCTTTACTCCTTTTTCTCCAAATTCTGGAGCATCCATAAATAACTAAAGTGGATTTTATCTGGGGGGCCAGTTTCAGGTGTGGTATCATTTCTTTAAACTGAAGAATGCCCCTGTGCAAATCATTCTATCTCCAACACCATTCTTACCTGCCTCCTAATGCTTAATTGTTAATTGATTAAGATAAAGACATTCTTTCTACACTAAAATCAGAGAGTTTAAAATGGATGAATTAGCATATTGCTTTAAATCTTTTCAAAGTGTAAATAGTACCAACTAATTTCCTATTGTGAAGAGGGAAAGGATGTGAAGGGGAAGCTCCCGACTCTAAAAATGTCAGCGGAGAGAGGAAAGCTGAAGGCTCCTAAAATACTTCACATGCTTCACTAGTTTCCCTTGGACTTGAACTATCTGCCTTCATCCATACATAAAAAGAGGCATGAGCAGAGATACTTCCTGGCCTATGTTCATGCACTCACCTGAACAGCCACTAGACTACCCATTCTTTTCATTCTCTCATGTGGTCATAAACACTTGGCATTGCCTTGGCAACTGAATAAATATGGTGACACTGCCACATACTAGCTTCTAAGTAGTTGTCCAGTTGCCTTGCTAACTTTACACAAAAACTAATACCTTGAGTCCAGTCAATCCAACCAAAAGTTACTGAGTGTTTCCTATAGGAGAATATGTGGGTTGTCTATTTTCTTTCTAATATTTCCTTTTCAGTTAAATTCATGGACTAAACATACTTTACTGGATAATACAAAAACCCCATGGCACTAATGACTGTAGCACAGGGATGAGGATTTTTTTGCAAAGCCATGTTTTCAATGGAAAGTTAAATTCCTGCATATTCCAAACTTCCTTTCCTACTCTGTAAAATAATTCTAATGCAGTCCCAACCCCTTGCTTGCATCCTATTACAAGGAGGCAAGGGAAGTTGTTGGTGGCAGGAACTCTTCAGCAGAACACTGATGTTATCTGCTTACCTTTTCACCCCCTTAACACAATGCTAACTTAACTCAGAATCAGATCATCTCCTCCCAAATAAAAGAAAATTATCTTCAAAAGAAAGATTAGACAAATACCAGACTAGGCCTCTGATTAACAGGTATTTTTAAACTGACTACCCCACACTGGTCAACCATACAGTTATAGCATTATTAGATTTGGTCAGCATTGGGAAAGAACTTCAGGTAACCCATGAGGAAATACAAGTTCATAGCTGCTAAGTGACTGGACTGAGATCATAGTTAGGCTAACAGCTGATCAAGGATTACAACTATGATTTCCAAACTCTGCTGCATATCTTCATGGTCCTCAACTACAGCAGAATAGGGGCAAGGATTGTTCTTCTAAAACTAAAAGGGAAAAAAAACATAGCTTCTTGAGAAGCAGTGATCTCCTAACTCAGGCTATCCAAAGCAACCCCTACCAGAACCTCAAGGTCCTACTTTGGAGTTATGCCTAAAGAGAGAATTCTCATCATAACTCTTCAAATCTGAGATGTCAGATGGCATACAATCAGTTCTCAGAGAAGCCACTAGGCTTCAAATGAAAATGAAGCTCTTAAGTCTTCCAACAGGGAAATCTAAGACAGCAGATTTCCTAACAAGCATGTACTCCTCCCTCTATCGTGAGAAACAATCCAGTCACTGGAGTCTCTAAGAGTGGCATATTAACTCTTTCAAGATACCAGGGCATCATTTACTAAATTACCTTTGAGAACACACTACATGGTAGTCCAGTTCTTTGGAAAAGGTAATTAGCCTCCCGCGGGTGACTAGTTTACTCCAAGTGAGCACTGTGCTCACCATAGGATGAGAATGGTCTCTTTTTGTGAGAATGAAAATACTATTTTGCTTGTTATCAGGAGTGATTTATTTTTCATCTTAATAATCATATAAGCCTTGGGGGGGAGAAGCCAAGATGGAGGAAGAGCATGGAAGTTTTGTTTGCATCTCACGTCCATGAAATCTAGCCAGATCAACACTAAACCATCCTACACACCTAGAAAACTGAGCTGAGGATTAACACAACAATCTGCACAATGTGAACCACAACTCAGCAGGTATGGCAGCACAAAGAGGTGAACTGGAAGAGAGAGGCCACAAGGGAGAGGAGCTGTTTTTGCTTGCGGAGAGAGGATGGATGGGGGTAGAGTATGGGAAAAGCACCCCCCCAAAAAAAATCCATGTGGAGAGAAAATGGAAAAGTGGAAACAGCTGCAGGGACTGAACTAAAAAGGGAGAAAGGAGAGGGTTTAAATTCCATTAAGACTCTATAAACACGGCGAGCACAGAGTCTGAAACTCCGCAGCTCAGTACCTGGCAGTGCTCTGGTGGGAAGGGCAAATCCCCAGGAGCAGAGTGAGGTCTGGATAGCCTCGGGGCACACAGGGAGAGGTGGTTCCTCTGCAGGAAGGAGATTGGTAAAGGCTGTGCAGCCACCCAGTCCCAGCAGACTCCAGAGAACAACCACATTTGGTGGTGCTGGAACAAGGTTGTTAAGTGTGAAGCCTGGTACCAGATGCATGTTGTGATTTTCCATAATCCCTGAAATACTGCTGCTACACAATTGTGCAACATTTTTCTGGGGCAGGCTGGCACCCAGCCAGTCTCTGGGCATCGGCAGCAGCACAGTCCCACGAATGTTCCTGGACATGGCCGGCACCCAGCCATTGCTTGGTGAGACCCTCAGAGGGTCTGAGTGGGTCAAAGCTGCAGTCCCTCAGAGTGAGCAGTCCCATCTGAGATAAAACTCAGGAGGGAGATACCACCTGGCAACCTGACAGCTTGGTCACAGACAGTGTAAAAGCGGGGAATGGATGCAAGCTGGAGACAAAGGACAGGTGTGCAGTTGCTGACTGGGGAGAACAGAGTTCCCAAACTAGAGACTGGTAGCTGGGTGACACCATTTTCACTGCTCCCACGCATGCCCATACACACTTATAAGTGCCACAACAAACCACCCCAGAAAGCTAAGCAGCAGCATCTACTGGAGAATGGAGCCATTACACTAAGTTCTGCCCAACTGGGCCAACTTCGCTCTTCAGGAACACCACAAGTCTCTCTGCCTGCTTAGTTTATGGACTATAAAGTGCTTCACAGTTTGACCTCTACAGAAAAACAGTGTAATTTCAATCGTATTTCAGTCTGTTCGCTGGTCCATCTATTCAATTTTAATTTTTTTCTTTTTTGTTTCTTTTCTTTTTCTTAAATACAGAAAGAGAAAAAAATTATTTTTATCTTCAATTTTTATTAAAAATATTTTTCTTTAATGTTTTTCTACTGTATTTTTTACTTTTTTGTAAATTTTTAAAATTCTATTTTCTTCCATCGTTTCATTTTATTCTATTTCATTGTATTCGTTTTTTCAAATTCTCAAACCTTTTTTTTTCCTCTTTTTTCTCTACTCTATCAAGCTCCTTTCAACAACCAGACCAAAACACACCTAGGATCTAGCATCATTTATTTGATTTGTGTGTGTGTGTGTGTGTGTGTGTGTGTTGTTTTTAATTTTTTAATTTTATTTTTTTTACCTTTTTAATTCCCTTTCTTCCTTCAAGATGAGAAAATGAAGGAATTCACCCCAAAAGAAAGAGCAAGAAGAAATGACAGCCTGGGACTTAATCAACACATCTACAAGCAAGATGTCCGAACCAGAATTTAGAATCACGATAAGAATACTAGATGGGGTCAAAAATACATTAGAATCCCTTTCTGTGGAGATAAAAGAAGTAAAAGCTAGTCAGGATGAAATAAAAAAAAATGCTATAACTGAGCTGCAGTCTTGAATGGATGCCACGGTGGCAAAGATGGATGAGGCAGAGCAGCGAATCAGCAATATAGAGGACAAACTTATGGAGAATAATGAAGCAGAAAAAAAGAGGGAGACTAAGGCAAAAGAGCACAATTTAAGAATTATATCAGTAACTCATTAAAAAGGAACATCAAAATCATGGGGGGGGGGGTCCCAGAAAATGAAGAGAGAAAAAAAGGTAGATGGGTTATGTGAGCAAATCATAGTGTAAAACTTTCCTAACCTGGAGAAAGACACAGACATCAAAATCCAGGAAGCACAGAGGACTCCCATTAGATTCAACAAAAACCGACTATCAACAAGGCATATCATAGTCAAATTCACAAAATACTCAGGCAAGGAAAGAATCATGAAAGCAACAAGGGAAAAAAAGTCCTTAAGCTACAAGGAAAGACAGACCAGGTTTGAAGCAGACCTATCCACAGAAACTTGGCAGGCCAGAAAGGAGTGGCAGGATATAGTCAATGTGCTGAATCAGAAAAATATGCAGCCAAGAATTCTTTATCCAGCAAGGTTGTCATTCAAAATAGAAGGAGAGATAAAAAGTTTCCCAGACAAACAAAAATTAAAGGAGTTTGTGATCACTAAACGAGCCCTGAAAGAAATTTTAAGGGGTACTCTCTGAGGGGAGAAAAGACGGAGCAGGGGTGGGGGAGACCAAAAGCAACAAAGACCAGAAAGGACCGGAGAACACCACCAGAAACTCCAACTCTACAAGAAACATAATGGCAATAAATTCATATCTTTCAGTACTCACTCTAAATGTCAACGGACTAAATGCTCCAATCAAAAGACACAGGGTAACAGAATGGATAAGAAAACAAGATCCATCTATACGCTACTTACAAGAGACACACTTTAGACCCAAAGACACCTTCAGATTGAAAGTAAGGGGATGGAGAACCATCTATCATGCTAATGGTCAACAAAAAAAAAAGCCACAGTAGCCATACTTATATCAAACCATCTAGACTTTAAAATAAAGACTGTAACAGGAGATGAATAAGGGCATTTTATCATAATTAAGGGGTCTATACACCAAGAAGACCTAACAATTACAAACATTTATGCTCCAAATATGAAAGCACCCAAATATATAAATTAATCACAAACATAAAGAAAATCATTGATAATAATACCATAATAGTAGGGAACTTCAACACCCCTTTTACAACAATGGACAAATCATCTAAACAGAAAATCAAGAGGAAACAATGGTTTTGAATGACACACTGGACCAGGTGGACTTAAAAGATATATTCAGAACATTACAACCTAAAGCAGCAGAATATACATTCTTCTCCAGTACACATGGAACATTCTCCAGAATAGACCACATACTGGGACACAAATCAGCCCTCAACAAGTACAAAAAGTTCGAGATCATACCATGCCTATTTTCAGACCACAATGCTATGAAACTTGAAATCAAGCACAAGAAAAATTTTGGAAAGATAACGAATACTTGGTGACTCAAGAACATCCTACTAAAGAATGAATGGGCTAATGAGGAAGTTAAAGAGGAAATTAAAAACTAAATGGAAGCCAATGAAAATGATAACACCACAGCCCAAAACCTCTGGGACGCAGCAAAAGGCAGTCATAAGAAGGAAGGAGATAGCAATCCAGGCCTTCCTAAAGAAGGAAGAAAGGTCTCAGATACACAACCTAACCTTACACCTTAAAGAGCTGGAAAAAGAACGGCAAATAAAACCCCAAACCAGCAGAAGACAGAAAATAATAAAGATTAGAGCAGAAATCAATGCTATCGAAACCAAAAAAACCCAGTAGAACAGATCAATGAAACCAGAAAAGCTGACTCTTTGAAAGAATTAACAAAATTGATAAACCCCTAGCCAGTCTGATCCAAAAGAAAAAGGAAAGGACCCAAATAAATAAAATCAAAAATGAAAGAGGAGAGATCGCAACCAACACAGCAGAAATAAAAACAATAATAAGACAATATTATGAGCAATTATATGCCAATAAAATAGTCAATCTGGAAGAAATGGACAAATTCCTAAAAACATATATACTACCAAAACTGAAACAGGAAGGAAGAAATAGAAAATGTGAACAGACCCATAACCAGTAAAGAAATCAAATTAGTACTCAAAAATCTCCCAAAAAACAAGAGTCCAGGCCAGATGGCTTTCCAGGGGAATTCTACCAAACATTTAAGGAAGAGTTAAACCTATTCTCTTGAAGCTGTTCCAAAAAACTAAAATGGAAGGAAAACTTCCAAACTCTTTCTATGAAGCCAGCATTACCTTGATTCCAAAACCAGACAGAGACCCCATTAAAAAGGAGAACTATAGACCAATTTCCCTGATGAACATGGATGCAAAAATCCTCAACAAGATATTAGCCAACCAGATCCAACAGTACATTAAAAAAATTATTCACAACCAAGTTGGACTTATACCTGGGATGCAGGGCTGGTTCAATATCCGCAAAACAATTAATGTCATTCATCACATCAATAAAAGAAAAGACAAGAACCACCGATCCTCTCAATAGATGCAGAGAAAGCATTTGACAAAATACAGTATCCTGTCTTGATAAAAACCATCAAGAAAGTAGGGATAGAAGGAGCATACCTCGAGATCATAAAAGCCATATGTAAAAGACTCAAAGCTAATATCATCTTCAATGCAGAAAAACTGAGAGCTTTCCCCCTAAGGTCAGGAACAAGACAGGGATGTCCACTCTCAGCACTGTTATTCAACAGAGCATTGGAAGTCTTAGCCTCAGCAATCAGACAACACAAAGAAATAAAAGGCATCCAAATTGGCCAGGAGGCGATCAAACTTTCACTCTTCACAGATGACATGATACTCTATATGGAAAACCCAAAAGATTCCACCAAAAAACTGCTAGAATTGATCCATGAATTCAGCAAAGTGGCAGGATATAAAATCATGCACAGAAATCGGTTGCATTCCTATATACCAACAATGAAGAATGGAAAGAGAAATTAAGGAATCGATCCCATTTACAATTGCACCAAAAACCATAAAATACCTAGGAATAAATCTAACCAAGGAAGTGAAAAAATCTATACACTGAAAACTATAGAAAGCTTATGAAAGAAATGGAAGATGACACACAAAAAAATGGAAAAATATTCCATGCTTCTGGAATATTTGTTCTGGAAGAATAAATACTGTTAAAATGTCAATACTACCCAAAGCAATCTACACATTCAATGCAATCCCTATCAAAATAACACCAGCCTTCTTCACAGAGGTAGAACAAATAATCCTAAAATTTGTATGGAACCAGAAAAGACCCTGAATAGCCAAAGCAATCTTGAAAAAGAAAACCAAAGCAGGAGGCATCACAATCCCGGACTTCAAACTGTATTACAAAGCAGTAATCATCAAGACAGTATGGTACTGACACAAAAACAGACACTCAGATCCATGGAACAGAATAGAGAACCCAGAAATGGACCCACAAATGTATGGCCAACTAATCTTTGACAAAGCAGGAAAGAATATCCAATGGAATAAAGACAGTCTCTTCAGCAAGTGGTGCTGGGAAAACTGGACAGCGACATGCAGAAGAATGAACCTGGACCACTGTCTTATACCATACACAAAAATAAACTCAAAATGGATGAAAGACCTAAATGTAAGACAGGAAGCCATCAAAATCATCAAGGAGAAAGCAGGCAAAAACCTCTTTGATCTTGGCTGCAGCAACTTCTTACTCACCACGTCTCCAGAGGTGAGGAAAACAAAAGCAAAAATGAACTATTGGGACCTCATCAAAATAAAAGGCTTCTGCACAGTGAAGGAAACAATCAGTAAAACTAAAAGGCAACCCACAGAATGGGAGAAGATATTTGCAAATGACCTATCAGATACAGGGTTAGTATCCAATATCTATAAAGAACTTATCAAACTCAACATCCAAAAAACAAACAATCCAGTGAAGAAATGAGCAAAAGACATGAATAGACACTTCTCCAAAGAAGACATCCAGATGGCCGACACATGAAAAAATGCTCAACATCACTCATCATCAGGGAAATACAAATCAAAACTACAATGAGATACACCAGCTCACACTGGTCAGAATGGCTAACATTAATAACTCAGGCAACAACAGATGTTGGCCAGGATGCGGAGAAAGAGGATCTCTTTTGAATTGTTGGTGGGAACACAAGCTGGTGCAGCCACTCTGGAAAACAGTATGGAGGTTCCTCAAAAAACTAAAAATAGAACTACGCTACAACACCAGCAATTGCACTACTAGGTATTTATCCAAGGGATACAGATATGCCGTTTCGAAGGGGCACATGCACTCCAATGTTTATAGCAGCACTATCAACAACAGCCAAAGTATGGAAAGAGTCCAAGTGTCTACTGATGGATGAATGGATAAAGAAGATGTGGTGTGTATACGTACACACACACACACACACACACACACACAATGGAGTATTACTCGGCAATCAAAAAGAATGAAATTTTTCATTTGCAACTACGTGGATGGAACTAGAGGGTATTATGCTAAGTGAAATTAGTCAGAGAAAGACAAATATCATATGACTTCACTCATATGAGGACTTTAAGAAAAAAACAGATGAACATAAGGGAAGGGAAGCAAAAATAATATAAAAACAGGGAGGGGGACAAAACATAAAAGACTCTTAAATATGGAGAACAAACAGAGCGTTACTAGAGGGGCTGGGGGGGGGATGGGCTATATGGGTAAAGGGCATTAAGGAATCTATTCCTGAAATCATTGTTGTACTATATGCTAACTTGGATGTAAATTTTAAAAAATATAAATTAAATAAAAATACAAAAAATAAGATAAAAATAAATAATTACATATGCCTTTTAATATATGGTGTTTTAAAAATTGGTAACCACTCCCCTAGGTGATAACAGGCAAATAGCAAGTGCAATAAGCTGGGAGCTTTAACACTGACCTGTCTAACCTAAATTCAACTTAATAAACATTTATTGAGTACCTACTATTTGCCAGAGTTAATGCTAGCTATTGGGGAATTACATTGCTACAATTTATCCATTTGGGGAATATCTGTGATACTATAACAACACTATATGAGATTATAAATGGCTACTAATGTGGGTATGGCAGATGGTCCACCATCACTTGTCCTGGTCATTAGAGACCTAAATCTGATCAATGACTCCAAATTTAAGAGGGTAATAGAGAACTTGGTAATGATAGAGATAAATATTCCACACCTACTTTATTGATCTGAAAATAAGGCCCACAAGGAAAGGACAAAAAAATTCCAGTAAAGTGGAGAAGAGAATCCTCCAGGGTGACAGTGCTATCCTATGAGGCCCAGTTCCTGCAGGAAGCCTTGCTCAGGAATTCTAGCCCCAATGATCTCTTGCTTCTTTGAATTCCCAAGGCATTTATTATACAGATAAGAGAATTTAATACTTGATCAAACCATTAAAAACAGCTTGTGTACAACACTTTTTGCACTGTATATTAACTAAAATTTGTCTCACCATCTAGATATAGGTTCTTCAAGAACTTGGGCATCATCTATTTCTCTGGCACCCCCATCTCCACAGCCTTGCCAATAAGCAAAAAAAAAAGTAGTTATTGACTGATAAACTATGAAAAACGTGTTAAATAAGGGAACTAAGGGTATTTATGACAGAGAAAATAAGACTGCAGAGGTATTTTCTACTCAGTGAATATCCATGTGCTCCCCTATATTGGTCAGCTCTCTTGCAATCAGAAGAAGCTACATAACTAGTTCTTACTTATTGGAATATCAGCAGGAGTTTCCAGGCCAAACCATTAGAGCCAATTCACAGCCTTCCAGTTCTCTCCTTTCCTTCCCAAAAGACAATGGAAACCCCATAATGAGGTGGCCAAACCACAAAATGGAAAAAAAAAGCTTGCTATCACTGAGTCTCCACATGAAGGGGAGCTGTCCTGGGGAATCACTTCACTTATAGTGGAATTTTTGTAAGCAAGAAATAGACCTGGGTTGTTTAAAGCCAGAAAAAGAAGGTTTATGTGGTACCATACCATATCCTAGTCTTATACTGATTAATAAAAGACTAAAAATAAAAATCATTTCAGTTCTAAGATATGTGATGGAAAGTCTTAACAAGGCAAGACTACAGAAGGAAGAACAGGAAGCAGACTAGTCTCAATGAAATGAAGGACTTCCAGGTGCTTGAGCCAATACTAGAGATCTGTCTTGTGATGAGTCAGAATCTGCAAGTCCACTTGCCGTGAAATGAAAACGGGACAACTATGATCAGGGAATTTGAATGCGGTGACTTCAAATATCCCTTTAAGTGCTAAGATTTTATGATTCTATGGTTGACAGTGAAGGACAGAAAAATGAGAAACAGCTTATCCTGAGTTAATGAATATTTAATATTATATATTAAGTAAAATAAAAAGATCCTCTTATAAAATCTTGCATGGAAAGACAAGAAACATATCTGTAGCACCAAAGGATTCAAGGATGCTCTCCCTTGTGGATAGAGTCAAACCAACACCTCTCCCTTACAATGCCACCAATCCCCCTCAAAGTACTCTCAGAGCTGGCTCCCAAGTTTCTTGTTACATCAGCCCAGAGCTCATGTCACAAGAAGACAATTCCACTGATAAAGATTCCCCACACAAATAAAGAGCCTTCTCAGTGGCATGGTAGAACTATCTTGAATTCATTTCTAAAAAGCAGGTAAAGATCAAGAGGAAAGGCGTTTTCTAGACTCCTGAAACCATATTTAATTATTTTTATTTTAGAGAGAGAGCTAACATGAGCAGGGGAGATGAAGAGAGAGAGAGAGAGAGAGAGAGAGAGAGAGAGAGAGAGAGAATCTCAAGTAGGCTCCATACTGAGCATGGGGCTCAATCCCACAACCCTGGGATCATGACCTGAGCTGAAATCAAGAGTTGGATACTCAACCGACTGAGCCACCCAAAACCATGCTTAATTTTAATGCAGCTATCATGTCCCATCAAAAATCATCTGTCCTGCAGTGCTTGGGTAGCCTAGTCAGTTGAGTGTCCTACTCTTGATTTTGGCAAGGTCATGATCTCAGAGTCCTGAGATCAAGCCCTGAACTGAGCATTGAGCCTGCTACCTGGGATATTCTCTCTCTCTCTCTCTCTCTCTCTCTCTCTGCTTCTTTCCTGTGCTCACTCGCTCTCTCTCAAAAAAAAAAAAAATGGGGGCACGTGGCTGGCTTAGTCGGTTGAGTGTCCACCTTCGGCTTAGGTCATGATCTTGCAGTATGCGAGTTCAAGCACTGCATCAGGATCTGGTGCTGACAGCTCAGAGCCTGGAGCCTGCTTTAGATTCCAAGTCTCCCTCTCTCTCTGCCCCTGCCCCACTAGCACTCTGTCTCTCTCTTGCACAAATAAAATAAAATACAAAGCATCAAAAAAATTTTTTAAATCATCTGTCCTGTTAAATAACGGGGGGGGGGGGGATTATTAAACTTCTAAGTAAAGGAAGTGGTTTCGTTTCTTCCCTGAAATTATTTTAAGAATAAAAACAGTATCTATTTGTCACGTATACAATGGTATTGCTGAACGACGACCTGAAGACCTGACTTAAAAATGATCTCTGCGACTTATTAGATATGTGGTAATGAGCAAGTTATTTAGCCTCTGAGTTTCAATTTCTTCATCTATAAAATAGGGATTATAATATCTACTTCATATAGGTGGCATGATGATTAAAATGAGATAATGTGTCCTGTATATTGAAAAACAAGGCTCAAATGTAAGGTACTAGAGGGAAAATAAGAAACACCATCTGAAAATGTTATTTCTGAAATCACTGTTGGAGTACCTCATAGTCAGACTAAGCATGTAATAATTAATAAAAACAAGGGCAGCAAAAACAGAAACCAGTTCAGCATCACTGAACTCATTCAGAATATTGCAATTATAAAACCTAGAAAGAACTTACTTTAATGTCAGTATACCTATGTTTTGAGTTTTATAATTTATAATTTTTATTTTTTTAATTTCTTAGGAATCACATGTAATCTTTTCAGTGTTAAGGGTTTCTAGAGCTTTTAATCTGACCTTGTTTGAGTTTATCTTTAAAAGATTCAGTAATGGCTGTGAGCAAAAGCATATAAAGCCCTGTGACATTTCAATGAAAGATATAAAGAACATACAGTATATATGTCATGAAGGTTAATTATCTATTCTTGGTACTTGTGAATTACTTCAACTAGGAACTAAAAGGGATTGTGGCAGCATGAGCAACTGCAACAAGTCGCAAATCCAACTCAGCT
The DNA here is from genome assembly GCF_007474595.2 of Lynx canadensis. Taxonomy (NCBI): domain Eukaryota; kingdom Metazoa; phylum Chordata; class Mammalia; order Carnivora; family Felidae; genus Lynx; species Lynx canadensis. The sequence goes on from NC_044303.2 coordinate 141,936,690, forward strand.
TTAAAGATGGAAACTTGGATAGATGTGATATTTGATTATGTGGACACAAGATGCAGCTTAACTGCACAAGCAACTAATTATGCCTGCTTAAAGACTATTATGATATTGTCAAAATCAAGAGAGGGCCTCTTTGTATCTCATCCCTAAAATTCCTTAAAAGTATTTTCTAATAAGTCTTATAAATTCATGCCTTTTTTTGATAGAGCACAAGCAGAAAAGCGAAAGGCATTGTTCTGTTTCTCTCTGTAATGACCACATGCTAAATAGGCCATGGTTCCTGTACCAAAAGCTCTGCACTGATGAGAGCGCAGAGAGTCAGGCAGGGGGTGCCCCCCCTTTGTTGCTGCTTTCATTTTTAAAATGAATCATAATTTCTGCATTGGATATGAGGATGGGTTTACAGCTATTAGCCATCATATTAATAATTTAGAAAATACATGCCCAATCACTTGTGTTCTTTCAATTCCCTATGAACACAGCTGCAACCCACATTAGAAGCGAGGGTGAATGGATATTTTTCAGATGAGATATTTGGGCTGAATTATTAGGGTAGCCTGTACTACAAAATTACTAATAACATTGCTTCTGGCTCAATTTAGCCTGAACTCAGTGAACCTAGTCAATGGTGACAAATCAAAAACTCTGAAATGCCCAATGAATGAATCTAACTAATCAAGGAACCCTGTAGGAAGTGGATGCCAGGATTAATGAGCCAGCAGTCTCACCATGCCATGCTGTTATTTCTTCACATAAATGCCCTTAAATGAGATTACCTTTATGTCATGAAAAGGAGAAAAGGAAGGTTACATTCCTTCAACTGACAAGTTAACTACTGCCATTACTAGAAGACACATCTTTGTGGGCTAAGTTTTCTCTTGATCCTAAAAATTACAGTGTAGAGTCCACAACACAAATGAGAAACATTTTCATTTTCAGATGAAGCAGTCATTGAGGAAATCAAACATAAATTGCTCCAAAGTTAGAATATCTTCCGTATTCTCCATTTCTACCTACCTTGATTTACCCAAATTGCTCTGCATCCTATTTTGTATCCAGTACCTAATATCACCTTTAGAAGTTGAAGTCCTATATCCTATTTCTGCCACCATCAGCAGAAGGTAAACTAAGTGCAACACCATTACCATGTCATCATGTTCTACCACACATATTTATTTAGTACCAATCTTGAGGAGAAAATTACACAAGGATGAATATGCGTAATCAAATAAATCAATCACATAGTTACATCATAATAAACTTTGACTCTTTCTAGCCAGCATGTGGTGACGGTATTCAATGCCAAATAGGCCCCTCGGCAAAAAGTATAATTCATTAGAGGTAGGATATCCAGCATGTTGTACTATCTACCTTGTCTTCTAATAGTATTCACCTTTATTGTCTTTTTTCCCTTATTGAATGTAATGATTTATTATTATAACTTTAACAGTTTGGAGACACAATTGCTGCTGACAGAGAGTAAAAAATAAGGATTATTCTGTAGTTAGGGTTTTTTTCCTCCCTCAAAATGCAGAAATCTTTCAGACTTGTGACTGAGATTCTCATTCTCTGCTTTTTATCTTTGCTAAACTGTCAACTTTAACAACCCAGGCCAGGTTGTCTTCCCTTATGCTAATACCATGTATGACATTAAAATGCTCAGGATTCTTAATACAAAAATCTATTGCTATAGAAACAAATATTATCTAAAGTCAGGTCAAGTGAAAAACTCTGTACACTTTCATTATAATATTGATAAATAACCATTATATTATGAAATATAAGTATCTTTGAGAGCATCTATCACTTGAGTTGATTTGTAACTTCTCATCAGTGTTCTGAGTTGGCCCATTTTTTCAAATGAAAGATTTCCCTTGCCTTTGAGAAATACAATTTTTAAAGATTCCATTTAGCATCCTTTATTGCATTCCTACATCATAAAGTTATGCTTTATAGCAGCATAAAAAAGCTGTAAAATTAGCATCCTTGTAAACAACCTTCCATGCTCACTGGTAAAGCAATCTGTAATTTGTAGTGATCTCTTAAATGTGACTTGAGATTACAGTAGCTACGAATTCAAATTTTCTTAAAAAAAGCACTAGTTAATTCAAGGGAATATGATGAAATGTAAAAACAAGAAAAAGTATTTTCATCTACAGATATTTTAGAAATGATTATTATGCTGCTAAATTCTAGAGTGCTAACATTCAGAAATGTTCCATTTGTATATGAAATCCCAAATGAGCATGTTTTATCTTCTTTAATATTTTAACCCTATATTAAAAAATACCCTTTAGAAAATGTAAAATTCAAATATTCTGTGAACACTCTCACCAATTTACCTCTAATTAAATTCCTAAGGTAACATGAAGACACGGTTTTTCTCAATCATAGAAAATCATGTATTTTTGTCCTTGCCTTCGAGGAGATTCTATTGTGCTCTTAGTTGAGTAACAATTACAACAGGTCCTAAAATTCATATGTAGTCCAGTGGTACAGTCTTTTTAGGGTTTACACACTATGGCAACCAAATGAGAAATCTTCCCAGGGATTGGGTGCACTCTCATGCCCATAATGACCCTTAAAGTTTAAAACCACAAGATCAATTTTGATTAGTCTTCCAAAGAATGCCTGTGATATTGATTTGCCTCCAAGTTTAAAACACACCACAACCTTCCCTCTCAGACTACCAAAGAAACAGCAATTTTCACTACTAGTTAGTTTCAGCACGTGGCTGTATTCGAGGTTGGCTCACACCAAGGAAGGACCCTAAGCAAACAGAGAGAGGCCAGATGAAGCAAAGCCTGAGAGGCACAACCCAAAGCCAAGTCGTCCTATTTCAGACCTGCCGTTTGCCTCCGCTCGTGAGGTCTGGGGTTATAAGAAGCCGAGTCCAGATCCTGAAGAAACAAAGGAACCAGGTCGCCTCTTTCAAAAAGCCAGGAGGCCTAGGCCCTAGGAAAGTACACCCCCACCCCCTCCCCGGACGGCCCAGCCCTTTCACGTTTCAGTCCACTGCATACCTGGGACCAGACGCGACTTTGGGTTAGTGACGCCTGAGGGCAGAGCTACCGGTCCCCAGACTTCCTTTACTATGGTCCTTCTGGCCTACAGCTTTCCTATCACAAGCACGCAGCCCGAAGAGGGTCGCCCTCCACTCCCTTACCGTAGGGAAACGGTTCACAAGAGAAGCTCATCAACCCTCGAGCCCTGAGTTTAGCACCGGCAGCTGGGCCCTGAGACTCACTCTGGAAGCCCTGGCAGGCCCAAAGCCTCGCGAGGCCTGGAGCTCGCGCGAGGCCCGGTCTTCTGGCTTCCGGCTCGTGGACTGCGTGATTCAAAGCCTGGCCTCCTGCACCAGAGCGCTGCCTAGGCCGCGGTGCAACCCGGAAACTGAACCCCAGCCTACTGAATGGGGTTCCCGCCATTTGAGATCCGGGATCTTCGCCAGTTGAGAGCCCTCGTGCATACAACAGGACGAGCCCTCTTCCCCTCCCCCACTTGACCCCTTTCCTGAAATTCAAAGTCACAACAAAACCCATCATTCTCCATATCACATACTGAAAATGATTTTATTTTATCCATTTACATTTAACTTGATATAAACTTGTCCGGAAAAGTCAAATAATATGCTTTATATTAGCTCAAACATTTATTAAGAAAACCAATTCCATAAATAAGCACAGACAATAAGTTAAACATATCACAAATTGACCAGTATGTAACAAGAATGCTTTATCTACACAAAACATCCTATTTCACATGTTTGTTCATTCTTCGAAAGCGCTTCTGTTCTCTGGGTTTGGATTTGACCAGCACATGCAGAAAGAGCTGATTGTGTTTCTCTGTACAAGTTGCAGGGTTGTAGATGTCCGGTGCACCCATCGGCAGCCGGCAAGGGCCAGAGCGGTGGCCGAGGGGCACGAGGGACGACAGGACGACCACAAAACAACCTAGGGCACAGAGCAGCGAGGAGAGAAACGGAAAAGGAAGCAAACAAACCCCAGTCCTGAAGGATCCAGAAAAGAGATGTGGCTTTTACTTTTACAAAGGAAAATTTTCTTACATTTATTTTATTCTTCCTTATAAAGACTTATCAAAATGGGTAAGATCACCTCTTCTTCATCACCTGACTGATTTAGTCTACTCCAGCCACCCAACTCACTGCATATTCCTCCTGAGAAGCCTTCCTTCTATAACCTCACACAGTTGTGCTAAAGAAAATAAAAGTAAGAGAAAATAAAAGTGTTCTTTTGCAAGCCAATAGAGGGCTGCATGGATGTGACTGGGCGGACGGGGCAAGGGTAGGGTGGTGGGAGAGGAAAGAAAAAGAGGAGTTTGGAGAAAGAATACAGGGATAAATCAAATTATATCAGTTGGGCCCTCAGATGAGGCGGTTGTAGCAGATGCTTGTCCTCCTTTAAGACGAAAATCCCTAACATTGTGCTGTCCCTTGAACACGTCCGTGTGTGACCTAGGTGCACTGTGTATGCGTGTGTGTACGTGTATGTGTAGTGTCTGAAAGTGAGCGAGAGTGCGAGTGTGTGTGTTTCTGCCCACAAACCAGTCCATTGGTGTCTGATTTCAGATCCTGAGTCGACTCCCTGGTAAGTAAAATGGCGGGAAGGATGCTTTTTGCAGGGCGCGGGAGGAGGGGCGTGAGGTGCGGGTAAGAAGGGACTGGAGGGGAGGCGGCGGGTGAGGGGGTCGTAGGCGTCGTGTTGAAGGTGTTGGTGAGAATGCCGCCAGTCGGAAGGCTGGGAGGAGGGCGCGAGCACGCTACTTGCGAGCCGGGTGGCGGGGGGTAGTCGGAAAGGGTGGGGTGAAGTGCTGGAGAAGGGGGCCAGGGAAGAGTTGGGGGAGACGGGAAGAGGAGCTGAGAGGACAGTGGGGACCGGGGCGGGCGAAATCAGGTGGAGGGGAGGCCTCGCGGGCTGGGGCTTGGGGAGAGCCCCAGAGAACGAACGAGAGAGGAGAGAACAAAACGAGAAGTGGAAGTGGCGGAGGCCGGGTGGGGGGACGGGGCAGGGCGCCGGGGCAGGGGCCCGGGCAGGGAGCGGGGGCCCGGGCGCGCGCCGGAAGGACCTCGGGGCGGCCCTGGGGGCGGCGCCGGGGGCGGAGCGGGCTGGGGCGCGGCTGCATTAAGTGAAGCTCATGGAGACTGTGTGCTCTAGCGCCTTGCGGCGGAGGGAGGCGATGCTCGTGCCCCGCCACACGTCGCTGCTGTCCGGGGAGCTGCAGAGCTGGGGCGAGCCGGAGACGTTGCTGGGGCCGGGGAGGGAGGCGGCACCATGCCGGGGAAAGCGGGCTGGTAGAGGTGCGACTGCAGCCCCGCGCCGTTGGAGCCCGCCAGGCTGTTGGACAGGCCCATGGAGTTGGGGCGGCGGCCCGGCCGCCAGGCTGCACTGGGACAGCGACTGCGCCATAGCTTGCTGCCTGCCCAGAGCCGGCGGGCAGCGGCAACTGTGATACGCCCGGCATGGCGGCCGCCGCCCAGCGGGTGTCGTTGGCGTGGAAAGAGCACAGGCTGTCGCCCATAGCGGCGGCGGCGGCGGCGGCGGCTGACGGAAACTGAGGCAGGCCTGGTGTGGGCAGCAGAGTTCCCGGCGCGCGGAACACGTTGGTGGTCTTCTTGCGTTTCTTCCACTTAGCGCGCCGGTTCTGGAACCAGACCTGGAGCGGGCGGGGCGGGAGACACACAGAGCGCTATTAGCGAGCCGGCTGGCCAGGGGGTGGGGCGGGGGCTTGAGCCTGAGAAACCTGCGTCAGACACTGCCCCAGGCGGGACAAGTACCATCTGCCAAAGTGCCCGTACACTCAGCCAGAGACCGCGGTTCTTCGTCAGCTCGAGACAACCGAGTCCCTTGCACTCAGCAAGCGCCAACCTCCGGGGTCCTGATAGTGCCCCGGAGCGCTTACACTGGGTGCAAACATACCACCGCGTGCAGTGTTCACCACGCCCCCTGCACGCTGGCACATTCTATGCACTGCTTAGAGGCACAAGTCTGCAGGCAGGCATGTGTCAAAATCGGACCCACAGGTGTACAAATGAAGATAAACATGTGTACCCATGTGGCTTAATAGCGTGCCTTATAACACTGATGGGCTATAGAATTTTCAGAAACGCTGGAAATTTGGAAATTGATGAGGGGCTGAGGATGACATAGCCAGTTTCAAAATCGAAAGACAAAGGAAAAACCCTAACGCACGGATGACAGAGCGGAGAGGTTAATATAGTGATCCTTGTGGGAAAGCGAGCCGCACTGAGCTACGGTGTTGTTTGGGTCGCCACCGTGATTTCTGATTTGTAGCGACTGGTTCTACTGCCACAAGTCTCCATGCCTCATTCTCGAACCCCTCTGAGGGCAACCTTTTATCTGAGCTGTGCAGATGTGCTGGAACCTGCTGCCAGGGCCCTGAGCCCCACGTCCTTCAAGTCTATTTTCAGAAACTTGCTGAGAACCCCGAATTACAAGGTTTCCAATTCCTCAGTCACCCCTGTTTGATCTGTTCATGTATAACTGAAAACAAATTTTCTGACCGGTACAAATTAGAGGTCAAGTTTTAAAGCACACACTAGTAATGAATCAAATTTGATTTTGCTTCAGACCCACATATCTTTCTTTTTAGAGGAGATGTGTTTGATAAATATACTCCAAATAAAAATAAGCCTCGTACTCGTTTTTTCTTAACAATACCTCTGAATTTCTGAACTTACCAGACAAACTTGACAATTAATGCCATATTCACCACCACAGGGAAGGAAGAGTTCTTCTGAAAGATACCAGTAAACGCCTGACCAAGAGAACTTCCTGTTTCCCCATACTTGAATTTGGGTTGTTGTGTGGTTTTTGTTTTGTTTTGTTTTGTTTTTTAATAATAATTGGCAGTACGCCTACCTGGCAGGCTTGCAGTTTAACACATAGTCAGTTGGAGGTTTAGTGTGCACAAATATAAATTACATAAGACACAACTCAGGTACTGATTGAGTTTCCTCTTAGAATGTGACAAACGTAATTTGACCATATCATGACCAAAAGGTTATTCATCTGTTAATCCAAGCTATTTAGTGTTTATTCTGCAAGCTAAAGGATCATGAGCATGGATGTACCTGACCTATTCTCAGTAAGCCAGCTATTCACAGAGGCATGTTACACTGTACAGGTGAAGACCCTCCACGCTTACTAGTGTGAACGGCATTGCACTCTAGACATATTGCCGGCCTTTGAGCTGGCCCTGGCCTTTCTACCGTACCCAAGCCATCACCCATCATTTCATCTTTCTCTGATTTCTACCCCATTTCCCGTGTTTCTGCCTACCCCAATTTCCTGATTGTGTAAAGATGCCGGGTCCCTTACTTGCTAAAGCCCCTAGAGTAGGTGGCACAACGGATTAATGAGACTGCGGGGCCCTTGATAGTAACTGGGATCAATGCCGACGGCGGAGAATTGAGCTGTTTAGCGGCCTGGAGCAGAGAGTAACCCGCGGGAGCCAGGAAAGCACAGTGAGGAGACCTGTGGCCACAGGTCACTTTGCATACCCATCCTAGGCTGCATTGAGGAGAGGTAGACTGGATGGAGCCCTAGACAGGGAGGATGTCTATGTCCAAACGGTCCCCACATCTCACATTCTGCACTACGGGTATATTTAGAAAGATAGCTATAAAGACCGGTTCCTAACGGCCTGCAAAGTGTCAGTGAATCCCCTAAATGTTTGAATATCTTGGGCTGGGCAGTGGGCGAAGAGGTGGCAGACATCTGGTGGGGGGGGGGGGGAGAGGTTCCGGAGAAGCAGAAGAAAGAAGGGCGGGGGCGGAGGGATTGCCCCTACAGTGGAAAACACAACTGCTAGAAAGGTTTTCTGGACCTCAGGCACAGGTGGAAAAGAACAGCTGTTAAAGAACTAAATATGATAGGAATAATCGAAAAATCGTGCTCAATTATGTTTGAGGGTTAGTAGTCAAATGATGGCTACAAAATTTTTTATGTTTCATGGCTTACTGGGGTTGTGAAAAAATCTGCATGGGGTCTGAGCACCTCCGTTCCAAGCTATGATGCATATGTTTTTAAAATGTGAATGGTTCCACTTGAAAACTAGAGCATGACGGATTAAAATGCAGGCAAAACCTAAGGGAGATTTTGAGAATGCACAGATGACAACTCCAGAAAATATATTAACCGCAGCCACTGCCAACTTTGTACTCAGTTTGAAATGCAGCTCTTTCAGAAAATGCTTAATACAACAGTGAGAATCTAATGGAGGTTGGAATTTAAAAATCCACTTTCATGATATCTGCTGTTACAGTAATATAGACATACTGTAAATGTATTTTAAAATATATAGCCCGTTAATTCCCCACCTATAAATGGCTCAGAAAGAGAGAAAGAGAGGGGAGAAAGAGAGAATATTACTTTTTTTCCCCCCGAAGCAAACGCTTTATGAAGATCTCATTGGAATCCAGCAAATGATTAATGTGAAGATTTGGGAGGAAATCTGGGGAGCTGTATTAAAGCCGAGATCTCAGGTTCATTTCGATCAGCCAGCCGTGAACTCTGGGCCGAATTCATTACACTTTAATAGTGCTGGGAGAGGAAGAAAATGCAATTTCTCATTCCATTAGAAAACTAGAAAATACTCTCAGCTTGTCCCCCTATTAAGATGTGGGCAGGTGACAGGGCCATTCTGGGGGACACGGTCAATGAATTACAGCACATTATTTTTGTTCGTATAAAATATTGAAAGGCAAGCCTGACTGTGCAGAAGTTATTTCACTGATTTGGTTTTTATGTAAATAAAATATTGAAAGTTAATTAATCCGTGCTAGAGACTAATGATTAGGCTTATTATATTGCATTTGATCGCGTAATTTGCATGATTCTCGCCATTGCTGCTTAATAAGCCATTCTAGGTTATAAATAATTCTGAAATTGGTTTCTAATAATGGCATGCTATAAAAGGAATGGTTTTATTACACTAGCCAGAAAGGAGAGCGATATCAGACATGGAATTGGCCTCCATGTGAGTAGAAGTGCTTAATAAGTACTTAAAAGTGTGATATATACCAGATATAGATAAAATAAGTATGTTGGATCAGTAGTCTAGAATTAAAAAAACATCTTTAAAAGCATACAATTGTAATAAATTAAATGTTTAGATCATTTTTAATCAGTGCAGTGGCCCACATACTGAAAAGAATGTGTGGCAATCTGTTAACTATAAAGAAAACTATGAAGTACTCATCATATAAGAACATAAACCAATTACTATTTAATTTGAATTTGGTCAAGGAGCAATGGTACAGTGAATTGTGAAGTAAATACATTTTCCATAAATTATTTTTGCATTACATTACATAATGTTAATCATTTTGAAATGTTAATTAAGAAGGTTATGTTGAATCTGATTACTTTTTAAACTATGAAACATTATTTTTAAAAATATTGAAATTGCCATTCTATTAAATTGTTCCTATCAGCAGCCTCAAGCTATTATCTTTTGTTGAACATTATGCTAGAACAATTAAAGTACTTTGTCTTTTTCTTCTTGATTATTCTTTTGTGTACTTTTTGAAAATAACTGTTTCTATTACATAGTTTGTATTTTATTTCATTTACAACTTTTTCTATTAAAAGAACCACTGCCATTAACCTTTGGAAGACCTAATAAAGTTTAATAGACCTCATTTTCTTTTTTCATAAAGTCGGTTGTCCAATTATATTTTATTTGTGATTCTAAGTTCTATTTTAATTTAAACTAATTACCACTATGTCTAGGTTAAGCAACAGCATTTTACTCTTTAAAACAAAAATTATTAGGTAGTATTTCTCTTGAGGGACAAAAAGCAAATTTATGAATTTTGAACCTACAAGATTTTAAGAAGCCAGTGTTATCATTAACAGTAATGAAAGTATTGAAATTGTTTATTTCTGGTAAGGTTTGGACCCAGCTTCAGATTTAAAAAGAGGTGGGAAGTAAAATCTTTTTAAACAATAATTATATCTGCACAATGCAGTTAACACTTTTGGGGTGTTCAATTTCAATGGCCCATGATTCAGGGTTTCCAAAGTCCACTGACGAAACCACCTGGACTTACAATGAGTAAAAATGTTAATCTATGTTCTACCTTGATGATTACTTTATTAATTGACCACTTTAAGTTCCCAGCGATATTCATTTGCTGACTACTTACAGCAGAAGCATATCTGTTTTTCCAGGTTAGACTATTTTTACAATGTCGAAAGCAGACATAAACATTCAACACTGTGATTATGGACACCCTTGTCTCCAACTTCTTAGATCAAATGTAAAGCAACTGGGATCTTTAAACTTAATTTGTTAAAGCAGCTAGAGATGAAATTGACACCCTGGATGACATAGAGAAACTATCATGTTCAAGACAGGAAAGGAAGGTTTTCAGAACCCTGGATAGCTCAAGACTCAGTGAGCGCCTTGGTATTTCACCTAGAGCAGTGGTCCATAAAAGATCTGATATATTGTTTTCATTCTTTTTCAAAAAGCGGGGGGGAAATGAGATTCGCTGAGCTTATACTTTTATTCCTCAATTTTCAGAAAAGTTATAGATGTGATTTTCAAAGTTATATATACTTTACAACTTGGAGGGTGGTTGGCCGAGAACAAGGTATCAGTAACGAATTCGTCTGCTACCTGTCAATCTTTCTTGCGCTAAATGTCCTTTCTTTCAGATCGGATATCTACAACAGAAAGCCTTCAGTCCCCCCATCCCCAGTTTCCTTAAGGGGAAAACCAGGGTTCAAAGACTGGGGGATCTTTACAGCCGCTCTCGGCGGCGCTTCGGTAGACCATCAAAGTTTAAAACCTTTGCAAAGCTCGGGGTTTGTTGTCTTAGAGCTGCTGGAGGGTGATATGCAAGAGAATAAAGCTGCACCGTGAAACTCAGGTATGGATTTTTGTAAGGGTGCCATCATGCCTTATTTCCTCCCTTTTCAAGTTTTCTGTAGAATTGTTGCATTCCCCCCATTTATTCAGACGCTTAACACAACTCATTAGGGGTAATGAAATACTTGTGAAGAACTCGAGGTGGAGTGGAGGTGCGCGCTCAGCTTAGCCGCCTGGGAGACGCGAGGCTGGGAGACGCAGAGCTTCCCTTCTCAGGACGAATGAGACGACACCTAACGGTAGAACAACGCCGGCTTCGCTTTTGAGGCATTTCTGCAGGAATGTGGCTATACTGGTGGGAGGTGGGAGCCCTGCTTGTCCATGGAACTTATAAGGCAGCCGAAGAGCAGCCCAGGACCCCGACAGGGAAAAGACCCCGCTTGTTTTGCCCAAATCCTCCCGCCCCCACCTTGCCTTCTTGCCCCGGCGCCCAAGCCCGGCGTACCTGCACTCGGGATTCCGTCAGCCCGATACGCAGCGCCAGCTCCTCTCGCATAAAGATGTCGGGATAGTGAGTCTTCGCGAAGCTCCTCTCCAACTCGTTGAGCTGCGCCGGGGTGAAGCGCGTCCGGTGGCGCTTCTGCTTCTGTTGGCCCTGCTGCTGGCCGGCTTGGCTGGGGTTCGGGCCTCCTTGGGGCCCCGGCTGTTTGTCCGGGTCCTTTGCGCTCACCGCCAGCGAGGCCGGCGTAGAGCCCACTGTAGTGATGTCCTCCCCGGGCAGCAGAGTGGCTCCCTCGACTGGGTCGGAGTTGGGCGCTAGGTCCCCCGGATGGCCCCCAGGGTCGGAGCCCCCCACGCCCAGCCTACACTTCACCGCCTCCCGGTGGCCCAGAAGCTCGGCAGCATCTTTCATACCTGAGGAGGGAAGGGGATCGCGGTCACTACCTTCCTGGCGATGCCAGGAGGGACTATCCTCCCTGCGCGGTCTTCCTTTAGCCCCATCCTTGGCTCCCTCTGCGCCCACGTTCGCCCTATGAAGGAAACTCTCGGGATGCTCAGCTGGGTTCCCCAGAATTTGGACAGCCAAGTTGGAATACCATCTCCCGGCCCTTTCCCCTCTCTCTGCAGCCGGCTCTCGTAGTAAACAGCACATGCTTTCATATCTCCCGCAGTGGAACACTCCCAGTCCCGGCAAAGAAACATGCCTTCGAGTCCCTTTCATGAACCGTACCCCTGATGTCCCAGGAAAGCGAGAGCATATCCTTGGACTGGGGTGGGAGGGGGGAGAAAAGAAAGAAAGAAAATTAAACGATTCCTTGGTTGCTGCCCCACCTGCGCTCAGACAGCTTGGCGAACTCTACCGCCGGCCCTCAGCCGATTCCCTCTCACTTTTGGAAGATGAATAATTCTCCAAGCCTTCCACCCTCTGAAATCAACCCAAATCAGCTCCGCCTCCCCCTCAAATCAGAGAAAGTGTTTGGAAAATGGAGTCACATCCATCACCAAAGATTCCCAAACCGGAAACCCAGAGCCCAGCAACCCAGACAGCATTAAGGAAACTCAAGGAAACTATAGACAGAGCAGTGAATCAAACTTTACAGAATTCAACTTCCTTCCGGAGAAATAAAAGGCGCGTTTCTCTCAGCCATTGGCAATGCCGAGTCCCTTGCAGGCGGGGATGCCTGTGAGGATGAATTTGGCTTTTCTCCTTTCTCAGTGAACACACTTAGCAAATCTGCCTCGATTGCAGCGGCTTCTCGTTTGTGCCAGATTTTTACAAATTCAACCATTCTTAGATGAAGGGTAGAGAATGAGGCAGGGGGAGAGAGCAAAAAAGAGGAGGAAAAAAAATTCCTAATCAAAGCAAACAGGAGGGGAAAGAGAGAAAGAAAAACACCTCCTAACAAATTAGCTCAGGGTAGATCGCCGTTCAAAAAAAATTAATAATAATAAGGGAGAGGGAAGAAGGGAAAAAAGGAAAAACAAAAAGTAACAACACTTCCCAAGTCCTCTTTTGGATCTACATATTCCATAGATTTTTTTTTTTTAAAAGACGATGTTAAATCAAATTAAACTTAATGCAGCACAATTACTTTTAAAGAAATTAGTCCATTTAGGGCGCATTAAGGTAAAATAAGGAACAAATTGACAATTTCCTGCCCAGGCTTCTCCTGGCTGCCCGGGCGAGAGGCGCGCACTCACCTAGCCTGGCGTCCAGGAGGTCGGCGTGAGACAGCATCGCGCACCGCTCCAGGGCGAAAGCTGTTCCCCCCAAATTTTAGCGCTTTAAGTTATTTAAAATAGATATAAGCTATAGCTATACGATATAGATATATATAGATCACCTAATGAAAGAAAATTCGGTTTGTGGTTAAAAAGGGGGCTTCTTGCATTATAATGTCCTTTAGAGAGACGGGGAGGTGCTTAACAGTTGAATGAACCCGTGAGCAGCTCGGCAAGGGGACAATCAGGAGGGCAGCCTGCAAATGTCAGCGCCGGGAGAGTCCCCCACTCCGCCCGCCCGCCCGCGCCGCCCGGAGGAGGCGGTGGCGGCGGCCCTGGCAGCTCCAGCCGCGAGCAGCAGCAAAAGCAGCGGAGGCCGCCTCGGTCTCGCCCTGGGCTTCTGGGCCTGGCTCCCGTAGGTTCCTCCCCGAGATTTTCTCCAGTCACACCTTTCCTTTTCCTGTTCCTGCTCCCTCCAAAGGTGCAGCTCGGTCTCCTACAGCTAGGATCATCCTACGGCAGAGGGCAGTGCTGGGACGAGCAGGGCTTGACCCCCGCATGACCCGAGAGTCACTTCTGCCCGCGCGCTCTGGGCAACACAGGTCTGCTGCTGGTTCTGGCCTGCCATTACACAGCATAACCAGGGCACCGCGCAGCCTCTAGACCGCGCGTAAACTCCGCTGCAGCCTAGCAGGCCTGAGCCCAGGGTACAGATACCCTGGCTGGGACTCCGGGCCTAAAGAGTAGCTAGCAGCCCCTCAGCAGGCCTAAAGAGCAAGCAAGCAAACAAACAAAAGAGTCGACCTCCCCTTGCGCTTCCAGCGCCCGCAGAGTCAGGACCCCCGCGCACAGTGTAGATCCGTGCACTCCGCACCCTTCCCGCCCGGCTGCCGCTCCTCCACCGGGCCCACGCTTGCATCCTGGCCCGCAACCTGCTCTTTCGGTCAAAGTTTCTAAGTTCAGCTTGGTTCCCAATTCCACTTATGGCTGTAAATAAAGTTAAATGCTCTTTATTTCTTCTTGAATATGTTAAACTACTTGAACAATTTAAAGTGCTTTTGCACAAGTGAAGCGAACCATCTCTAATGTTCTGATTTTTCAGAGCCAGCCAACAACAAAGTTTAGATTAGTAATATATTTCTAACCAGAGTAATTTTCAAGATCATTAGGCATTTATGTAATTAGTGCCAAATCTATAAGCTTTATTACGATTATTAGAGTAAAATCAGTATAAATTTGTACTAATTTACTACTGTTTAGACTTGGCTGTCAAGCCCAGAGGTTCTTATTGTAAATGATACTGAGGAAATTAAGTGCAAAGTTCTGTACCATTTCTGATCTGCTCCTAAACAATCCGTTTCAATTGTATTTGTAGCAGAACATAATGCCCTTTTAAAGTTATTGACTTGTATTTTTATTTGCAACACAAGAAAAATGCCCTCTACCCAGGCACAATGAAAACTGATATTTACTACTCTCAACTTGATTAACATTGATTTTTAATTCGAGAGTGATGCAATTAAGATTATTCATTTAGTGCAAATAAGCTTCCACAAAAGGGTGGTCCTATGAAGTCTGTTTTAAATAATACCGAGCAAATGGCTTTTTTTGTTCGCCGTCCAATTGACTTACACAAAACATTGGAAATGCGCCTGAGAGCAGATGCGAGAGGAATGGTGCGCGTGTGTGTGTGGTGTGTGTGTGTCCTTAGCTGTGTGTGTGACAGGGACCGAACAAGGAGACAAAGGAGGCAGCAAGGCGAACTCTGGGGCAGTTTTGCTTCCTCCTCCTTCTCTCCTGCAGCCTGTTCCCCTCCTCCCATGCACACACACGAACGCGCGCACACACATGCACACACGCGTGGATGCCGGGCCTCAGCCACAACGGTTCCTTCCAAGCTGTGGACACCACTTCCCCGGAAGCTCCGGCCTGGCCGAGCTTCGGCGGCCGCCTCAACTGATGCCAACACGGCCTGTGTGGGACTGGGGCGCCGTGAATGCGGGTAGCAGCTTGGAAGAGCCCAGGTGGCAGGAGCAAATTCGGAAGCCACGAGGGTGTTCAGCAAACACCTAGTGTCCTTTCGAGAAAGGCTTGCTTGGAAGGGGAATACCTAAACCTAAAGCAAATAAAGTCCCTCCGGTAAAACCTTCCCCTTCCCCGAACGAAACCCGAAATCTAGAAGCTACAGCGCCAGGCGAGCGCAGCAATAGGCCGACGAGGCCTGGGGCGGGGCGGCGTGAGCCCGGGACGTGGCGCCGAGTGCTCACCCGGGTGCGCGTTTCAGTGGATTCGCAGGGGGGGGGTGTGTGCCCACCTGTGTGGGGCTTGCGGGGGTCCCAAGACCGAACGCAGGGGCAGAGGTGGGCAGAAGTGTCAGGGGTCCTGGGAGCTGACCCTGCTCCTCCAAACAGGCAAGTCCGTGAGGCCCGCATTGCCTTGGATGCGCACATCTGGAGGGAGGGAGGAGAGGCCGCTACGTGGGTAAAAAAGAAGGGCGCGGGGCCCCAAGTCCTCTCGTGGTGTGCACACAAACGTTCTTGTCCTTCTCCCACAGCCACTCCCAGAACTGCCGCCGGGCCGTGCGGCGTCCTCTCACACGCACTCGCTCGTATATTCTGTTTTGTTGTATCTTTCAGGTCGATAAATAAATGTGTAATAGTTAATGTGAAGACACATCAGAGTAATAACAATGGGACGAAATCAAAGGATTATCCATCTCTGTTAGTAACCGCTGAATAACAATGTTGCGGCGTGATTGATAGCCCGCTTCATTTTATGACTTTTCTATTGGTCTTGATTTTTATAGCAGTATAAACAAACTAAATCATTTCTTCCAAGACTTCAGAGCATAAGCATCTGGGGTGGTGGTGGTGGGGGGGAGATAAAGGAAAGGGAAAAAAAAAAGAAAGAAAGGGAAATCTGAGAATGGGAGGGGGTGACGGGGGGTGGTGTGGGGGGCGTCGAGGTGGGGAGGGTGCAAGCTGGAGCCGCAGCCGACTGTCAGGAGCCGGCTGCCAGCAGGCGTGGCGAGGAAAATGACAATAGTCTGGATGTAAAATGCTCGTCCCCGCGCCCGGTTCCCTCTCGGCAGCTCGTTCTGGCCAATGTCTGAATCCACCTGGGCAGCGCCTGAGATGTATTTACCAGAGTTTTATTCCCCGTCATCTTCCCACGTTCCTGGGGCAGCCGGGAAAGTGCCGGTCAGGCCCATTGCTATTGATAATTTAAGGCATTTCCCACATGATCATGGGAACTGAAGTCCCTAACAAGCCGAGGCTTTAGCGCAATGGCCCCCAAATCTTCGGAATGACAAGAATGTCTTCAGAAATCACTTCAAAGCAAAGTAAAGGATTTCTATGACGGATCCAGTGAGTTTTCCTCAATAAATAGGTTTTAGATTGTTTACACACACGTAGAAGTGGAACAAAGGGAACTACCAGAAAATATATTGGTTGCCCCTAATAAAATTTATTTAGACAGTTTACTTCTCATAAAAAATAGAGATTGAATTTTGTACAAGAGCCTGCCAAGGGGCGATGCACAGGGAAATCATTTTTTTCTTCCTCTTCTTTTCCCCTTCTCCTTTTTAACGAAGCACAAAGAGCATCTAAAGGCCACAGAACCCACTCGCGCTGCCGACCAACCGAGCGCCCAGGCGGAGCATGAGAACTTTGTAGTTTTGAGAGAAGTGGGCTTTCTGGGATATATGTATATATATTAAGCCAAAACCTTGATGGCTGATTATGTAAACTACAAGCACAACAGCAAACACATCCGTGTCTTTCCTCCTGCTTTGCCATCCTGGTCCAGAGAAAGATTTAGAAATACAGTGTGGTTGGATCGGGAGGCGAATGGCATGGGAGATCCTGGCAGCAAGTGCCTTAATGATGCGTTTATGCTAATTAGGTTTGTAATTCTGATTTTCTCTCTAATTGTATTTCTGTGTTCATTGTGAATCTTTTGTAGAAACAGAGAGACAGACAGAAAGAATAAAAATGTACACTAGGTGCTCCTGAAGAATTGGGTAGTGTGCCCAGCTCCTGATTGTTTATTCCACTTACAGAAACCTCGGGTGTTTATTAAATGCAACTTTCGGCTGCTTGGGTTGTTTGTAAACCGCTCTCTTTTCTTTGCAGACAGTGGGCTGAAATATGGCGCGTTATTATTCACATTCCTGCTATTAAATGCTGAATTGTAACATTGTTCCCTTTAATGAGGAGCGCCTCCCTCAATAATTAACGATCTCACATTTTCCTATTTTCTTGCCTGATGAAAAGAATCAATTTTAATTCGTGGTAAATTACAGCCATGCTTTTGGGTATTATTTGCTTACAGAAAACAAATCAAGTGACTTGAACAATCCTGTTTACTTTTCCAGATATGCAATAACCCAAAAGCAATGGCAAATCAGATTGCGTTCCTCAGGCCTACCTTAGAACCTCAAAAAGAATAAAGGGTGGGAGCAAATACTCAAGGAAAAAACAGGAAGTTCTCAAGCCCACTAGTGTGAAACAATGGTGATCACCTTCTCCTATATCTTACCCCAGGTGCCATTATAGAAGCTCCCCTAGCCCCCACCCTCAATGCCCCACCCCTGTCCAGAACAGGGGTCAGTGGTCCACATCTCGATACACTGGAGTTTGGGACTGCTTGATGTATGGCTCATTTTAAGGGACTCGATTTGAGAGTGGGGTAAGTGGAAGGAAGGAAATCTGGGAGGGCAGCCAAGTCTCTGGGAAAGGGTGACAGGCACTTCCACACTTCTCTGCATAAAAGAACTCTCTTGAGGTTCCCAGCAAAAGAGACCACAGCCAAAGAGGCTTTGGCTGAGTGCTTCTGCCTGGCCACTGCAAAACCCTTCGGCTCGCCTTCCGCGACGGCTCTCGGGCGCAAAGTGAGCGCCTTTAACTCCTAGCCTCCTGGCTCCTGGCTTGGGTTTAACCCAAATTTACAATCTCCAGGCCTGCTTAGGCCGGAAGCGCGGGGACTCAAGGCAGATCTCAGCCAGGGTCGTCCCTGGGACGTCGCCGCAGGAGCCCAGGGCCACAAAACTCTTTGCAAAAAGGGCCCGGCTGGGGACAGCCCAGGAGCTTAAAGCCAAGGACCCACACTCCATGCTTCTTTTATTATTATTATTATTTTTAAGTTCAGGGAGCTGGGTCTGCTTGTTCGTGACGCGTGTCCTTCCGTGCGAGCTTGTGTGAGCAGTGTGTGTCCGTCCACTGCCTGCTTACCCGAACCTGAGGGATGTGAGGGGAGTGACCGAGCAGCGGAAAACTCGCCCCCAAGAGTCTGATTTCCCACCTTATTTGGAAGCCGCAGGCGATACACGAGCTCAACTTAATTTTTTTTTTTTCTGAAATAAACAGTTCCCATGCATTCGAGTTTGCAAACTATAACCACGCAGTCCACCTGCATGACTCTTCTTAGGCGCTGGGGTCTGTCCCTTGCTTTTTTTTTTTTTTTTTTTTTTTTTTTTTCTGTCTTTGCTTTCTAAACACTCGCATCCACGGCCCTCAACGCAGAAAGCTCTGCACAAAACAATGACGGATCAGTACCCGCCCCCTGATTCCGTGTCTCCTCTTTTTTTTTTTTTTTTTGCCTTTAGCCCTGTAATTTTAATGGCCCCAATTAGCCACACGGAATACAATAAGCGACGTAGAGATTTTATTTGTATGTGATAAGTTCGCTGCTTTTCTGATTTCTATTTACTCAGGATAAATAATCATATATCAGTTATTCAGTTAGGTGACAAGGCTAGTAATTGGAATAAAAAGAAAAACATCTCATCCTTATCTCTTTCTATAACTAGATATAGCGCTAATAAGACTGCATCAATCTTATCTAGCAAATAAATAAAATAGACAAACAAACAAATTCGCCTCCAACAAGTTAATGCGGTGTATCTGAGTGGAAAGTAGATATTTTCACGCATTCTGGAGATGAGGAGTGACTTTAATAAAATCACAAGAAAAACAAATGTAATTCTGTAAGCCATTTCTTGGAGCCGCCGGCGCCCGCCCCTCCCCCCTCGCTCCCCGCCTGTCTCCAGCGTCCCAATCTTTTCCTTTTTGTAAGCTGTTAGTCCCAGTTTACGACTGACACCAGGGCTAAGTTTCTCTAGCTACTTTACACTTTGGGGGTGGAGTAGGGGAGGGAGATATAATTCTATAGGCAATGAGCCTTCCTCAAAGAGAATTTTCTCTTCCCCCGTCTTTTCCTTCTTTCGTTATCCTTGTCGGTCTGCTTTTGCTCTTCCTTTCTCCTCTATCCTCACTCCCCCTTTCCCCCCCTCCCTTTCTTCTCTTTTCCTCTTTTCTCTTTTTTTCTTCTTTCTCTTTTCAGCCTTTTCGTCTCCCCACTCTTCCCTCTCGTTCTCTTTCCGTTCTCCTTCTTTGACTCTTCGTGTCCCCTTTATTTCGTTTTTTCTCCCCATTTCTCTTTCTTTCCCCCCTTTTCTCTGTTCCTCTTCTTTCTTCTCCCTCCCTCCCTTTCTTTTCTCTCTACACTCCTTCCCTGGCCCCCTCCCCGCAGCCCGAGTGCGGCTAATTCCGGGCGTCTATATTCACTCAATTAGAGAAATCTACAGAGAAGATCGATCTTCCATCTGCAGACATGCCAGCTTAACAAATTAGATTCTTGTTTCGTGCAGGTGATTTGGTGACAGTTGGGGAATTAGAAGTAATAAGTTGTTGTGTTTGAGCCCAGGCCCCCCCCCCCCGCCCGCGCCCCTCCCCGCCCGCAGGCCCCCCGGCCGCGCCCGCCACCCGGGCACCCCCTACCGCCCCCCACCCCCAGCCGGCCCGCGCCCGCCGCCGCCGCCGCCGCATCCCCCGCCGTAATTAGTGCTGCTGCCCTCCATGTGGGCTCGATTAAACCGTGATTTAGCCGAAAGAAATATAATTATGGCTGCAAATAAAATAATCAGCATTGAAGAGCGATTTCCTTAATGAGATGGAGCGGTTGCACGTCACGGAGTAAAGGGGTCTCATTAAGAGGTGGTAATGAGGCTTGGGTGGATGGTGCAGTTACAAAATAGCCCAACTCCTGGGCAGGCCGGGCCCGCCCGCCCGAAGTGGCCGCCGCCGCGCCTTCATGCCGTCGCGCCGTCCCGCGGTCCCTGAGGGGCACCCGGGCCTGTCCCGCCCGGCCCCCAGGGGGCGCAGCGCCAGCCGCGCGGCCTCCTCCCTCCGGCGGTGCAGAGCGGTCGCGCCGGGCCCGGGCGGGGCCGATAGGGGCGGCAGCACCCGGAGTAGGGGCGCCGGCTGCTCCCGGGCAGCGCCCGTCCGTTCCGCGTAGGGAGCCGGGTTTGCACAAACAACTTCGAGGACATTGGCCGACGGAGGAGCAGGTCGCAGCGAGGAGCCCCCGACCGGGGCGGGTGCCGAGGGGCAGGTCAGGGAATCTCAGGGCGCAAGTGGAAACCGGCTCAGGGGGACAGGGGGATGTGAATTCGCCCCGGAAAGAGTCACTACAAACAGGTGCTCAGACGCAGGAGTACGGCGCGGCGAGAGGCATCAGCACGCGGCAAACACTGCGTCTTCACAGGAGCTTAGAGACCTGGCGTGAACGGGCCTTGAGCGTTCTCATTCTCTCCCCGTCGTTTCCCAAACTTTATGAAAGTAGTGAAAAGGCAACAACTCTGTTTTAATCGCCTCGTAGGAAAAAAGTCTTAAATTATTCCAAAGATTTCTTAAATTGGTAGCTCTGACCTTTCAGGCTTATTAGGTTTAGGACAGTTTATGAATTCCTTCCTTATATCAAGGTGTGTAAGCATGCACGTTCCCAGTATTGAGATGTGGTGATACCTCAGTATTTATTTCTAATTAGATTGTTAACCCTCTCCTTGATTCGGTTTTATCATTTGGAAACATTCTGAGTTGGACAAGGAAGCTCACAAGAGCTGACGCACTTTCCCTTATTCATCCGACCAAAAGTTACTAAGCATCTACTAACGCTCTGGGCGTTGAGTTGGGCCCTGGAGAATGTCAGATGAACAGTGGGGGCTGATCCTTGGCGTAGTGGAGTTTATAATTCAGCATGCACTGCATTGGATTATTTAGCCATGGGGCCTGTGGCCTTTGGCCATTGCACCCTTTGGAAGGCAGAGAAAAACCTGGAAAATAGCTCAATTGATCTTATGTCCTCTGAGCCTCCCACTTTTTCCACCCAGGAATCTGGGATCCTAATGAAGAAAGTAATTTGACAAATCAACTTTCTTAGGTGTTAGGAGTTCATGTAATGCCCTTTATTAGAATGTTCCCATTTTAAAAGAGGAATTCAAGGAGAGGCAAGTTGCCTAGATGAATGATTTCCACATCTTTCTGATGGCAGGGGGAGGCTTGGGAGAGGAGAGTTTGGAGGTAAATCACTACTATCCCAAACTTCTGTTTCCCTAATCAACATTACTAGCTCTGGTGGAAACTCTTGCACTTAAAAGAATTTTTTTTCCCCTTGGGGAGTCACAGATCCCTTTGAGAATGTGATGAAAGCTGTGGCCCTCTTCCCACTAAAATGCATATGTTTGCAAACAACTTCAGGGGGTTCAGGCCCCCCACAAGCCCTAGTTTATTAAAGAGTGGTATCTAGATGAACCTTTAATATTTGTGATTAAGACTTTCAGAGAAGAAATAATGTACAACTCAAGAGGAGTTCTAACAATAAATCTGCATCTAGGGAAGAGGTGAGTCAAGAATCAAAAATAAATTGTCAACCAGTAAGTTCCAAGAAAACAACTGGTGAGAAGATGCGCGCAGTCTAACAAATCTATAACAAATTCATATCTTCCATCTGACCCAAATATAGGTTGATATTAGTACAAACCTATACAAAATTTTTCTATGTAACAGAGACGTGTCAGGAAACCTACTTGGCTGGTGGGCAGCTCTTGCCCCCAGATGCAGGCCGCAGGCAGCTGGCGCTCTGGCTGGGGAGGGCAGCAGCCTCACACGATGGTGCATCATAAATACACGGACCTTTCCCTGGGTGGAAATGCAAGCAAATGTGATTAAAATTCACACACTGGGACCATGGGGAGGGAAGGGTGATTAAAAGTCTGTTTAAGTCCACTAAAGCCCCCAAATCCAGAGCTTAAGCTTGAGCTAATTCTCTTATTCACTCCCCAAAGGAATTTTTCACATTAGGCACTGGAATCAAGCTGTAGAGCTCCCTTCTCCACCCTCCCAAGCTTTCCCAAGATACTGACATATGGAACCAGAGAGTCTTTTGGGGCAGGAGATAGTTCTTTCCTGGCTGCTTTAGAACACGGGTTTATTCTCCTCTCCCTTAATATTCGAGAGGTCCCCAAATCACTCATCAGGAGGAATATTTACTTTTCCATATACATTTCCCTGGCATAATCTTTTTTGACTTCCCACGAAGCAGCTGCAATAGGGAGGGGCGTATGCATTAGGATACATATTAGGCTGATGTGGCAGAGACCCCAAATTAAAGTAGCTTAGAAAACATGGAAGTTTATTCTCTCTGACATTCCAAGGCTCACATACCAAGGCTGATATAGCAGCTCCGAAGGGTTAGGAGGCCAGGCTTCCTTGTTGTTCTGCCTTCCTAACATTTGGCTTCCATCTTGTGGTCTGAGATGGCTGCTCCAGTTCCTGCCATCACCTCTGTATTTTAGGCAGCTGGAAAGGGAGATGGTGAGAGCTCAAACCTCCCCACCATTTTTTAAGGACATGGCTCAAAAATGCATCTATCACTTTTTGTCACAGTGCATTGACCAAAATTTGTCATCTGGCCATACCTACCTCAATGGAGACTGAGAACTGTAGTGTTTGTCTGAATTAAAACTTAAGAAAGGATTCTCCGTGGTTTTCCTGCTCCTTCTAGAAGGGACAAAAGTGCTATCTTCAGTGTGGCCCTCGCTTATGACTTCCTCATATTTGTACTGAAAGATTAGTATGTTTTGGAGGAGAAGAGAGGGAAAGTGAAAATGCAGAGGCCAGTTAGGAGCCAAACGCAATAATCCAAGGGAGAACTTATGGTTGTTTGGACCAGAATGAGAGCAGTGGAAGAAGTGATATGTGATTGGAATCTAGAAATATTTTAGAAAGAGCCTAGGATTGGCTTCTAGACATAGGGATGAGAAAGAGTCAAGGACAATGCTACTCATTGCTAATCGATTCATTGACAGTTCATTCACTCATTCATTTCGCAAATGGCTATTGAGCATTGGCTAGGAGCCAAGCATTGGGCTGAGACCTATGGATATAATGGGTATAGTCATGCCTTTACAGTTAATGAAGAAAGAAAGACAGCAGAGAAATACAAACATGATGTGTGTGTGTGTGTGTGTGTATAAAGTATCAGAAACCATGAGATAACAGAAAGGAAAACAAGTTGGTCTAGGGGTCTGGGAAGTGACGTCTAAGCTGAGACACACAGGGTACATAGGAATTGGCCGGGAACTTGAGGTGAGATGGTGGCAGAAGAGGAAGAGGGTTCCTGCAAAGGAATTCTATCCAAGTCCTGATTTCTTCCATGGCTTCATGTTGTCTACTTGGGGTAGAACATGAATGCCTAGGCTGTGAAGTCTGGAAACTTGTAATTAGTGCATGCTCTCTGTAAAGAGAAACTGCTCTTTGAAGTTCAATTCAAGTTAATTCAATTCTGTGAATATTTGTAGGTTCTGGGCTGGGTTACCAGCCCAAAGACAATAGACTATGGTGCCATTTAACTAAAAGCAGAGAATAAAGCTGAAGTCACTGAATTTTAGGAAATGTAGAGGCGTTCTCCACGAGGTCAGACTAAAACTCAGAGGATTTTAGCCTAGAAAGACACGTATTGAGGGCTAATGTGGTCAAAGTCTATACAATTCAGGACAGTTACAAGACAGTTACAAGTTACAAGTTCCTAAACATGGATTAGGAGACGACCCACAATCTTCAAGACAAATAAAGGAAGTTCTTTACACAGGGGGAATTAAACTTGTGAAAAACATTTCCTTCAAGAGGTGCTGAAAGTGCTGTTTGTTGGGATAAGGATTCAGCAGCTACTAGAGTGTGCCCGTTGTCCATGTTGTCCAGGATGGCTCTCGTTCTAGCCAGCAGGAAGGGAGAAGGGAGAAGAGGAGAGTAGCCTTCTTGCTTTAAAGGAACAAGCCAGAAGTTACGCATATCACTTTCACTCAATCCCAGTGACTAGAACTTGGTCAAGTAATCACATCTAGCTATAAGGAAGGATGGGAAACAGTGTCTTTATACTGGGCAGTTATGTCCCAGGTTACAAAAGGGGTTCTGTTGCTGAGAGAGAGAAGAGAACGGACATTGGGAGCCTCACAGAGTCTTGTTGCACTAAGGGGCTCTTTTACTCAGAAAGAACTTCCAAACTTGGCTCTGTAAAGAAAATTATTAGGAGCGAATGCAGAGGTGGAGGAGTGAAACTACAAATTTTTACCTTCTTCTTTGGGTTCTTTCACCTGAGTTTCTGCTGTCCCCCAGGTGTGTTGCCCCCTTAAATATTCCAGCTCAAGCAAAGATTGAGCCCTTCCCCTGGATTTCCTTTCCCAAGACTGAATAGAGCTTTCAAAGAGTTTACTATAGATGTCAAGAGAACAAAGAAATAAACACAGAAAATACAAGAAACTTGTAAACTTTCCAGGTTAAAAAGTCTCAGATATCTATCAACTCTTCGTCACTCTTGTCCCAAAGGTTTAGCCCCACTTCTGCACTTTGACCCCAGCCCTCTTTCCTTGGTCCTCAGCTTGTTTCTGCACGGAGGATGCTGGTTTTAAC
The DNA here is from genome assembly GCF_007474595.2 of Lynx canadensis. Taxonomy (NCBI): domain Eukaryota; kingdom Metazoa; phylum Chordata; class Mammalia; order Carnivora; family Felidae; genus Lynx; species Lynx canadensis. The sequence goes on from NC_044303.2 coordinate 141,961,517, forward strand.
CTTAATTATTCAGAAAATGCCTGTAGTATCACCCTATATTTGGACAAGAAGATGTTCCCTGCCTTGGTCCTTGACTTTAGATGGCCCCGTTTGGACCAACCACAGCCCAATGAGTGCCTATTCTGCCCTGTCTGCACCACCCAGAGCTCCAGAATTCCTTGCCCAACTTCCAGGACTTATGTGGGCTTCTTACCATGTCAGTCCATCTGTAGTATACACACCTCTAGGCCTGAGGGACAGTAGTTTGTGATGGGATGTTGCTGGAGCTTGGACAAGTAGACTAGGATGACCACTCGTGCAGGGGGGAGGCGCCTTGCTGCCCTGGATGCAGCTGGTGGGTGGGAAGAGAAAAGGGGACAAGCCCAGAGCCTTTGGCCTAAGACTCCAAGAATTAGAAATTTGAATTTGAACTTCCAGGTTGTTATGAAGACTTATTTATCAAGATAAATATAGAATATATTTCATGTAATGATTTGTTAGCTTGCTTTACAGTTTTTAAATATTTAGATATACAGTGTTTGATCTTCTCTTTGTTCTCTTGCTTCTGGTAGGCCTGGCTGTCTTGCCATGTATTTTGTCATCTTTAAGGTCACATTGTGTGCAATTTCTTCCCTGCAACTCATACTTTTGATTTTCAGGCTGTAACAAGTCAGGTTAGGAAGGCCCTCCTGTCTCAGATGGAAGGCCACTACCGATATGCATACACACTAGCCTCCTGTCCCTTAGATGGGCCATCCTCACTCCCACCTCAGAGCCATGGTACATGGTTGTTTGTCCCTTCTTCCCAAAACACACTTCTCTGGACCTTCACCTGGTTAGCTGTCTCTTCATGCAGGCCTCTGCTCAAATGTTGTCTCTGTACAGATGCCTCCTCTGCATCCCCTTCCCAAATCTAAAAGATGTCCCCCCATAGAGTCAAATATATCCATCATTCTTTATCGTTTACCCCTTACCCTGCTTTATTTTTTCAGCACAGCACTAACCGCACCACCTGAAAGGGTGCTACATGCTTGTTTCTTGCCTCTATCTGAGTACGATACCAGCCGTCTGAGAGCTGAGACTTTGCCTCTTTGCATTAGTGTCCCTAAAGCTCTTAAAGTGCCTGATATGTAATAATGTTCAACAAAGTTTTTGTTAAGTGAATTAATGAAAGGAAGAATGAATGGATGGCCTGGTTGTTCAGTAGCAGTTGGGAATCAGATATCCTAATTCAAATTACGCTTATTAAGCAATCTGAATTATGACAGAGAGACCAGGACTATGGGATTTATGTCTCGTCTCGTATTTAGGAAGGAGTTAACCAGGCCAGCTTTCTGCAGAGCAATCCAGAATGAGACTGCCCATGACGTATCAAGATGGCCCTGTTGCCAATGAGTGCGTGTAGCTTCTGCAAAGGAAGTAGGGTTCTCCTTCTCCAGCTCTGTGCTCAGATGTGAGCCCTGAAAAGTGAGCCCAGGGCAGACACTGCCATGTGATTCATTGTGGTAGGAGACTTAGTGTTTGAACAGAGGACTGGACTGAAATTTCAGGTAGACAAAATAGAGGATGCCGACATGAAAGGTCCTAGGCCATCAGAACCAGGAATCCTTAGGGACTTAATGCTTAACATGTCTATTTTTAATGAGGAGAAACTGAGACCCAGAGGAGCCATGGGCTCATATTGGCTAGTGGAGAATTAAAGCTGGGGCTCAGATCTCCCAACCCCAGGTTGTGTTCCACTCTCCTGGATTAACCCTGATTAGTGTCATAGAAACCTCCAGAATTTGGACGAAGTTTCCATCCAGTGTTAAGCGTACCAACTCTTATGAAAAGAATCCCTAAGTACTTCATGAGGTTGAGATTTAAAGGACTTGGTGGAGAACACATATTGTAAGTGCTATTTCAGTGATAACGATTGCCGTGTTTGTGATTTACCCTCTTAACTCCCATCCATTCACGTACAAATCTCCCATATTCTTGCAGAGAAGCTGTACTATTGACCACAGTGATTCTGGAAACAACAGGATTGGCCCCTGGAGCCCTGTTCTAATCCAGGGTTTGGGGATGTTCATGATGGGTAATGTTCTCACCAGGCCTGATACTTGTGGCCCCTGAAGCAGCTCCCACAGATCTGTAAGTCTCCGAGCAGCAGGAGCCCCCTGCTCTCAGGTGGGTGCCCCCAAACGTCTGCAGCAATACTTGGAAAGAAGCCACTGATCCTCAGGGGACAGGGACGTGCCACGGTGGCAGCCCTTTGAGATTCTCACAGTCTTGTTTTCAATTTGGACCCTGGAGCTAAAGAGGTAAATTAAGAATATTGATCAGCTCATCAGCTCACCATTAGGTTGTTCTTTTTCCTCTTCTGAAATTTGGCGTAGTGCTTGTGGTAGATGGAGGAAAGTCTGCCTCACACAGTGACAGCGCACGGGCTCTCACACCGCTTCCCGGATGCCGTGCTGTCACTTGAGGTTGGGAACTTTTGATTCAAATATTTTGTTGTCCTTGTTCTTTCTCATCCATTCACTGCCATCAAATTTTGCTCCTTCTCCTGAGGGGATGGTGCAAAGTGGGCCAACTGGCAATAGACAAAGGTTGCCGTGAAAGGGGGCCCCACCAACACTGTTGATCTGGGTTGTCAAAGAACTCCAAGTTCTCTGTCTATCTGGGAACCAAAGGATCTAGAGAACAAGCAAGTCATTCATCTTGAGAAAATATTGGGAGTGCAACTTCAGAAGAAAAGAGGAGAGTGGTAATGGAATAATGGAGTAACCAGCAACAAACCTGTTTAGGCCATGTCTTGGCAAAATTGCATGCCTGCCCCCCTTTGTTTCCAGAATTCTGAGGCCAAGTACCATAAAGCCATAAAACTTTGGTCTTTTCTTGCCTTTCAGAAGTAAATACACCCACACAGTAAGATTCCTCCTTACCCTATCCTAATAAGTGCCATCTACCTATCTCCCTACTCCTCTTTGGTGTACTTCATACCAGATGTCTTGGCCTCATGGACATTCATAAAACAATCTCTCCCCCTAATTTGAGGCCTTTACACATTCGGTTCCCTTTCCCCTGAATGCTACTCTCCTGTTATTTGCACATCTGGTTTCTTAGTTTCAGATCTCAGTTTGGTTTTTTTTTCTTTAAATTTTAGTTAGTTACCATACAGTATTATACTGGTTTCAGGAGTAGAATTCAGTGATTCATCACATATTCAACACCCAGGGCTCATCACAAGTGCCCTCCTTATTACTCATCACCCATTGAACCCTTCTTCCACCCTCCTCCCTCTATCAACCCTCAGTTTGTTCTACATTGTTAAGAGTCTTTGTGGTTTATTTCTCTCTTCTCTTTTACCCCCATTCCCATATGGTCATCTGTTTTGTTTCTTAATTTCCACATGAGTGAAATCATATGGTACATGTCTTCCTCTGACTTACTTTGCTTAGCATAGTACACTCTAGCCCTATCCATGTCATTCCAAATGGCAAGATTTCATTCTTTTTGATGGCTGAGTAATATTCTATTGTAAGTGTATGTATGTGTGTGTGTGTATATATGTGTGTGTGTGTGTATATGTACACACACACACACACACACACACCATCAACAATAGCCAAGCTATGGAGAGAGCCCAAATGTCTATCAGTTGACATTTGGGCTCTCTCCATAGCTTGGCTATTGTTCATAGTGCTGCTATAAACACTGGGGTGATGTACCCCTTTGAATCTGTATTTTTGTATCCTTCAGATAAAAACCTAATAGTGCAATTGCTGGACCATTACATGGTTCTATTTTTAGTGTTTTTGTTTTTTTTTTGTGGAACCCTCATACTGTTCTCCAGAGTGGCTACACCAGTTTGCATTCCCACCAACAGTGCACGAGGGTTCCCCTTTTGCCACATCCTCACCAACACTTGTTTCTTGTGTTAACTTTAAACTTTCTGATGAATGTGAGGTGGTATCTCATTGTGGTTTTGGTTTGTATTTCCCTGATAAGTGATGTTGAGCCAGATCTCAGTTTAAATCTTCTATGTAAAACTCTAATGTCTTCTTATCATGCATAATCAACTCAAAATCCCTTGTCATGACATAAGGCTGATGTGACCAGGCCCTGGTCCCTTTCAGACCACATCTCCAAACACTCTACTGCTGCTCCAAATTCTGAGGCATCTCCCCTCAGGGCCTTTGCACTGGCTTTTCTTTCTGCCAGAAATGCTGTTTTTTTCCTCAAGGTTTCCTGTAACTCACTCCCTCACGTCATTCAGTTCTTTGTCAAATGCCACACCAGAAGAAAACTCGTCTCCAAAGAGCCTATCTCATCTAGAATTCTGCCTGCTCTGATACGGTCTACCCTCTAACAATTTTCTCTTCAATTTTAAATGTGTTTAAGTATAAACACATTTATACCATATATTTGGTATTTAAAATTTTTAATTTTGTGAATAATGATGTGACTCAGAATTCTAAAATTCCAGAAATGCAAATAGTGAAAATCTCTCTTTTGCTCCTGTCCCAAAGCCATGCAATTCTCCTTCCCACAGGAAATAAAAATTACTGGTCTTTCATAACTTAAGCATATATAAACAGATATTTATGTGTCTCTATATTCTTTTAAAACTTTTTCACACTCACACTATACACAATCTCTGTATATATTTATGTACGAATCTATCATGTATCTAATCTACCCTTTTACATGCTTTTTCATCACAAGGTAGTATACTTACATTTACCATCTTACACTTTGTTTTTGTTCGTATTTTGTGTTTACTTAACAGAATAATGGAGGTATCTTTCCATGTCAGCATATAAAGGGTTTTCTCAGTCTTTTCTGCAGCTGCATAGTATTCATGGACGGGTCATAATTTATTTAACTTATCCCCTGGTGACAAACATTTAGGTTGTTTCCAATATTTTGTCATTAAAACAATGCTGCATCACAGCACTTGGGTGGCTCAGTGGGTTAAGCATCTGACTCTTGATTTCGGCTCAGGTCATGATCTTACAGTTCGTGATGTTGAGCCCCATGTCGAGCTCTGTGCTGACAGTGCAGAGTCTGCTTTGGATCCTCTCTTTCCCTCTCTCTCTGCTCCTCTCTCTCTCAAAAAATAAATGAATATATATATGGCGCCTGGGTAGCTCAGTTGGTTAACCATCCAACTTCAGCTCAAGTCATGATCTTGTGGTTCATGGGTTCGAGCCCCGCGTCAGGCTCTGTGCTGACAGCTCAGAGCCTGGAACCTGCTTCAGATTCTGTGTCTCCCTCTCTCTCTGCTCCTCCCCTGCTCATACTCTGTCTCTCAAAAATAAATAAAACATTAAAAAAAATTAAAAATACATATATATGTACACACACACGTGTATATATTTATTTAAAACAATGCTGTATCATATGCAAATACATCTGTAGAATAAGATAGAAATGGAACAAAGCACTAGGACAAAATGCAGCAATTTGCCATCTATAGAAGTTGTGCCAATTTATACTTGTACCAGCAGTATGTGAGAATGCCTGTTTCCCCACACTCTGGCCAACCCAGTGTATTATCAAGCTCCTGGATCTTTGCCAGTCTGTTGAGTAAAAGATAGGATCTCATTGTGATTTTAAAATGCATTTCTATTATTACATGTGGATTGAAATGTGTGTGTGTATATACACACAACACATATATATAATGTTTTATTTTATTTGAATCCAAGGTAATTAACATATAGTGTAATAATGGTTTCAGGAGTAAAATTTAGTGATTCATCACTTACATATAACACCCAGTGTTCATCCCAACAAGTGCCCTCCTTAATGCCCATCCCCCATTTAGCCCATCCCACACCCAACACCCCTCCAGCAACCCTCAGTTTGTTCTCTGTATTTAAGAGTCTCTTAAGGTTTGTCTCCTTCTCTGTTTTTATCTTATTTTTCCTTCCCTTCCTCTATATTAATCTGTTGTGTTTCTTAAATGCCACATTTGAGTGAAATCATAGGGCATTTGTCTTTCTCTGACTTATTTCACTTAGCATAATACACTCTAGTTCCATCCATGTTTTTGCAAATGGCAGTATTTTATTCCTTTTTGATTGTCGAGTAGTTTTCCATTGCATATATACCATATATATATATATATATATATATATATATATATACACACCACATCCTCTTTATCCATTTATCAGTTGATGGATGTTTGGGATCTTTCCATACTTTGGGTATTGCTGATAGCACTGCGATAAACACTGGGGTGCATGTGCCCTTCAAATCAGTATTTTTGTATCCTTTGGGTAAATACCTAGTAGTGCAGTTGCTGGGTTGTAGGGTAGCTCTATTTTTAATTTTTTGAGGAACTTCCATACTGTTTTCCAGAGTGGCTGCACCAGTTTGCATTCCTACTAACAGTTCAAAAGTGTTCCCTTTTCTCTAAATCCTCACCAACATCTGAGTTGCTTGAGTTGTTAATTTTAGCCATTCTGACAGGTGTGAGGTGGTATCACATTGTGGTTTTGACTTATTTTTCCCTGATGATGAGCGACATTGAGCATCTTTTCATGTGTCTGTTAGCCCTTTAGATGTCTTCTTTGGAAAAGTATCTGTTCATGTCTTTTGCACATTTCTTCACTGGATTGTTTTCTTGGGGTGTGGAGTTTGATAAGTTCTTTACAGATTTCGGATACTAACCCTTTATCTGCTATGTCATTTACAAATATCTTCTCCCGTTTTGTCGGTTGCCTTTTAGTTTTGTTTGTTTTACTTGTTTCCTTTGCAGAATCTATTTATCTTGATGAGGCCCCAGTAATTCATTTTTGCTTTTGTTTCCCTTGTCTCTGAAGACATGTCTAGTAAGAAGTTGCTGCTGCCAAGGTCAAAGAGGTTGCTGCCTGTTTTCTCTAGGATTTTGATGGTTTCCTATCTTACATTTAGTTCTTTCATCCATTTTGAGCTTATTGGTTTAAGAAACTGGTCCAGTTTCATTCTTCTGTGTGTCACTGTCCAGTTTTCCTAACACCATTTGCTAAAGAGACTATCTTCTTTCCATCGGATATTCTTTCCTGCTTTGTCAAAGATTAGTTGGCTGCATTTCTCTTGTATCTAAGAACCATTATTATTTCCTTTTTCTATGAACTATTTGTTCATTTTTCTATTTGATTGTGGATATTATTCTTATTAATTTCCTGAAATCTATACATATTAGGAAAAGTATTGCTTTGTGCATATGAGCTACAGATATTTTTTCTTAGTTTTAAACTTAATTGTTTAAGTTTATAATTTTTTTTGAGAGAGAGAGAGAGAGAGAGCACGAGCAGGGGAGGGACAGAGAGTGAGGGAGAGAGGGAATCCCAAGCCCTTGTCAAGCTCCACACTGACAGCATGCAGCCCGATGCAGGGTTTGATCCCTTGAATCATGAGATTATGACCTGAGGCGAAATCCAGAGTTGGATGCTTAACCAACTGAGCCACCCCGGTGCTCTGTAATTTGGTCTTTTGATTTTGATTATGGTATTATGTACTCTATGGCTTCTGGGTCTCCCATGACTTCTTCATTTAAAGAAGTGAAGTCGTCTATGTATTTGGAATTTATCCTGAGTAAGATATGGGTTATGCATACCACTTTGTTTTTCTTTATCTCACATTACTATGGAATTATTTGTCTCCATCCTTGTAAATGATACCTGAAAATATATTATATAGCTATATGTGTACACTTTGTTGCTCATCACAAGATCATAAACTGCACTAGGGCAAGGGCCTTGGCCATCATTGTTTTTCACTGTATCCTCAATACTTTGAAAATCCCTGGGACCTAGTAGGTGCTCAATCAGTATTCAGAGAATAAAGGAATGAAAGAGTGGATCAGAGAGCTACAATCACAATAGTGCTTCATAACAAGCCACCTCAAAACTCAGGGGCATATAACATATTGCTCAATCACACAAGATAGAATCCCGATACCTGGATCCTTCCTCACAGAGATTGTTTCTTTGGTCTGGGATGCACTCGGACTTTTTTTCTCCCGAACTCCCCAGGAGATTCTTAGGTGCATCAATGTTTGGCCACCTTTATTTTAGTTAATATTTGCTGCCATTCTAACTGGTTGTAACAAAGTTTTAAGTTGCTTAATCATGATGCTATTATCTGAAGCATAGTAATGAGGGAACTGAAGCACATGGAAAATGAAGTGACACTTGAATTATGTTTACAGAGAACAAAAAGGTGAAATTTTAGAAGCTATATAGGAATTTAATCATGGAATTCAGGTTCTAACACTTATAACACAACAATTTATCTCATGGAGAGGAGAGGATTCCTTTCCAAATGATTCAGAACCCCAAATTATTAAGGACTTACAGAAAGTTCATGTCATAATGATATATATTGTCAAATGTATTGAGGAGGAAATTGGCATTTGCTGTTATTATGAGATACTCCCAGGACGACCCTGTAGAATTAGACCAAGATCGTCTAATGCTGTGACAATTTTTCCTTCTTAGGAGAAAAGCAGATGAAATTAAAGAGGGTGATGATTTATCTATTGTTCTTTGGCAAGGTGTTGCCAAGGTCCCTGGAATTCTCTCCCAAAGACAGCCTGTATTAACAAATCTCTCATCTGAAGCTTCTTTGTTTACAAGCCCTGCTTGATTGATCTCCCTCTCGATATATTTCCTCCATACATAAATTGGGGGAAAACTTCTCTGTTTGTAAAAGAGAAAAAATTTGTAATCGAATGTCACAAGGCCACGATTTCTACACCAGGGAAGGCAGGAAATCGTAACTCTCTTCTCGCACCCCGGGGAACAGTCTCCTGGTTGTCACACAGGGGCTTGGCCAAGCTCCGGAGTCCGATGCTGTATATATTGAAGAATAGATAATACAAGACATTGCTTGGCATTATGAATTATGAGTAAAAGGAGAGAGAAACCCTCTGGCCATTACCTTTCTTTTGAGTCCTACAACCATCTCATAGTGATCAGAAGAATCCAAGTGCTGTCTGTTCCAGGGAGAGGAGTCATTGCTAACCACGGCAAGCTCTAAAATAACTGTGTGTTTTGAGTGGCACTTAATAAATATTCACTAATAACATTAGGCCACTCAGCACCAAGCAGGAAGATAAGGCCATTTTTTTTTGTTTTATACTTGAGTAACTGATAAAAAAAAATAATTGCAAAGCTTTAAATGTTTAGCAGTGATTAGCTAAAACCATCACCTCAAAGCCCTTCCCACTTTGATAAACTCATTCCCATGAAAATACTCAGAACCTGAGGAACAGCAGGGAAAGAAGCCAATAAAAGCAGCTCAAAGAGTTTTACATTATCTCCATAAGCTATCTAATCTAGCCATTTTGAATGATCTATGTAAATTAATTACACTTTTTAATTAGGTGGTCTTTTAGCTTGCATATTGAAGTTTACCACTAATTACAGCAAGGCAGGAGGTCACTTGATTGGTATGGGAAACAAGAGGCCTTTATTTCATTGAACTGAAACACTGAACAGTTAATGCTTAGGAAAAAAAAACTGTAAAATTTATGTCAGTTCTCAAAATTCCAACTGCGCAGCTCTTGTTCATTTTTTCTTTTGACTCAAATCTCCTCTATAGCTCACTGGGGGTTTTCCTTTATAAATATCAGAATGACTTCTAAACACCCACTGACTCAAAACTATTATAATAGAGCAGCTAGGAAGCCTGAGTTTTGCATCCCTAATGCTAGGGGGAGAAAACCCACCCTTTTGATATTAGTCACATTAAATGCCATTTAATTACAAGTGCAGCTGTTTCCAGATGTGGCTTTATTTTGTTTCTGCCAGCCAGCCAGTCTTCGATTTTCATTAACTGCGTCATTTAAACAATAACAACAAAAACTCACAAATGCTAGAGTTATCTTTATGCCAAGCAGAATAAAGTATTCTTTAATTTAAAAAAATATAGTGGTCATTGTAGTGAACAGAGTGCATGTAATATCTTCATTCTTGAATGACATTTTATGGTTCTTTTCCTCATCCAATCTTGCGTGAAGCAGCAGGACCCCAAATTTCCATTCTTTTTCCATATTTTAGTGACCCGTGCTGTCCAATAGTAGGTGGGGAATTTTATAAGAAGCATTTGCTGATTTAATGCAATCCTTAGAAAAATCAGGATTGCTAATTAAAAACCACAGCATGGATAAAAGTCTTGACCCAGAGGAATTCTCCTACCTGCCACTCAGAAGGGTCCTCATTTTCATGCCGGCACACACACATCACAATCCTGGGAGTTCAGCTAATCTACTGCCGGTCATGTTTCCTCCTGGGCCAAGGGCATGCTTCTGTGAGATGGCTTGCCCATCTCCCCAAAGGGAGAGGGTGTATTATTATGGTCTCCTCATCCAGCTTTATATTTTCAAATCACTTTCAACAGGGCAGTTTAAGAGAAGGGGCACCAGCTGGGGGCATCAGGAGGCTTGGGAGGCAGACCCCGTTCTCAGAGAACTGGGTGGCTGCGGCCAGCCCCTTCATTTCCCTGGTGGCCCCCACTTTCCTCATCTGTGAAATGAGGGATTCGTTTGTACCGGGTGCTCTCAAGTTCTGTCTACTTCAAATAACTTCCAAGGCTGCCTCTGCTGATAAATACATTCAATTCATCATCTATTTATCTGCACAATGGTAAGCTCCTGGAAGGCAGGAATCAGAATGGTATTCCCTTTTTTGAGCCCCAGCACCTAAAGACTCAACAATGTCAAAGTACAATAAACATTTGTTGAATTATTGGGAACGAAAATCAAGACAATGATGGAACGTGTTTTTAGTAGCAGCAACAACAAACTTTCTTTTTTTGGAGTACATGCATAAGCTAGCATTGTGCTAAATACTTTATATGGTTTGTCTCGTTTAGTTGACAAGCTTCTATTTCCTTTTTTCTTCTGTGGCAGACACTACTAAATACAATCCATTCACGTATGGATTCATCCTTACCAGCAGAACCTCACTTTTGTTTGAGGTAGCAATGTAAATGTTAGAAACAATTACTTCCCCCAGATTCCCTGCTCCTTGGGGCAAACCACGTAGCTCAGTTTTGGCCAGGGAGATATAAGCAGAAATCTATTGGAAAGCTGTTGTCTCCAAGATAAAAAGGGGAAATATCGGCTGGAATCTGCCTTTTGTCATTCCACCTGCTCTTACTCCCTGTCTGGGACTTGGACTCAATGCCCACAGGCAGGTGGGTCTAGTTCCCACGTGAACAACAGCAACAGTATAAAGGCTGGTGGAGCAAGAAGTCATATGGAGCCTGGCTCCTTGGCGGCTTCCTCGAGTGGCTGCGTCAGCCCTACCCTGGGCCTCCAGACTTCTGGCTATACGAGAAAGCTAAATCTCCTCACATATTCTCTACCCTGCCTACAGTCCATCCATGATGATACTACAATTGCAGTTTTCCCAAACATGGAACAGTCCTGACCATTGTTTTTATAAGTTCTGGTCTACTCATATTCCTTCTACTAGGACTCATACTCCTACTCATACTCCTGCCAGATTGTCTGCTTCTTCATGAGTTTCTACCTTTGTAACTCAGCCTTTGTTTGACCACTTCTGTATTAACTGTATTTTCTCATTTTCTATCTTTTTGATCCTCTGGTATCTGGGGCCTCCCTGACTAGGCAGAGTCTGGCCCTCCTAGGGCTTAGCCACTTCTTTGAGACAGCAAACAACTTACCAGCAAGAGTACCTTTCAAATGCAAACTAATCAACCAGAGTCCTTACTCTGAACCACCTCTATCTGACTCCAGGAGGCAATATTCCTCTGCCCTAATCATCCCAGGCCTGGGTAGTGGACAACTGAGGACTACCCCTATAGCCCAGGGCCAGCTATCAATTATTCAAACTATCAAACTGTCCAATCCTAAGCCTGCTCAGCTCCTTGTTACTTTGCCCATTCCCTCCCATTCCCTCCTGCAAAAACTGCACTCAAGTCTTTTGCTCATGCTTTTCTCACATTCCTTCTGCCTCCTGACTCACCCTAGTGCTTCCCTCTATCGTCCTACATTACATCATGTAGGGACACCATGTCCCTTCTTGGGAATTTTAAGAAATTATCTTTTCAGTGACAACTGTCTCCTGATCTGTTGACTTCACCAAAATTGCAGGTATACTTTAAAGCAGCTTCTATGGGTGTTTGGCTGGCTCAATCAGTGGAGCATGTGATTCTTGACGTGGGGGTTGTTAAGTTCAAGCCCCATGTTGGGTATAGAGATTACTTAAAATCTTAGGGGGGCACCTGGGTGGCTCAGTCGGTTGAGCGTCCGACTTCGGCTCAGGTCATGATATCACAGTTTGTGAGTTCGAGCCCCATGTCAGGTTCTGGGCTGACAGCTTGGAGCCTGGAGCCTGCTTCCGATTCTGTGTCTCCCTCTCTCTCTGCCCCTCCCCCGTTCATGCTCTGTCTCTCTCTGTCCCAAAAATAAATAAACGTTAAAAAAAATTTTTTTTTAATTAAAAAAAAATAAAATCTTAGGGTCGCCTGAGTGGCTCAGGTGGTTAAGCATCCGATGTCGGCTCAGACCACGATCTCACAGCTCATGAGTTTGAGCCCTATGTCAGGTTCTATGCTGATAGCTCAGAGCCTGGAGCCTGTTTTGGATTTCATATCTCTGTCTCTATCTGCCCCTCCCCTGCTCATGCTCTGTCTCTCTCTCAAAAATAAATAAACATTAAAGACAAATAAAAAAAATCGTAAAACAAAACAACTTCTAGTAGCTTGACCCCACCTACCTTCTTCATCTTCCCATGAGATATGCCCGGACTTATATAGGTAGGACAGGAAGAAGGTACTGGTTTCATTGCACTTGCTATTCTCGTTCTATCTTTAATACTACACTTGGTCACTGCTGGGTTTTTTGTTGGTTTATTTTTGAAAGAGAGAGAGAGAGACAGAGCTCAAGCAGTGGAGAGGCAGAGAGAGAGAGGGGGACACAGAATCTGAAGCAGGCTCCAGGCTCTGAGCTGTCAGAACAGAGACCAATGCGGGGCTCGAACTCACCAACCGCAAGATCATAACCTGAGCCGAAGTCAGATGCTTAACCGACTGAGCCACCCAGGCACCCCTGGTCACTGCTGTTGATCATGGATTATAAGCCTTTCAACTAGGAGCAAATGTTGCCTCTCTTGACGGATTTAAATTCTTTCCTTTGCAAAAGGTCTCTAGGTTAGATGTCTACTGATGATATGATACACATTAGCAAACAGTAAAAACTACTGGAGGAACTGGGCACATGGATTCTTAGAACGTTAAAGATAAATGGGGCCTTTAGGAATCATCTAGAGACCAGACTCTAGCTCAGATCTCCTGTGACCCAGAGAGGTAAAGTGACTTTACCTAGGCACACAGGGAACCAATAACAGTCAAAAGTATAGATAATTTACATGAGTGACTTCCTTCTCCACTGAGCACTTAGTATATACAAAGTCACATGTAGACACTACAAAGAAAGTGGTGGGAGTTGACTCAAAGTTAAGGCAGACTTTGACCCTGCCCTCTCTTATAGGAAAAAATAAAAAGGAGTAGATAACTAGAGCTCAGGGTGGAAATAGGTCTTCAGGTAGAGATGAGAAAATGTGTTGATCTCCTCTGTTTACTGAAACCCTACGAAGAAAATGCTACATAATTAAAAATGAATTAACCCACAAAGACAACCAGAACAGGACAGGAGAACACAGCTTCTAGAGGCACCTGGGTGGCTCAGTTGGTTAAGCGGCCACCTCTTGATTTCGGCTCAGGTCATGATTTCATAATTGGTGAGATGGAACCCTGCTAGAGGCTCTGTGCTGACAGTGCAGATCCTGTTTGGGATTCTGTCTGTCTGTCTGTCTGTCTCTCTCTCTCTCTCTCTCCTTCCCCCACTCATAGGTGCTCACTCTTTCAAAATAAATAAATACACATTAAAAAAATAAATACAGCTTCTAAAAATGAGAAGCAGAAAGAGGAATGGTAACTGACTTAGCAGGATAGAGAACGTTAAACAACCTATGTATTCACAAAGGGCATCAAAAAGAAGGGAGGCTCTTGGCCCTACCGTGTGATGGAGGAGAGCATGGTTGGATGAATCACATCCTCTTTCCCATTCCAACCTCTGGTCAGGTACCTACCTGTACTTTCAAGAGAAACAGAAGGTTTAATTCCCTAGAGATAATGAACATGAGAAGATCTGGATTTGGAAACCTATCAGAGAGGCCCAGGATAAGTAGATGCTGAAAATAATCAAATTAACTGAAAAATGAATATGTGGCTCCTAGCATCTCTCTCCCTTCCCACAACTACTTATCAAGACATCAGCCTACAAAAAAGTAGCAGAGAAAAAACCTCCACAAACTAATATGTGGTGTTGGGAGTGATGAGAGTCATCTCAGAAAGAAAGTTCAGCTTCCTACCCATCAATCCACAGTAAAGACCACAAGCCAACAAGTCAAGGCACATAGTATTCCTCAGCAGCTTTTTTGGTACCCCTTGAATATAAATGCGTAGCCAAAAAGCATTAGACACTTGAGGAAATTTCTAAGGTGAAAGATGGAGACCAAAGAGAATGAAGAAGCTTGTAGGAACAGTGAATACAGCAGAATAAAATGTCAAGAGAACTAAAGTTACAAAATCAGAGATGAGAAACTATCGCATTCATAAAACAAATGAAATACGCTATGTAAAAGAAAGACTAAAAGATCAAAAAATGCTTTTGGAAACGTAAAAAGATGACAGTTGAAATTAAAAATACAGTAGAAGAATTACAAGGTGGAATTGATGACATTTCCCAGAAAACAGACTGAATAAAGAGATGGAAAATGGAACAGAGCAGATAACACAAATTAGAACAGTGCTGTCCATAGAAACAGATTACAAGCCACACTTTTATTTTTTTTTTTTTTTTTTTTTTTTTTTTTTTTTTTTTTTTTTTTTTTTTTTTTTTATATGAAGTTTATTGACAAATTGGTTTCCATACAACACCCAGTGCTCATCCCAAAAGGTGCCCTCCTCAATACCCATCACCCACCCGCCCCTCCCTCCCACCCCCCATCAACCCTCAGTTTGTTCTCAGTTTTTAACAGTCTCTTATGCTTTGGCTCTCTCCCACTCTAACGTCCTTTTTTTTTTTTTTTTTTTTTTTTTTTTTTTCCTTCCCCTCCCCCATGGGTTCCTGTTAAGTTTCTCAGGATCCACATAAGAGTGAAACCATATGGTATCTGTCTTTCTCTGTATGGCTTATTTCACTTAGCATCACACTCTCCAGTTCCATCCACGTTGCTACAAAAGGCCATATTTCATTTTTTCTCATTGCCACGTAGTATTCCATTGTGTATATAAACCACAATTTCTTTATCCATTCATCAGTTGATGGACATTTAGGCTCTTTCCATAATTTGGCTATTGTTGAGAGTGCTGCTATGAACATTGGGGTACAAGTGCCCCTATGCATCAGTACTCCTGTATCCCTTGGATAAATTCCTAGCAGTGCTATTGCTGGGTCATAGGGTAGGTCTATTTTTAATTTTCTGAGGAACCTCCACACTGCTTTCCAGAGCGGCTGCACCAATTTGCATTCCCACCAACAGTGCAAGAGGGTTCCCGTTTCTCCACATCCTCTCCAGCATCTATAGTCTCCTGATTTGTTCATTTTGGCCACTCTGACTGGCGTGAGGTGATACCTGAGTGTGGTTTTGATTTGTATTTCCCTGATAAGGAGCGACGCTGAACATCTTTTCATGTGCCTGTTGGCCATCTGGATGTCTTCTTTAGAGAAGTGTCTATTCACGTTTTCTGCCCATTTCTTCACTGGGTTATTTGTTTTTCGGGTGTGGAGTTTGGTGAGCTCTTTATAGATTTTAGATACTAGCCCTTTGTCCGATATGTCATTTGCAAATATCTTTTCCCATTCCGTTGGTTGCCTTTTAGTTTTGTTGGTTGTTTCCTTTGCTGTGCAGAAGCTTTTTATCTTCATAAGGTCCCAGTAATTCACTTTTGCTTTTAATTCCCTTGCCTTTGGGGATGTGTCGAGTAAGAGATTGCTACGGCTGAGGTCAGAGAGGTCTTTTCCTGCTTTCCTCCTCTAAGGTTCTGATGGTTTCCTGTCTCACATTTAGGTCCTTTATCCATTTTGAGTTTATTTTTGTAAATGGTGTGAGAAAGTGGTCTAGTTTCAACCTTCTGCATGTTGCTGTCCAGTTCTCCCAGCACCATTTGTTAAAGAGGCTGTCTTTTTTCCATTGGATGTTCTTTCCTGCTTTGTCAAAGATGAGTTGGCCATATGTTTGTGGGTCTAGTTCTGGGGTTTCTATTCTATTCCATTGGTCTGTGTGTCTGTTTTTGTGCCAATACCATGCTGTCTTGATGATGACAGCTTTGTAGTAGAGGCTGAAGTCTGGGATTGTGATGCCTCCTGCTTTGGTCTTCTTCTTCAAAATTCCTTTGGCTATTCGGGGCCTTTTGTGGTTCCATATGAATTTTAGGATTGCTTGTTCTAGTTTCGAGAAGAATGCTGGTGCAATTTTGATTGGGATTGCATTGAATGTGTAGATAGCTTTGGGTAGTATTGACATTTTGACAATATTTATTTTTCCAATCCATGAGCAGGGAATGTCTTTCCATTTCTTTAAATCTTCTTCAATTGCCTTCATAAGCTTTCTATAGTTTTCAGCATACAGATCCTTTACATCTTTGGTTAGATTTATTCCTAGGTATTTTATGCTTCTTGGTGCAATTGTAAATGGGATCAGTTTCTTTATTTGTCTTTCTGTTGCTTCATTGTTAGTGTATAAGAATGCAACTGATTTCTGGACATTGATTTTGTATCCTGCAACTTTGCTGAATTCATGTATCAGTTCTAGCAGACTTTTGGTGGAGTCTATCGGATTTTCCATGTATAATATCATGTCATCTGCAAAAAGCGAAAGCTTGACTTCATCTTTGCCAATTTTGATGCCTTTGATTTCCTTTTGTTGTCTGATTGCTGATGCTAGAACTTCCAGCACTATGTTAAACAACAATGGTGAGAGTGGGCATCCCTGTCGTGTTCCTGATCTCAGGGAAAAAGCTCTCAGTTTTTCCCCGTTGAGGATGATGTTAGCTGTGGGCTTTTCATAAATGGCTTTTATGATCTTTAAGTATGTTCCTTCTATCCCGACTTTCTCAAGGGTTTTTATTAAGAAAGGGTGCTGGATTTTGTCAAAGGCCTTTTCTGCATCGATTGACAGGATCATATGGTTCTTCTCTTTTTTTTTGTTAATGTGATGTATCACGTTGATTGATTTGCGAATGTTGAACCAGCCCTGCATCCCAGGAATGAATCCCACTTGATCATGGTGAATAATTCTTTTTATATGCTGTTGAATTCGATTTGCTAGTATCTTATTGAGAATTTTTGCATCCATATTCATCAGGGATATTGGCCTGTAGTTCTCTTTTTTTACTGGGTCTCTGTCTGGTTTAGGAATCAAAGTAATACTGGCTTCATAGAATGAGTCTGGAAGTTTTCCTTCCCTTTCTATTTCTTGGAATAGCTTGAGAAGGATAGGTATTATCTCTGCTTTAAACGTCTGGTAGAACTCCCCTGGGAAGCCATCTGGTCCTGGACTCTTATTTGTTGGGAGATTTTGATAACCGATTCAATTTCTTCGCTGGTTATGGGTCTGTTCAAGCTTTCTATTTCCTCCTGATTGAGTTTTGGAAGAGTGTGGGTGTTCAGGAATGTGTCCATTTCTTCCAGGTTGTCCAATTTGTTGGCATATAATTTTTCATAGTATTCCCTGATAATTGTTTGTATCTCTGAGGGATTGGTTGTAATCATTCCATTTTCATTCATGATTTTATCTATTTGGGTCATCTCCCTTTTCTTTTTGAGAAGCCTGGCTAGAGGTTTGTCAATTTTGTTTATTTTTTCAAAAAACCAACTCTTGGTTTCGTTGATCTGCTCTACAGTTTTTTTAGATTCTATATTGTTTATTTCTGCTCTGATCTTTATTATTTCTCTTCTTCTGCTGGGTTTAGGCTGCCTTTGCTGTTCTGCTTCTATTTCCTTTAGGTGTGCTGTTAGATTTTGTATTTGGGATTTTTCTTGTTTCTTGAGATAGGCCTGGATTGCAATGTATTTTCCTCTCAGGACTGCCTTCGCTGCGTCCCAAAGCGTTTGGATTGTTGTATTTTCATTTTCGTTTGTTTCCATATATTTTTTGATTTCTTCTCTAATTGCCTGGTTGACCCACTCATTCGTTAGTAGGGTGTTCTTTAACCTCCATGCTTTTGGAGGTTTTCCAGACTTTTTCCTGTGGTTGATTTCAAGCTTCATAGCATTGTGGTCTGAAAGTATGCATGGTATAATTTCAATTCTTGTAAACTTATGAAGGGCTGTTTTGTGACCCAGTATATGATCTATCTTGGAGAATGTTCCATGTGCACTCGAGAAGAAAGTATATTCTGTTGCTTTGGGATGCAGAGTTCTAAATATATCTGTCAAGTCCATCTGATCCAGTGTCTCATTCAGGGCCCTTGTTTCTTTATTGACTGTGTGTCTAGATGATCTATCCATTTCTGTAAGTGGGGTGTTAAAGTCCCCTGCAATTACCACATTCTTATCAATAAGGTTGCTTCTGTTTATGAGTAATTGTTTTATATATTTGGGGGCTCCGGTATTCGGCGCATAGACATTTATAATTGTTAGCTCTTCCTGATGGATAGACCCTGTAACTATTATATAATGTCCTTCTTCATCTCTTGTTACAGCCTTTAATTTAAAGTCTAGTTTGTCTGATATAAGTATGGCTACTCCAGCTTTCTTCTGGCTTCCAGTAGCATGATAAATAGTTCTCCATCCCCTCACTCTGAATCTAAAGGTGTCCTCAGGTCTAAAATGAGTCTCTTGTAGACAGCAAATAGATGGGTCTTGTTTTTTTATCCATTCTGATACCCTATGTCTTTTGGTTGGCGCATTTAATCCGTTTACATTCAGTGTTATTATAGAAAGATATGGGTTTAGAGTCATTGTGATGTCTGTATGTTTTATGCTTGTAGTGATGTCTCTGGTACTTTGTCTCACAGGGTCCCCCTTAGGATCTCTTGTAGGGCTGGTTTAGTGGTGACAAATTCCTTCAGTTTTTGTTTGTTTGGGAAGACCTTTATCTCTCCTTCTATTCTAAATGACAGACTTGCTGGATAAAGGATTCTCGGCTGCATATTTTTGCTATCTAGCACCCTGAAAATCTCGTGCCAATTCTTTCTGGCCTGCCAAGTTTCAAAAGAGAGATCAGTCACGAGTCTTATAGGTCTCCCTTTATATGTGAGGGCACGTTTACCCCTTGCTGCTTTCAGAATTTTCTCTTTATCCTTGTATTTTGCCAGTTTCACTATGATATGTCGTGCAGAAGATCGATTCAAGTTACGTCTGAAGGGAGTTCTCTGTGCCTCTTGGATTTCAATGCCTTTTTCCTTCCCCAGTTCAGGGAAGTTCTCAGCTATTATTTCTTCAAGTACCCCTTCAGCACCTTTCCCTCTCTCTTCCTCCTCTGGGATACCAATTATGCGTATATTATTTCTTTTTAGTGTATCACTTAGTTCTCTAATTTTCCCCTCATACTCCTGGATTTTTTTATCTCTCTTTTTCTCAGCTTCCTCTTTTTCCATAACTTTATCTTCTAGTTCACCTATTCTCTCCTCTGCCTCTTCCATCCGAGCCGTGATGGTTTGCATTTTGTTTTCCATTTCCTTTAAAGCGTTTTTCAGCTCCTCGTGACTGTTCCTTAGTCCCCTGATGTCTGTAGCAAGAGATTCTCTGCTGTCCTGTATGCTGTTTTCCAGCCCAGCGATTAATTTTATGACTATTATTCTAAATTCACTTTCTGTTATATTATTTAAATCCTTTTTGATCAGCTCATTAGCTGTTGTTATTTCCTGGAGATTCTTCTGAGGGGAATTCTTCCGCTTGGTCATTTTGGATAGTCCCTGGTGTGGTGAGGGCCTGCAGGGCACTTCCCCTGTGCTGTGGTGTATAACTGGAGTTGGTGGGCGGGGCCGCAGTCCGACCTGATGTCTGCCCCCAGCCCACCGCTGCGGCCACAGTCAGACTGGTGTGTGCCTTCTCTTCCCCTCTCCTAGGGGCGGGATTCACTGTGGGGTGGCGTGGCCCGTCTGGGCTACTTGCACACTGCCAGGCTTGTGATGCTGGGGATCTGGCGTATTAGCTGGGGTGGGAAGGCAAGGTGCACGGCGGGAGGGGGGGCAGGCTTAGCTCGCTTCTCCTTAGGTGATCCACTTCAGGAGGGGCCCTGTGGCAGCCGGAGGGAGTCAAATCGCTGCCGGAGGTTTGGCTCCGCAGAAGCACAGAGTTGGGTGTTCGCGCGGAGCGAGCAATTTCCCTGGCCGGAGCCGGTTCCCTTTGGGATTTTGGCTGGGGGATGGGCGGGGGAGATGGCGCTGGCTAGCGCCTTTGTTCCCCGCCAAACTGAGCTCTGTCGTCCGGGGGCTCCGCAGCTCACCCTCCCTTTGTCCTCCAGCCTTCCCGCTTTCCGAGCAGAGCTGTTAACTTATGACCTCCCAGACGCTAAGTCGCGCTTGCTGTCTGAACACAGTCCGTCAGGCCCCTCCGCTTTTGCAAGCCGGACTCGGGGGCTCTGCTTGGCCGGCGAGCCGCCCCTCCGCCCCGGCTCCCTCCCGCCAGTCCGTGGAGCGCGCACCGCCTCGCCGCCCTTCCTACCCTCTTCCGTGGGCCTCTCGTCTACACTTGGGTCCGGTGACTCTGTTCTGCTAATCCTCTGGCGGTTTTCTGGGTTATTTAGGCAGGTGTAGGTGGAATCTAAGTGATCAGCAGGACGCGCGGTGAGCCCAGCGTCCTCCTACGCCGCCATCTTCCCAGAATCCCCACAAGCCACACTTTTAATTTTGATTTTTCTAGTAGTCACATAAAAGAGAATAGGCAAGATGTGCCTGGGTGGCTCAGTCGGTTAAGCCTCTGACTTCAGCTAAGGTCATGATCTCACCAATCATGAGTTCGAGCCCCATATCGGGCTCTCTACTGTCAGCACTGAGCCCACTTGGGATCCTCTGTCCTCCCTTCTCTCTGCCTCTCCCCTGCTTTCACACACGCTCTCTCCCTCAAAAATAAATAAACATTAAAAAAATAGGCAAAATTAATTTTAGTAATGTATTCTATTTAACCTAAAAAATTCAAGATACTATCGTTTCAATATGTAATCAATATAACATTTATTAACGAAATATTTTATAATCTTTTTTCATACTGAGTCTCATAACACACCTCCATTTGGACAGTCTACCCTTCAAGTGCTCAGTAGCCACAAGTGGCTAGATGGCACCATAATGGAAAGCACAGATATAGGAGATGAGTCCAGAAGATCCAATATCTGAATAATCTAAGTTCTAGAAAGAAAAAGAGGAAGACATAGGATTCCAGCAACAGAGGTCTCAATACAAGACCAAGGCTGGAGGACACCACCAGGAGGACGGGCATGTGGCAGGGAGCTACCCGTTCCTAGTGGGGCCAGAGGACGGAAGCTTCAGAAGGGAGGGCTCCACGTAGAAAAGAACAGATGTCATCTGTTTAAAAGTTGGAAAGACTCATTTGTCAGCTGTTTGACAGATTTGTCAGGGCATTTGGGAAAAATTAAGGATGGATTTATAAAAATTAAATAAAAGTACTGAGGCTATTATTAATTACAAGAAAAAGAAATAATTGTGGGGAAAAATAAAACATATAATCAAAAGTACATTAATTGGCTTAAGAGAAGAAAACCCTCGGCTATCATTGTGGGAAGTCAGTAAATGAGGCTGGAAATCAGGAAATGAAGAAATAAGCAGTTTACACCCATGACTCCGAAAGAATGAAGGTAAACACCAGAAGGAGCAGATCAAAGAACTAACACCGTTTCTGGAGAATCACACTGGGAACGTGGGCAGAGTCTGCTGTGTTTTGTGACCTTTTACGTTATACGATTTTAAAAACTCTGCCCATGCATTATTAATACCAAATAACTATAAACACATTTATAAAAAGTAATCATATTAATACAGATAAGGGCTAAGAGAGTTAAGAGTGGAGAATTTACACACCTCCAGAAGGAGGAGAGTAGGGAAAGTTTCTTAGAAGAGCTGAGATTTTTTCCCTGCTTCTTGAAGGGAAGTGAAGAGTCTAGTAGGATAAGGTCTAGTTTCTTTTTCACCCCTAGTGGCAGGGAGGTGTTTAAATAAAGAAAATATTAAAATACAAATAAAATATAAATGAATAAAATATTAAGATATAAATAAAATACAGATTCCTAGATGTCTGTGAATTTGAAAGGAAAGATGGTAAAAATACTGATTCCTTTGAAGCTATTTTTCTTTTGTGACTATTCAAGTTGCTGGAACGGGCAATCGTGCTTTTCCAACTGGGAGCTAGAAAGACCTTAAAGGTTAACTGTCTAACCCCCAAATCACCTAAAAGACCTATTCGTGGGCACAGCCCCAGATCCACAGCATCAGAATCTCTCAGGGTGAGGCTCAATTATCTGTATTTTAAAAAAGCTCCCCAATGGATTTGGCAATTATCTAGGAGTAATATGATTCCTCTTTAAGAGCCACTCCTGCGTTTTGCCAGTCAGGGAACCTGACACACTGATGACTTAAACCAGTGGTTCTTAAAGTGTGGTCCCTGGACCAGCACTTGCAGCAATACCTGGGAACTTGGTAGAAGTTAGGACTTGTGAATTTTCAGGCCCCATTCTAGACCTATTGAATCAGAAACTTTTTTTTTTTTTAAGTTTAAGTATTTACTTTCAGAGAGAGATCAAGCTGGGGAAGGGAAGAGAGAGGGAGACAGAGAAAGAATCCCAGGCAGGCTCCACATGGCCAGCGCGGAGCCAGATGTGGGGCTCAAACTCATGAACCATGACATCATGACCTGAGCCAAAATCTAGACGCTTAACCGACTGAGCCACCCAGGCACCCACAATCATAAACTGTTTTAATAACCCTTCGAGGTGAATCTGATGTACATTCAAATTTTGGGGGTTAAACTATCATACCAGAGTAGCAGTTGTTATCATAGAAAGCTCATCAGCCAATCACATCTCATTTTATAGAGGAGAAATGGAGAAGCAGAAAATTTAAAGGACTTGCCCATGAGCGTGGCAGCAGCTGTCTTGGTATTAGAGGGAAGACAGGGTCTACAAGTTGGAAATGCTAAAGCCAAAAAGGTGAGACAGCCTGGCCCTCAATCATATCATTGAACTGCTACTCTTTACTCAGAACCACGTACTCCCATATTCTACTCGAGTGAGACCGTGATCGTCTTTGTTGTTTGGATCAGTATTAGTCAGCTGAACACATTCTATATAATCCAGAGGTCTTCTGAAAATACTCTGCAGTTTTTCACTTTATCTCCTATTTGAGATAATTTTGATAGCTGTGGTATATCATATGAAATCAAAAGTGAAAGTTTCTGTTGGTCCCTTCCTCTGGGCTCCAATAAGGCCTTCTACGACTCCTATTCTAACACCAATTTCGATGTAAGGGTTTCCCCCTGCCCCCGTATCATTGAGCAATTCTCCAACACCAGCTGGGTGTCCTACAATGTAACTCAGTTCTGACACTATCTGCCTGGAGATAGCATCAGGTCCCACAGTCAAGGGTTCAGTCCTGTGAGCCTGCTCCCCGCCCCATGACCACTTCAGATGACAGTAGCAAACCTAGGTTATCACCTATGCTTCTGACAGATCAGCTATACATTGGAGGTATATCCCCCTCCTTGGGCTTGATTACTTTGCTAGAGCTGCTCACATAACTCAGAGAAACATTTTACTTACTGGGTTCCTGGTTTATTATAAACAGATTTAACTCACAAACAGCCAGATGGAAGGGAGGCACAGGGCCAGATATGGGGAAGAGAGGCAGAATTTCAGTGGTTCTCCAGGAGTGCCATCCTCCCCAGTCTCCATGGTTTACCAACCAACCTGGAAGCTCTCTGAATCCTCTCCTGTTTGGTTTTTATGGCGGCTTCATTCCACAGCATGATTGATTAAGTCATTGGCCGCTGGTGATCAAGTCAACCTCCAACCTCTCTCCCCTCCCCAGAAGTCAGGGGGGTGGGACTGAAAGTTCCAACCCTCCAATCACAGGGTTGATTCCTCCAATCACAGGGCAATCTGCCCTCATCCTTCTGTGCTACCAAAAAAAAAAAAAAATCCACCTAATTAATACAAAGTCAGGTGTAGCTGAAAGGGGTTTTGTTATGAATTTTAAGAGACCTGATCCCTCCTATTGCTTCGGAAATTTAAAGGGTTTGGGGAGTTCTGTGCCAGAAACAGGACAAAGACCAAATATGTATTTCCTATTATAAATCACAATATCACAATGACCTTTATCCTGGCATTTGGTCCACTGCACTATAAGAATTACTTATGGAATTATGAGCCTGGCACAGTGCCTGGGAGCATTGTAGGTACTCAATGGTTGTGGAATGAATGGATGAAGTATGTGTTCTAACTCTGTGTTCTTATTACAAATCATTATGGTTACTGCTCCTTTTTTTTTTTTTTTTTGTCTATGGGCCCAGCTATTTCCCCACCCAAGGGTTTGTCAACTTCCCTGGATATTTATAAACCATGTAATAGTTTCATTTTCAATGCAGCCTTTCCCCTAACAGAAACATACAGCTTTTGCTGTGAGTCATAGTTTTCCTACCACCCCTGGGATGTCTTTGGTGGAAGCGGATGTGAAAAATGGGTATTCAGAAGAGAACAAATTCTAACTGGAATTAACCTGTAAACTAAACTATGTTCTGTCAGGGGTCTGGAGGGAGTAGAAGGTCTGGAATGAGTGGAAAGACGCAGAGAGTGGAAGAATCAGGACAGTGGTGTTAGCGGTCCTACAAGGCAGAGCAGTCTCTGGTAAGTAGGCCACAGACATCCCAGAGCCAAGCCCAGGCTAAGTTCCCAAGGTTTAGGATCCTTACACCTGAAACCTTTAACATGGAGGTCACCCATCTGAGTACTTTGAGAAAGCTCTGCCTTACCTCTCCTTGGGGCTTTCTGATCAGGAAGGGAGACTGTGGTACTGATGGCTGTATTTCCCAGGGAGGTGGGGGAAACACTAGCATGAGCTTTACTCTTCTCCCTGGGAGTCTGCTCAGCTGTAGGCAACTTGCTTGGGGAGCTACACACTGGGGAAGCTGGTTTGGGGGGAGGGGAGGGCAGTCCCTGCTCTGCAACAGGGAAAGCTCTCCAAAGTGAGTGTTTGGAGCAGGCAAAGACACTGATAGATTACTTTCCTCAGTTTTATCTTGTGTCCACTTTACCTCCAAGATCTCAGATAACTCATCAGAAAATCATTTGCCTTTAAAAGGAGAAGAGATGTCAAGTGCTGTCTTTCTCCCTGAGATAACCTAACAAATGTCAATTTTCTGTAGTGTCAAATCCTCTAGCTCAGCCCGATCACTTTCATGACAGACCCTCATCCCTTTTCCCAGCACAGCAGGAACAGGCCCTCAGAGCAGGAGCCTGGGTCCAGTTTTTACAGGCAGGTTCTAGCTTCTGTAGGTAACCCTGGGCCTCCGGGGTTCTACAACATTCTTCTTCCCTTTGTTTTTACCCCCGCCTCGGGGTGGCAGCAGCTTCCAGCAAGTTGTTACTCTCTGGTTGCTTTACCATTTCCCTTTTGTTCTTGTTCTTGTTTCCTATTTGACTTTCAGCTTTTTCCTTTCCCATCATGTACAAAACTAAATTCCTGCATTAAATTCTCTTTGGAATTTCTCTTAAAATCCCTTTGAAACGCCTGGATTCTGTTTTCCTGGTAGGGTCCTGCCTGGTAGAAGGACTTCCTGTGTGTGAGGCTCTATATAAAGTGCCAATATGCATCATCATCTGAGGCTGGTACTGTCATCACCCTGTCTCTACAACTGTGGAAATGACAACTCAGATTAAGTTGATGGTCCAAGTTCACATAGTGCGCTTATATGACAGAGTAGAGCTCGGAAGAACCCATGTGGTGTCACTCTCTATATAGTGCATGTTCTTAAACACAACACTAATAACTTGCATCCCGTTTATGGAACGCTGGGGGTGAGCTTTAAATTGTGAGGATCCACGTGGTTTGCTGTTTCTTCTGGCCAGAATACTTCAGGTCTCAATTTAAATTTCACTTTCCTGAGGAAGCCTCTTCCATCACCCACAGTTGACATTGAGCACCCCCATCCCTGTGTACTAGGCCTTCTTATTCTGTTTCTCATGCTATATTGTATTTGCTTGTCTGCTGTTTGTCTTTCTTGCCCCACTGAGAGTTGCCTGAGGGTAGGGACTATGCCTTTTCTTGTTCACCATTCTATTCCTACTACCTTGCACAACAAAGATTTGATAAATAAATGAATGAAACACTCTTAGACATGAGGTCACTCTGCTGCTCAAAAACCTCTGAGTCTCCACATGGCCTGGGTTATTAAAGCCCAAGCTTCCTGCTTGGCTTCCAAGAGCATTTAAAACCTAGCCTGACCACCTGTCTCCATGACTCTTTAGTCCAGCAAGCCCTCCACTCCACTCAGGCCAGTAACTTTGCTAGCTCTCTTGACTTCCTTCTTTGATGCACCACACGAAGGCACATGGTCAGAACTGCTTGCCTTCCTTACTTCCATCCCACCATCCTTCAAGTGTGCCCTCCATCTTGTCCTTGAAGTGTGTCAGGCGATGCTATTCCTGTCTTACAATTCTTATCATCCACGTCTTTTATTTTCAGCATCTGAATACCACCCGTCTACCCGCAAGTGTTGCAGGGGCAGAGCCTTGCATGATGCTGAAAAATGTTCATGCTTGTTTTGTCTGCCTCACTTGCCAAAGGGAGGATGTAAACCTATAACCTTGGCTCCACAAATCAGAAACACTCATCCTAGACTTTGCAGCGGGAACTGGTGTTGCAGAGCAAAGATGAGAATGTAGTGCTTTCTCTGGTGGTAATGGTGGTGGAGGTGGTGGTAGCCAGAATTCCTAGGACAACTATGGCAGAGAGGGAACCGGTGTGTGCAGTGTCCAGAGGGTAGTCATGTAGAAAGAACTAATGATTTTAGTGTCTGTACAGATCCGTCCTGCAACATAATTTGGGGATTGTTATTAGCTACACAGCCAATATTTATTGCAGTCTTCATGAGTTGTATGTTCCTCGAGAGCAGAGATCTTTGCTTGTCTCGCTTACTATTTCATCCAAGCTCCATTATAGTGTCTGGCTAATATAAGAGGCTCAAGAAATACTTGTTGCTTAAATTTACAGTTGACCCTTGAACAACATCAGGGTTAGGGATGCTGATACCTCCCTCCCATGTGGTAAAAAATCTGCATAGAACTTCTGATTCCCCAAAAGTTGACTACTAATAACCTGTTGACTGGAAGCCTTACTGATAACATAAACAGTTGATTAACACGTAGTTTGTATGTTTTATGTATTATATGCTGTATTCTTATAGCAAGCTAGAGAAAACCAAATATGAAAATCGTAAGACAAAATATATTTATGGTACTGTATTGTCTGTATAAAAAAAATTGTGTATAAGTGGACCCACACTGTTCAAACCCACGTTGTTCAAGGATCAACTGTAATTTTTTAATCCATTTAAGCGTTGTTGTGTGGGATGAGATAAAAATCTATTTTTCTCAGTAGGTAACTGACTTGCCTAATTCCATTTATTTATTATCCATCCTTTACCTCTCCCAGGTACTTAGGTATTTATATATACTTGGGGCCTGTTTGGGTTTTCTATCGGACTCCTCTGAG
Source organism: Lynx canadensis (assembly GCF_007474595.2). NCBI lineage: Eukaryota > Metazoa > Chordata > Mammalia > Carnivora > Felidae > Lynx > Lynx canadensis. The sequence continues at coordinate 141,989,234 of NC_044303.2, forward strand.
TTTGCTTTTTTGTTTCTTTGTTTGTTTAGAGAGAGCAAGACGGGGGCGAGGGGTAGAGGAAGAGAGAGAATATTAATCAGGGCGCGGAGCTGGATCTCACAATCCTGGGATCAAGACCTGAGCCGAAATCGAGTTGCACACTCAACCGACTGAGCTACCCAGGTGCCCCTCTACTGACTGAGTTTAATCTTGTGCCAATTTCAGTGTTTAAATGCAGTAGTTTTAAGTTTCGACATCCATCTGCACCATTTCCTACATTATCCTCTCTTCCTTACGAATTCTCCATTTTTAAGATTTTCTTCATTTATTTTTTCTCTATATATAATTTTGGTAATTGTGGTATTACATTTATGTATTTACTTTTTTTTAAAGTTTATTCATTTTTGAGAGAGAGAGAGGGAGAGGGAGAGACAAAGTACGAACGGGGAGGGGTAGACAGAGACAGAGGTACAAAATCTGAAGCAGGCTCCAGGCTCCAAGCTGTCAGCACGGAGACCAACACAGGGCTTGAACTCATAAACTGCTCATGACTTGAGCTGAAGTCGGATGCTTGCTTAACCGACTGAGCCATCCAGGTGCCCCTACATTTATATATTAATTTGTGGAAAATTTACATCTTTAAAATATTTTTACTAAGTGTATTAGGTTTCCTATTTCCCTGTACACTCACTGCATAGTATCAATTTAAATTTCATTAATCTTGGGTCACCTGGTGACTCCGGTGGATGAGTGTCTGGCTCTTGACTTCAGCTCAGGTCATGATCCCAGGGTGGTGGGATCAAGCCCATGAGTCAGGCTCCTAGCTGAGTGTGGAGCCTGCATAAGATTCTCGCTCTCCCTCTCTCTCTCCTTCTCTCTCTCTCCCTCCCCCTGCCTTCTCCCCTGCTCCCATATGCTCTCTCTTAAAAAAAAGAAAAACAACTGTTAATTAGTTTCACCAATGTTTTCTTCTTTCTACCTTTCAATTTTTTTTCCTCTTTATATTGAAATCTTTGACTCAGTTAAAATTTATTTTGGTGTGAGAAGTGAAATAGAGATCCAGCTTTATTTCTACCCCTCATTGATTAGCCAGTTATCCCAATATGATTTATTAAATATTCTCTTTCTCCCAAGGTTCTGAAATTTCCATAAGCATATACTAAATTCTCAGAAATATATATTTGGGTTTACTTCTGCGTTCTATTCTCTTATTTTCTTTTACCATATATTTAATTACTGCAACTTATAAAAACAAACTTTTAATAGTGAGCAAAACTAGTTCTCCCTCATTACTATTCTTTTTCATATCCCTGTCCCAGTTTTTAAATTGGATTTCATAATAATTTCCTAAAATTCTCATCTTCCCCCAACCCTGATGTATTTAATTCATCGGATTTACAGATTGACATAGAAATAAAACACATTTGACATTAACTTTCCATATATAGTACAAGTCATTTTTAAAAATATTGTCCTCTATGACTCAGTATGGATTCGTTTCTGCACTTTTGGTTATTTCTGGCATATATCAAAGCTTAGGTTCTGTGTATTAGTTTCTTAGACTGCTATAACAAAGTGTCACAAACTGGGAGGCTTAAAACAACAGAAATGTATTGTCTCACAGTTTTGGAGGCTAGAAGTCTCAAATCAAGGTGTTGACAGAGCCATACCCTCTCAAGGAATCTAAGAGCATCTGTTCCATTCCTTTCTTTTAGCTTCTAGTGTCACTTTTGTGTTCCTTGGCTTGCATAAATCTAATCTCTATGTTGTCATCTGGCCTTCTCTCTCACGTTATTTTTGGACATCAGTCATAGATTAAGGGCCTACCCTAGTTATGAACTCACTGCAACTAATTACATCAGCAAGATGTAATTAAAAAAAAATTTTTTTTAAGTTTATTTATTTAGAGAGAGACAAAGACAGTGCAAGTGGAGGAGGGGCAGGGAGAGTCAGAAGGAGAATCCCAAGCAAGCTCAGCACAGGGCCCTAAGCCCCGCTTGAACTCATGAAAGAAACCCTGAGATCATGACCTGAGCCGAAACCGAGAGTCGGACGCTTTACTGACTGAGCCACCCAGGCACTCCAGCAAGGACCTTATTTCTAAATACAGTCACATTCTGAGTACTGGGGGTGAGGATTTCAACATATCTTTTTGGGAGATATAATTCAACTCGTAACAATTTTATATACTAATTTTGCAGCTACCCACTTTAATTACCTCATTCCTTCTAATTACTTTACAGGTGACTCTTGTGTTTCCCTAGTACATATCAACTGCATACAGTGAAAATGATCTTTTTCACTTTTTCACTATTTCACACTTCATCCTTTATGTAGTGTCTTTGGTAAAAACTATATCACACCCAGCCAACAGATATTTTTAAAAATTTGCTTCATTGTTTTTAAAATTTGAATTTGGTTACTGAAGTGAAACATTTTTGAAAAACCTATCCATTTGTATTTCTTCTTTTATGAACTGTGTGTTTCTATCCTTTATTTTTTATACTGGGGATTCTTTAATTTGAAAGGGCTCTTTGTGCATTAAAAATATTAACCTCTTAATTCCCCCAAGATGTTGAAAGAAACTTGTCAACTATCCAGCAGTCAACAGAAAGCAATAAACAAAATATAAGGTTCTGATTTACTGTTTCATAAATTAATTATACCTTTCAGTGCAACAGTCCAATACATGAACAAATGCCTCTCGTATTATAAGAGCAATAAGACGAATAGTGGAGTGCAATATAGATTTTTATGAAGCACTCTTGAAAATTTCAAGTACACTAATACTTATAACTTGTTTCATAGTGCACCATTTCTCAACCATTCAATTTCTTTCCAGCTAAAAGCACTCAAAAGAGTCTCAAGGACTAAATTATCTGATTAACCCTTTAATGCCAAATGCTTCACAGAGCTTGCTCAATATACATGTCAAGTTTACACTGACATTTAAAAGGCCCTAACTTGCCATCAAAGTAAGGATTAATCTGTCCTTGGTTTATCTAAATGACCAAATAATAAGATTTAAGTGATAACCAGCTGTAGGATATGTCCTTATTAAATTTGATAGGATTTTTAAAAAGCCAAGTAATGTAATGAAGTTTGCAAAGTAATTTAGATTAACCAGGTTTGACTGCTCAATTTGGAAGTGATTCACTGCACAGGTATAGGCATAGAGACGATTTTTAAATATTGGGCTTTGAATGTTCCTGACCAGAAAGTCAAGAGATGCTAAATGAACATTAAAATATATTGTTTCAACCAGCCTTCCTTATTCATAAAATAAATATGTGCTTATTTTAGCAGTTTTTTTTTAAACTTCCCACAAGTTCCATTTCTTCCCAAGGAACTGTTTGCATAACTAATGGTTATGCAATTAATATGGTACAAAATATAATAAAAGACAACCCAGCTCTTGAAACGTTAATACTCATCCAAAATATAAACGTCCCAAAAGCCCAGTCCCATTGACCAAAAATGTCCAAGTGAAAATGCTAGAACTTGGAAATGCTCAATGGCATTTCCACAGTCTATGTTTGTACTTCTTTATCCTATGCACATTCTTACCTAGAAATGATATGCCCTTTGCTATGCAGAAAAATACAGAAAAGTTAGGTTTACTACTCAATTCTGTCACTTGTCTTTGTTTTGCCTATTTGCTCTATGAAAGCCATTGTATTATAGTCTGTGCAAGGACTAAAGGTACCTAACAAATGTTAGATGATTACATGTTACAATGACACTTTATACCTGCAATGTGTATAACTTTGCACACATTCACAGGGGCAATTGTTTATATATATTATAACCATTTATTTATATATAGGATAAATATCCTTAATCATAAATAAATGGAGAGAGAGAGAGAGAGGGAACTCTTATAAGTAGAAGCATTTTATATTATTGTATTAGGGTAGTATTTTTCACAACCCAATAGCAGGTAGTCATAATCATTATTAAAAAAATGAAACGGGTGCCTGGGTGGCTCAGGTCATGATCTCACCGTTCCCGAGTTCGAGCCCTGCGTCGGGCTCTGTGCTGACAGCTGGGAGCCTGGAGCCTGCTTCAGATTCTGTGTGTGTCTCTCTCTCTGCCCCTCCCCCACTTGTGCTGTCTTAAAAAAAATAAAATAAAATGAAACAGAGAACTGAGAAATTGTACATATTAAAGAGGACTTCTTGTTTTACGTATATATAGACTCTTCTAAGTAGGTACTGGGTCACAATGGAAAACGTGTTTCTTATTGAGGTTTGTGGTAAAAATAGTTTGAAAATCACTGTTAAGTGTGTTTGTGGTGTAATGGTATCCTTCATAGCATTCTTTCTATCACTCCAGAGGTTAGAGATGTTCCTGCTTTTTACCTATTCTACAAATGTTTACTAAGCAACTGCTATATATTGGTTGGGGTCAGGTATTGGTGGAGAAAGAAAAAGGCAATATTACCTTTGGGAATTTCCACCCAACTGTCCCAAAGTTGTAAGGTTTTAAATCAAAGCTTAAAAACAAGTTGACACTGAATGAATTACAACTGTTCTTAACTTACTGTGCCTCTCGATGGCTGTGAAAACATAACTGGGATGTGTCAAAATTTTCCAGGAATAAACCTTCACAGAATGTTAAGCTTCTTGCTGCTTCTGATCAGTGTCTGGAGAGAGATCCAGTATAAAATCTATAGCTGAGATAGAAATTCGCTAAAGGTATACTTATTTTCATCTACCGTGTTAATTTCTCCTTTCTTAGGCTTTTTGGCAAGAAAATAATTTTTTTCAGCAACCAATATTTGGGTCGTGGCTGCAAAACTTCCCCTTCAGTATTACTTTTTTTCTGGAGGGACCAGTATTTTTTCCTATGAATATGTATGGTATTTGTGTATTTGGCAGAAGATTGAAATGAGATTGTTTTACATTTCAGAAATGGTAAAATGCCTTTTAAATGATATTTTAATTTGGAAAACTAAATATGGTCCCTTCCCTCTCCCATAAACCAACCTATTCTGATGCTAAATATCAACCACAAAATAATTTAGAATTTCAATTCTCCTGCTACTCAAATCTCTAATATTAAGCCTTAAGTATAAAGTTTTACATTGTAATTATGTTTTCATTTCTTCATTCTTCCCCTCCCCACCTCGTATACTTTAAAAATGGCATGTAATATTAAGACGATGACACTTCAATTTAGAAATGCTTCTGATGTATGTTATTCCCTGATGAAGTAATTTTCTGCATGTATAAAGATTTTATTTAAAAAATTCTGCATTCTGTGCTTTAAAACAATAGTACCCTTTAAAAATAACAGAATAGTATTATTTTTCTCTTCTCTTTTTGATAGGTTCAATAAACGTTATGGTTTCTAGTGATTAGTGACTTCCAAAATCAGATCAACCATCCTACAAGTATGTATCTTATAGCAGCAAAAATTCAGCTTCTGTTATTTTTTCAGTTACGAGTTTTAAAGTTTAAATGCTATTATTACTATTTTAGTTCTTTAGATCATTGTTCATGCTAGACTGGTGATATAAAGCTCATACACATTTTCAAGAAATAGGAGGTTAAGTAAGTTGTCATATATTTTTAGAAAATAAACTGAAATGATTAAGGAATTCATTGGTTTACAACTGTACTGGAAAAAATACTTTGTGATAAAATGATACGCTTTTCTAGCCAATCAAGATAATCCAGGTTTGGCTATGGCCAGTGTATGCTGGAGCTGGCTCATATCTTCCCAACTTTGTGCTCAGTGATGTCAGGTTAGTAACTTGAAATTAATCACAGTGGGAGTATTTATACCACCAAAGTCAGAGGTTCCCTTTCCATTTTGAAGATCTGTTAAACATTTCCCAGTACACCACTGACAATAGCTATTATTCCTTGAAAATACAATTCAATTCTTTGTTCGTAAGAATTTTATTTGAAGACCTAAATCACTGGTGTTTTTTGTATAAATCTATCTTTCTGGGAAAAGACTTAAATGTTTCCATTGGTTAACAGTAATGGAAATGGTAGACTTTGACTATGAAAGGATAAATATGTGAGGCCTTATCCACAGAGAGCTTCTTTCTTTTGAAGGAATTGTACCCTATTTAGAATAAACTGCTCAAAATTTGGATTTTTAACTAAAAAAAAAAAAGGTATCTTATTTTTAACTGAATCCATATCTATGAAGCAAAATACTTAGACTTCAAAGAGAACCTGACAGATTTTAATTCTCTGTTAAAAATGTCTATGATTTAATGATAAAAGCTTAATTAAAAATATGGTGTAAAGTATGATATAAACAATTTTATTAGACGAATTCATTTATTTGACACATTAAATTAGGCAAAGAAAAATATATGCAACTGCATAAAAAGAATCACATTCTCCTACTACTTGAACATACAGCAGTGGTCAAAATAATGAATTGTGGAATGGATCCCAAGATTTAATGAAAAAAAAAAAAAAAAAAAAAAAAAAAAACAAACACCCTGTACAGAAAAACTTCAGGCTTCTAACTTCACTGAATCCAATACTAAGCGTGCTTCCTTATATTCCTCAGCTTCTTCCAAGTCTTTTTCACTCTCCTGAAATGAAATATAATAATAATTAGATTTCTCCTTCTCAGCTTTAGTCCTTTGTGATTTCCTCAAATATTATAAACCAACAATATAAAAATCTCAAAAATTAACACAAAAATGATTCCAATCCCCATCTAAATATTGTTTAATTTCAAAGATTTCCCATGTTCTTTCTTCCTTTATAGTTAAGAGAAGAAAAATAGGTTTGGTTTTGTTTCACTACATAGCATTCTCACAGAGTAAGTGAAAAACATGGTCATCTACAGCTACTGGCATTAAAGAATTAAATAAAAACCTCAAAAAAATTAACACAAAATTTTATTCTCATTTTGTCAACATGTCACTATACAAAAGGATTATGAGTGGACTAAAAATAAAAAAAAAATGATGGTTTACTAAAATGTTATATATATAAAAACATTCAGACCAAATTAATCTTCCAACCACTCACAACGACCAAGAAGGCTAGTGGTGTCACACCAGAATTAAGTATCATCTTCAAATTAGAAAACTGAACTGTCTGCTTATTAATGAGTATTATATGTTGTACTACAAGGAAACAAAGTACTAACATCTTTTATTTTTTGACTGAGTGAATCTTTTCTTGATACTTTATACATAAAGCTCTTGCTAATATTATTATGCTAAGAGATAAGTGAAATAATATCATTTAAGTCATTTTGCATGTTTGATTTGTACTTAAATTAAGTAAAGCTATGGTTAGTTATTCATGTCAGGTCAATATAAGTTGGGAGCTGTACAAATAGTTATAGAGCAGAGGGAACAGGTATGTGTGTTTATTTAATATGAAAATTTAAAGCAAAAGGAGTAAGAATTTGCTTAACTCAGACTGCAGGTAAGAATTTCTTAAACCTCTACATGACACCTAAACATGTCTTTATTCTCTGTTGGTAAATATAAGCTCTTTGAGGGTAGAAATATTGTTGGATACATCCATATACACAAATATATCATCCAAAGACAGTGTAATTTTTTCAAGCAATTTATATTACTTTTTTAGCTGCTATATTCATGAGAGAAAAAAAAAACATTTAAATTGTCAGAAAATACAAATGGTGCTTCTGTCTCGAGGAGTATTTTAATACAGTAATTATTTTCTGCTTTCATCTATCTTTTATTTTAAAACCACAGCTTTACTTTTGTCTGTTAAGGAGAATTACCCTGCCTTTAAAAAGTTCCTATAGATAAATATGCAGTTCTGTGTCAAAATTAAAGTAAAATGTAAACACCTCTCTTTTTGTTTTTTCTTGCAGATTTAGTCCTAATATTATTTGGGTAGGAAAACAAATGTCATTCTTTTTCAAAGAATACATATGATCATCTCTCACCATACTTTTGTTATGTAAGGGACAATTATAAATCAGGAGAAAGCTATGTAGCTAGGTGATATTAGCTCAAGAAATAGAAACGTAAAATGAGATTAGTAAAGGAAATGTTAGAATTCATCAAATTATCATCAAACAGCAATAACAATTGTCTTGAATACAGTATTATTCAGTTATCTTTATTAAGAAAGAAATAAGAGGACTTTTACTTATTCTTAGAATCCTTTATAAAATGATTCTGCCACTGTACCACAAAGCATTTACACTATCAAGTACGATAACAGTGTTATCCAAGGACTGCCTATATTACAAGGCTTTTTTTCCCTCTCAAATGGATTTAGGTTTGACTCTAAAAGAATTCTAGATCTTTTTAAAAATTCATTTGAAACATTTGGATCTTTCAAAATTTTAAATAGTCTACTTACCACTAAAAATGTGCCAAAAAAGACCTTTATGTATGAAAACTAAATAATTCAAGATATTGCTGGACAATGTTAGTGCTATGAATATCTACCATGGTAACTCAAATATATTTAATTAACTAAGTTTAAACAGAATAAACATGTTAGATATAGTACTTCCACTGGAGGCATAATTTAAAACACAATTTAATCTCTATCAACTGTTTTAAAATATACTGGTACACAGGACAAGTGAACAAAACAGTCCCTAACTAGTTGACAGTGTTGAATACTAAGATTTGGCCTTCCATGCATTGGACTGAAAGAATTTTTAAACAGAATACAGAGAATTTTTTACTTACTAATAACTGCAGAAGATCACTATATGCAGCTTCCAACCTGCGCTGGCAATCTGGGATCATCATCCGGGACTCTTGAAGGATCTCTGCCTATAATGAAAATCTCTGTGAGACACGCAGAGATGGCAGAACTTATGTGTTTAGTTTATGCCTCTGTAAATATCTAAAATGATTGAGAGGAATCAGGAAAAAATTACAGGTATGTTAAACAGTTCGATACTTTAAATTGTGATTATAAGAAGTCAGAAAGAATGACTATCATACTGTAAAATATTCAGAGTACAAGTTTTTGATCATTTGGTAATCACCTTCTCATACTAAGTGAAAATTAGCTGGAAAAGCTTTTCATAGAGCATTTATTTAAAAAGGCCATTTAAAATAAACTATTTTTCCTGCTGTCACAAAGCACCTTTATCCAAAATGGGATCAGCTGGTTATATAAATATCTCCTGCATCTTCCGAGTAATAAAGAAAAACACTGTTCAGATAATATCACATGGAGATAATTACTGCATGAAAAAAGTTATTGAGTTATTGATCACATCGTGTGCACACTGCAGGAGGTTCTCACTGAAAGACAGAGGTAAAGAAAAATGAAAAGCAAAGACCAGCAGGTTCATATTTTTGATGCTTATCATGCATAAAAAGTTATTACTTATCCTTGTGCTTCATTTTAGGAGAGAGATTATTCTCCCCATGCAGTTTGAGCCAAATTACCAACCTGGCACCCCTCTGAATCTGAACTTCTGCCTATTCCTCTTGAAGACAGACACAACAGAATTAAACACAAGAATATTTATTCTCGTGGATATTTCTGGACTTAAAATACAGCATTCAAAGCTGGACTGTAAAATATTGAATCATAAAAGAAAAAAATCAAATCATTCACTGAGAAACCAATCAACAGGAAGGTAAATAAAGTAGTGTCAGATGTTGGCCCTCAAATAGGTCTGTTTCCTAAGGTGGTAGGAAGCTTTATCTCCTTAAACTATTCTCAGAAAGAAACAGATCATTTAAACATTTATTTCCAAAAAGTAGTGTTTGGACAAATACCTTTGGTTAAATGGGTACAAATCCTGAACTTTTCCTAATAAGCTTTCTTACCTAGCTCATCTAAAATAAAAAGGAAAGACATTATATTTTAATACAAACTTAAATAACTCCCAGTATCTTCTTCCTTTTCCCCAATGGTTCTGTTATAGCTCTCACACTATAAACAAAAATCAGAATCATAATACACAAGGATGCTCTCTGTCCACATCTATTTTTTCAGGTGAAAACCTACTGTTGAACTTGTAATTCTTTTGCTAACGAGACACTGCTGAAAACTTCAGACAGAGGATCATGACTTTACTTCACTGCTCATCATACTATACCCTGAAATGTAATCACTGCCTTTAAATTATCTTATGTATCTGGTTAATTTGAATACATGTGAAAAATCAGTGACAGGCACATTTCATTAGATACATGATTCGTATTTCTTCCTTATGGACCTGCTTTGAGAATAGCTTATATTAATTAAACAAGATGAAATGAATATAAACAGTAAGGTCAAAAACACAGTAAGTAGAAATGTTTTTACTTGTAAAAAATTTTTTTGAAAACTTTAGTATAGTATTGTCAATGAAATAAGCTTCAAGCAATGCGGCCCTCAAAAAATTCTATTATTATTCTATGCATTATTACAGAGCAAGAATCCTCAATTAATCTATCAAAACAGAACTCTGATGTAACTAGAGCCAAAGATCAGACTCTCCCATATACCAGCCCCAATTCATTTAAATAAGCTTAATGTAGGTCTATAGGATGCCAGGGACGAGGGATATTAAAATGAAAAGAGAAGGTCTCTGTCCTCCATTCCAGTAGAGGAGCACGAACATGAAAATAAACACTTGACACAGCTTCAAGAAGACCATGCCACTGGGAGCCAAAGGCATACAGTACACTGATGACTATGATGTGGAATTCATAAACCACATCTTTATCAAGGCCATAAATCATGTACTTTACCTTGTAACAATGAATTACAACTGTCAGGAATAATTTTAAAAGACCATATATAAGGTGTGATTATATAGTAAAGACACCCCTCAAAATACCTGAACTAAACTAAATGAGTATTATCTTTCAAAATGTTCCCTTAGGAAGGGGTCACTCAAATGAATGGTACCTGTGTTTACGATATCTGAATAAACTCTCAGTTTTTTCTAATGCTGACTAGGACAAGACTGAGGCTAAGTCAGGATCTTGGCACAAATTGGGAGGAAGGGGAGATAGGTAAGGAGTCTTAGGGAACACAACAGGATGTGGTTGTACTTATGTCTTACTGTTTTTAAAACAAGTTGTGATTTTGGGGTATCATAATGGAAGTTAGTCAGGTAAAATGGAAGTCTGGGGAGGCTTAGCAACTCTCAGATTATAATAATGAATATATTACTAAACTAAAGTTGAATCAATTTCCTTTATAATCAAATGTAGATAAGTTGGAGAGGGAAAGGAAAAGCCATAATTGGCAGATTTTCATTTTTTCAGAAAGAAGAGTTCCATGAAAGAATCTGGCCAATGTCAAGTTCTTTTGCTATTGCTCAATTGACATAAGATTTCTAGCTTCTTTAATGATCCATTCACCCAGGGCTGGCTATACCTAAAATAATCTACAGGCACTCTAATTTTGGTATACTGGCTGTCTCTGGAACCAATGGTAACTACATTAGTTTGCCAAACTGGGCTTTAGGGTAGTTCAGAGATGACTGTAACAATGGTTAAGTCTCCTTTTACCTGGAGGTAAAATGGTAACGTGCTAATAAACATGTTAAGAAATCCATCTGACTTTTAAAAGAGACAGAAAGAGAAAAGTGTAACTATGTAAGGTCATGCATATGTTAAGGACCTTGGTTATGGTGGATATTTTACAATGTATAAATTTATCAAATCATCAAACTGCACACCTTAAATATATACAATTTTAAACTGTCCACTATACCTCAATATAGACAGGGGAGAAAGACATAAAGATGGCCTCCAATGATCCTGCTCTTGTGCAGTCGCCTCCCACACTACTTTTGGGCTGGGCCTGTGACCAAAGGAATATGGCAGAAATGGCCTTCTGGAACCTAAGACCAGCTTCCACATGGGCTTCCTGAAAAGCTTATTTTTAGGAAATCCTTCTCTCAGGATCCAGTTGTCATGCTGTAAGAAGTGGAGGAAGGAAGGGAGGGAGGGAGGAAGGAGGGAGGAAGGAGGAAGGAAGGATTTTGACTTGTGTTTTGTGGTTACTGATAAATGACTAAGGATATGCAATGAATTCCATGAATAAAAAATAATCTGGGCCTGGGGTGCCTTGGTGGCTCAGTTAAGTGTCCAACTCTTGATTTTGGCTCAAGTCATGATCTCATGATTCGTGAGTTCATTCTCAAGTCAGGCTTTGTGCTGACAGTGTGGAGCCTGCTTGGCATTTTCTCTCTCTCCCTCTCTCTCTGCCCTTACCCCGCTTGTACTCTCTCTCTCAAAATAAATAAATAAACATAAAAAATAATAATAATCTGGGCCTTAATTGCTAAGGTGTCAGTGATTACTTTAAAAATAAATGGTCTAAATCCACCAGCTCAAAGACAGAGATTCAGAGACTGGGCCAACTCAACTATATACTGCCCACAAGAAACTCACTTCAAACAAAATCAAACAGAGAGTTTCAAAATAAAAGGATGGAAAAGAATGTTATCAGGCAAACATTAAAAAGACAGAAAAAGCAGGAGTGACGATATTAATACTGCTTCAGAGCAAAAAAATAAATATTAGAGACAAAGAGGGATGTTACATAATAATAAAATGATCAACAAGAAAAAAAATACCTAAATGTGTATGTACTAACAACAGAGCTTCAAAATACATAACACAAAAACTGATAAAGCTAAAAGGAGAGAGACAAATCCACACATATACCCAGGGATTTTAATACCTCACTCTTAGCAATTGGTAGAAGTACTAAAACAAAAAAATCAGCAAAGTTCTATAAAAAAAAAACCAACACCATCAACGAACAAGATCTAACTGACATTTATAGAACACTCTATCTAAGAAAGAAAAATACAAATACTTTTCAAGCACCCATGAAACATTCATCATAGTATACCATAACCGGGGTCAAACAACAACAAAACAAACAAAAATCTCAACAAATTTAAATTAAAAGAACTGAAATAACACATAGTGCATGTATGACTATAATGAAATAAAATTAAAAACCAATAATAAACATAAGCAGGGAAATCTTTAAACCACTTAGAAATTAAATAACATACTTGTAAATAACCAAAGAGTCAATAAGGAAGTCTCAAAAAAAACAGAGAAATACACATATAAATGATAATGAAAATATAACCTATCAAATGTTGTAGGATTAAGTTATAGCAATGCCAAGAGGGAAATTTATAGCAGTAAATCCTTATGTTAGGAAAAAGGAAAGATCTCAATTTAAAAATCTAAGTTCTTACTTCAGGAACCTACAAAAAGAAGTACAAAATAAACCCCAAACAAGAAGAGGGAAATAATAAAAATAAGATCAGAAATCAAAGAAATTAGAAATAAAAAAAAACCAACAGAGACAATCTAGGAAACAAACAGCTGAGTTTTTAAAAAACTGGTAAATCTCCAGTAAAACTGACAAACATAAAGTGAGAAGGCACAAATCACTAATATCAGTAACAAAACAGATCATATCTCTACATATCTTGCAACCATTAAAGGAAAAAAATTTCACAATTTTATAATCCTGTTCATAATGATCATGAATTCAACAACTTAGGAGAAATGAACCAATCCCTTGAAAACTACAGACCACCAAAACTGAAATGATAACCTGAATATTTCTACAATCATGAAAGGAATTGAATTTTAATTTTTTTTTTACATTTATTTATTTTTGATAGAGACAGAGCACAAGTGGGGGAGGGGCAGAAAGAGAAGGAGGCACACAATCCAAAGCAGGCTCCAGGCTCCGAGCTGTCAGCACAGAGCCCGACGCGGGGCCCGAACTCACAAACTGCGAGATCATGACCTGAGCCGAACTCAGACGCTTAACTGACTGAGCCACCCAGGTATCCCAGGAATTGAATTTTAATAAAAAAGAAATAGAACTCTTCAAACCTAGATAGTTCCACTGGGCGATTTTATCAAATATTTAAAGAAGAATTAACACTAACTTTACACAAATACTTTAAGAAAAGAGAAGAGGGAATATTTTCCAGCCAATTTTACGAGATGAGAATTAACTTGATACCAGAAACAGACAAAAGCAGTATAAAAAAAGCAAACTGCAGACCATAAACTTCGATACAAAAATCCTTAACAAAGCATTAGCAAACAGAATCCACCAATATATGAAAACAATTATACACCACAATCAAGTGAATAAGCAGGTATACAAGGCTGGTTCAACATTTAAAAATCAATCCATGTAATCCACAATATCAATAGGCCAAAGAAGAAAACTCATATGGTTTTATCACATGATACAGAAAAAGCCTTTGACAAAACCCAACACCCATTCATGATAAAAATGCTCAGCAAAGTAGGAATACAGAACTTCCTCAACTTGAAAAACATGATTTACAAAAAAACGTACAGCTAACATTACACTTATGGCAAAAGACTGAATGCTATCTCCCTAAGATTAGAAACAAATGGAGATGTCCACTCTGACCACTCTCATTCAACACAATACTGTAAGTCTTAGCCAGAGCAATCAGGTGAGAAAAAGAAGATATACAGATTGAAAAGAAATAAAACTGTCTCTACTTACAAATGACATGATTGTGTCTGTAGAAAACCAGAAGGAATACACAAAAAAATCTTAGAAACTAGATAGCTCAGTAATGTCGCAGGTTACAAGATCAACACACAAAAAACTGAATGTACTTCCATATTGGATAACAAAATACTGTATGTGGAAACCAAAACTAAAAACAATACTATTTATATTTTCAAAGAAAATGAAATACTCAGGTAGAAATCTAACAAAACTTCCAGGATCTATATGTTGAAAATTATGAAATGCTGATGAAAGAAGTAGGACCTAAATAAACTGTAAGACTTCTCATGTTCACTGACTGGAAGACCTGACATAGTAAGGATGTCAATTCTCTCCAAACTGATATACAGGTTTAATGCAATTCCTATCAAAACTTAGCAAGGTGTTCTATAGACCTAGACAAATTTACAATTTTTATGGAAAGGCACAGGAAGTAGAAAAGCTAAAACAAACCAAAAAAAAAAAAAAAAAAAAAAAAAAAAAAAAAAAAGGGGGAGGAGGAGGAGAAAGTGAGGGGATTCACTTTTCCACAATTGAAGCTTACTCTATAGCTACAGTAACCAAGACAGGGTGGTATTTGTAAACGAATAGGTTAATGGATAAACCACAGGTTAATGGATCAAAAGAGAATCCCAAAATAGACCCACACAAATATGTCCAGTGGCTTTTTGACAAAGGTACAAAAGCAATTCAATGAGGGAAGGATAACGTATTCAACAAATACTGCTGGAGCAACCGGGCACCTATAAGCAAAAAGATGAACCTCAAACTAAACCTCACACCTTATATAAAAATTAACTCAAAACTGATCAAACCTTTTTTATTTTTTAAAAAATTTTTTAAATGTTTATTTTTGAGACAGAGAGAGACAGAGCATGAACGGAGGAGGGTCAGAAAGAGAGGGAGACACAGAATCCGAAACAGGCTCCAGGCTCTGAGCTGTCAGCACAGAGCCTGACGCGAGGCTCGAACCCACAAACCGTGAGATCATGACCTGAAGCTGAAGTCAGACGCTTAACCGATTGAGCCACCCAGGCGCCCCAAAACTGATCACACCTTAAAGGATAGACATAAAACCACAAAACTTTTAGACAAAAAATAGAAAATCTTTGGGACTTAGGACTAAACAAAGAGGCCTTAGACTTGAGACCCAAAATATAATTCACAAAAGAAAACATTAGCCATAAATTAGATGTTCTCAAAATTAAAAACTGTTGCTCAGTGAAAGACCTTGTTAACAGGCTAAAAAGACAAATTACAGACTAAGAAATATTTCCAAGCCACATATCTAACAAAGGGCATTTACCTAGAATATACAAAGAACTCTCAAAACTTAAAAGTAGAAAAAGTGTCTAATTAAAAAGTGAGAAGAACAGACATTTCACTAAAGAGAATATACAGACACAAAGAAGCAAAAGATACTCAACATTATAGTTGTTAGTAAATCAAAACTAAAAGCACAATTAGATATCATTACACATCTATCATGTAGGTGACAGCTATATGCTAAAATAAAAAAGTGATAACACCAAATGCTGGTGAGGATGTGGAAAAATCAAATCATTCACACATCCCTGGTGGGAATGTAATATAGTACAGCCACTTTGGAAAAGAGTTTGGCAGTTTTCTTTAAAAAAAAAAATGTACTTGGGGCGCCTGGGTGGCGCAGTCGGTTAAGCGTCCGACTTCAGCCAGGTCACGATCTCGCGGTCCGTGAGTTCCAGCCCCGCGTCAGGCTCTGGACTGATGGCTCAGAGCCTGGAGCCTGTTTCCGATTCTGTGTCTCCCTCTCTCTCTGCCCCTCCCCCGTTCATGCTCTGTCTCTCTCTGTCCCAAAAATAAATAAACGTTGAAAAAAAAAAATGTACTAATACAACACAGCAATTTCTTGGGTATTTATCCCAGAAAAATGAAAATTTATGTTCCTGCAAAAACTGTCTACAAATGTTCATAGCAGCCTTTTTCATAGCAGCCCAGAGCTGGAAACAGTCCAAATGTCCTTCAGTGGTTACACCTATGATACCATGGAATACCTGGAATACTGCTCAGCAATAATAAGAAACAAAGTTGATAGACTCTATGACTTTAGTGGACCTCAAGGAATTATTTTCCTCAAGGAAAAAGCCAATTTCAAAAGATTACATACTGTATGATCCTTTAAAGAGTATTAATTACTTAGGACTTAGGGGTGGAGGACAGGGACTACAAAGAAGTAGCACAGACAGTCTTGTGATGGAATAGTTTTCCATCTTGATTGTGGTTGTAGTTATACATACCACATGTGACAGAATTGTATCGGACTATATACAAACACACACACACAAATGAGTACATGTGTAACAGGTGAAACATAAATAAGGTCTGTGGTGCGTTTCATGGTCTGGATATTATAATTATACAAGATACCATTACTAACAATGCAGCAGCAATAGTGAAGGGTATATGTGACTTCCCTGAACATTTATTGCAACTTCCTGTGAATCTATAACAAAACACAAAACAAGTGTACAGAGTATCATTTATAAACCTGAGTATAGGTAACAAGAGGCACTAAAATTTTCTTGCATCAGTGGAAGCTATTTTAAATATTTTTGTTATTGATAAAAGAAATATGGTGTTTCTTGCAGAATCAATCTTGTGAAAGACACTTCATCAAATTCCTCTTTTCGACTGAAGCTTCCTATTATTTTCCACATATTTGAAGAAAAAAATTCTCCTTCATTTTAGGAAAAAGAAATATCCAATTATGAATGTTTAACTCATGTTTCAAGTAAATCACAAAACAATGTGTGTGCACCTTTCTCAAAAAGACACATTTACAACTCTGCAACTATATGTAATAACTATAAATCCTTGTTGGAAAAATTGTACCAGTTTGGTTTTTTTAATATTGCTTCTGGAAAATAAGAGGAGTCATGCCTCAGGTGAAATAACAGGGATACATGTTTGATTACCACTGCTAATCATTTCTGCTCCAAGATAGGCTTAAAAAAACAAAAGACCAGAATACCTTCACTATTTGAGGGCAAAATCTTCTGCATCCATCCCTAATTTAGATGAGGTGAGTAGAGAACAAGAGGGATATGGTGAGCAGAGGACCAAAATCAATTTGGGCAATATCTGAAGGTTGCATTACACCGTTCAGCCAGAAAAGATGAATTCTTTGACTGACTGGTATTTTGGCCTCTTAGCATCCGTCTTCTGCCTAGTTACTTATTTTACAAAAACCAAAATTAGGCCTAGTCCAGGAAAGTCCAATTTGGACAACCAATTACAGGTAAGAAGTTTGGTAGGGACTGACATTATAACTGTGTGTTATTAAGATAGTTCCGGTTCAGAAGATCCAGGATAGCCAGAGCAAAATGTATCCAAATGACAAAAGAGCCAAAGTAGTGAGAAGTGGCTAAGGAGAGTATTTAGCTCAGAACTACAGTGAGACGAGGAGAGAACCCACAAAACACAGCACTTGGCTTCCTTGATATTTTCTACGAGGGGCACAGCAGATGTAAAGAAACTATTACCGACATTAAAGTCGTAGGCAAACAGGAATAAAGCAGTGCTTCGGGCAATGCAACTCCCACTGCATATAAAAAAACCATGAATCTCTGACCACCGTATAGCTAAACTAGGGAAAGGAAATTGAGAAAAGCATGTAGCTTGAGTTAAAGACAAGGTTTCATCAAACAAATAAAATTGCAGTTGACAACTGTATACACTGCAGGTTGATAATCGCAGTAAACAGAAAGACTTACTGTTCTCTAATTAGATATGGGATGGTATTTTTGAATGTAAGTGTGAAGTGGACTAGGAACCTAAGAAATCATGTTATAAACCATGACTGCTGTGACAAAGTAGAGAATTTTGACATGGCTGAATGTAGATAGGATTTTTAAACAAAAAATTTCCCCTTTTTATAACTTCCCCTTTTTATGTAGTCAATGATAATGTAGTAAGAGGCTAATACTTTTAAATAACAATTAGAACCCAGGATTCAATGAAGAGTTAATCCTTACCTATAAAGCAGTAACTTTAATGAAAGATGATCAATATATACATAGTAAAACAAATTCTGTGATAATCTGTGACATTTGTAGAATTTTATTTAGAAAGACAACATATTTATTCTTCACTTCAGTAACTTACAACTCCTATCCTAGTTATACAGCTATGTTTTAATATGTTACTGGTGATTAAAAGAATAGGGCAAAGAAAAAACTAAGTGAGGTCAATACCTACACAACTGGAAAAATAAGCCTTATTTCAAGAGAAGAAGGACGTGAATGAAATGAAGGTATATACTACATCATACTATTTCTTATTAGATGTTGGAAAACGACACAGGGCATTAAAGTGAGAGAGGTACAAGAGTGATACAAATATTTACAGAAGTACATACTTCAAAAGCATTTAACCATCATAATTTTAAGAATCAAAAAGTTATATTCCACATATAAATCCTTATGAAGAGCAGTTATATCCTAAAGGTCAGTATATTGGGGGACACATTACATCTATAAATCTGTTTACAAATCCTCCCTTAATTTATGAGTATCTTATACAAAAATGTCCTCTGCTTTACCACACAGAGAGGAAGGCAGGCTCTCCTAGAAGCTCAAAAATTAAAAAGGTTTTCTTCCTGGATGTTTTAAATGACACCGTGTTCCTTTTGCACCACAGATAGCAACTGCCTGCAGAAAAATCCATTTTAAGTGATTTAACACTGCTGAATTAAGTCTGGATTGAGTGTTCGCTATTATAATTTGTAACATAATTTATATGATAAAAGCCACTGTGATTGCACTGTGTTCTAATTTTAAAAAGAAGTCTTAAGATACAATCTGCATAAGCTTGTTTATATTCTTTCTTTTAAAATTTATTTATTTTGAGAGAGAGAGAGCAGGGTAGGGGCAGAGAGAGAGAGAGGTGGGGGGGGGGGCGGCGGCGAGGAGAGAAAGAATGCCAAGTGGGCTCTGCCCTGTTAGCAAAGAGGCCAATACAGGACTGGAACTTACAAACTGCAAGATCATGACCTGAGCCAAAATCAAGAGTCCGATGTTTAACCAACTGAGCCATCCAGGCGCCCCTGTACTCTCCTTTTTCTTAGTGTCATCTGGATTTTATTCTATGTGCACTGCACAATGGATTTTAAGTAAAGGAGAAAAAGATCTGATGTACCATTTTGAAGTTTATTTATTTTGAGGGAAAGAATGCAAGCTGGGGAGGGGCAGAAAAAGAATCCCAAGTAGGCTCTACACTCAGTGCAGAGCCCAACATGGTTCTTGATTTCACAGCCTGAGCTGATACCAAGAGTCGAATGCTTAACTGACTGAGCCACTCAGGCGCCCCTGATGTACTATTTTAAAGAGATCAATCTGGCGGCTGTGGTGGGAGAGAATGGAGGTGTCAGGAGACAAAGATGTATGTCAACTAGGAGGCTTTTGCAATAGCGTGCGCAAAAGATGATAGTGAACACGATTAGGGGTGGTGGCAGAAGGCAAAGAAATGGAATAGGAAACAGGACTTGCTTATATTAGCTGTGATTATTAGAGAGAGAGAAAGCACCAGGAAGAGACCCACTAAATTTTTGGCTTTAGGTATTGGGATGACTGGAGGTATCATTTACTGAAAGGGGATAACAAGAGAAGGAACGGCTTTTTGTTTGGGGAAGGTGGGTTAGTTTAAGCGAAGACCAAGATTTTATTTTATTTTATTTTATTTTATTTTATTTTATTTTATTTTATTTTATTATTTTATTTTATTTTATTATTTTATTTTATTTTATTTTATTTTAGAGAGAGAGCAAGTGAGCAGGGGAGAAGGGTGGGGGGGGGAGAGAGGGAGGGGAGAGAGAGAGAGAGAGAGAGAGAGAGAGACTGAGACTATAGCAGGCTCCACACTCAGTGCAGAGCCCAACATGAGGCTTGCTTCCATGACCCTGGGATCATGGCCTGAGACAAAATCAAGAGCTGCATGCTCAACCAACTCAGCCACCCAGGTGCCCCAGACTTTTATTTTGGACACCAAAGAGAATATCAAGTAGGTGATTAGTTGAATATATGTATCTCTGGAATGGTCAAGGCTAGAGATATAAATTGGGAGATACTGGCACTAGTCCCTCCCAAGTAAGCAGGAACTCTGGTTTTTTGTTTGTTTTGCTGCTCTTTTAAAGGCCATACCTAAAAGAATGCCTGGAACAGTATTTGGCAAGCAGCAGGGGATTCAATAAATATCTGTTGAGTAAATAAATGAGAAGACATAAAAACGATACTTAAAAGTTATAGAATGGTATGAGCTTACCCAGAGATTGTAGACAGAACTCTTAAAGGTTAAAATACACACACACGCACACACACAGGGGAGTGCAGGATGGGGGAAGACAGCACAGGGGGAGGAGGAGGGTTTCAGCAAAGGAGACTGAAGAATAAGGATAGTGAAACAGGAGGAAAACAGGAGGCTATCCTATTAAAGATGCTAATATAAAAGAACGCTTCAAGGAGAGTGCTTATCTGTGTCAAATGCTGTTGAGGTGATGTAAGATGAGGACAAAGACATGAAAACAGTATCACTGATGGTTCTAACAAGGGTTAGGGAATATAATCCATTCTAATAGGAAGGAAGGTAGTACAGGTACAGATGCAGATAGGTTGAAAGATTTTGTCATGGGAAAAAGAGAAAGTCCCCAATAGCTTCTATTTTCTCAAGGAATTACGAAACAAGTGTCAGCTATGCTATGATGCTATGATGGATTTGCAATGATGTGGATGGAGCTTGAGTGTTTCATGGTAAGTGAAATCAGTCAGAGAAAGATAAATACCACATGATTTCACTCATATGTGGAATTTAACAAACAAAACAGATGGACAGATGGGAAGGGGGAAAAAGAGAGTGGGAAACAAACCACAAGAGACTCTTAAGAATAGAGATCAAACTGAGGTGTGATGGAGGGAGGTGGGTGGCGGGAAGGGCTAAATGGGTGATGGGCATTAAGGAGGGCACTTGTTGGGATGAGCACTGGGTGTTTTATGTAAGTGATGAATCACTAAATTCTACTCCTGAAATCATCATTACTGAGTATGTTAACTAACTTGAATTTAAATAAAAATTTGAAAAAAAATGCTATGATGAGAATAAATAAGCTGTTATGGGACAAGAGAGGAGGAGCACCTATCTCCATCTTTAGGTAGAGTGTAGGGGATGTTTAAAGGATAAACACGAATTTATAAGGAGAAGGTAGGTAGGAGAAGTGGGAAGAACATCTCACACATATGCAGTATGTCTGCGGCAAAGGAAAAGAGCATGATCAGGAAATGAAAAGGTCCAGGAAGGGAATGGCAAGAGATAAGGGTGGATAGGCAGGCACTCAAATCAAGAAGAACCTTGTATGCAGTACTAAGGAAACTGAAATTTGTCATGAGGAAAATCAGGAGAAGCCACTAAAAAGGGTAACATATATATTTATTTTGGTGGTCTTCAAATCAAAATATTTACAAAAATATCTGTAAATTTAAATATACAAGTATATTTAATATAATGTTAGGTCATATATATATATGTATGTGTGTGTATTAAGGTTTATTTATTTATTTTTGAGAGAGAGAGAGAGAGAGAGAGAGAGAGAGAGAGAGAGAATGAATATGAATCCCAAGCAGGCTCCGCACTGGAAGTGCACAGCCCAACGAAGGACTCGAAGCCACAAACTATGAGATCATGACCTGAGCCTGAGCTGAAACTAAGAGTCTGATGCTTAATTGACTGAGCCACCCAGGTACCCCAAGGATTCAATTTTACCTGCTTTTTAATGGCATAATTTTCACCATCTTCAGCTTTCATTTTTTCAATCTTTTCTTCTTGTTGTTTTGCTTCCTTTTCATACATCATTTTTTCTTTGACCAGTCTATAAATAAATCAGAAATGTTTCCAAGAATTAACTTTCTCTCTAGAAAACAGATCACAGGAAACAAAGAAACTATGTAAATATAAAACATGCTTAAAATAGCAAAGTATGTGTACTAGATGGGAAGGATGAGAGGAAGGAAAGAAAAATACTTTAGCCATAGATGTAATACGTCTGATCCTCAGGCCCATGATATTCTATACCTCCTAAAGCAGGTGCAAACTTCAAAACATAAAACTCTTAAATTTTTAATTAAAAACATATTTCACTATAATAATTGTATTTACAATGTAAAAACATACTCAAAATTATTATTACTAGTATTTCTGTCTAGCTTTATTATTAATATATGTTTTCCAAACTTTTATACACGTACTTGAAACAACATAATGGAAAAAGCTCAGCTTACTGGGAAAAAATCAGTATATTGCATTCCAAATCCAAAACAAAGTAAGACAACAATAAAGTTATTTAACAATCGTTTACTGTGCATTTGATCTTATCCCTGACATTCCTTGTGTGAGGGACTGGGGTAGATAGTTTAGACATGGTTCTCTTATAGACAAATAGTGGAAACACATATTTACTTACTAAAGCAAGAAAAGGTATTGATCTTTATCAATAAATCAGGAGATTTTCAACAATAAATTGGAACAGAGAAATACAAAGTTCCACTGATTACCTCTCAGATAACCAAAATGCAATTAACCATAATAGCTCAATCTCTTGTAATCCTGATTAATAAAAGTTTTAATATAAAACAAAAATGTAGTTCAAGAAAACAGTAATATTCTGATATACACAATACCTAAAGTAGAATAAAAAGCTTTCACAGACCATACATATTAAAAGCAGCTTTCTCCATCTGGTTTGCTTACTTATTTCTACATATATGTTGATGGGATGGAATTTAAAAATCATTATTAGAACATGGCTCTTGTTTAATCATTTGCAATGAAAATTTGTAAATGTATTTCAAAATATTTAATTTTCATATTCTAATAGGTCTTAATATAAGTTCAGAAATCTAAAAAAAATATTTTGTCCTTTTAAATCAGATTTTAAATTTGGATTTACATCACCACATAAACTACAAATTAAATATTGAAACACTAAAAATGGTCCATTTGGAATTTTGAGGTGTAAGCAAGGTTCATCTTGTCTTTCATGATCTCGTGTTCATGATAGAAAAAGAAAATATAATAAAATGATAACAATATTTACAGTAGAGTATTATATGACCTTCATACCCTTGTTCTGAAGTATTTCAAAGTGAAAAAACTACAGTACAAAATAGATACAAAATACAAAATTTTATGTTACAATGAATATTAACAAACAACAGAGGATACTCAAGAAACAAATAATAAAGGACACTTGGGAAAGTACTATTTGTGGTTACCTGAGGAGTAAAGCACTAATGATTTGGTGTAGGCGAAGTCAGATGAGAGTTAAATTTTTTGGGGGGGGGCTTTTACCTTTATTCTTCACTTGACTTTCAAAACATTCCTATAGCTGAATATTAATACAAACGCAATAGTAAGTAGTGAGCTACCATTATTATAGTCCTTCACTCATTCACTAGTGCATATAAAATGCCAACAGTCAGTGGTATTCACTGGCCTCATTTAGAGATCTGACACTGAATATCACCCTTAGGCTAATGTTCATCATCCTCCTATGCTTCTCCATCGTAATGGTGCCATCTTACTGATTTGGATCAAAGTTCACCAGTTTTTTCAATTTTGAATAATTTTAAAGTTTGCTAGCTATTCCTTTACCAATATTTTCTAAGTTTTCTGGAATAAAGCAAAATTCAATTAGAAAGACACCTAGCTACATTTAATAGTTTTAATTCTCTAAACATGGCTCTTTTGCAAGTTTTGCAAAAACTTGTACTAGTTAAAATAACAAGTACAAATATAAAGTCATAATTTGTTATACTTAAAAGGCATAATTAACTGAAAATATTTTCCATTATTATTACAAACCCATACTCACAGAGGAACAGCAATTTCAAAATCTGGTCACTTTCACTAGTTAGACAAATAAGCAAATGACAGGAAACTACAAAAAGAAGTAACAGCAATAGAAAAGGATGGACATAAGGAGAAACTTTAAGAAATGAAAATCATTAGGATAGTGATAATCAACTAATAACTTAAACTAATTATCTAAATATGACAATAACATGATCTTAAATACGTAGTCCAGTGTTTTCCAAACTACTCCATGGTATGTGAATGGTCAAATAAGCTTAAAAAACAGTTTGCCAAATTTTATAGATTTAGGATATGTATTTGTAAGTTAAAAGGTCCTAAGAAGTCTTGCAGTAAGGAAATCAGTTTAACTTTGTTCAACTGCAAGCTTACTTGGGGCAAAAAAAAAAAAGAAAAAAAAAAAAGACTTTTTCCCCACTCAACATTCTCCAGAACAGCTGTTCCTCAACACAAGTTTTGAGAAGTACATTGTAGATATCTGTAAACTACACAAATTTGTATACGACCCATTTAAACATACTGTTCATAAAATTCTAAGTAGAATAAAAGTTTTGGGTAAATCAAGAATTAAGAGAACTTGAAATTAAAAAAGTTTTAGCTTAATTTGTCTTGATTTTACAGTTTTTCTTACTGTAAATAAGATTTTCATAGTTATAACCAAACTTGTACTAAGGGCCATCTAATAAGTAACAGTCCAATACCAACTAAGGATACAGATAATCGGCCAATACAATTAACAGTGGTAATAAACTATAATAAATTGGTATTTAGAAAAACGTTATGGATATTTTCAAACAAAAAATCTAGAGAAAATAGCATAACAAATCCCATGTATTCTTCACTGAGCTTTCACAATTAATATTCTGACAGTCTTGTTTCATGTATCTCCTGCCACTTATTTACATATTTACTTATTATTATTTTCAGATATTTTATCTGGTTTGATTTTTGAGGTTAAAGCCTGTGACTTCTACCCCAAGTCCTCATCTTACACCAATCATATACAAAAATTAATTCAAAACGGATCAAAGATCTAAAAGGCTAAAATTATGTAACTTTTAGAAAAACACATCAGGGATAAATCTTTTTTTTTAGGGGTAAACCTTGATAACCTTGTGACTTTCTAGATATAACACCAAAACCACAAGAAACAGAAAAAAAAATTGGCTTTTGTCAAAATCAAAAACTTTTGTGCTCTGAAGAACACTATTAGTTAAGTGAGAAAGACAACAGAATGTGAGAAAGTATGTGGAAATAATATATTGGGTAAATTTGTATCCAGAATATATAAGAACTCTTACAATTCAATAATAAAAAGACAAATAACCCAATTAAAAAAAATCAGTAAAGGGAATCTGCATAGTATACAAATGCCCAATAAACACATGAAAAGATGATCAACATCATTAGTCTTCAGGGAAATGTACATCAAAATCACAGTAAGATATCACTTCATATTCATTAAGATGATTATAATTAAAAAGGAAGAAAAAAAAGTCAGATAATAACAAGTGTTGCTGACAAGGCATGTGGAAAAATTGAAACCGTCAAATCCTAATGGTAGGAATGCAAATTGGTGCAGCTGCGTTGGAAGTTTGGCCATTCCTCAAAAAGTTAAACACAGAGTTACCATATGTATCAGTAATTCCATTCCTAAGTGTCTACCCAAGAGAAAAGAAAACATATGTCCACATAAAAACTTGTACATGAATGTTCACTGTAGCATTATGCATAATAGGCAAAATGTGAAAACAACTCAAGAGTCTATCAAATGATGAATGGACAAATAAAATATGATATACCCATACACTGGAATAATATTTAACAATAGAAAGAAATGGAGTACTGATTTATGCTGTAACACGAATGAACCTTGAAAACATGCTAAGTCAAAGTAGCCAGACAGAAAAGCCCACATATTTATACGATTCTATTTATAAGATATATCTGGAATAGGCAAGTCTGTGGAGGCAGATTAGTAGTTGACTAGGACTAGAAAGGATGAGGGAAGAACTGGGAGTCTAATTTAATTGCTAAAGGGTCAGGGGTTTATTTTTTCAGGTGATGAAATGTTCTAAAAATAACTGTGGGGACAGTTGTACAACTCTATGAATATACTAAAACCAAGTAAACAGTATACTTTACACGGATGATTTGTATGGTATGTAAATTATATCTCAATAAAGCTGTTTACAAAAAGAAAAGAAAAAAGAACTTGCTAGGATCACAAAATCCGCTACAAGTATGTATTCACTGGATACATTCAAGCTTAGAATTGTGACAGTTGAACATGTGAACATCCAGTACAGAAATGTGCATTGACTTATAGTTTAAAAGTGCTTTAACAGTTTTCAGTATTGAGATAAAAACATCCTCTGAGATCAAAGATTTCAAAATAAAATCATTAATGGGTATCACTACAGAAACTTCTGTACGAGCTCCTTTTAAACAGTTAAAGAAACTTGCTGGGACAGAGATGGCAAGTTAGTTGCCAGTCTGCTCAAATGACTCCTAAAGATGCTTTTGATTCACAATGTTAAAAAGAATTAAAAAAACAAAAACAGATTTGTTGCCACATTTAACAACTAGGAGACATAATTTAACTTACATATAAGTCTGGATTTCTCTTGAATGTTTTTCATCAGGGAACATTGGGGCTGCTTTCCCTCTACTGGATGGGAGCTAAGTAGTGGCTACTGGTTTTTTTACATGAGACATATGCTTTTCACTTTGCCCCAGTTCACACAACTTCCTGTTTCCCAAACATTCAGGTCTAACACCTGGTCCCTATAAGCAAATTAGTTTGTCATCTTTGCTGGAGTAACTTACATATCATCAATGCATCAATGTGATATCAATAGCAATAGTGCTATTACCATTTTTATTATTTTTATAGCATCATGATTATTATTCAGAATATCAAGGATACTGATGGTATCCTAACTTAGGTTACTAAACTCTCCTAAATGAAAGTAGCTGACATGGAATGGACTAACAGAAAGAGGCAAATTCAATTAACATCCTGTAATTCAAAGTCTCAGAACAAGGGTTGGCAAACTATGGCCAATGAGCCAAATTTGGCCTGCCACTTGTTTTAGTATGGTCTGAGGGCTATGAATGATTTTTAAAGGTTTAAAAAATATTTGTAATATTAAATTTTGTATTTTTAAATGGTTAGAAAATTATTTTGCAACATGTAAAAATGTAAAAATCATATGGAATTCAAATTTCAGTGTCCATCCACACTCATTCATCTATGGATCTCCTGTGACTGACTACTTTCATGCAATGACAGCAGAGATGAGTAGTTGTGATAGAACTGTATGGCCCACATAGCCTAAAATATATACTGTCTGTTCCTTTACAAAAAAGGGTTGCTGACTTAGAAGACAGCTACTTAATTCCATCCAACCTTTAGCTATCTTAGCGTTTACCACACAACACTGAAGCCAGTTTGTTAGCTAGGTCTTATGTTCCTGGAAGATGGGATTAAGAGAAATTCTTGACCTTTATACATAGTAAGCACTCAATGTTTGTTAAATGAATAAAAAGCTGAATATACAAATCTCACTACTGCCTTTTAACATTTTCAACTTAAAGAGATATACAAAACAATCCTAAAGCTAACAAAAGTGATTCACAAAACTTGAGAAATAAGAAAAATATGATTTTTGAGAAAGTATGCAATAAAAGAGATGGATTCCATGCCTAGGCCCACAGATGATTTTGGTTGGTAATCCAAGTCATCCTATTCCATTGTGCTTGTCTACAGAAAATAGCACAACAACCCCAGCAAAATGGAAGAGACTCTTAATTCCACACCACATTTGACAAATAAAGGTGCTGAATATTTGCACGGCTATTGGCATATCAAAACAAAACAAAAAAAAAGTAAAGTTTTTGTTTAAAAAGCCCTATTTTGTACCCCCTTACACCTGTCAGAATGGCTAACATTAACAACTCAGGCAACAACAGATGTTGGTGAAGATGAAGAGAAAAAGGATTTCTTTTGCACTGTTGGTGGGAATGCAAGCTGGTGCAGCCACTCTGGAGAACAGTATGGAGGTTCCTCAAAGAACTAAAAATAAAACTACCCTACGACCCAGCAATTGCACTACTAGGCATTTATCCACGGGATACAGGTGTGCTGTTTTGAAGGGACACATGCACCCCCATGTTTATAGCAGCACTATCAACAATAGCCAAAGTATGGAAAGAGCCCAAATGTCCACTGATGGATGAATGCATAAAGAAAATGTGGTATATATATACATACATACATACACACACACATACATACAATGGAGTATTACTCGGCAGTCAAAAAGAATTAAATCTTGCCATTTGCAACTACGTAGATGGAAATGGAGGTATTATGCTAACTGAAATTAGTCAGAGAAAGACAAAAATCATATGACTTCACTCATGTGAGGACTTTAAGAGACAAAACAGATGAACATAAGGGAAGAAAAACAAAAATAATATAAAAACAGCGAGGGGGACAAAACAGAAGAGACTCATAACTATGGAGAACAAACTGAGGGTTACAGGAGGGGTTATAGAAGGGGGGACAGGCTAAATGGGTAAGGGGCACTAAGGAATCTAGTCCTGAAATCATTGTTGCAGTATATGCTAACTTGGATGTAATTTAAAAAAAAAAAAAAAAAAAAAAAAAAAAAAAAAAAGCCCTATTTCGTAAAAAGGCTCAGGAAGCAAGTTATTGAACAGCAAATGTACTGCCCTGGAAAAAGAAAAAAAAAATCACAGAAACCTAGTAATGCTCACATATAAAATTACAGTGAATAAAAAGTGTCAGGGGGCAAGATGCAGCAGGAGAAATTGAAAAGGTTCCACTCCCAGACAGTATAAATCAATGTATTAATGAAAAGTCACATGACATGATACAGCATATATAAGTTTAATTAACTTCACTAGATAGTATCAAATTGCTTTCCAAAGTAGTTGTATCAATTGATACCCACACTGCACTGTATGAAATATCCTAGTGCTCCCTGGCATCCTGATCAACTACTGGAATTGTCAGAATTATTAAGTTTCTGACAATAAGAAGAATGTGAAATGGTATTATATCATACTTTGAAATATTAACTTTCTTGATAGTTTGTAAGGCTCTCTATGTTTATTAAAATAATAGACACTGGATAAGTATTTGCTAAATCACTGAGTGAATATCTTCTGACTCTATTCCCTTCCTTTGGGGGAAGGCTAAGATTTAGTAAGAAAGCTTAACTCAAGTATATATTCACAGTTTTAAAATTTGTTACTAAAATATTTTTCTGTAAATAATTATACGGTCTTATACAGAAATACATGAAAAATTATAAAAAATTAAAATTAAAAAAACATTCGTAGTCTCATTGCTTAAATAACTATTGATCCAAAATGCACACAATTCCAAAATCCAAAAACGTTTTTAAAAAAGGAAATTTAAAAATTAAGCTTGGCACAAATTGATTTAGCAGCAAAATATAACCTCAACTGACATGAAATTATAAACTTTATGTATCCTACTTAATGTGAATAGTCCCATGTTTCACTGCAGAAATATTAACATGTTTGATTATAGAGTACTTCAGATGTTATGAAAACCTATTACTGTTCAAAAATCTAAAAAAATTTGGAATGCAGAAATACATATGGGCCCAAGTGTTTCATATAAGGGATTATGGAACTGTATTAACATTAAAAAATATATTTATTTTGCAGAGAGCACATACAAACAGGGGAAGGGCAGAGAGAAAGAGATAGACAAGCAGGCTCGTTGCTGTCTGCACAGAGCCCAATGTGGGGCTCAAACCCAGGAACCGTGGAATCATGACCTGAGCAGAAACCAAGAGCTGGACACTTAACAAACTAAGCCACTTAGGTGCCCCTATACTAACATTTTTAATACTTTCCATAGTCCTTTTCTTTCAAACACATATGTGTAAAAATTCATATGTGGGTGTATATAAATAATTGGAAAAATGTATCATTGTCTTTCTTTTTTCATGAAGTACAGTTGACACACATTGTTACATTATTTTCAGGTATACAACATTAATGATTCAACAAGTTTCTACCTCATGCTATGCTTAGTGTATCATTTTCAATATTACTAAACATTTTTTTAAAAATGTAGCTGTTGGGGCACCTGGGTGGCTCAGTTGGTTAAGTGTCCTACTTCGGCTCAGGTCATGATCTCGCGGTCCGTGAGTTCGAGCCCCGCGTCGGGCCCTGTGCTGACAGCTCAGAGCCTGGAGCCTGTTTCAGATTCTGTGTCTCCCTCTCTCTGACCCTCCCCCGTTCATGCTCTGTCTCTCTCTGTCTCAAAAATCAATAAACATTAAAAAATTAAAAAAAATAAAAATGTAGCTGTTAGTGGCTACAAACCATTTCATAGTACCAGTAGGAGAGCTTAATAAAGTATTATTTTATTGGATACTTAGGCCATTCCCATATTACAAATAATACTGTAATGAACATCCCTACTCATAATTCTATAGGATGTATTATATTTTACTGCATACTATTTAAAATATATAGTGCCTGATAAGAAATTAGACCAAGTCCTTTTCCAATAAACGATAAGTGATCATTTACTAATGAATACTTCCTTTTCTTACTGGTGTGATAAGCTACCTTTGCCATTCATTATTAGTAATAATAAACAAAATACAAATATTATATCAATCTATCCTATTTTAGCCTTGATGTTATTTCCTTTTAGTCAGAGAAAATAGTATGCCAGATTTCACTGTTTAACTATCAATAAACATATCAAACTTTAAAGAGACAAAAAGTTAACGAGAAAAATATGGAAAATGGCACATTCAGGGAAAAGAAGATAAATCTGATAATCAATAGGAATTGTAGATAGTACAGAAAAAAAGCAGGATAAGATTAAAAATTTTTTTCACATTTATTTATTTTTGAGAGACAGAGTGAGAGACAGCATGAGTTGGAGAGGGGCACAGAGAGAGAGGAGGGACACCGAATCTGAAGCAGGCTCCAGGCTCTGAGCTGTCAGCAGAGAGCCTGACGTGGGGCTCGAATTCACGGACCGTGAGATCATGACCTGAGCCGAAGTTGGTCGCTTAACTGACTGAGCCACCCAGGAGCCCCCAGAAATTATTTTTTAAATAAAATTTTCCAGAGCTGGAAAAAAAACAATAACCTTAAAGACAAGTGCCAACTAGAATCAATGAAAAAAAAAACACATCTTATATACACTGCTGAAAATTTCCAGAGATCCAAGAAAAAGAAAACTTTTAAAGAGAAAAAAAAGATTGACGTATTTCACATTAATAATACCAGGTACCAGAAGACAATGGACCAATCTCTTCAAGTTCTCAGAGACAATGATTTATAAATTGGATTTATAACTGTAATAATAAGGGAAAAATTCACTGACTCATTTAGCAATTATTTACTAAGGGTTTCCTATGTGCCAGGCATGATTTTAGGTACCAAGGATGTAGCTAGTGAACAAAACTACAAAAATCTCTGCCCTATGGCACTTTTTAGTGGGAAAGAGAATAAATAAATAAGCAAAATGTATAGTGTGTTAGAATGTGATAGGTGCTTTAAGAGAAAAAGCAGTAAAGAAGGATTGATAATACGTGGGATTTGCAATTTAAAATAGGATGGGCAGAGAAGGCCTCTTTGAGAAAAGGATATGTGAATTAAGATCTGAAAAAGGCAAGAAGTCATTTGGATAGGTGATGAAATAAGTTATAGGCCAGGGGAATATTTTTTACTTCTATAAAAATTCAGGACGTATTTATAATGCCCCCTTTCTGAGAAATTTACTAAAGAATATACTCCAGCAAACTGAAGATGAAAATCAAGAAAAAACTCGTGGTAAATATAAATGCAACAGTCTAGTAAAGAAAAAAAATATCCCAGGATTGAAATTGTGCTATAGGCCTGGAAAAGAGTCTAAGTAAGAATCTTAGTGTGGAATCTTACAACAGCATCTTTAAGAATTAGAGGAATGGAATAGATTATTTTTTAATTTTACTTTTTTAAAAGTTTATTTATTTATTTTTGAGAGAGAGACAGAGTTAGCATGGGAGGGGCAGAGAGAGAGAGAGGGGAAAAGAGAATCCCAAGCAGGCTACACATTGTCAGCACGGAGCCTGACGCAGGACTCAAACCCATGAATTGTGAGATCATGATCTGAACTGAAAATAAGAGTTGGATTCTAAACAGACTGTGTCACCCAGGTGCCCCTGGAATAGATTCTAAGGAACAGATACAAGGAGTTAGAAGATAGAAGAGAAGTCATATTTTTTGCCTCTTTTCAATTGAAAAAAAAAAAAAAAAGACAATTGGAAACTACAGGAAAATTCTTCCCCCACCACGGTGTTATGGTTGTAATATGAAGCAATTACTGAAAAAGAAAATTAATTTAACTTAGATTTGTAAGAATAATCTCCTTTGGGCAGCACAAGATCCATTGAAAAATAAATGTAATACTATGATATTTACTATATTTAAAATGATATATAATTTATTCATTTTCAACTTTTAAAATAAACCTAGCAGCAAAAATCTATCTTTCCCCACTTGTCTATTCAATCATGTTTTTAATGTTTGTTTAAAAGCTAAGGAGTAGGTGATGGGCATTGAAGAGGGCATCTTTTGGGATCAGCACTGGGTGTTGTATGGAAACTAATTTTTTTTTTTTTTTTAAATTTTTTTTTTTCAACGTTTATTTATTTTTGGGACAGAGAGAGACAGAGCATGAACGGGGGAGGGGCAGAGAGAGAAGGAGACACAGAATCGGAAACAGGCTCCAGGCTCTGAGCCATCAGCCCAGAGCCCGACGCGGGGCTCGAACTCACAGACTACGAGATCGTGACCTGGCTGAAGTCGGACGCTTAACCGACTGCGCCACCCAGGCGCCCCTATGGAAACTAATTTGACAATAAATTTCATATAATAAAAAAATAAAAAATAAAAAAATAAAAGAAGCTAAGGAATGTCTATTTTTTTTTTTTTCATAAAAACCATGATGTAAGTGATGGCTACGATGACCCTTGACCAGCCAATGAAACTTTAGCATTTCATAAAAGTTAAAGAAAACTTTCATAAAAGTGATTACACCTGTGTAATCAATTTCCTGTATTAAATGCCTGTTTGAGATCCCTAGCATGATTTCCTTTTTCCTGACTGATATAGTTCTCCTCTACTGACATAACTAGTAACAAGCTCTCCTGTTTCTGAAGAAACAAATAATCTTTTGAGAGGTTTATTGTATGAGACATAAGGAATAAAAGAAACTTTTATCAAGGGCCTAATATGAACAGAGCTTTAAGTACTTTATTGCATTGAACACTTACAGTTCTATTTAAGTATCATCCCCATTTTACAGTCTCTTGTTCATTATCTCTCCTTACAATGTTTTTAAAGTCTTTAGCTTTCATGAGAACTGAACCAGGATCAATATTTCAGAAACGAATAAAATACAAGCTACATTATTTTGTGTAACTTTGAGAAAAATGATAATATTAATGAAAATTAAGCTGACGAAACACAGCAATGTTTATAAAAGAAGTTAGGTTGGATGAAGGACTTTTGATGTTTTAGCATTTCCAAGCATCAAATCTGCTTCTCCCAAAACTAGCCCTATAGAAAAGTTCAACAGTTACAACTCAAGAAGAGATAGTTACAACAATGGAATACCACAAAATATAAAACAGATTTAGGCAAAAGCTTTAATCATTCAAGATAAGCTAAAATTAAAATAGGATAATAAAAGCTGTTAACACAGTGATCATTTACTACGGACAAGATACTATGTCAAAGCGTGCTGCATGCATTATGTCATTTAATCCTCAAAACAACCTTATAAAATAGGTACATTATTTACATTTTAGTAACTAAACTGCAATTCACAGAGCTTGTCCAAGTTCTCATAGCTGTTAAGTGTCCCAGAACTGTTTTATTTCAAAGTTGTTAGTCTTCGCTACTACTTATACATTTTTATTTGTTTTTAAATTTATTTAAATTCAAGTTAGTTAACATATAGTGTAGTATTGGTTTCAGGGGTAGAACCCAGTGATTGATAACTTACATGTAACACCCAGTGCTCATCCCAACAAATGGCCTCCTTAATGTCCTTCACCCATTTAGCCTATCCCCCTCACCCACGTCCAGCAACCCTCAGATTGTTTTCTGTATTTAAGAGTCTCTTACTCTGTCTTTATCTTATTTTTCTTTTCCTTTCCCTATGTTCATCTGTGGTATTTCTTAAATTCCACATGAGTGAAATCATCTGATATTTGTCTTTCTCTGACTTATTTCACAAAGCATAATACACTCTAGTTCCATCCACGTTGTTGCAAATGGCAGGATTTCATTCTTTTTGATCATCGTGTAGTTTTCCACTGTATGTATGTATGTATGTATATGTGTATGTATATATATATATATATATATATATATATATATATATATACACATACACACACACACACACACACACACACCACATCTTCTTTATCCATCTGTTAGTGGATGGACATTTGGGCTCTTTCCATAACTTGGCTATTGTTGATAACACTACTACAAACACTGGGGTGCATGTGCCCCTCCAAATCAGCATTTTTGTACTCTTTGGGTAAATACCTAGTAGTGCAACTGCTGGGTCATAGGGTAGTTCTATTTTTAATTTTTTAAGGAACCTCCGCACTGTCTTCCTGAGTGGCTGCACCAGTCTGCATTCCCACCAGCAGAGCAAAAGGGCCCCCCTTTCTCTGCATCCTCACCAGCATCTCGTTTCCTGAGTTGTTAAAGTTAGCCATTCTGACAGGTGTGAGGTGGTATCTCATTATTGTTTTGATTTGTATTTCTCTGATGATGAGTGATATTGAGCATCTTTTCATGTGTCTGTTGGTCATCTGGATATCTTCTTTGGAAAAGTGTCTATTATTGTCTTCTGTCCATTTCTTCACTGGATTATTTGTTTTTTGGGTGTTGAGTTTGACAAGTTCTTTACAGATTTTGGATACTGACCCTTTATCCGATACGTCATTTGCAAATATCTTCTCGCATTCCATCGGTGCCTTTTAGTTTTGTTGATTGTTTCCTGTGCTGTACAAAAGCTTTTTATCTGGATGAGGTCCCAACAGTTCACTTTGGCTTTTATTTCCCTTGCTTTGGGAGACGTGTCTAGTAAGAAGTTGCTGCAGCCAAGGTCAAAGAGGTTGTTGCCTGTTTTCTCTCCGATTATGATGGTTTCTTGTCTTACATTTAGGTGTTTCATCTATTTTGAATTTATTTTTGTGTATGGTATAAGAATGTAGTCCTGTTTCATACTTCTACATGTCGCTGCCCAATTTTCCCAGCGTCATTTGTAAAGAGGCAGTCTTTTTTCCATTGGACACCCTTTCCTGCTTTGTCAAAGATTAGTTGACCATACATTTGTGGGTCCCCCTCTGGGTTCTCTATTCTGTTCCACTGATCTATTTATAACTTATAGTTATCTATAACTTTTTAAAATGTGTTTAAACATTTGAACACATTTTAAAAAAAGTTAAAATGGGCTCAACTGCAAAAGGCATTATTGGTTGCCTATCCAACAGCCACTTCTTACTTGCCAACAGAATCTAATTTTGTTTATGATCATCCAAGCAGCAGGGCATAACCTCTAAAAAGAAAGAATCCAATCATACCCTCTGCCAAGTGATAGCTTAGGCATGTATAAGTGATCCATTTGCGGCCATAGCTACATAAAGGCCATCTGTTGGGGGCTTCTGAGAAGGTTGCCATTCTTCATAAATGCATTATAAGCAGATATAATTCCATTTTCTCCCCTAGACATCATCACCTGTGACACCTGCCACTTGTGGCAAGTACTATGGGATCATGAGGAGATCCAGCCTAAAAGGACAGGTCACTCTGGGATGTTAGAGAACTTGAGTTTTTGATGATGGTATTAAACCACTGAATTAAGCAACTCTGAAACACTCTACCTCCAATTTCTTTATCGTTATGAGATGATGAATACCCTTACTGTTTAAGCCACATATAGCTTGATTTTCTATTACTCTGAAGCTAAAAGCATCTCAAGTTAAAGAGTCATTAATAGCAGAAGATTGTTCTACAGGTATGAAATAATGTTTTCTTACTTTGGATTAATTCATTCTGAACTGATAAATCACTCAGAAATTGAGATACCTCATTTCTTCTTCCCAAGTACAAATAAACATGAAAATGGTAGAGGAAATTACTTATAGGATACCCAATTTTATGTTTTCTATTGTTTTAACAAATACTCCACATAAATTTTGTGTGGAAGTCTCTATTTCACACTTTAAACATCTATAAAAATTTAAACACTTGTGCTTATTTTGAATAATCATGGTGGTTACTGGAGGCTAATATCCATAATAAGTAATATCATATTTTCAATTTACAAAGTACTTCTATAATTTACAGGATACTGGATATTATACAGTAAAATATCAATGCCTCTAAACCGTAACTTACAGAAGAGTGGGTATTAGACAGTTCAACAGTAAAAGTCTATAAACTATTATGGGGGTAAGATGTTTAATGGTGCTACAAAGGAAACAATATGGCACCAGGGAAACTGTATGTACTTACAACTTAGAGCTCAATAACTTGTCAAATGGATTTAAAATCTGTATCTTTCCCAGTGACGAGGGAAAAAATATTCAAGATTAGAAAAAGAAGTTATATACATGACTTAACAAGTAAAGCAAGTTTTTCTGCCAAACACAACAGGAGAAAGCAGTGTATAGAAATCAAAGTAAAAGAGTGAATTGTAGGCTTTTGTAAACTAAAGGTATAGTAATGAGACACCAGGCACACAGAAGAAATACAGAAGGATATGGGAACAAAAATACCAAGAGACACGCAGGGAAAAAAAATCTACTCATTTGGGAAAATGCAAGTGGACTGCAAATGAGAGGCTTAGCCCCTTAATTAAGAATTCTCACTAGTTCCTTAGTAAGAAAGAACTGAAGGCTAACATCAGAATCTGATGATTTAATACTTATGGTCTATACAGTAAAATGTGTGTAGTAAAAATTTAGTTGAGTTTTAGTGATTCCTCACTTTTGAGGTCATTATAAAGTCCCAAGTGAGATTTCCCCAAATTTCAACCAATTACTATAGTCAAAATTTTGGGGATCAGGAAAATGAAGGAAGAACATGCTACAGTCTTGTCTTAAATAAAACAAAAATGTGCTACACACCAACATGCATCAAATGAGCTGGAGTTGGAGCTGGAACTTGTTCTTAGAATACCTTCTTTCCTCTTTATCCTCTTCCCCCAGCTCACTCATTCTTCAAAATTAAACTCAACAATGTCCTTGTCTTCCTGAAGGACTACTCGAACTTCTTCCCTACCACTCCCAAGCTGCTACTGTAAATCCTTCCTATGGATCTTCATGGCATATAGGATTTATCAAAGTAGGTTAAATTCTGTCTACTTCTACACTTGACAGTGGATGCCCATACAAATGAAAATGTGCCCCCTTCTCAGTGCTTATGAGAGTGTGTGCCTCACAGGTATGTTTACTGAACACACTCACAATTACCCTGAGAAGTAAACAGGGCAGTCATCTCAATTTTCAAATGGGAAACTGTGATTCAAAGAGGTGAAATGACTCACTTAATGACAGCTGGCCAGGCGATGGTGAAATTAGGATTTGAAAACATGACTTGTAACTTCCAGTGTCAATACTAATATATCATACCATCTCATGTCTGAAGTAAATAAAGCAATTTTCAATATTTAAATTTCTTTTATCCGTTCCCAAAGTAAAATCATTCCATGGTTCAAATATGAATAGCACAAAAGAGTACAAAGTGAAGCAACCCACCACCCTAATCCCAGCAGCTCAGTTCTCATCACTGGAAGCAACAAGTTATCAATCTTGTGTATCTAAATGAAAGAAATTAAATGTTTAATTTATGGTATTTGTTACCTTACCATCTCCCAGTACCCTTCAGTTAATCTCCTAAACTGGAGATGGTTCAAGATATATTCACTGCTCAAATAGAACATATACTTTAATAATTTAATTTTAATATATATGATGGGACATTCTCTAAACAGCTAAGATGATGCATGACAAATATAAAACGAATACCACTATTTTCTTTGCAATATTATGAATCTCAGGGGCTAACAAGCTAATAAATCTTAGAAATTAATAATAACAAAAAACACAAATGTAAACTAATTATTTCACTAATTCTCTAAACTGTCCCTTAAAGGTTTTGAGTTATCAATGAGATTGAAAAGTATGTACTAATGAAGGGGCTAAAGATACTCTGAATAGCTTCAAGTTTGTATGAAAAAGCAATAGCACCTCCCACAGCTGCTTCATCTCCGTACAAAAGCCTCTGACAGTTTTAATTATTACCTGAAAATCACAAATCTCTCTATACACTTGACTTTTTATCTTCTGTCCAGACCCATATCTCTGTCTTAATAACATCTCTATTTGGACATCCCACCAGCAACTAATTGTAAACAAGGCTGAAAACTAAGCTTATCATTATCCCACTCAAAAATGATGCCCTCTTCCCCAACTTGAGCTATCAACATCAGAATCAAGCCCTGGCTTCCAAGTTCAATATGAGTCAAGGGTGTGATACAGCTACAAAAGAAACAAAACAAAACCCAGCCATTTCAATCTTACATGCATTAAAAGGAGAAAACAAAACATGGTAGGTAAACATTACTGCACTGGAAGAATGGCATTGGTACTATGATTATTCATAATTTACTCTATTTTTTAAGTTTATTTATTTTTCAGAGAGAGTGGAAGTGGGGGGCGGGCAGACGAAGGGGGACAGAGGATCCAAAGCAGGCTCTGCACTGACAGCAGCAAGCCCAATGTGGGGCTCAAACTCACAAACCATGAAATCCTGTCTTCACCCAAAGTCAGACACTCAACCGACTGAGCCGCCCAGGCGCCCCTATTCATAATTTACTTCTACTTATATATAACTCAGATATAAAAGGGATTTGAGGCATCATCTGAAGAAAGACCCTGACAAACTACAATATTAACAGAGGAATATCCAACATCGTCATTCTGTTCTGTGAGATAGTTCAGCTTGCCTAAAACATTCAGATAGTTCATGAACTATATATTTACTCCAAATTAATATAGGTTATCAAGACCAAAATGAACAAAGAAAATATCATTTAATGAAAATGACTTTAGCTGATCCATGACTGTCACTTCTCATAAATAAGTTGACATCACTTAGAATATCTGAATTTCATCAAATTATAAAATAAGCCCAATTTAATGATATTTTACTATAATAATTATTCTTGGTGATCCATTAACTCAAGTTATTTATGGAATTACTGATGTGAACATTTTGGAGCTAAATCTGAGATATTTCAGTTGTAGAGCTCTAGGATGCAGAGGAAAAACTCATGGCTTTGGGATTATGAGCATTATACAAAGGTACTTTGATATGTAATGTAGTTTTTCAGTTTTTTGTACCAAGATCTGTTCATTAGGTCAAAATGGTTCAAGAAGAAACAAAGATTTCTCCTGTGTTTAAATTGCTGATACTGAGGTCTTGTTTAAGTCCTTTATAGCAGAAAAATGATAAAATAATTAATAAGAATTTCCATTCAGAAAAAAATGTAAGAGTTGAAAATAATTTTCACACTATATTCCATCTAAAGGTATACAAGTACAGTAATTTGGCACATGCTAAACAACCTACTTCAAATGTATATTTATTTTGTACTTTACCATGTTTAAATCATTTTTTTTCATACAAGTCAAATTTTTAAGTCTTTACTCAAATAATATTTGGTAATGATACTTGATATAGACCCATATGTGATACAATTTTAACAGCTAGCAAATCTGGTTTTAGAATTCAATATAGTAAAATCTTCTGAATTATTCTAGGATTAGATTAGTGATTCCCAATGACTCTGAAAATCTTTTTTGTCTATGTCCCATTAACTATAGTCTGTAGTTTTCAAAAAGTTTGTGTTATCTCTAATATTACACTCTTTTTTTTCAATGGTTTACTCAGAGTAAAACAGTCATTTTACAGCCTGACTTCCCGAATTTGTCAGTAAACACTGTTTAAAAATGTTGCATTTTTACAACTGGAGGCACACCACCCTTAGCTCTTGCCCCGTGAACAATGTGTTAGCATGTAAAAACATAAAAAACCTCTAACTTTATCTCACCAAAAGAGAAGAATACACAATGAATTTTATGGCATTTCAAGAGTATCACAACTTTTTGCAAGTTGTTCTACATAGTCTTCCTAGACTATTTCAGATGAGTTATTTGATAGAATCTTTCAGGATTCTGATTCTGTGGATAGACTATCATGATTATATATGGACATACCTGTAATAAACACCCTTCTCTGGTCAACCTAAAAAACCCAGGTAATAACAGCAGCATTTGGGGTTAAAGAAAGACATGGGATGGGGCACATGGCTAGCTCAGGTGTTGGAGCATGCAACTCGTGATCTAGGGCTTGTAAATTTGAGCCCCACATTGGGTGTAGAGATTACTTAAAATCTTGACAGAAAGAAAGAAAGAAAGAAAGAAAGAAAGAAAGAAAGAAAGAAAGAAAGAAAGAAAGAAAGAAAGAAAGAAAGAAAGAAAGAAAGAAAGAAAGAGAAAGACATAGGAACTAGCTCAAACTTGTTTATATTTAGGGGGCAAATCTATCTGTTAAATTTTTTTTTTAATGTTTTTATTTATTTTTGAGACAGAGAAAGACAGAGCATGAGCAGGGGAGGGGCAGAGAGAGAGGGAGACACAGAATCTGAAGCAGGCTCCAGGCTCTGGGCTGTCAGCACAGAGCCCGATGCGGGGCTCTAACTCACAGGTTGTGAGATCATGACATGAGCTGAAGTCTGAACCCTAACCAACTGAGCCACCCAGGCGCCCCATGGGGGGCAAATCTATCTTTTAAATCACCATGTAAATACAACAAAATAGCCAATTTTCAAATGTGGTAACAACTGCTATCTCTCACAGAAGAAAAAGGAATCCTCTTCAAAGAGATGTTAATAGATGTCAAAAGAAAAAGATGTTTATGAATAAACCTTAGGAAATATTGCATTTTTCTGTTCCCCTCTTAAAGGTTCACACCGTGAAGGCTTTTGGATAATCCTACAACAAAACATGTTAAACTTTAACTCAGCCCCTCTCAAATATATTTGAGCACAGAATACTTTTCAACTTACATGTTAAGATCTTGTTAACCATTTTCTATCAAACACCCTACTTGGAATCCAAAATGAGAGGCAGTTAATAGTCAAAATTCTGACTATAATATTTGATAAATTTCTATTTCTAAATTTCTGAAGTATATTTTTACCCTATATTAAGTGCCAAAATATTCTATTCAAAATTCCCAATTGTAGAAGTTAATGTCATATTAACAGTTTAAAACAATTTTTAAAATAGATCTTAATATGGCAGCAACAATAGCTTAATTAATACTAGTACATATCTCTCTATATGTTAGGATTATTAACATTAATAAATGACAATGAACTTTATACCTATCCTATTATTTAAATTTTTAATTTGCTTATAAATGAATT